>NC_088415.1:16676002-17308502 GCF_034236695.1 Oncorhynchus nerka
CTATGGAAGAATATGTTCTACGGTTCTATTCGACCAGTGATTTTAAGATGGCTACACTATGGGTTTGTCTATTTGGCGCTGACGATAACACGGTCCCATTCCATTATCAGCCATATCGCCAGGATCCCAAGTGGAAGTGGTGGCGTGATCCCGGAAAACACCGCAAAGGGTGTGTGTGTGGGCGGGGGTGGGGGTGCAATTTGTGAAAAGACAGAATAAAGTTCAAAGAGCAAGACACAAGGGAAATTACCTTATTATTTTAGGCAAGTTTCATCCGAATGTGCACCCCTTATATCTTCCTGGTATTATTTTTCTTCTGCATAATTGATTATCTGCAATTTATGGTAATTTAATCATAGATTAATATTCAAATCACTTGCTTATTCATAATTATCCAGACAAAAGGGAATACCTTAAGTGCCACAGGCATGTGGTCCTTATTTTTGCCTTTTGTATAGGCCTATAATGATAGCTAGCATATGTCTAATAAGCATAATAGCTGCCTATAGAAAAATGAAGGGCGAGACGATAGATTAGAAGATATCTAGGCCACCACTTGTCCTGAATAATTATGGGGGATGTATAGATAATGGGCATCTGAGTAAAGCGAGTGATCGAGTCTATGTGTGGGCTATAGCCACTTTGATTTTGATTGGAGCGGAGGTGTAGTTCTGGACGGTTAGTCGGCATTGCGCTCAAAATTACGCACAGCGCGAGTAAAATGGAACACGTTTTGAGGCCTGTTCAGAGTAAGGGTGTTTTCACACTTGGTCCCTTTCAGATCATTTTTGGGAACTCAGTGCAGTTCGAAAAAAAAATTGTGCAGTGTGAACACTCCAAAGGAACTCAGGCCCTTCAAAAGAGCCTGAATTCGGTTAGCTTGAATTCCGAGTTCCCGTTCCCTTTTTTTAGGGCAATGTGAACGCAAAGTGCCCCAAAGTTGTTCACATGTCATTATTCCCGAACGACGCACTAGACTACTGCAACACCGTTTTCCTTGCCAAAAACCCTCACTTACAGTTGAAGTCGGAAGTTTACAAACATTTAGGTTGGAGTCATTAAAACTCGTTTTTTTCAACCACTCCACAAATGTATTGTTAACAAACTATAGTTTTGGCAAGTTGGTTAGGACATCTACTTTGTGCATGACACAAATAATGTTTACAACAATTGTTTACAAGCAGATTATTTCACTTATAATTGACTGTATCACAATTCCAGTGGGTCAGAAGTTTACATACAGTAAGTTGACTGTGCCTTTAAACAGCTTGGAAAATTACAGAAAATTATGTCATGGTTTTATAATCTTCTGCTTGCTAATTGACATCATTGAGTCAATTGGAGGTGTACCTGTGGATGTATTTCAAGGCCTACCTTCAAACTCAGTGCCTCTTTGCTTGACATCATGGGAAAATCAAAAGAAATCAGCCAAGACCTAACAAAAAAAACTGTAGACCTCCACAAGCCTGGTTCATCCTTGGGACCATTTCCAAACGCCTGAAGGTACCACATTCATATGTACAAGCAATAGTAGGCAAGTATAAACATCATGGGACCACGCGGCCGTCATACCTCTCAGGAAGGAGACGCATTCTCCTAGATATTAACATACTTTGGTGCGAAAAGTACAAATCAATCCCAGAACAACAGCAAAGGACCTTGTGAAGATGCTGGAGGAAACAGGTACAAAAGTATCTAAATCCACAGTAAAAGGAGTCCCATATCGACATAACCTGAAAGGCCGCTCAGCAAGGAAGAAGCCACTGCTCCATAATCTCCATAAAAAAGACAGACTACACTTTGCAGCTGCACATGGGGACAAAGGTTGTACTTTTTGGAGAAATGTCCTCTGGTCTTATGGTACAAAAATAGAACTGTTTGGCCATAATGACCATTGTTGTGGGGGGAGGCTTGCAAGCCGAAGAACACCATCCCAACCGTGAAGCAAGGGGGTGGCAGCATCATGTTGTGGGGATGCTTTGCCGCAGGAGGAAATGGTGCACTTCACAAAATAGATGGCATCATGGGGTAGGAAAATTATGTGGATATATTGAAGACATCAGACATCAAGACATCAGTCAGGAAGTTAAAGCTTGGTTGCAAATGGGTCTTCCAAATGGACAATGACCCCAAGCATACTTCCAAAGGTGTGTCAAACCTCTGACCCACTGGGAATGTGATGAAAGAAATAAAAGCTGAAATAAATCACTCTACTATTATTCTGACATTTCACATTCTGAAATAAAGTGGTGATCCTAACTGACCTAAGACAGGGAATTGTTTACTAGGATTACATGTCAGGAATTGTGAAAAACTGAGTTTAAAAACTGAGTGAAAAACTGAGATTATGAAAGAAAAATAGAACTTTTTGGCCATAATGACCATCGTTATGTTTGGAGGAAAAAGGGGGATGCTTGCAAGCCGAAGAACACCATCCCAAGTTAAAGCTTGGTCGCAAATGGGTCTTCCAAATGGACAATGACCCCAAGCATACTTCCAAAGTTGTGGCAAAATGGCTTAAGGACAACAAAGTCAAGGTATTGGAGTGGCCATCACAAAGCCCTGACCTCAACCCTATAAAACATTTGTGGGCAGAACTGAAAAAGCGTGTGCGAGCAAGGAGGCCTACAAACCTGACTTAGTTACACCAGCTCTGTCAGGAGGAATGGGCCAAAATTCACCAAACTGATTGTGGGAAGCTTGTATGTAAACTTCCGACCTCAACTGTAAGTGCCAAACAAAAAACAAAAAAGGTCATGATGTGCATGTTGGCGTGAAAAATCATGTGTGGTGTTTTTGGATATTGATTAGAAATTGTCATGGTTCCACAGAAATTTAAAAATGTGTGGAGTTTCTAGTTCAGATTATTTGATTATAATTTTGCCGTTTGCCGAGCAGCCGCACACAAGCCTAAGATCACCATGTGCAATGCCAAGCATCGTCTGGAATGCTGTAAAGCAGTAAAGGGGCGGGGGTGTCCAGATATTTTTGGTCATGTAGTGTATATTCTGATCACAATTATTATGTCTCATATTTTAATGAAATGCTATCTATTAGCTTCCAAAATGTAAGTAGGTACATCTAGCTGCCCGATAACACATACTGATTGAATGGCTTGTCTTCCACTTTGTAAAAACCCTGAGTGCATGTTGGAAAAAGCTCTTGGTTCCTTTTAAAACATAGCAATGGGAATGCAAAGAGGACTCGGACCACAAAGTAGGTGAAGTGAACTGGCAAAAGAGTTGAGTCCTCATTCAAAGGCCAGTGGCAGTGTGATTACAAAGAGAAATGAGTTATTTTGCTCTTTTTTTTTTACCCCAGAGTTCACTTTAAAGAGGACTGAGATTGGTTCTTTTAAAGAGTACTATATGTGAAAACACCCTAAGATCGGTGAGTTCAAATTTGGACCCGTAACATAGTGGTCGTAAGGTGGAACTCGTGGTATCAATACGCACCTGCTATTTACACCTCTTCATTTGGACCCGTAACATAGTGGTCGTAAGGTGGAACTCGTGGTATCAATACGCACCTGCTATTTACACCTCTTCATTTGGACCCGTAACATAGTGGTCCTAAGGTGGAACTCGTGGTATCAATACGCACCTGCTATTTACACCTCTTCATTTGGACCCGTAACATAGTGGTCCTAAGGTGGAACTCGTGGTATCAATACGCACCTGCTATTTACACCTCTTCATTTGGACCCGTAACATAGTGGTCCTAAGGTGGAACTCGTGGTATCAATACGCACCTGCTATTTACACCTCTTCATTTGGACCCGTAACATAGTGGTCCTAAGGTGGAACTCGTGGTATCAATACGCACCTGCTATTTACACCTCTTCATTTGGACCCGTAACATAGTGGTCCTAAGGTGGAACTCGTGGTATCAATACGCACCTGCTATTTACACCTCTTCATTTGGACCCGTAACATAGTGGTCCTAAGGTGGAACTCGTGGTATCAATACGCACCTGCTATTTACACCTCTTCATTTGGACCCGTAACATAGTGGTCCTAAGGTGGAACTCGTGGTATCAATACGCACCTGCTATTTACACCTCTTCATTTGGACCCGTAACATAGTGGTCCTAAGGTGGAACTCGTGGTATCAATACGCACCTGCTATTTACACCTCTTCATTTGGACCCGTAACATAGTGGTCCTAAGGTGGAACTCGTGGTATCAATACGCACCTGCTATTTACACCTCTTCATTGCTGGACATGTCCTTTAATATCAAATGTCAGAATCATTTGTGACCTAGACTCTTTTAAATACCATTAAAAGCTGGTATTGCATCTCAACAGAGTGACTAATGGCACAGAGAGAGAGAGAGATTGTAACATGTTTTCCATGCCAATAAAACCCCTTTGAATTTAAGTGAATTGAATTGAGAGAGCAATTAGGCAGCCCAATGAGAAGATAAGCAGATGGAGACTGCATGGAGGGATTATGCTCCGATAACAGCCATAGATAAAACTGTATTTGCAGCATTACTCCAAACAAAAATAAGTCAACCCAGACCACCCAATGCCAAGAGTAGCCTACAGTCAGTCCCACGTTGCATTTCAGTATCGCCATTCCCTTTATTCCAGTGCCATCGTCTGGTAACAGGCTCACTGCTTCGGAATTTGGAATGTTTTGTTCTGGTCGTCCGCTAGAGGGCGATATTGTTTTTGATAGGTTCTGAAAACAGAGCTAGCAGTCTACTCTTCTCCCTGCTCTCGTTTATGTAGTTGATGTTGTCAGGGGTACAGTCAACAGTAAACCCATCTACATGAAATATGGATTATCCCATTGCAAGTTCAGTCCTTTCGGATATTTAACACGGTCATAGATAGTGTTGCATTTTATTGTATCCAAAGGAAAACAACCTGTCGTCGTGTCTGAAGAAGGCAGGCTCACTCGCTTAGCTAACCTACTGTACTTGCATGCTAGCTAAGCTAACGTTATATGGGTGAAATGAATGTTAGTAGCTAGCTTACATAGTTAGCCATCTTTGCATGTATGATGCTGTTGTCAGCTATCGTTAGCTAACGCTAGCACACAGTGGCAGAACAGCCAGCATATGTACATCTCCACGAATATCCTGCCAGACATTTAGCTAGTCATGGATTATAGCAATCGACATATCCATTCAGAAATGGATGATGAATCTCAGGAAAGCATGGATGCGTGTGGCGACTCATCACCGTATGTGCCCCCACACCTCCCTCCAATGCCCGGCCGAGAGCGGCTTCAGATTCAGAAGAGCAGTGTCTGCTCCCGGGCTTACTTCGTGGTGGTCATGGTCTTCTTCCACGTTTACATCATAAACATCATTGGGCTGTTGTTCTACGTACACTACAATAACAGTCCGGCGGATATTGTCAGCGCCGACGGGGACACATCGGCATCTAGCAGCGGGGTTGACAGCCGCCTGTCCCCGTCAGACCCACCTCAGCAAGACCCTGACCTGGATGTCCGTCAGAGCTTCAGTCTACCACGCATTGAGGGGATACGGGTGAGGAGATAACGACACGCCCTAATATGATTACTATCGTAAAACGAGCGGTGTGCATCCAGTTGTAGTGGCCACCGAAAGACAAAAATAATATGTCAGCCAAGTTCGATCGCAGTTTTCAAACTTTGCGAACTGGCAAGAACCAGGAAGAGGCCAACATATATAACTAGATCATCTTTGCTAGAATAACTCCTCCAACAGGCATGGTTTGGTGGGAGGTTTCTACGGTGGAAAGTAAACATCTGCATTTTCAAAATTGCACTTGTAATGTTTTGACGGTCCACTAGTTCTGATAACTAGTACTAAGTAGTAGTGGTGGCACGTCAAAATAGATGAGTGCAACGTCCTTAAATGAGGGAAAGGCTCAACGACAGATAGTTAGTTGTGGTTGTTGGCCACACGGTATAGCTTGTACAATATTCCATATGCATTGGTTTATTTATCTAGCTAACGTTAGGTTACCTTTGCTTCTACTATCCAGTTGGAAACTCAAATCAGTCTATTAGCAAGCTAGCTAGCTTTGTTAGATAGTTAGTAGCCTTATTCCTCTTTTAATGTGCAATACATTAGACCACAAACATAGTTGCTTGTAGCAAAAGAGTTACCAACCTCACATTAAAGTTTGTTATGGCAAACCATCTATGAATGACCAAGTCTTGTCAAAGTCTGTTTGTAAATGGGGGTGAAGGGAGAAGCTGGGCTATATTTCTGACAGAAACTGCTGTGCTTGGTAGTAGCAGCACGTTGCATCTCACATAGTGGCCTCTGCTGTCCCGGAGTCTTATCGGCCCGAACTCAAGAGGGTTTGTGACGAGGCCCACACGGTATACTGCCAGAGGGTTTGTGACGAGGCCCACTCGGTATACTGCCAGAGGGTTTGCGACGAGGCCCACACGGTATGCTCCCAGAGGGTTTGCGACAGGGCCCACACGGTATACTGCCAGAGGGTTTGCGACGAGGCCCACACGGTATACTGCCAGAGGGTTTGCGACAGGGCCCACACGGTATACTGCCAGAGGGTTTGCGACGAGGCCCACACGGTATACTGCCAGAGGGTTTGCGACGAGGCCCACACGGTATACTGCCAGAAGGTTTGCGACGAGGCCCACACGGTATACTGCCAGAGGGTTTGCGACGAGGCCCACACGGTATACTGCCAGAGGGTTTGCGACGAGGCCCACACGGTATACTGCCAGAGGGTTTGCGACGAGGCCCACACGGTATACTGCCAGAGGGTTTGCGACGAGGCCCACACGGTATACTGCCAGAGGGTTTGCGACGAGGCCCACACGGTATACTGCCAGAGGGTTTGCGAAGACCACACCATCCTAACAAACACTTAATTTTCCTCATACCCAAGGCTTTCCCATATTAATGTAATGTTTCCTCAGGTGGGTCATGTCCAGAGGGTGTCACTCAAGCCTGACAGCATCCAGGAAATGAAGACTCTCAGCCTCAAGCCTCTGCTCTTTGGTAAGAATAGCACCTTTTACCCTTTAGGGCAGGCTTTGTCCTCACACATACAGTTTAGGATATATATCTGTTATTCAAATGCTTTGAGAATAATATGATTGATGACACTGTTAGACAACCCCCATCTTTCAAGACCCATGAAAACTGACAACTCAAACTGCATCAATAACATCATGAATGAATGCAAGCTCAACACTTTGAAAACACTCATTTCATTCCAGTCAACCACTTACAAATATAGATCAGTGATATTTACTTATAATTTATAGATATGTACATTTGCAGGAAACACAGAAGGTCCTTTGCGGCGTCCTCTCCTGAGCTCAGGATGGTGCTCTCTGAAACATCCAGCTATCCAAGGATGTGATTCAAATCCAGGAAGTCTATCATAGAGATGTACCCTCCCCCAAACAACCTCCTCTCTCTCTGCTGATGTCATATGGTGTTTTAATCACATCCCTGACTCTGTACACCTAGGCCTATATCTCTGCTCAGATCCATTTCAGACCTCAAGTTTAGCTCCTAGCCAGAGCCCCTGCTAGCCTCTACATCGGTGCTGTTTCCACTTGCGGGCTGCAGCCATCAGGTTCCTGGCGTGTTTGTTCCAGGCAAAGGCCTTGTTGACCACTAGCCATTCCCCCTGCACCGTTCCCGTCACCAGGAAGGTCCCGCCTTGGGGCTGACGCCGCGTCATGTTCCGTACACAGCTGGCGTCTCTCTCCAGCCACAGCTGCAGGCGGGAGCGGATCTGTCCTCCCAGGAGAGGCCCGTGCTTCAGAACCTGCAGACGAGAGGCCAGGGAGAACTGGGCCAAACTCACCTGACTGGATTTTAGCTGCGTGAGACGCAATTTCACCACTGGGGGCACAGAGGGCAGCAGAGAGACAGAGAATTGCATTAAGATGGGTAGGTAGGGTACATCTCAATGTTTGATCTGGATATTGTCAATAGGGAGGACAGAGAAACATTGGAATACATCATCTGAACCAATCTCTGTAAAATAGTCATATAATAAAGGAACAGAGTGTAGGTCTGCTTACCAAAGTCACTCCTACAGAAAGTTTCCAGCACGTCCTTGGCAGACGAGGCCTCCTCCAGTTCACAGTCTCGACAGCTAGCCTGGGGCACTGCTGAAACAATCATCACAGAAACGTCCAGTCAGAGTTCTTAGTCTGACATGGACAGTAGGCTGCCCTGGGGCGGAAGGGTAGCCTAGTGGTTAGAGCGTAGGACTAGTAACCGGAGGGTTGCAAGTTCAAATCCCTGAGCTGAAAAGGTGTCGTTCTGCCCCTGAACAGGCAGTTAACCCACTGTTCCTAGGCCGTCATTGAAAATATGAATTTGTTCTTAACTGACTTGCCTAGTTAAATAAAGGTTTAATAAAAACACTTAAAAGACAGCATCTTATTTCATAGTGTGTGTCTCACCTCTACGCCCTCCTGTGCTGGTGTTGGTGACAGAGGAGATACACATGAGGTGGTTGGCAGGAAACTGGTCACAACGAAGGATATCTGGCCAGGGGTAACCATAGCAACCCATGATGGGCGCGCAGCTGTCCCGCACTGACTCACACAGACTCTGACACGGAGAGACGAACCTGCCCAGGAGAGAGGGGTTGACAAAATAGATACAAGAAGAAAGAGCCAGGAGGAGAAGAAAAGAGTAAGTTGTTAGTGAATGGATCCAAATCAATAAAAGAGAAGTTGTGGAGGGAGAGAGAGATGATGCTACACCCTATGAGATAACATTTAGAAACATTTTTAACCCTCTTTAAAAAACGTCACAACCTGTGGGGGACTGAGACCAGAAATCAGCCCTGGCATTTCTAACTCACCAGCCCATTTTTCCCCGAAGCCCTTTGCACTCGTACCGGGTTGAAAATTGCTGATTTGTGCACTGATAAACACCTACATTTAAATGTAGTGGCTGTACATGACATCAGGCTCCGCCTCTTTTAACCTTTATTTAACCTGGCAAGTCAGAACAAATTCTTAACTTCAATGAAGGCCTAGGAACAGTGGGTTAACTGCCTTGTTCAGGCGCAGAACAACACATTTTTACCTTGGGGATTTGAACTTGAAACCTTTCAGGTACAAGTCCAACATTCTAACCACTAGACCTACCTGCCGCTTCACAGTACTGTGTGGGTTTTATACTGACAAACATTCTGAACTAGAGCACCTGGTGTGACAAGACCCATCCCTCCTGGTTACTGGGAAACACTTTTATTTTCTGAATGAGGGAAATGCTCTACATTTAAGAGGACTATATGTGTTTTGAAAGATGATGTTGAGAATTATAGAAAATTATACTTTGATGTTTATTTAACTAGGCAGGTCAGTTAAGAACAAATTCTTATTGAATGATACCCTAGCCAAATTACACTGGGCCAATTGTGCACTGCCCTAATTGTTAAGAACAAATTCTTATTGAATGATACCCTAGCCAAATTACACTGGGCCAATTGTGCACTGCCCTAATTGTTAAGAACAAATTCTTATTGAATGATACCCTAGCCAAATCCAGATTACGCTGGGCCAATTGTGCACTGCCCTATGGGACTCCCAATCACAGCCGGATGTGATCCAGCCTGGATTTGAACCAGGAACTGGTTCAAATGTGCACTTCACATTTCCATCTCATAAAGCTCATGTCATATCCAGTGTCAACGTTTATGATCACTATGTTTGATGTACAGTTACAAGATGACGTGTGGTCATACCCTGGGATGTTCTGAACAGGAGCAGTCTGTTTGATGTACAGTTACAAGATGACGTGTGGTCATACCCTGGGATGTTCTGAACAGGAGCAGTCTGTTTGATGTACAGTTACAAGATGACGTGTGGTCATACCCTGGGCTGTTCTGAACAGGAGCAGTCTGTTTGATGTACAGTTACAAGATGACGTGTGGTCATACCCTGGGCTGTTCTGAACAGGAGCAGTCTGTTTGATGTACAGTTACAAGATGACGTGTGATCATACCCTGGGCTGTTCTGAACAGGAGCAGTCTGTTTGATGTACAGTTACAAGATGACGTGTGGTCATACCCTGGGCTGTTCTGAACAGGAGCAGTCTGTTTGATGTACAGTTACAAGATGACGTGTGGTCATACCCTGGGCTGTTCTGAACAGGAGCAGTCTGTGTGATGTACAGTTACAAGATGACGTGTGGTCATACCCTGGGCTGTTCTGAACAGGAGCAGTCTGTTTGATGTACAGTTACAAGATGACGTGTGGTCATACCCTGGGCTGTTCTGAACAGGAGCAGTCTGTTTGATGTACAGTTACAAGATGACGTGTGGTCATACCCTGGGCTGTTCTGAACAGAATGAGCCTGTTAGTCTACTGTGAAGAAAACACCTGAATGCACTCATGCCTCCTTTCTATGTGCACCAAACGTATCTGTTTCCCTGAATTGCTTTGTGAAAGCTCAACACTGTAAGATCATATTTTATAACTTAGCTAGTTATGTTGGTAATAGAACAAGCTTTCAGATGATGCCCAGCTGAGCCAGATTGCGATTTATAATGGACCGTTTTTGGATTCTGTAAACAACAACAGTAATTGTGATGGTGGGGATGCAGGGTTGTGTTGCATACAAAACAACTACAAGTGTGCTTGTTCTCGTTCCTCAACTGCACAACTAGGAGAGCCCAAAGTACCTTAGAGTTGAAGACTTGTCTTTGAGTCATAAAAGTGCATGGTGTGGCCACTTAGAGACAACAGTTAGTCCTCTCAAACCTTGTCATGTTTCTGTCTTATGTTCCACCTACCTCACATTGTCCAGGAATATTCTCATTGTGTTACTGAATGTATCCAGAGTGTTTTCAGATTTCCTTATCAACAAATGCGGCGAAAAGTAGAGTAAAAGTATAATGCACATATAATCAGTCTTGTGTCAGGTGAACTGTCGTGTCCTCAGCTTTAATCTAATACATTTCCCATTATCTCCAAACTGTTCCCTTTCAATTGCTACCATGGTTATGCTTTTCAGATTTCTTCTGTAAGAAACATTTGAATGTAGCCCTATCTATATAGGTCAATTCCCACAACTGTAAAGGGTTAAGGGCCCCATTACTAGCCAGATAATGATCATTTTGCACCAAAAAAAACAATTTAGACTGGGTGAAAAATGGACCAGCCCATCTGGCATTTGCCCAAAATGCCAGATGGCCAGTCAGCCACTGAGCACAACTCAAACAAGATGAGGGGCCTTTCATGGCCTGAAGGTTGTGTGAAACCAGGGCCTTTTCTGTGAGGCTCGCCCAGATTAGCATAGCTCCCGGCACCACTGCTTTTCCCCCACTCTGGAGCTGTGATTCAGCCCAGAGGAACAGAGAGAGACATGAAGACAGACACATCTAGGTTTCCTCTCAATGTCTGCATTGTTTTGAAGAGCTTTCCAAAAGATATCATGCTCACTCAGTAGATAAGTGCTTTGTAATATAATCATGATAAAGATCTGGAACCGCCCAGGCCAAAATAATGTAAATGTCACTGTATGCTAAATGACATTAAAAGTTCTACCAGTTATCTAGTCTACACTACACCTTCTCTCAAAGAGACACCCCGTCTTTCTCCATCCTCACCAATGACTTGTCTATTTAGTGTGCACACATCTCTACACTCTGTTCTCTACAAAGAAATACCTTTGTATTTTCCTACAACACTTTTTCTCATTTCTAAAGACAAGCTAGTAGTTCCAACCTCCCAGCGTCTCTCCCCTCCTTACCTGTCCAGACAGATGGGTGTGAACAGCGAGCAGAGGAAGATGCGGGCATCGGGGTGGCACTCCCGGGCGAGCAGGGGCAGCCAGCTGGCACTCTGCTGGACGGCCTCGCCTGGCGACTCGTGCCCCAGCAGGTTGGGCATCCTCATGGTGGCGTAGCCGATGTTCTGGCAGAGGGCCATGCCCGCCGGGATGGGCACACAGCGGGAGGAGCTCCGGGGCTCCCACTGCCCTTCACTGCTGATGGACAGGATGGTAGCACCAGCTCTAACTTCAGCCACGGCCTCATCCGCAGTCTCCAACCCAGCCCTAACTCTAGAGCCAGCTCCAACCCTGGTCCTGGTAACTGTACCAGCCTCTGGTCCACTCCCAGCTCCAGCCTCCAGCCTGACACTCCAGCCAGGCCCAGCTGGAAGCAGGAGGAGCACGAGCACGAGGAGAGCAGGAGCACGAGGAGAGGTCCTCTTAGAGGTGGTGCAAGGATGAGGTGCAGGAACGGGCATCATCCCGGGAGGAGGAAAGGAAATCCACACAGGAGAGAGTGTCTGGGTGTTTGTGGTGATGGTCTGTATGACAGGGAGGGGATTGGTGTATTTATACTGGGCAGGCGGTGACACGTCACCTCTGTAGGCTTGTCTCTGCATTTGAATAGGAGAGTAGTGGGGGAAGGGATGGGAGTGGGCTAGCAGGGGGTTAGCGATGGGGGGAGGGCGTAGGGTACAAGGGAGTGGGACAGTGCTTGAGATGGGATTAGATATGAAACCCACTCACTTTAATTTGCTCCAATGTGTTTGGAGTGAATGAGTGAGTGTTCTGTAGTAATGACTGAGTTAAGGATATCAAGGATTGTGTGTGAATGTACAGATAACTGCCAAAATAAAGGAAACATCAACATAAAGTGTCTTAATAGGGTGCTTAATAGGGTGCACCACCAGCCAGAACAGCTAGAATGCACCTTGACATAGACTCTAAGTGTCTGGAACTCTACTGGATATATGTGATACTGTTCTTCCACCAGAAATCCCATCATTTGGTGTTTTGTTGATGGTGGAAAACGCTGTCTCAGGCGCCGCTCCAGAATCTCCCACAAGTGTTCAATTAGTTTGAGATCTGGTGACTGAGAAGGCCATGGTATATGGTTTACATCGTTTTCATGCTCATCTAACCATTCAGTGACCACTTGTGCCCTGTGGATGGGGACATTGTCATCCTATGGGGGCGTAGCCAAAATAATGGCCTGTCCAGCATTTGGTCTGCTCAGATGTCTGCTCAGATGTTAATTGATTAGTTAACTCAGGAAACACCTGCTTTCAATATACTTTGTATCCCTCATTTACTCAAGTGTTTCCATTATTTTGGCAGTTACCTGTATGCGTGTGTGTGTTCAGGAAGTTATGCTCTCTTGGTGTGTGTGTTGTCCTGACTTAGCCTGACTTGCCATTCCGCCCCCACAGCTTGAGATGAGGAAAAGAGTCCCCTCATGTCACGAACACCTCCTCTCCCCTCTCTTCGGTTGAATGATTCAGTTGTGCAACTGACTAGGTATCCCCTTTCCCTTCCTTTCTCTCTCTATTCAAAGGCAAATGAACCCTTTCTCTTGCTCTCTTTCTGCACTCCTGTCCCCAAGAAGCCCTCCAGTCTGAACTCCCTCTTCAAAGGATCCCCTCCACTTCCCCTTATCTCCCGATCTGACCCCGAGCCTCCTCTCCATCCCATCTCCCATCCCTCTAACTAACGAGTGATTTTTACAGACGAATCAGGAATGCCTGATTTCATGACCTTTTTATGAGGATTACTTGGTACTATTTCTGACATCCGTGTCTGTTGTGTGCTGATTACATCTAAGGGAATGTAATAAACCTATTATTTAGTGTGTGTGAGCGCCCCAGCGTGTGTGTGTGAACATGCATGTGGGAGAGAGAGGTGGTAGGGTTCTCCCACTGTGAGGCTGTGACCTGATTCCTGTCCAGACAAGCAGGTCACTTCCTCCACAGAGGGACAGGGACAGAAAGAGAGAGGCAGAACGAGGGAGGGAGAGAGGGGCCAGACCCAGTCCCCTTCATTCATATCACCCATCTAGCTTAATGATGCATGACTGGACAATAGGGATTAGCCATCAGGCCCCCCTTATCTCATCAGCCACAGTACAGTACAGGGTCTGCTGTGGGGAACAAGGTCTATACTGTACAGGCAGGCGTCCATCCGGAAGCCTTTCATTAGGAGAGGAAGGGATGGATAGAGGGGGTGATGGGAAGGCAGGGGTGCAGCTAAGGGGTTACCAGGGGGTCCTGGGCACTCTCTTATCAGGAAGCCTTAGACTAACACACATGTCCAGCCCACTGCTTTTAGGTCACCTCTGACGGTCCATGTGTAAATCATGGTTTTATATACACACAGGTCCAGCCCACTGCTTTTAGGTCACCTCTGACGGTCCATGTGTAAATCATGGTTTCATATACACACAGGGTTAGTGTGTTGTGTGGTCTTCTTGCTCTCCCACACACTCTCTATGCATGTGAATGGGTCTGAATGAGAATGATGATACCAACCTCACACAGACATACCGGTACTCCTCCATACTAACTACTATATATGAGCGACCACCAGTCCGGCTCTCACCCAGGGGAACCACAATACAGCTTCTTTCTCAGTCACCCCCCTGTGGGAGACATTCAATGCCTTGGCTCATTAGCACTGTCAATGGGTCGGCCATACCACAAATAGCTCCCTGTGGGGGTGATGGGGGGCCAGGGAGTTCTCATTATCCTCATATCCACGATCACTAAAGAGTCCCTGTGTACACACACCTGCTCAAACACCACACAGAGAAAGCTATAGCAAACACAACCCAGACAGATGTTTCAGATAAGTTCTTTTTTAACAAGTTGTAAAATAATTACTGCTTTTTCAGTGCAGTATCCAATCTCTTTGCAGTGCAGAAGGCCTGGGTCGTTTTCTACTGTAACTCTGTAAAGATAAGAACTTGTTTGTCTTCTAAAATGTAAAGTACTGTATACTGGTAGCCCAAGTCTTAATCATCTGTACTCCTCAGCGGTCATCATTCTGGTTTCTGACCTCAGCCAATCAGGAATACTAGGCTATTTGTTACATAAATGGAAACCAGTAACATAATCAGTCTTCCATCCATGTCATGATTGGTTCTACTAGATAGAACAGTCATGTTTGACTCATCATCATCAGCAGGGCAACATAAGAGAGAAGTCTGTAGTCATTGATCATGCTGGTCTGATCTCCCAAGGCACTCAGGCCCTTTTGATAAGGAAATCATTGATCATGGACCTGGGCTCACCTGAAGGCTGCTTGTTGTCTGTTGTTATGCTAACATGGACACCACCACTGACTCCAGTATCATTATGTGGAGTCTGGATGGGTGGCATTTGCACATACACTATCTAACTACATTTAGGCTGTCTGATGTCCTAGGCAAGCAAGTGAATGGCTACACAGATAGGACTGGTTTCAGTCCTAGGTAGCTAGTTTACCTAACCAAACCATCAGTCCTAGATAGCTAGTTTTCCTAACCAAACCATCAATCCTAGCTTGCCATTATTAAAATCAAATTCAACAATGCCAATAATGTTTTCAATGTGGCTTCTTTCAAAAGCAGCTCAAACATAGAACATGTAAGATTGAACTATAGCCATTGAATTCTACCGTGCGTTATAGGGAAATAATGCACACTCTAGAGTCTAGAATGCCCTTCAAGCCAATCAAAAATGATTCAACATTGCCATGGTATAATTAAGCAATAAGGTCCGAGGGGGTGTGGTATATGGCCAATATACCACAGCTAAGGACTGTTCTTATGCACGATACAACGCAAAGTGCCTGGACACAATCCTTAGCCGTGGTATATTGGCCATATATCACAAACCCTGAGGTGGCTTACTGCTATTATAAACTGTTTACCAACTTAAGTAGACAGTAAAAATAAATGTTTTGTCATACCCGTGATATACGGTCTGATATACCACGGCTGTCAGCCAATCAGCATTCAGGGCTCGAACCACCCAGTTTATAATGACTAATAATGGCCAATAGGAGCACGCCCTGTCTAAACATTAGTGTGGGAAACCCTGGTCACCCTGGCCCATACATTACACTTCTACCCAGAGCATGACGTTATACAGGTAATCAATGACGTATGGGTCCCCCTCTCTCTGTTCCTGTTAGAGATTCCTGGCTTCCTGTCTGAAGAGGAGTGTGGTGTGGTTGTGCAGCTGGCCCAGCTGAAGGGTCTGATGGAGAGCCAGGCCACAGTACCACCAGAAAACCAGGAGGAGGAACTGCAGCCACTGCTCTCCCTCAGCCCCGAGGAGACCTTCAGCCTGCTAGACCTGGACCAAGACGGACTACTGCAGAGACAGGAAGTGAGAGAGAGGGGGATGAGGGAGGGAGAGGTGGGTGGGTGAGAGGGAGGGATAGAGAGCGGCTGGCAGCTCATTAGTTTGTGGTTGTGTGTTTCTGTCCCAGATCTTGAGCCACTCTCGTTCACGGGACGGGACCTGGCTGAGCCCAGAGAACTTACGACAGATACTCACCGGCCAGGAGGCCAGCCCAGCAGGTACTTTGTAGTGTGTGTGTATCTCGCTCTCTGTAGCCAATGTGAGGTAAGACCTTTAAATAGGTTTACTTTCGCAAGGCAGACTGAATACCAGGACGTGTATTCAGAACATGCACTGACCAGCTGGCAAGTGTCTTCACTGACATTTTCAACCTTTCCCTGACCCAGTCTGTAATACCAACTTGATTCACGCAGACCATCATAGTCCTTGTGCCCAAGAAGAAGTGATGCAGTCAGTCTCTCCTTAACTCTTAGCCAAGAGAGACTGGCATACATAGTATTTATGTTAGCCCTCTTGATTACAATGAAGAGCAAGACATGCCGCTCTGTTCCGGGCCAGCTGCAGTTTAACTAGGTCTTTTTTTAGCAGCACCACACGGCCTGACAATAATCAAGATCAGACTAAATTAGGGCCTGCAGGACTTGCTTTGTGGAGTGTGGTGTCAAAAAAGCAGAACATCTCATGACAGTTTACATTCTAAGGTAACACCAAGTAATTTAGTCTCCTCAACTTGTTCAACAGCCACACCATTCGCTACCAGATTCAGCTGAGGTCTAGAGCTTAGGGAATGATTTGTACCAAATACAATGCTTTTAGTTTTAGAGATGTTCAGGACCAGTTTATTATTGCCAACTCATTCCAAAACTGACTGCAACTCCTTGTTAAGGGTTTCAGTGACTTCATTAGCTGTGGTTGCTGACACGTATATGGTTGAATCATCAGGATACATGGACACAGGCTTTGTTTTAATGGCAGTTGCATGTCATTGCTAAAAATAGAAAAGAGTAGAGGGCCTACAGAACTGCCCTGCGGTACACCACACCCTACAGGTTTGACATCAGAGAATCTTCCATTAAAGAAAACCCTCAGTTGTATTAGGTAAATGGCTCTGAATCCACAATATGGCAAAGGTTTAAAAGCTATAACACATACACGACCGTTCAAAAGTTTGCGGTCACTTAGTAATGTCCTTGTTTTTGAAGGAAAAGCTAAAATAAATGTCCATTAAAATAACATCAAATTGATCAGAAATACAGTACAGTGTAGACATTGTTATTGTTGGAAATGACTATTGTTGCTGGAAATGGCTGATTTTTAATGGAATATCTACATAGGTGTACAGAGGCCCATTACCAGCAACCATCACTCCTGTGTTCCAATGGCACGTTGTGTTTATAATTTTAAAAGGCTAATTGATCATTATAAAACCCTTTTGCAATTATGTTAGCACAGCTAAAAACTGTTGATCTGATTGAAAAATCAATAAAACTGGCCTTCTTTAGACTAGTTGAGTATCTGGAGCATCAGCATTTGTGGGTTCGATGACAGGCTCAAAATGGCCAGAAACAAAGAACTTTCTTATGAGCCTCATCAGTCTAGCACTCACTTCCGTCATCATGAAGTGCTTTGAGAGACTAGTCAAGGACCATATCACCTCCACCCTACCTGACACCCTAGACCCACTCCAATTTGCTTACCGCCCAAATAGGTCCACAGACGATGCAATCTCAACCACACTGCACACTGCCCTAACCCATCTGGACAAGAGGAATACCTATGTGAGAATGCTGTTCATCGACTACAGCTCGGCATTCAACACCATAGTACCCTCCAAGCTCGAGACCCTGGGTCTCGACCCCGCCCTGTGCAACTGGGTACTGGACTTCCTGACGGGCCGCCCCCAGGTGGTGAGGGAGAGGGAACACCCCCCTATCCACATCGATGGAACAGTAGTGGAGAGGGTAGCAAGTTTTAAGTTCCTTGGCATACACATCACAGACAAATTGAATTGGTCCACTCACACAGACAGCATCGTGAAGAAGGCGCAGCAGCGCCTCTTCAACCTCAGGAGGCTGAAGAAATTCGGCTTGTCACCAAAAGCACTCACAAACTTCTACAGATGCACAATCGAGAGCATCCTGGCGGGCTGTATCACCGCCTGGTACGGCAACTGCTCCGCCCTCAACCGTAAGGCTCTCCAGAGGGTAGTGAGGTCTGCACAACGCATCACCGGGGGCAAACTACCTGCCCTCCAGGACACCTACACCACCCGATGTTACAGGAAGGCCATAAAGATCATCAAGGACATCAACCACCCGAGCCACTGCCTGTTCACCCCGCTATCATCCAGAAGGCGAGGTCAGTACAGGTGCATCAAAGCTGGGACCGAGAGACTGAAAAACAGCATCTATTTCAAGGCCATCAGACTGTTAAACAGCCACCACTAACATTGAGTGGCTGCTGCCAACACACTGACACTGACTCAACTCCAGCCACTTTAATAATGGGAATTGATGGGAAATGATGTAAATATATCACTAGCCACTTTAAACAATGCTACCTTATATAATGTTACTTACCCTACATTATTCATCTCATATGCATACGTATATACTGTACTCTATATCATCGACTGCATCCTTATGTAATACATGTATCACTAGCCACTTTAACTATGCCACTTTGTTTACATACTCATCTCATATGTATATACTGTACTCGATACCATCTACTGTATCTTGCCTATGCTGCTCTGTACCATCACTCATTCATATATCCTTATGTACATATTCTTTATCCCCTTACACTGTGTATAAGACAGTAGTTTTGGAATTGTTAGTTAGATTACTTGTTGGTTATTACTGCATTGTCGGAACTAGAAGCACAAGCATTTCGCTACACTCGCATTAACATCTGCTAACCATGTGTATGTGACAAATACATTTGATTTGATTTGAAAACACCAGTCTCAACGTCAACAGTGGGGGCAACTCTGGGATCCTGGCCTTATAGGCAGAGTTGCAAAGCCATATCTCAGACTGGCCAATAAAAAGAAAAGATTAAGATGGGCAAAAAAACAAGACACTGGACAGAGGAACTCCATATTCATAGCACGCAATGATTACATCAAGCTTGTGACTCTACAAACTTGTTAGAAAATAAATGGTTTTCTAATGATCCAATTAGCCTTTCAAAATTATAAACTTGGATTAGCTAACACAACGTGCCATTGGAACACAGGAGTGATGGTTGCTGATAATAGGCCTCTGTACGCCTATGTAGATATTCCATTAAAACTCTGCCGTTTCCAGCTACAATAGTCATTTACAACATTAACAATTTCTACACTTTATTTCTGATCAATTTGATATTATTTTAATGGACAAAAAACAATTTCTTTCAAAAACAAGAGACATTTCTAAGTGTTCAGAAACGTTTGAATGGTAGTGTATGCAGTTGGGAGAACAAGTATTTGATACACTGACGATTTTGCAGGTTTTCCTACTTACAAAGCATGTAGAGGTCTGTAATTTTTATCATAGGTACACTTCAACTGTGAAAGACAGAATCTAAAACAAAAATGCCGAAAATCACATTGTATGATTTTTAAGTAATTAATTTGCATTTTATTGCATGACATAAGTATTTGATCACCTACCAACCAGTAAGAATTCCGGCTCTCACAGACCTGTTCATTTTTCTTTAAGAAGTCCTCCTGTTCTCCACTCAGTACCTGTATTAACTGCACCTGTTTGAACTCGTTACCTGTATAAAAGACACCTGTCCACATACTCAATCAAACAGACTCCAACCTCTCCACAATGGCCAATACCAGAGAGCTGTGTAAGGACATCAGTGATAAAATTGTAGACCTGCACAAGGCTGGGATGGGCTACAGGACGATAGGCAAGCAGCTTGGTGAGAAGGCAACAACTGTTGGCGCAATTATTAGAAAATGGAAGAAGTTCAAGATGACGGTCAATCATCCTCGGTCTGGGCCTCCATGCAAGATCTCACCTCGTGGGGAATCAATGATCATGAGGAAGGTGAGGGATCAGCCCAGAACTACATGGCAGGACCTGGTCAATGACCTGAAGAGAGCTGGGACCACAGTCTCAAAGAAAACCATTAGTAACACACTACGCCGTCATGGATTAAAATCCTGCAGCGCACTCAAGGTCCCCCTGCTCAAGCCAGCGCATGTCCAGGCCCGTCTGAAGTTTGCCAATGACCATCTGGATGATCCAGAGGAGGAATAGGAGATGGTCATGTGGTCTGATGAGCCAAAATTAGAGCTTTTTGGTCTAAACTCCACTCGCTGTGTTTGGAGGAAGAAGAAGGATGAGTACAACCCCAAGAACACCATCCCAAGTGTGAAGCATGGAGGTGGAAACATCATTCTTTGGGGATGCTTTTCTGAAAAGGGGACAGGACGTCTGCACCGTACTGAGGGGAGGATGGACAACCTCCTTCCCTCAGTAAGAGCATTGAAGATGGGTCGTGGCTGGGTCTTCCAGCATGACAACGACCCGAAACACACAGCCAGGGAAACTAAGGAGTGGCTCCGTAAGAAGCATCTCAAGGTCCTGGAGTGGCCTAGCAAGTCTCCAGACCTGAACCCAATAGAACATCTTTGGAGGGAGCTGAAAGTCCATATTGCCCAGCGACAGCCCGGAGAAGGTCTGTATGGAGGAGTGGGCCAAAATCCCTGCTGCAGTGTGTGCGAACCTGGTCAAGAACTACAGGAAACGTATGATCTCTGAAATTGCAAACAAAGGTTTCTGTACCAAATGTTAAGTTCTGCTTTTCTGATGTATAAAATACTTATGTCATGCTATAAAATGCAAATTCATTATTTAAAAATCATACAATGTGATTTTCTGTATTTTTGTTTTAGATTCCGTCACTCACAGTTGAAGTGTACCTATGATAAAAATGACAGACCTCTATATGCTTTGTAAGTAGGATGCCATCTATTTTGTGAAGTGCACCAGTCCCTCCTGCAGCAAAGCACCCCCACAACATGATGCTGCCACACCCGTGCTTCACGGTTGGGACAGGGTTCTTTTAGCTTGCAAGCCTCACCCTTCTAAAGCCATGACATCATTTTCTGGAATTTTCCAAGCTGTTTAAAGGCACAGACCACTTAGTATATGTAAACTTCTGACCCACTGGAATTGTGATACAGTGAATTATAAGTGAAATAATCTGTCTGTAAACAATTGTTGGAAAAATGTCCTAACCGACTTGCCAAAACTATATTTTGTTAACAAGAAATTTGTGGAGTGGATGAAAAACTAGTTTTAATGACTCCAACCTAAGTGTTTGTACAATTCCGACTTCAACTGTACATACATACATACAAATAAAAGTATGTGGACACCCCTTCAAATGAGTTGGACACTGCATTGTTGGAAAAGGACCCGTAAGTAAGTATTTCACTGTAAGTCTACACCTGGTTTGTGTATGTCTTTCCCAAAGCCGATGTACCAGGCTTTCCCTGCCAGTATTATTCAGGGGTGAGTGTTTGTGCGTGCCAAGGGTGTGTGTGACCTGATGCCATTGTGCCAGGCGCCGTTTGCGTTTCCCAGTCCGGATGTGTCCCATCATCTCATTAAAAATCTGTGGCCTACCAACCTCCTTCCTTAACATTCCCCCGGATCCCTTGTCCTCCTCCTCCCCACACTTATTCGCTCCATCCTCCCCTCCTGCACCCCAGAGCTATTGTTTAGTCTGGGGCGCTGCTTCATAGGGGGACGAGGGGAAAGGGGGCCCGGAGGTTCACTCATTCGAGAGTAATAGAGAGCGAGAGAGTTACAGTGAGGGAGTGGAAAAGCAAAAGAGAGGAGCTGCAACAGCATACAGGGCTACAGATACAGAGAATGGCTGGGATGAGAAGGACCGGAGAATAGGAGGGAGGAGAATAGGAGGGAGGAGAATAGGAGGGAGGAGAATAGGAGGGAGGAGAATAGGAGAGAGGAGAATAGGAGAGAGGAGAATAGGAGAGAGGAGAATGGGAGAGAGGAGAATAGGAGAGAGGAGAATGGGAGAGAGGAGAATAGGAGAGAGGAGAATGGGAGAGAGGAGAATGGGAGGGAGGAGAATAGGAGGGAGGAGAATGGGAGGGAGGAGAATGGGAGGGAGGAGAATGGGAGAGAGGAGAATGGGAGGGAGGAGAATGGGAGGGAGGAGAATGGGAGGGAGGAGAATGGGAGAGGAGAATGAGAGGAGAATGGGAGAGAGGAGAATGGGAGAGAGGAGAATAGGAGAGAGGAGAATAGGAGAGAGGAGAATAGGAGAGAGGAGAATAGGAGGGAGGAGAATAGGAGAGAGGAGAATGGGAGAGAGGAGAATGGGAGAGAGGAGAATAGGAGAGAGGAGAATAGGAGGGAGGAGAATAGGAGGGAGGAGAATAGGAAAGATGAGCTGAGAGTAACAGTATACAGTAGTACACCCCTACAGGGAGAGAGGGAGAGAGTGATTAGGAAGATGAGCTGAGAGTAACAGTATACAGTAGTACACCCCTACAGGGAGAGAGGGATTAGGAAGATGAGCTGAGAGTAACAGTATACAGTAGTACACCCCTACAGGGAGAGAGGGAGAGAGTGATTAGGGAGATGAGCTGAGAGTAACAGTATACAGTAGTACACCCCTACAGGGAGAGAGGGATTAGGAAGATGAGCTGAGAGTAACAGTATACAGTAGTACACCCCTACAGGGAGAGAGGGAGAGAGTGATTAGGGAGATGAGCTGAGAGTAACAGTATACAGTAGTACACCCCTACAGGGAGAGAGGGAGAGAGTGATTAGGGAGATGAGCTGAGAGTAACAGTATACAGTAGTACACCCCTACAGGGAGAGGGAGAGAGTGATTAGGGAGATGAGCTGAGAGTAACAGTATACAGTAGTCCACCCCTACAGGGAGAGAGGGATTAGGAAGATGAGCTGAGAGTAACAGTATACAGTAGTCCACCCCTACAGGGAGAGAGGGATTAGGAAGATGAGCTGAGAGTAACAGTATACAGTAGTACACCCCTACAGGGAGAGAGGGATTAGGAAGATGAGCTGAGAGTAACAGTATACAGTAGTACACCTCTACAGGGAGAGGGAGAGAGTGATTAGGAAGATGAGCTGAGAGTAACAGTATACAGTAGTACACCTCTACAGGGAGAGGGAGAGAGTGATTAGGAAGATGTGAACATACATCTTAATAGGAGAGTGAGAGAAACATTTTTTGCAGCAGAGAGGGGGGTGTTTGTGTGAGGGGGGCTAACCGTGTGTTGTCCCTGCAGGTGTGTTAACTCTAGAGGAGTTCAGGCATGTGTGTGACGGCATGTCCCAGCATCCCTTGCAGCAGCGAGGCGGAACAAGGCGGGGCCAACCGAAAAGGAAGAGCCGACACACCTGGCTGTATCAGGGACCAGGATCACACCACATACTACACGCACTGAGGAACAGGTAACCCTCACTCAGTTGTCATACTAACTCAGTTGTAACCCTCACTCAGTTGTCATACTAACTCAGTTGTAACCCTCACTCAGTTGTCATACTAACTCAGTTGTAACCCTCACTCAGTTGTCATACTAACTCAGTTGTAACTCTCACTCAGTTGTCATACTAACTCATTTGTAACCCTCACTCAGTTGTCATACTAACTTAGTTGTAACTCTCACTCAGTTGTCATACTAACTCATTTGTCATACTAACTCAGTTGTAACTCTCACTCAGTTGTCATACTAACTCATTTGTCATACTAACTCAGTTGTAACTCTCACTCAGTTGTCATACTAACTCAGTTGTAACTCTCTCAGTTGTAACTCTCTCAGTTGTCATACTAACTCAGTTGTAACTCTCTCAGTTGTCATACTAACTCAGTTGTAACTCTCTCAGTTGTCATACTAACTCAGTTGTAACTCTCTCAGTTGTCATACTAACTCAGTTGTAACTCTCTCAGTTGTCATACTAACTCAGTTGTAACTCTCTCAGTTGTCATACTAACTCAGTTGTAACTCTCTCAGTTGTCATACTAACTCAGTTGTCATACTAACTCAGTTGTCATACTAACTCAGTTGGTTATACTAACTCAGTTGGTCATACTAACTCAGTTGTCATACTAACTCAGTTGGTCATACTAACTCAGTTGGTCATACTAACTCAGTTGGTCATACTAACTCAGTTGGTCATACTAACTCAGTTGTCATACTAACTCAGTTGTCATACTAACTCAGTTGTAACTCTCACTCCATTGTCATACTAACTCATTTGTCATACTAACTCAGTTGTAACTCTCACTCCATTGTCATACTAACTCAGTTGTCATACTAACTCAGTTGTCATACTAACTCAGTTGGTCATACTAACTCAGTTGTCATACTAACTCAGTTGTCATACTAACTCAGTTGTAACTCTCTCAGTTGTCATACTAACTCAGTTGTAACTCTCTCAGTTGTCATACTAACTCAGTTGGTTATACTAACTCAGTTGGTCATACTAACTCAGTTGGTCATACTAACTCAGTTGTCATACTAACTCAGTTGTCATACTAACTCAGTTGGTCATACTAACTCAGTTGTCATACTAACTCAGTTGTCATACTAACTCAGTTGGTCATACTAACTCAGTTGTCATACTAACTCAGTTGGTCATACTAACTCAGTTGTCATACTAACTCATTTGTCATACTAACTCAGTTGTAACTCTCACTCCATTGTCATACTAACTCAGTTGTCATACTAACTCAGTTGTCATACTAACTCAGTTGTCATACTAACTCATTTGTCATACTAACTCAGTTGTAACTCTCACTCAGTTGTCATACTAACTCAGTTGTCATACTAACTCAGTTGTAACTCTCACTCCATTGTCATACTAACTCATTTGTCATACTAACTCAGTTGTAACTCTCACTCAGTTGTCATACTAACTCAGTTGTAACTCTCACTCCATTGTCATACTAACTCATTTGTCATACTAACTCAGTTGTAACTCTCACTCAGTTGTCATACTAACTCAGTTGTAACTCTCACTCCATTGTCATACTAACTCAGTTGTCATACTAACTCAGTTGTAACTCTCACTCCATTGTCATACTAACTCAGTTGTCATACTAACTCAGTTGGTCATACTAACTCAGTTGTCATACTAACTCAGTTGTCATACTAACTCAGTTGGTCATACTAACTCAGTTGTCATACTAACTCAGTTGTCATACTAACTCAGTTGTAACCCTCACTCAGTTGTCATACTAACTCAGTTGTAACCCTCACTCAGTTGTCATACTAACTCAGTTGTAACTCTCTCAGTTGTCATACTAACTCAGTTGTAACTCTCTCAGTTGTCATACTAACTCAGTTGTCATACTAACTCAGTTGGTTATACTAACTCAGTTGGTCATACTAACTCAGTTGTCATACTAACTCAGTTGGTCATACTAACTCAGTTGGTCATACTAACTCAGTTGTCATACTAACTCAGTTGTAACTCTCACTCCATTGTCATACTAACTCATTTGTCATACTAACTCAGTTGTAACTCTCACTCCATTGTCATACTAACTCAGTTGTCATACTAACTCAGTTGTCTCTAACTCCAGTTGTCATACTAACTCAGTTGTCATACTAACTCAGTTGTCATACTAACTCAGTTGTCATACTAACTCAGTTGTCATACTAACTCAGTTGGTCATACTAACTCAGTTGTCATACTAACTCAGTTGTCATACTAACTCATTTGTCATACTAACTCAGTTGTAACTCTCTCAGTTGTCATACTAACTCAGTTGTAACTCTCTCAGTTGTCATACTAACTCAGTTGTAACTCTCAGTTGTCATACTAACTCAGTTGGTTATACTAACTCAGTTGGTCATACTAACTCAGTTGTCATACTAACTCAGTTGGTCATACTAACTCAGTTGGTCATACTAACTCAGTTGTCATACTAACTCAGTTGTCATACTAACTCAGTTGTCATACTAACTCAGTTGTAACTCCATACTAACTCATTTTGTCATACTAACTCAGTTGTGTCATACTAACTCAGTTGTCATACTAACTCAGTTGTAACCTCACTCATTGTCATACTAACTCAGTTGTCATACTAACTCAGTTGTCATACTAACTCATTCAGTTGTCATACTAACTCAGTTGTAACTAACTCACTCAGTTGTCATACTAACTCAGTTGTCATACTAACTCAGTTGTCATACTAACTCAGTTGTCATACTAACTCAGTTGTCATACTAACTCAGTTGTCATACTAACTCAGTTGTCATACTAACTCAGTTGTCATACTAACTCAGTTGGTCATACTAACTCAGTTGTCATACTAACTCAGTTGTCATACTAACTCAGTTGTAACTCTCACTCCATTGTCATACTAACTCATTTGTCATACTAACTCAGTTGTAACTCTCACTCCATTGTCATACTAACTCATTTGTCATACTAACTCAGTTGTAACTCTCACTCAGTTGTCATACTAACTCAGTTGTCATTCATACTAACTCAGTTGTCATACTAACTCATTTGTCATACTAACTCAGTTGTAACTCTCACTCAGTTGTCATACTAACTCAGTTGTCATACTAACTCAGTTGTAACTCTCACTCCATTGTCATACTAACTCATTTGTCATACTAACTCAGTTGTAACTCTCACTCAGTTGTCATACTAACTCAGTTGTAACTCTCACTCCATTGTCATACTAACTCAGTTGTAACTCTCACTCAGTTGTCATACTAACTCAGTTGTAACTCAGTTGTCATACTAACTCATTGTCATACTAACTCAGTTGTCATACTAACTCAGTTGTAACTAACTAACTCACTCCAGTTGTCATACTAACTCAGTTGTCATACTAACTCAGTTGGTCATACTAACTCAGTTGTCATACTAACTCAGTTGTCATACTAACTCAGTTGGTCATACTAACTCAGTTGGTCATACTAACTCAGTTGTCATACTAACTCAGTTGTCATACTAACTCAGTTGTCATACTAACTCAGTTGTAACCCTCACTCAGTTGTCATACTAACTCAGTTGTAACCCTCACTCAGTTGTCATACTAACTCAGTTGTAACTCTCTCAGTTGTCATACTAACTCAGTTGTAACTCTCTCAGTTGTCATCACTACTAACTCAGTTGTCATACTAACTCAGTTGTTATACTAACTCAGTTGTAACTCTCAGTTGGTCATACTAACTCAGTTGTCATACTAACTCAGTTGTCATACTAACTCAGTTGGTCATACTAACTCAGTTGTCATACTAACTCAGTTGTCATACTAACTCAGTTGTCATACTAACTCAGTTGTAACTCTCACTCCATTGTCATACTAACTCATTTGTCATACTAACTCAGTTGTCATACTAACTCTCACTCACTCAGTTGTCATACTAACTCAGTTGTAACCAGTTGGTCATACACTCAGTTGTCATACTAACTCAGTTGTAACCCTCACTCAGTTGTCAGTTGTCATACTAACTCAGTTGTCATACTAACTCAGTTGTCATACTAACTCAGTTGTCATACTAACTCAGTTGTAACTCTCACTCAGTTGTCATACTAACTCATTTGTAACCCTCACTCAGTTGTCATACTAACTTAGTTGTAACTCTCACTCAGTTGTCATACTAACTCATTTGTCATACTAACTCAGTTGTAACTCTCACTCAGTTGTCATACTAACTCATTTGTCATACTAACTCAGTTGTAACTCTCACTCAGTTGTCATACTAACTCAGTTGTAACTCTCTCAGTTGTAACTCTCTCAGTTGTCATACTAACTCAGTTGTAACTCTCTCAGTTGTCATACTAACTCAGTTGTAACTCTCTCAGTTGTCATACTAACTCAGTTGTAACTCTCTCAGTTGTCATACTAACTCAGTTGTAACTCTCTCAGTTGTCATACTAACTCAGTTGTAACTCTCTCAGTTGTCATACTAACTCAGTTGTAACTCTCTCAGTTGTCATACTAACTCAGTTGTAACTCTCTCAGTTGTCATACTAACTCAGTTGTCATACTAACTCAGTTGTCATACTAACTCAGTTGGTTATACTAACTCAGTTGGTCATACTAACTCAGTTGTCATACTAACTCAGTTGGTCATACTAACTCAGTTGTCATACTAACTCAGTTGGTCATACTAACTCAGTTGGTCATACTAACTCAGTTGTCATACTAACTCAGTTGTCATACTAACTCAGTTGTCATACTAACTCAGTTGTCATACTAACTCAGTTGTCATACTAACTCAGTTGTAACTCTCACTCCATTGTCATACTAACTCAGTTGTCATACTAACTCAGTTGTCATACTAACTCAGTTGTAACTCTCTCAGTTGTCATACTAACTCAGTTGTAACTCTCTCAGTTGTCATACTAACTCAGTTGTCATACTAACTCAGTTGTCATACTAACTCAGTTGGTTATACTAACTCAGTTGGTCATACTAACTCAGTTGTCATACTAACTCAGTTGTCATACTAACTCAGTTGGTCATACTAACTCAGTTGTCATACTAACTCAGTTGTCATACTAACTCAGTTGTCATACTAACTCAGTTGTCATACTAACTCAGTTGTCATACTAACTCAGTTGTCATACTAACTCAGTTGTCATACTAACTCAGTTGTCATACTAACTCAGTTGTCATACTAACTCAGTTGTTTAACTCAGTTGTAACTAACTCAGTTGTCATACTAACTCAGTTGTCATACTAACTCAGTTGTAACTCTCACCATTTGTCATACTAACTCAGTTGTAACCCTCACTCAGTTGTCATACTAACTCAGTTGTAACCCTCACTCAGTTGTCATACTAACTCAGTTGTCATACTAACTCAGTTGTAACCCTCACTCAGTTGTCATACTAACTCAGTTGTCATACTAACTAACTCAGTTGTCATACTAACTCATTTGTCATACTAACTCAGTTGTAACTCTCACTCAGTTGTCATACTAAACTCATTTGTAACTCAGTTGTCATACTAACTCAGTTGTCATACTAACTCAGTTGTAACTACTCACTCAGTTGTCATACTAACTCATTTGTCATACTAACTCAGTTGTAACTCTCTAACTCAGTTGTCATACTAACTCATTTGTCATACTAACTCAGTTGTATCTCAGTTGTCTACTAACTCAGTTGTCATACTAACTCAGTTGTAACATACTAACTCAGTTGTCTACTAACTCAGTTGTCATACTAACTCAGTTGTAACTCTCTCAGTTGTCATACTAACTCAGTTGTAACTCTCTCAGTTGTCATACTAACTCAGTTGTAACTAACTCTCAGTTGTCATACTAACTCAGTTGTAACTCTAACTCAGTTGTCATACTAACTCAGTTGTAACTCTCTCAGTTGTCATACTAACTCAGTTGTAACTAACTCAGTTGTCATACTAACTCAGTTGTAACTCTCACTCAGTTGTCATACTAACTCAGTTGTCATACTAACTCAGTTGTCATACTAACTCAGTTGGTCATACTAACTCAGTTGTCATACTAACTCAGTTGTCATACTAACTCAGTTGGTCATACTAACTCAGTTGTCATACTAAACTCAGTTGTCATACTAACTCAGTTGTCATACTAACTCAGTTCCATTGTCATACTAACTCAGTTGTCATACTAACTCAGTTGTCACTCCAGTTGTCATACTAACTCAGTTGTAACCCTAACTCAGTTGTCATACTAACTCAGTTGTAACTCTAACTCAGTTGTTGTCATACTAACTCAGTTGTAACTCTAACTCAGTTGTCATACTAACTCAGTTGTAACTCTAACTCAGTTGTCATACTAACTCAGTTGTCATACTAACTCAGTTGTCATACTAACTCAGTTGGTCATACTAACTCAGTTGTCATACTAACTCAGTTGTCATACTAACTCAGTTGTCATACTAACTCAGTTGGTCATACTAACTCAGTTGTCATACTAACTCAGTTGTCATACTAACTCAGTTGTAATACTAACTCCATAACTCAGTTGTCACTAACTCAGTTTGTCATACTAATTTGTCATACTAACTCAGTTGTCAACTCAGTTGTAACTCAGTTGTCATACTAACTCAGTTGTCATACTAACTCAGTTGTAACCCTCACTCAGTTGTCATACTAACTCAGTTGTAACTCAGTTGTCTCTAACTCAGTTGTCATACTAACTTGTCATACTAACTCAGTTGTCATACTAACTCAGTTGTCATACTAACTCAGTTGTCATACTCAGTTGTCATACTAACTCAGTTGTAACTCAGTTGTCATACTAACTCAGTTGTCATACTAACTCAGTTGTCATACTAACTCAGTTGTCATACTAACTCAGTTGTAACTCTAACTCAGTTGTCATAACTAACTCAGTTGTAACTAACTCAGTTGTCATACTAACTCAGTTGTAACTCTCACTCAGTTGTCATACTAACTCATTTGTCATACTAACTCAGTTGTAACTCTCACTCAGTTGTCATACTAACTCATTTGTCATACTAACTCAGTTGTCATACTAACTCAGTTGTCATACTCAGTTGTCATACTAACTCAGTTGTAACTAACTCAGTTGTCTACTAACTCAGTTGTCATACTAACTCAGTTGTCACTCAGTTGTCATACTAACTCAGTTGTCATACTAACTCAGTTGTAACTACTAACTCAGTTGTCATACTAACTCAGTTGTAACTAACTCAGTTGTCATACTAACTCAGTTGTAACTCTAACTCAGTTGTCATACTAACTCAGTTGTAAGTTGTCATACTAACTCAGTTGTCATACTAACTCAGTTGTAACTCTCAGTTCTAAGTTGTCATACTAACTCAGTTGTAACTCTCTCAGTTGTCATACTAACTCAGTTGTCATACTAACTCAGTTGTCATACTAACTCAGTTGGTCATACTAACTCAGTTGGTCATACTAACTCAGTTGTCATACTAACTCAGTTGGTCATACTAACTCAGTTGGTCATACTAACTCAGTTGTCATACTAACTCAGTTGGTCATACTAACTCAGTTGTCATACTAACTCAGTTGTCATACTAACTCAGTTGTAACTCTCACTCCATTGTCATACTAACTCATTTGTCATACTAACTCAGTTGTAACTCTCACTCCATTGTCATACTAACTCAGTTGTCATACTAACTCAGTTGGTCATACTAACTCAGTTGTCATACTAACTCAGTTGTCATACTAACTCAGTTGTAACTCTCTCAGTTGTCATACTAACTCAGTTGTAACTCTCTCAGTTGTCATACTAACTCAGTTGGTTATACTAACTCAGTTGGTCATACTAACTCAGTTGTCATACTAACTCAGTTGTCATACTAACTCAGTTGGTCATACTAACTCAGTTGTCATACTAACTCAGTTGTCATACTAACTCAGTTGGTCATACTAACTCAGTTGTCATACTAACTCAGTTGGTCATACTAACTCAGTTGTCATACTAACTCATTTGTCATACTAACTCAGTTGTCACTCCATTGTCATACTAACTCAGTTGTCATACTAACCATTGTCATACTAACTCAGTTGTCATACTAACTCAGTTGGTCATACTAACTCAGTTGTCATACTAACTCAGTTGTCATACTAACTCAGTTGTCATACTAACTCATTTGTCATACTAACTCAGTTGTAACTCTCACTCAGTTGTCATACTAACTCAGTTGTAACTCTCACTCCATTGTCATACTAACTCATTTGTCATACTAACTCAGTTGTAACTCTCAGTTGTCATCAGTTGTCATACTAACTCAGTTGTAACTCTCACTCCATTGTCATACTAACTCATTTGTCATACTAACTCAGTTGTAACTCTCACTCAGTTGTCATACTAACTCAGTTGTAACTCTCACTCCATTGTCATACTAACTCAGTTGTCATACTAACTCAGTTGTAACTCTCACTCCATTGTCATACTAACTCAGTTGTCATACTAACTCAGTTGTCATACTAACTCAGTTGTCATACTAACTCAGTTGTAACTCTCACTCCATTGTCATACTAACTCATTTGTCATACTAACTCAGTTGTACTCTCACTCTCAACTCCAGTTGTCATACTAACTCAGTTGTCATACTAACTCAGTTGTCATACTAACTCAGTTGGTCATACTAACTCAGTTGTCATACTAACTCAGTTGTCATACTAACTCAGTTGTAACTCTCTCAGTAACTCCAGTTGTCATACTAACTCAGTTGTCATACTAACTCAGTTGTCATACTAACTCAGTTGTCATACTAACTCAGTTGTCATACTAACTCAGTTGTCATACTAACTCAGTTGGTCATACTAACTCAGTTCAGTTGTCACTAACTCAGTTGTAACTAACTCAGTTGTCATACTAACTCAGTTGTCATACTAACTCAGTTGGTCATACTAACTCAGTTGTCATACTAACTCAGTTGTCATACTAACTCAGTTGTAACTACTAACTCCAGTTGTCATACTAACTCAGTTGTCAGTTGTCTCTAACTCAGTTGTCATACTAACTCAGTTGTCATACTAACTCTTGTCATACTAACCATTGTCATACTAACTCATTTGTCATACTAACTCAGTTGTAACAGTTGTCATCTAACTCAGTTGTCATACTAACTCAGTTGTAACTCAGTTGTCATACTAACTCATTGTCATACTAACTCATTTGTCATACTAACTCAGTTGTAACTCTCACTCAGTTGTCATACTAACTCAGTTGTCATACTCTCACTCCATTGTCATACTAACTCAGTTGTCATACTAACTCAGTTGTAACTCTCACTCCATTGTCATACTAACTCAGTTAACTCTCAGTTGTCATACTAACTCAGTTGTCATACTAACTCAGTTGTCATACTAACTCAGTTGTCATACTAACTCAGTTGTCATACTAACTCAGTTGTCATACTAACTCAGTTGTCATACTAACTCAGTTGTAACCCTAACTCAGTTGTCATACTAACTCAGTTGTAACTAACTCAGTTGTCATACTAACTCAGTTGTCATACTAACTCAGTTGTCATACTAACTCAGTTGTCATACTAACTCAGTTGTCAACTAACTCAGTTGTCATACTAACTCAGTTGTCATACTAACTCAGTTGTCATACTAACTCAGTTGTCATACTAACTCAGTTGGTAACATACTAACTCATTTGTCATACTAACTCAGTTGTAACTCTCAGTTGTCATACTAACTCAGTTGTCATACTAACTCAGTTGGTCATACTAACTCAGTTGGTCATACTAACTCAGTTGGTCATACTAACTCAGTTGTCATACTAACTCAGTTGTCATACTAACCAGTTGTCATACTAACTCATTTGTCATACTAACTCAGTTGTCATACTAACTCAGTTGTCATACTCCAGTTGTCATACTAACTCAGTTGTCATACTAACTCAGTTGTCATACTACTAACTCAGTTGGTCATACTAACTCAGTTGTCATACTAACTCAGTTGTCATACTAACTCAGTTGTTTGTCATACTAACTCAACTCAGTCATACTAACTCAGTTGTCATACTAACTCAGTTGGTTATACTCAGTTGTCATACTAACTCAGTTGTCATACTAACTCAGTTGTCATACTAACTCAGTTGTCATACTAACTCAGTTGTCATACTAACTCAGTTGGTTATACTAACTCAGTTGGTCATACTAACTCAGTTGGTCATACTAACTCAGTTGTCATACTAACTCAGTTGTCATACTAACTCAGTTGTCATACTAACTCAGTTGTCATACTAACTCAGTTGTCATACTAACTCAGTTGTCATACTAACTCAGTTGTCATACTAACTCAGTTGGTCATACTAACTCAGTTGTCATACTAACTCAGTTGTCATACTAACTCACTAACTCAGTTGTCATACTAACTCAGTTGTCATACTAACTCAGTTGTCATACTAACTCAGTTGTAACTCTCAGTTGTCATACTAACCATTGTCATACTAACTCAGTTTAACTAACTCAGTTGTCATACTAACTCAGTTGTCATACTAACTCAGTTTCATACTAACTCAGTTGTCATAACTAACTCAGTTGTCATACTAACTCAGTTGCGGTAACTAACTCATACTCACTCCATTGTCATACTAACTCAGTTGTCATACTAACTCAGTTGTCATACTAACTCAGTTGTCATACTAACTCAGTTGTAACTCTCACTCAGTTGTCATACTAACTCAGTTGTCATACTAACTCAGTTGTAACTCTCACTCCATTGTCATACTAACTCATTTGTCATACTAACTCAGTTGTAACTCTCACTCAGTTGTCATACTAACTCAGTTGTAACTCTCACTCAGTTGTCATACTAACTCAGTTGTAACTCTCACTCCATTGTCATACTAACTCAGTTGTAACTCTCACTCAGTTGTCATACTAACTCAGTTGTAACTCTCACTCCATTGTCATACTAACTCAGTTGTCATACTAACTCAGTTGTAACTCTCACTCCATTGTCATACTAACTCAGTTGTCATACTAACTCAGTTGGTCATACTAACTCAGTTGTCATACTAACTCAGTTGTCATACTAACTCAGTTGGTCATACTAACTCAGTTGTCATACTAACTCAGTTGTCATACTAACTCAGTTGTCATACTAACTCAGTTGTAACCCTCACTCAGTTGTCATACTAACTCAGTTGTAACCCTCACTCAGTTGTCATACTAACTCAGTTGTAACTCTCTCAGTTGTCATACTAACTCAGTTGTAACTCTCTCAGTTGTCATACTAACTCAGTTGTCATACTAACTCAGTTGTCATACTAACTCAGTTGGTTATACTAACTCAGTTGGTCATACTAACTCAGTTGTCATACTAACTCAGTTGTCATACTAACTCAGTTGTCATACTAACTCAGTTGTCATACTAACTCAGTTGTCATACTAACTCAGTTGTCATTTGTACTAACTCTAAATGACTTAAAGTTGTAAAAATGTCATACTAACTCAGTTGTCATCCATTGTCATACTAACTCATTTGTCATACTAACTCAGTTGTAACTCTCACTCCATTGTCATACTAACTCAGTTGTCATACTAACTCAGTTGTCATACTAACTCAGTTGGTCATACTAACTCAGTTGTCATACTAACTCAGTTGTCATACTAACTCATTTGTCATACTAACTCAGTTGTAACTCTCTCAGTTGTCATACTAACTCAGTTGTAACTCTCTCAGTTGTCATACTAACTCAGTTGGTTATACTAACTCAGTTGGTCATACTAACTCAGTTGGTCATACTAACTCAGTTGTCATACTAACTCAGTTGTCATACTAACTCAGTTGTCATACTAACTCAGTTGTAACTCTCACTCCATTGTCATACTAACTCATTTGTCATACTAACTCAGTTGTAACTCTCACTCCATTGTCATACTAACTCAGTTGTCATACTAACTCAGTTGTCATACTAACTCAGTTGTCATACTAACTCAGTTGTCATACTAACTCTGTTGTCATACTAACTCATTTGTCATACTAACTCAGTTGTAACTCTCACTCAGTTGTCATACTAACTCAGTTGTCATACTAACTCAGTTGTAACTCTCACTCCATTGTCATACTAACTCATTTGTCATACTAACTCAGTTGTAACTCTCACTCAGTTGTCATACTAACTCAGTTGTAACTCTCACTCCATTGTCATACTAACTCATTTGTCATACTAACTCAGTTGTAACTCTCACTCAGTTGTCATACTAACTCAGTTGTAACTCTCACTCCATTGTCATACTAACTCAGTTGTCATACTAACTCAGTTGTAACTCTCACTCCATTGTCATACTAACTCAGTTGTCATACTAACTCAGTTGGTCATACTAACTCAGTTGTCATACTAACTCAGTTGTCATACTAACTCAGTTGGTCATACTAACTCAGTTGTCATACTAACTCAGTTGTCATACTAACTCAGTTGTAACCCTCACTCAGTTGTCATACTAACTCAGTTGTAACCCTCACTCAGTTGTCATACTAACTCAGTTGTAACTCTCACTCAGTTGTCATACTAACTCAGTTGTCATACTAACTCAGTTGTCATACTAACTCAGTTGTAACTCTCACTCAGTTGTAACTCTCACTCCATTGTCATACTAACTCAGTTGTCATACTAATTCAGTTTTCATAGTAACTCAGTTGTAACACGCACTCTGTTGTCATAGTAACTATGTTGTCATAGTAACTCCGTTGTCATAGTAACTCAGTTGTCACACTGTTTTTATGGCTTTATTCCGGCCTCTCCTTCTTTAGGGTGACCCATCTAGCGCGTCTGCCCTCCCCATTGGTTGAGCTGAGCGAGCCGCTGCAGGTGATTCGCTACGAGCAGGGAGGCTTCAGCCACGCCCACCACGACAGTAGCCCCTCCCATCCAGAGACCACCTGCTCACACACACGCCTGGCCGGAAACACTTCGGCACACACTGAGATCTCCTGCAGGTCTGTCTCTTTCTATATGTGTGTGTCTGTGTATCCATATGCTTCCTCTAATTTTCATAGGTTGTCATATTTTTATGGTGTCCATCTGTTTGCACAAATGTGCACTTTGATCCTCCCATATTCCAGTCAGAATAGTCCCCTTAATATACGGATGTTCCCTTCTTCTCCCCAGGTACATCACTGTGTTCCTCTACCTGAACTCTGTGGAGGGAGGTGGAGAGACCACTTTCCCTGTGGCAGACAATCGCACCTATGAGGAGGAGGTGGGTGACCATACTATAAGCATTGTCCGTACTAAGAGTTTTTTGCTTTCATGTTGAATGATGAGAAGGCTACTGATTTCCTGAATTGTGCTGCTATTGCAAACACAATGCTGAACAATGACAAGGAATCTGAGTGAGAAGCACTTGTCATGCTTCATATCAGGAGCATAGAGGAGCTGCATGTTTGTTGTGTTTGCACGTGTGTGTGTCCCCTCCAGGCATTAGTGCAGGGTGGTGTGGATCTGACAGACACACAGCAGAGCTGTAACAGAGGAAACCTCAGGGTGAAACCAACAGCTGGGACTGCTCTCCTCTGGTACAACCATCTCTCTGATGGCAAAGGTACGTTCCAGCACACACACTGCTCCATTCTCTGTGACTTGTTTTCTCCGGTAACACTGTACGCCACTAGTCAAACTCCCCCCCCCCCCCCCCCTGTCCCGCAGGTTGGATGGGTGAGGTGGATGAATACTCCCTCCATGGGGACTGCCCTGTGACCCGAGGGGTGAAGTGGGTAGCCAACAGCTGGGTGAACGTGGACCCGGACCATCAGCGCCAAGCCCGCTACCAGAGACTGGTGACCCACAGACAGGAGGGCGAGCCGGTCAGAGAGGAGCGGGAACCCCCACTCCCTCACAGCAACCACCACCAGGACCTGTAGTACTGTAGCTAGGGCTACTGGGAACACACTGTGGGGAGATGCACACGTTCCTTTAAGCACACGGGCAAATCACAATTTCCGCTTAGTCATGTTGTGAAAATTTGACTTAAATGGCAGTTAGGATTTGCCCCTCAGAATATCTGAAAAGACAAAGTACCTGTGTAATTAATTGAATTCAAAACCCAGTTCTAATTACACATGCAGACATTTTAGTTGCATTGGTCTGTTTTTCAGTCAGTTATGGTTCTGAGGGATCCATTCTTGTTTTAAATGTAGTATTCACAGCAAATTGAGCCAAATTAGAATATAATCAGATGACCCATCTATGTCTTCCTGACAGGCAGATTTGATGTGGGATTGTATCTGTATAGTTCTGTCTGTTTCTTTCATGAGTGATGTGATGTTCTGAAACTATTTGTCAACAGAGTTGGGATGATGGGGGTGCTAGTGGGCTCGAGGAAGCCCAATAAGGCCCCTGGACCTCAAGCATTAGATATTTACGTTGGCCCAGCCCAATGTCTTTAGGGAACCAAGAGTCCATGTGTAACCAGTGTGTCTGTGCTGCTAACAGCCTCACTTCCTCCACTGTCCCTTTCCTCTTCCTGGGCGTGAACCACTAATTCCAAACACGCCTGCTTGACATACAAACCAGTTGCGCCACAGAAAAGGATTGAATTTAATGGCCCCATTTCAAGCTGTGGATGATTTTATCCAGTACAATTTGAATCCTGTTTCTATGTTACAGTTCCTGTCTGGTGATTGTGTTAGGATGATGAAGAACCACTCTCATTCTCAAACGAGCTGTCCTTTCATACAACTCCTTGTTAAAGATGGAACCCGCATTAGGGGAAACAGCGCCACTGTCCGTCCCCAGCACCTTTTGTTATTGTTTGAGTTTGGACAAAACGGAGGTGAGGTGCGTTGAGCAGTGTGGTTAAAGACACTAAAACCTGCAGTACATATCCTGCTGTTATATCAATGATGTTTGAGAGGGAGAAAAACGGTGAGATTTACAGTAACTTCTTTGTTGTTGTAATAATAGTTATTTTTCAAAGTCTTCTTGATTCAGGATTCAGATAAATGTGTTTATTTATTTGTTGTATTTGATTATTTATTATCTATGTTATTATTATTTATTAACTTAATAAGGTGATTGATGAATGTATCATTATTACTTGACTGGTTGATGTTGCATTGAGTCTATTACAGTTGTTGTTCACTGTATACATACAATAAGTCATGGAAAACAATACCATTTGTATGTTTTTTTCTGTAGCTACAGTGAATGTGAATTTTGATCTAAGCCTGGCACCGAGGAGCATTTACATGGGGTTCTCTCATTTGGGAAAAAGTCATTCCTACATCCTCTTTCCTGTGACCGATAAGAGGTTGAGTGTTTGGAGAGTGTGTCAATTCGTTAAAAGGCAAATGGAAGACGGTCCTTCTCGATAGCCTCCTTTTGGCAAGAAAGCACCACTGAGGTATAATAAGAACTGGAGACGACTTCCAAGATGTCTGACTGTTGTTTTCAAGGTCATCTACTCATGTTCGCATACGCCGATTCATAGGCCTTTTATCAATTAGATTTGCTCACCTCATGCATCCTCTCTTCTTCGTCCTCTTTCGCCTCCTTTTGAAAAAGGTCAAAGTTAATTGAGAGTAACCGTTGATGGAAATGCGCTTGCTTGAAATGAGACGGTCCTTTTAGCTAACCTTTTCCTAACCTTAACCTAATTATCCTAACCTGTTGCATAAATTCTCCTAACCTGCTACGAAATGTCAAATCTGACCTTAATTTGACAAAAGCTTGATCCTTTTTAGCTGTGACCCTGGAACCCTGGCCCCTTGGGAAGCACAAGCAATGATGTTTTATAACTAACCCAAGATAGACCACAGTCTGTCATTTCCAATGGGAGCAAATGAATCATAGTGTGCAGAACTAGTCGTGCTCGTTCTAGCATGTGTTTCCATATTTCCGTTAGGGAACGCCAACTCTGAAGTCGAGTGGGCAATAACTCAATTCGCCACTTCACTCCTAAACAACACACTTTTTAGAAACTTTGACAAAGGGTAAAGTCTACAAAAATGTGTCCAATCTGTTTGTAACATATTCTGGTTTTGGGAACAGAAAACTGTATTGAGAACAAATGTTTCATCAATGAGAAATCCATCTCACTCGATCTTCTCCCACTGCTGGCCACTGGGCTTCGTATCATCACCATATTTGGTGATGAGTGGAAATACCACCTTCTTGTTCTTCTATGAGATTTAACTGCGGTTGGCATCCAATTTGTTGCATTACCGCCACCTACTGGACTGGAGTAGAACTCCCTTATACTTTACTTGAAAAAGAAAAATGTACTAAATAAATACCCTACCATCTAACACTATACTCACTAATTTCAAAATTATATAAAATAAAATTAACAACCCTTTACTCCACGAATTAAATGTATGTATTCCTACCCCATGCCATCACCCTGAAAGGATGAGACATCACCACGTAACACACCCTGTAACTGCTGATGTCAAGTCTCACACACCTAAATACCTCTCTGCAGCTGCCAACACGTTCTCAATTTTCAGAGACTTCCGATCCATCCCTGCAGTACAATTAATAACCATTGCAATAAATGCTAACTTATTTCACTTTTTGGCCTCTCTCTCTGTACTGGTATGTCTCTACTACTCTCACCACTCCTCCCCCTTAACCCATCTTCCTCTACTTTCTCCACTGGCTCAGCATATGACAACTTCTGCTCTACTGTAACCCTGGAAACCTCAACCTGCACAGGACATGTCTGATCCCCAGCTCCATGGGCACCCCTACAATAAACACATTCCACTACCTTCCCCAATACTACACATTCCTTTGTCTCATGCCCTTCTGCACATTTCTCACACCTTGGACCCTCCCTCCTGCACTGCTGTCACATGCCCATAAGCTTGACACCTGTAACATCATAATGTACTCGGCACATATGTTCGTACAGGATAACTTATATATCCTAACTTCACTTTGTCAGGCAAAGACAACTTCAAAACTCAGAAGAACAGACAATGACTCTTCTGTTCCCTCCCTCTCGCCACCCTGTCTGCATCGCATCAAACGACAAGCATCACAAACACCGGGAATCTTTCCCCTCAGCTGGTCAACGTTTATATCTACTGCTACCCCAGTGATCACTCCTTTCATTGGTGCCCTTTTCTTGAGAACGAAACAATTCACCTTTATGGTCCCATCCGTTTGACTTTGAGCGCATTCTTCCTCTGCCCAACAGAAACACAAGTAATGATCACTACACCACTTCTAGTTACCCCTCCGATTCCACATGACCCAACTCTTTTTCCACCCGCCGTGAAACCACAAATGGATCAGCCAAAAGGCTGGAGTCCACTTTTTCCATAAACTTCACTACTACTGTCACAGACTCTTCTTCATTCTGATCCTCGGTGCATTCCTCGGTCTCGGATAACTTTCCCCTCATTCACTTCCATTTCTCCTCCTGTCTTCAGCTCCCTCTGCTTACACTTTCTACCATTCTTCTTTGACAAACCATCTCCCTTTTTTCCACAATTTTTATCCAACTCAAGCTCACTCTCTTCTTCCCTCACTCTCTTAGGCATCTTCTCCCTCTCTTTTCCCCTCCATTCATTCTCCGTTTTCCACGTACATGTCTCCTCACGATAATACTGCTGCTCCATCCCTGACACCCATCTTGTACTTGCTTTCTCTAGGGACTCCATTTTTACCCTTCCGGGGTTCTGCTCATGTCCCCAATAACGTGCCTACAACAAAGCCACCAATCGCTGCTCGGTGTTCTCGAGTGGAAACGCCAACCCGAATGCTTCAGATTTGTACATCCGGTGAATCATAATGTTCATTGTTCGACACAATCTGTGACAGAAGTGTATCCTACTGCGGAAGAGTTTTGAAATCTGACACACCCCCTTTGAATTAGCTTTTGTTTTGTCAGAGGAGAAAATCATGCACATGTTTAAAAACAATATGTTACTTATTGTTTTATCTATAAAATGTCTTGCACAACTAACTTAATTTTTTGGATCACTTTCCACATTTATTTTGGGTCCACCACTGTGAACGTCATTTGCCTGATGACGCGCCAGTGGTGAGGATGGTTTCATTTCAAGAAAGTGCATTTCCATCCACGATCACTCCTCGCTAGCTCTCCTCGATTAACGTGGAGATTTTTCAAAAGGAGGCGAGAGAGGACTCGAGGTGAGCAGATCTAATTTATAAAAGGCCCTTGTCTTTCTAGCATGGCTGATGCGCTACACACGTGACTACACAGCGCGCTGACTTTGAGAGTGTGGATTCTTATACATCAGTTGTGTCAACCAGACACTGCCACCCCCGAGCTGCCAACATTCCCTTCTCCACTAGATGTCGCCCAAGGTCAACAGGTAGATGCGATCAAATCCATTCAAAATGGAATCGCTTGCCTGTGTCAATGCTACTGGTTTTGAGCACTTTGGGACGGCTTTAGTTGGCGTGTTGCACCTCTTATTAGAAAGTATTAAACATAGAGGTAATACAAATAGCCAAAATAACGGTCATATGCCAGGAATAAGACAAAGTGTAGCTAAATGAAGACATAAATGTATTAGGTGTTTGCGTTCTTATGCCATCAAACAAACAGGCGCAAACGAAAACATTTAAACTGTAAATGATGTTGCCCTCAAATACCCGGATAAGTACAGGAAGGCACGAATGAATGGATTGTTAGTACACACAACATGGACTGGCCCGTCCTCTCCAACCCCCTAAACTAAACATATTAAGAACCTCCTCATAAAGGCCTACGTGCCAAACGTGACTGTTGTACGTGAGATTGACAGTATGGCTACTGTAGCACAGTGTAGGCTGATCTGGAAAGAGGCTATGTGCGTGTATTGGTTTGTTTGTTGACGGGCACGGGTATCATGCTGTATAGGACCAACAGACACAATACAGAGACGCAGGTTCCCCAGAGTACAAACTAGGCCTGGATACTAATATATTAGTACTAGGCATTGCTTTTCTGTAATTAGGTTAATTGCGTCATTTTATTATATGGTACTAATGTGAATGTTTGCGTTGTCCTTGGAGTAATCGTTTATTGTAGTCTGTCATCTACCAGGTTGATTAATAAAATACTGGACGCCCCCTTAAACTATACATCGACATAAAGTAGGCTTTAATTAATCTGATCTGTGCAAAAACAGCATTGCCATCATCAAGACATGTATTAAGCCAATGGTATGGTAAAGGTGGCCATGGACTAGTTTCTCCTCGTTATGTTTAAGTCATTCGCGTCTTAAACTGTTCCAACTGTAGGCTGGAGCCGCTAGAGTTGCTGTGCGTCACGAGATTGACCTTGCAAAAAAATATGTACTCTTATTCATTCACAAATTGAATGTGATTGTGTTTTGTGGACATTTAGAAATAGAATATGACATGTGCTGTTATCTATCCAGCCCAATTTGCTGCCAGCTAGGCTGTCTGACACTGAGATTTTACTGTGCGGGGTCAGTGGCGTACTTTTTCGCGCACCCCAAGGTCCAAGCAAGCCAGCTCCCCCCAACCAAAAATAATAATATATATATTTTTTTTTACAAAAACCTTCATTTTTTTTGTTTGTAAAAAGGCTAACTTCCTGCAATTTACACATTTTGCCATAGGGCAAAGACAAAAAGGTGTAGTTGTATAGCTATTGTTATGCATTTACATACATGCCATGGGGCAGAGAGATTTTTTATTAATAGCTAATCTCATGCTTTTCTACACATTTTGCCATAAGGCTGATAAATCATTTTGCAGTTTTAAATCAAATTTCCTGCTATTCTACATATTTTACCATGATGCTGAGAGAAAATTTGTTCAATTTGAATGCTAAATTTCCTGTAATTGTACAGATTTCTTTCCATGTTTTATTACATGCTACCATGCTATCTGGGGCCTGACATGCTATCTGGGGCCTGACATGCTATCTGGGGCCTGACATGCCAAATGGGGAGACTGGAGTTGGTTTTCTCACGGGTTAATTATCACAGTGCTAATTATTCCCAATCTAAATGGCGCTGTGTAATATTTTTAAGGTTCAAATGTGTGAATTATTTTAAAGAACTTATCTCCCTGGTCAAATCATGTCAGCATGACAAAACGTTATTAAGGTGAGGTGCATTTGTGTGTTTCATTGGTGAAAGTCGCCGCAGCCCGTCTGGTGTTCAACCTTCCCAAGTTCTCTCACGTCACCCCGCTCCTCCGCTCTCTCCACTGGCTTCCAGTTGAAGCTCGCATCCGCTACAAGACCATGGTGCTTGCCTACGGAGCTGTGAGGGGAACGGCACCTCAGTACCTCCAGGCTCTGATCAGGCCCTACACCCAAACAAGGGCACTGCGTTCATCCACCTCTGGCCTGCTCGCCTCCCTACCACTGAGGAAGTACAGTTCCCGCGCAGCCCAGTCAAAACTGTTCGCTGCTCTGGCCCCCCAATGGTGGAACAAACTCCCTCACGACGCCAGGACAGCGGAGTCAATCACCACCTTCCGGAGACACCTGAAACCCCACCTCTTTCAGGAATACCTAGGATAGGATAAAGTAATCCTTCTCACCCCCCTTAAAAGATTTAGATGCACTATTGTAAAGTGGCTGTTCCACTGGATGTCTTAAGGTGAACGCACCAATTTGTAAGTCGCTCTGGATAAGAGCGTCTGCTAAATGACTTAAATGTAAAATGTAAATGAAAGTAAAACATTAAAAAAAATACTTTGTGTTTTCTTTGTAAATGTTTGAATTATGGGAGTAACCATAAACAATTTATGTTTGTTGAAAAGAGGCGGGGTTGGGGATGGTTGTCACATAGAATGTGGGGTTAGTTGTCTTTATCAACTCCATTATAATAAAAACCACTGGTGTAGTGGAAGGTAAACACAAGTAAACACATTTTACCCACTTTTTGCAGAAAAATGCATTAAAAGTATACTTTTTTCACATGACTGGCGATCAGAGGTTACCAACCTATTTATTTTTGACCACTACATCACTGATTCAAATCACAATCCCTTTTGTGGTTGTGCTATAAAGAGCTCCCTTCATTGCCTCCTCTGTCACACACATATTTTTCTGTCACACACCCACACAAGATACACAAATCCAATTAGCTGAAAATATCATATGTTATTCTCATGGCATAAAATGCTACATTTTGTTAGTAATATCATTTGATAAAAGAAAGGTTGTTAGCAAACATTGTGACAACCAACCCCATACTGTGTGACATCCAACCTCACGGTGGGGCTGGTTGTCACAAGTGGACAGAGTGTGTTAAGGGCTTATAACTCAATTTTGGAATAAGATATGAGGATAAAAAGTGTCCTCCTAATTTTGAAAAGAGCCAGTAAGATATACTGGTGCTGAGAAATACACACGAGTAAAAAGTGACAACCCACCCCGGTCTCCCCTACTGTCCCGTCTACTTGTCAATTCGTGTCCCCCATGGGTCACAATAGGATTCGATTAGCGTCCGTTGCTATGTCAACAGTGTGACTAGCTAATGCATCGAATTTTAGAGCTCATTACAACCTAAAGGATGTTCTTTCCATCACGAAAAAGCATTGCGGGGTTCGAGAGGAGGGGGGGTGGGGTGATACGCCAGTGTATGCGGCTGCTCAAATAATTTAACCATGTAAACAGAATGATTGCCAACCTTCAGTAGGCTATCCGATATTTGATTATTTATTTATTATCCTGTGCGTCGTGCAAATGTATGAATGATAAAAAGCGGCTTGGTGATGGTGCTGGTTTTGCTACGCACTGTAGAACGCGCACTGCACATATTGGCCAATTGCATCTCAGAGCCGTGCGCGGGGAGGAGGGGGGGGCAACCGATAGACCGACGGAGCTGGAACCGCTCACATCACATTCTTCATCTCATCAGAGCCCGGTGAAGGACCTACCCAGCATACAACATCACTTAGCTAGCTAGGTTATTGGACCTCTGACTAAACGATACGAATAGCGACCTAAACCTCTCGATTTACTAGCTAGCTAGCTAGCTATCATTTTCATTTACTGTCATCCATGAGATTCTTCAGGCTATCATTCAAGTGCTTCGTCGACTGCTTTTGAATTCCCTCTCCCCAACGTCTGACGCGACGCTTTGTAAATATTGCATTTATTGTTGAAGGGCACCAACTCGTTATGATAAATTAAAAAATATACATTTTTTTTGATAACAAGAAGGCGAAAAAGAAACCAAGGAAAGAACTGGAGAACTGCATAGCTTCTCTCTCTGTCTCTCTCCCCCTCTGAGGCGCACTGAGTATCTTGATAGCGTCACTAGCTACTAGCTAGCTGCACTTGGCTCTACCCACCTAACGTTACCCGGTTTATTTAAACCTAATCAATCAACATGTCGCCAGAAGTGGAAGAGAACTCCCCAGGTGAGTGATTTAAAAATATATATATATGTGTATATAATAATAACAATGGTAATAACATTATTGTTGTTGCATTGTTATATTGTAGCTATAACTTCAATGAATTCAAAGCAGCATTATAGTTAGGGTATAACGTTAGCTTCAACAGCAAGTGTTTTGGCTACATAGTAGCTAGTTAGGTATAGGCACTACTGTGCACCTCAGATGCACATCTAACTAGCAAAGTATGGACAGATGACATGTTACTTTTATAGATTGTAAACCTGTCACTTCAGACTGAGTTCAAGAGACCTCACTTGCTTTATAATTACCTTAACGTTACACCAGAGTTACCTAGCTAACATCCACCTGCCTGTCAGATGATTAGGCTATCCAGGTAAGGTTATAGCAAATTAGCGACACATCTCTCACTAATATGTGATGCAGCATGATCGTCAAGTCCTCTTGATTTAATGCACTATACAGTAGTGTGCACCTGTTGAAAACTCCAAAAGGCAGGTCACAATCCTGTTCTCACATGAGACTCTTGTTGCAGCCCAGAAGCTGTACTATGCTCCATTAATCTGTGATTGTGTTCGTTGGGGTCTCAGTGACACCTTACTAATGCCAAGGCTAAAGTTTAGATTCCTGGTTAGACAGGAACCAAGTGTATGCTCCCTGTATGTTAGTGTTCTACAACATTGCCAAGCGATCTGGACCTCTGTTAGCAGTTTTGCTCGCTGGTTCAAGATCCATTCAAACTTCTCCACCTTAATCACACTACATCGATCACACAGACCTGCATTGTGTAAGGCAGGCTAGCTTTCTGTCAGAGCCGTCAGTCACTGTCTGATGGGTTGAGTATGCTCCAGTGACTAGGCCTACTAAGGATTATAGCAAATCAACCCACCTCTCATGCCAGACTTGCTATGTCTATGAAAGCAGATATCCAAGCATATTCTATTCTATTAGCATCAGGTTCTTTCTCTCTCTCTCCTGCCCTCCCTCTCCTGCTCACACACTCCCCCTAACTGCTCTGATCTGGAAAAAACTGCTTTCCTAATGTGCATCCGGATCAGAGCGGCTGACATCGATATCATAGAAGGCGCACATTAATGAACTGTCAGAAGAATCGGTTTGTTTGAGAGGGAGAAAGAGAAAGACAGAGAGAAAGTAAATTAAAGTGTTGTCGTAGTCAGTGGTGAGACGGACACCTCGTTGTTGTAGTCAGTTGTGAGACTTGTCGTACCCCAGCACAAAAATCACTTTTTGGGAACTGGGAAGAGGTAGAGAGAGGGTAGGAGAGAGAGGGGGAGCATTAATTGTAAGGTATGCTGACTTGTCAATAGCTCATTGATTCGAATTGAGAAGGAGGGAAAAATAAACAAGGAGAAAGGATGCAAGAAAGGCATCTGGACCATTAAAGGCAATTGCATTTCCAGTAGCTACCCTACACTCTTAGAAAAAAGGGTTCTGTGTTTGTCCCCATAGGATAACCCTTTGATGAACCCCTTTTGGTTCCTTGAAAGAGTTCTACCTGCAACCAAAAAGGGTTCTACCTGGAACCAAAAAGGGTTCTCCTATGGGGACAGACACAGAACCCTTTTGGAACCCTTTTTTCTAAGAGTGTACATTACAGTAGGAGTACTGCCCTCTTTTACAGCATGAGGTAAATGTAGGCCTGAGCTTAGACTGCTGACTGAAGAACTGCACTGTCTGGAGGTCATAGGCTTAGAGAGGATTTAATACATATTTCATATTGTTGTGTAATAGGACTGACAATGTTCTTAGTTGTCACTCAGCTCTATTAGAAATATAGAGGCAGTAGACATAGCCTACCATACATATAACTACATGTTTCCACCATGCTTGTAGTCACTCCATCTTAATGATGTGGGGAGGGGGGGGGCTTTTTGGCATTCACTGTGAGTCACTGCAGCTTTGCGAGTTTGTGACTCCTATGATTGATTTTGTTGATTGGTGGACCTTTATGTTTATGTGGCTGTAAAAACTTGGTTGATTTACAAGGCAAGCAAATAGCTTTTAACCCCTCTCTTTCTGTCTCTCTCGCTCGCTCCCTCTCTCCACTCTTCCTCCATACCACCCCCCCCTCTCTCTCTCCCAGGTGATGTACGGCTCTCCCAGATGGAAGCAGGGATTCCATCTGAGGAGGAGGGTGGTGTGGCTCGCCCCCTAGTCCCTGTGCCTGGGGTTGGGGTGGGGGCAGGGGGGTGTGAGGGAGGGGGAGGACAGACCCAAACACAGCCTCAGGTCCAGGCTACAGCAGTACCGTATGTAGAGAGAGAGACCTGGACCAGACAGATGGACTTCATCATGTCCTGTGTGGGCTTCGCTGTGGGGCTGGGCAACGTGTGGCGCTTCCCTTACCTCTGCTACAAGAACGGTGGAGGTGAGCTCACACACACACACAATGTATATACACACACACCCACACACACACACACACACAATGTATACACACACACACACACACACACACACACACACACACACACACACACAATGTATATACACACACACACACACACACACACACAATGTATATACACACACACACACAATGTATATACACACACACACACACACACACACAATGTATATACACACACACACACACAATGTAATACACACACACACACAAACAAACCAACAAACACAATACTCACACATTTTCAGCATGTGCACAGCACACACATACTGTACATACTCAGACTTAATTAAACACATTTCAACATACTTGCACTCAGCATATGCACACAGCCATACTGACACACCCATACTGACACAGCCACACTGACACAGACACACTGACACAGACACACTGACACAGACACGCTGACACAGTCACACTGACACAGACACACTGACACAGACACGCTGACACAGTCACACTGACACAGACACACTGACACAGACACGCTGACACAGACACACTGACACAGTCACACTGACACAGACACACTGACACAGACACACTGACACAGTCACACTGACACAGTCACACAGACACAATGACACAGACACACTGACACAGACACACCCATACTGACACAGACACACTGACACAGTCACACTGACACAATAACACTGACACAGACACACTGACACAGCCACACTGACACAGACACACTGACACAGACACACTGACACAGACACACTGACACAGACACACTGACACAGTCACACTGACACAGTCACACAGCCACACTGACACAGACACACTGACACAGACTCACAGCCACACTGACACAGACACACTGATACAGGCACACTGACACAGACACACTGACACAGTCACACTGACACAGACACGCTGACACAGTCACACTGACACACCCATACTGACACAGACACGCTGACACAGTCACACTGACACACCCATACTGACACAGACACACTGACACAGACACACTGACACAGTCACACTGACACACCCATACTGACACAGACACACTGACACAGACACACTGACACAGTCACACAGCCACAGACACACTGACACAGACACACTGACACAGACACACTGATACAGGCACACTGACACAGACACACTGACACAGACACACTGACACAGTCACACTGACACAGACACACTGACAGTCACACAGCCACAGACACACTGACACAGACACACTGACACAGACACGCTGACACAGTCACACTGACACACCCATACTGACACAGACACGCTGACACAGTCACACTGACACACCCATACTGACACAGACACACTGCCACAGTCACACTGACACAGACACACTGACACAGACACACTGACACAGTCACACTGACACAGCCACACTGACACAGACACACTGACACAGACACACAGACACACTGACACAGCCACACTGACACAGTCACACTGACACAGTCACGCTGACACACTGACACAGACACACTGACACAGGCACACTGACACAGGCACACTGACACACCCATACTGACACAGACACACTGACACAGACACACTGACACAGTCACACAGCCACAGACACACTGACACAGACACACTGACACAGACACACTGACACAGACACACTCCTACTTTATGGCACACCTATGATGTAATATGCAAAACAGGCAGTTGGACTGATATGATGGAAAGGCAGTTTTAAGTAAAGAGAAAGGGGAAGGAACGAGAGAGGCAGGGAGGAGGGAAGAGATGGAGGGAGACCAAGCAGGGCTTGCATGAGTGTACGCACGTAGCTGTAGTAGCCATGCCCCTCATATGGTGACACTTGAGCACACTCCCCTCCTTTCTTTTTCTAATTTTCTCGCTACGGTAACCTGTCCTTTCCACCTTTGCTCTTTATTTCTTATCTCTCTGTCCCTCCTACTTTTATGAGATGTTTAATAAAAGTGAGTGTGTTTTTCCCTCTCTCTCTTTCTCTCTCTCTCTCTCTCTCTCTCTCTCTCTCTCTCTCTCTCTCTCTTTCTCTCTCTCTCTCTCTCTCTCTCTCTCTCTCTCTCTCTCTCTCTCTCTTTCTCTCTCTCTCTCTCTCTCTCTCTCTCTCTCTCTCTCTCTCTTCTCTCTCTCTCTCTCTCTCTCTCTCTCTCTCTCTCTCTCTCTCTCTCTCTTCTCTCTCTCTCTCTCTCTCTCTCTCTCTCTCTCTCTCTCTCTCTCTCTCTCTCTCTCTCTCTCTCTCTCTCTCTTTCTCTCTCTCTCTCTCTCTCTCTCTCTCTTTCTCTCTCTCTTTCTCTCTCTCTCTCTCTCTCTCTCTCTCTCTTCTCTCTCTCTCTCTCTCTCTCTCTCTCTCTCTCTCTCTCTCTCTTTCTCTCTCTTTCTCTCTCTCTCTCTCTCTCCCTCCTTCTTCTGTCTTGTGACCCGTGACTCTGATACCCACCTTCTCATATAATTTAACAATGGCCTGTCTCACACAGTGACCCCCCTGTGCTCCTGCCCTGAACACAAAGGTGCTTTCTCCTCTCCTCCCCTGATAGTAAGGAAAATATGGATGCATGTCACACAATAAGCGTCCTGTGCCCGTCCTTCCCTCTGTGTCAGCAGTGCCACTGCGACGCCACGTTTGGTGTCCTTGACCAACCCAGGCCAGGGGACGTCTCGTAACACAACATCGGCATCAGATAAGACTGAGTACTGGGCACTCACAGGCTCTCAGACCTGTTCTCTTTACTCAAACACCCACCGACGGATATCTGACTGATTAAAGTGGAGGACAGATAGAGGAAATTCATTTGAAAGAGATTGTTGTTTTTATATTGAACCCTGTCCTATATTTGGGTAGTCTAGTCTATACTTTGAGATAAGTTAATGTGTGAAATGATGGAGAGTCTAATACAATAGTGGCTTAGGGAAAATCATTATTATTTTTCTTTATTTATTTTTTGTCTTTCCAATCGTCTTTTTAATCCATTCAGTCTTCCTACTCTCTCTCACTCTTGTTCTCTCCTTATCCCACTCCCCCCCTCTCTCTCTCTGAACTCTTCCTTATATGGCTTCGGCTGTCTGATCTCAGTGACTGAGACTGAGGGAATGAGGGAGAGAGAGAGAATAAGAAAGTCACTATCACCAGATGAGGTCATTGTATTTTCATGTCTCAGATTCCTATTTCCTCTTCTTCTTCATCACCTTATCATCCAATGTTCTGGTCCACCTTTCCTTCTTACATTCTCCTGTTATGTTACCTCTCTTTTTTTCCTCCACATCTGAACAGGCAGTCTCCTCCCTGCGTCATTCTCATGTGACTCTGCCCCATCTGTTTACCCCCTTCCTTCTAAGTGTTGGTATGGTCCTCTGTATATAGTTTCATCATACCGGACATACCAATATGTCTGGGGTGGGGGGTTTGGGTGAATGTTCTGTTAGTTTTTTTCTATGTACTTCCAGTTTTAGAGGTGTTTTGTTGCTAAGGCATGTTAGGAAGCTGCAGAATGCAGTGGCAGTAAAAATAAGCGCATCAAATTAAAAGCAAATGGATTGACGATGTAGCTGTTGACCTTTCCCTTTGTTGTTATTAGCTCGGATCTGTTTTATTTCATTATCTATTTCTGCTTGATGTGTTTGCCAAATCCAATTATCTCAGATAAAAGTATCCCAGGTAAAATACATTATATTTACAAAAGTATGTAGACACCCATTCAAATGAGTGGATTCGGCTATTTCAGACACACCTGTTACTGAAAGGTATATTAAATCGAGAACACAGCCATGCAATCTCCATAGACAAAACATTGGCAGTAGAATGGCCTTACTGAAGAGCTCAGTGACTTTCAACGTGTCACTGAAATAGGATAACGCCTTTTCAACAAGTCAGTTCGTCAAATTTCTGTCCCATTCAACTGGAAGTGGTGATATTACGAAGTGGACACGTCTAGGAGCAACAACAGCTTAGCCACAAAGTGGTAGGCCACAGAAGCTCACAGAACGGGACTGCCGAGTGCTGAAGCATGTAAAATTCATCCGTCCAGCCTCCCGAATGGCGCAGCGGTCTAAGGCACTGCATTGCAGTGCTTAAGGCGTCACTACAGACCCGGGTTCAATCCCAGGCTGTGTCACAACCGGCTGTGACTGGGAGTCCCATAAGGCGGTACACAATTGTCCCAGTGTCGTCTGGGTTAGGGAAGGGTTTGACCGGGGGGTGGCTTTACTTGGCCCATCGCGCTCTAGCAACTCCTTGTGGCAGGCCGGGCGCCTGCAAGCTGACTTCGGTTGTCAGTTGAACAGTGTTTCCTCCGACATATTGGTGCGGCTTGCTTCTAGGTTAAGCGGGCGGGTGTTAAGATGCGCGGTTTGGCGGGTCATGTTTTGGAGGACGCATGACTCGACCTTCGCCTCTCCAGATCCCGTTGGGGAGTTGCAGCGATGAGACAAGATCGCAATTGCATATCACAAAAAATAAATAAAATAAAAAACATTTGTCTGTCCTCAGTTGCATTCACTCCCGAGTTCTAAGCTGCCTCTGGAAGCAACGTTAGCACAATAACTGTTTGCAGGGAGCTTCATGAAATGGGTTTCCGTGGCCGAGCAGCCACACACAAGACTAAGATCACCATGCATCGGCTGGAGTGGTGTAAAGCTTACCACCATTGGACTCTGGAGCAGTGGAAACGCGTTCTCTGAAATTATGAATCACGCTTCACCATCTGGCAGTCCGATGGATGACTCTGGGTTTGGCGGATGACAGGAGAGCGCTACCTGCCCTAATGCATAGTGTCAACTAGAGGTCGACCGATGATGATTTTTCAACGCCGATACCGATTATTGGAGGACCAAAAAAGACAGATTTTGATTTATATATTTGTAATGATAATTACAACAATACTGAATGAACAATGAACACTTTTATTTGAACATAATAAAATACATCAATAAAATCAATTTAGTCTCAAATAAATAATGAAACATGTTTAATTTGGTTTAAATAATGCAAAAACACAGTGTTGGAGAAGAAAGTAAAAGTGCAATATTTGCCATGTTAAAATGCTAACGTTTAAGTTCCTTGCTCAGAACATATGAAAGCTGGTGGTTGCTTTTAACATGAGTCTTCAATATTCCCAGGTAAGACGTTTTAGGTTGTAGTTATTATAGGACTATTTCTCTCTATACCATTTGTATTTCATATACCTTTGACTATTGGATGTTCTAATAGGTACTTTAGTGTTGCCAGCCTAATCTCTGGAGTTGATAGGCTTGAAGTCATGAACAGCGCAATGTTTGAAGCACAACAAAGAGCTGCTGGCAAATGCAGGAAAGTGCTGTTAGAATGAATGCTTATGAGCCTGCTGCTGCCTATCACCGCTCAGTCAGACTGCTCTATCAAATATCAAATCATAGACTTAATTATAACATAATAACACACAGAAATACGAGCCTTAGGTCATTAGGGGCGGCAGGGTAGCCTAGTGGTTAGAGCGTTGGACTAGTAACCGGAAGGTTGCAAGTTCAAAGCCCCGAGCTGACAAGGTACAAATCTGTTGTTCTTCCCTGAATAGGCAGTTAACCCACTGTTTCTAGGCCGTTATTGAAAATAAGAATTGCTTCTTAAAAGACTTGCCTAGTTAAATAAAGGTACAACATTCATTTGGTCAAATGCAGAAACTATCATTTCGAAAACAAAACATTTATTCTTTCAGTGAAATACGGAACCGTTCCGTATTTTATCTAATGGGTGGCATCCATAAGTCTAAATATTGCTGTTACATTGCACAACCTTCAATGTTATGTCATAATTATGTACAATTCTGGCAAATTAGTTCGCAACCAGCCAGGTGGCCCATACTGTTGCATATACCCTGAATCTGCGTGCAATGAACGCAAGAGAAGTGACACAATTTCCCTACTTAATATTGCCTGCTAACATTAATTTATTTTAACTAAATAGGCAGCTTTAAAAATATATACTTCTGTGTATTGATTTTTAAGAAAGGATTTGATTTTTATGGTTAGGTCCATTCGTGCAACGATTGTGCTTTTTTCACAAATGCACTTTTGTTAAATCATCCCCCGTTTGGTGAAGTTGGCTGTCTTTGTTTGGAAGAAATGGTCTTCAGACAGTTCGCAACGAGCCAGGCGGCCCAAACTGCTGCATATACCCTGACACGGAATCCAAACCGGCTGCACACGTGCGCCATCGTGCATAACTGTATTTTGTCCCCCTACACCAAACGCGATCACGACACGCAGGTTAAAATATCAAAACAAACTCTGAACCAATTACATTAATTTGGGAACAGGTCGAAAAGCATTAGACATTTATGGAAATTTAGCTCGTTAGCTTGCACTTGCTAGCTAATTTGTCCTATTTAGTTAGCTTGCTGTTGCTAGCTAATTTGACCTGGGAAATAAACATCGAGTTGTTATTTTTCCTGAAATGCACAAGGTCCTCTACTCCGACAATTAATCCACACATAAAACGGTCAACTGAATCATTTCTAGTCATTTCTCCACCTTCCAGGCTTTTTCATCTTTGAACTTATATGGTGATTGGCATCTAAACTTTCATAGTATTACTACACCGACCGGCAACACAGTTCATCTTTGAATCACCCACGTGGGTATAACCAATGAGGAGATGGCACGTGGGTACCTGCTTCTATAAACCAATGAGGAGATGGGAGTGGCAGGACTTGCAGCGCGATCTTCATCAGAAATAAAAAATGACTTCTATTTTAGCCCTTGGCAGCGCAGATCCTCGTTGACGCGCACGTGGGTGCAATAATTGAATAACATAGATTTCAAAATGTATTTTGCAACCCGAGCGGTGTGGTCAGCCTTTGACTCTGTTGCACAGAACGCAAGAGAAGTGACACAATTTCCCAAGTTAAAATAAATTCATGTTAGCAGGCAATATTAAGTAAATATGCAGGTTTAAAAAATATATACTTGTGTATTGATTTTAAGAAAGGCGTTGATGTTTATGGTTAGGTACACATTGGTGCAACGATAGTGTTTTTTTCATGAAAGCGCTTGTTAAATCACCGATTTGGCGAAGTAGGCTGTGATTCAATGATAAATTAACAGGCACCGCATTGATTATATGCAATGCAGGACAAGCTAGATAACCTAGTAATAATATCATCAACCATGTGTAGTTAACTAGTGATTATGTTAAGATCGATTGTTTTTTATAAGTTTAATGCTAGCTAGCACTTTACCGTGGCTCCTTGCTGCACTCGCATAACAGGTAGTCAGCCTGCCACGCAGTCTCCTCATGGAGCACAATGTAATCGGCCATGATAGGTGTCCAAAAATGCCGATTACCGATTGTTCTGAAAACTTGAAATGCCATTCCGATAATCGGTCGACCTCTAGTGCCAACTGTACATTTTGGTGGAGGAGGAATAATGGTCTGGGGCTGTTTATCATGGTTCAGGCCCCTTAGTTCCAGTGAAGGAAATCGTAACACTACAGCATACAATAACATTCTAGATGATTCTGTGCTTCCAACTTTGTGGCAACAGTTTGGGGAAAGCCCTTTCCTGTTTCAGCACGACAATGCCTCCGTGCACAAAGCGAGGTTCATACAGAAATGGTTTGTCGAGATCGGTGTAGATGAACTTGACTGGCCTGCACAGAGCCCCCTATCGAACACTTTTGGGATGAATTGGAATGCCGACTGCGAGCCAGAGGCCTAATTTCCCAAAATCAGTGCCCGACCTCACTAATGCTCTTGTGGCTGAACGGAAGCAAGTCCCTGCAGTAATGTTCCAACATCTAATGGAAAGCCTTCCCAGAAGAGTAGTGGCTGTTATATTAGCAAAGGGGGAACCAACTCCATATTAATGCCCATGATTTTAGAATGAGATATTCTGCGAGCAGGTGTCCACATACTTTTGGTCATGTAGTGTATGTATGCGTTTCATTTGACCTCAAGCTTTTGAGTCAGTTGTACTGTAAAAGGGACATATAGGATGGTTATATTTGACACAATACATACAAGCAAGAATCCCTCCTAGTGTACTTTCACTTTTACTAACAGTCTCTTTCTCATTCTCTTTCATTCTCTCTCCTTCCTACTTTCTATCGTTCTCTCTGTTCAAAGGACAATGCCAGCCACTCATGCCCAAACACTAAATGAATGAAACAATATGGTTATCTCCCTCTCAATACACCTCCTCCTTATCTATGGCCTTGTCTACCCTCCTCTCCTCCTCCTGCTCTCTCTCTTTCTCTCACTCACTTAATCTGTCCTTCCTTCTCTCTTCCCTTGTCACTGCACTGCAATAACATTTTGCTAGATAAGTTTTAGCCTAAATGCCAGCTCTAGTTCTTCAGCTTGCGATATCTCTCTCTCTCTCTCTCTCTCTCTCTCTCTCTCTCTCTCTCTCTCCCATGAGCATGTAGAAATATAAATTATATAATCATGTCTGTTATAGAGATACTTTTATCTGTCCACAACAAGTTGAACACTAGTTATACAAGCATGCACTAGGACTGTATTTGATAGATTTGTCACATAATATAGTTTGTGTTGTATGTTTGTGAAATATAGCCTCTGTGTTGTGTAGTGTGTGGAGTTGTGTTGCTAACATGTGTGTGTTGCGTGTTGTAGGCGTGTTCCTGATCCCCTACATGATTATTGTGTTCATCGGAGGTATTCCCGTGTTCTTCCTGGAAATCGCTCTTGGTCAGTTCATGAAGCAAGGAGGGGTCTCTGCATGGAACATTGCCCCTCTCTTTAAAGGTACTGTAATGTGAATGCGTTAATGAAGAGTGAATACATGTTTCTGAGGTAGGTTTTGTCTTGTTTTATTCTGCAACCCCTCTGTCTCACACATCCTTTCTTTCGCCCCCCTATAATATAGGCTAGCATTTGGTTGTTCAAACCACCAATTTCGACATAGATGTTGGCATTATGTAACTGAAACAACTGTCAGAATAAACAAGACTTGATTGATGAAATTTTGACATAAGAGCTGTTGTTAATATGTTGATTCTGTTGTAACTTGCAGCCCAGCTCCTCTGTCATATCATAGCATCGTCATCAACTTCCAACCTACACTCAGTGGTCAGTTTATTAGGTACACCACCCCGTTCACGAAAATGGTTCGCTCCTACAGACAGTAAGTCACGTGGCCGTGGCTTGTTATATAAAGCAGGCAGACGGTCATCAAGGCATTCAGTTACTGTTTGATTGGACATTAGAATTGGCAAAACAAGTGATCTAAGCGACTTTGAGTGTGGTATGATTGTCAGTGCCATGCACGTTGGTCCAGTATCTCAGAAACACTGTGGTATGATTGTCAGTGCCGTGCACGTTGGTCCAGTATCTCAGAAACACTGTGGTATGATTGTCAGTGCCATGCACGTTGGTCCAGTATCTCAGAAACACTGTGGTATGATTGTCAGTGCCATGCACGTTGGTCCAGTATCTCAGAAACACTGTGGTATGATTGTCAGTGCCGTGCACGTTGGTCCAGTATCTCAGAAACATCCAGCCTCCTGGGCTTTTCACGCACGACAGTGTCTAGGGTTTACAGAGAATGGTGCGATAAACAGAAAACATCCCGTCAGCGGCAGTCCTGTGGCGAAAACAGCTTGTTGACGAGAAATCAAAGGAGAATGGCAAGAATCATGCAAACTAACAGGTGGGCCACAAACCGGCAAATAATGGCACAGTACAACAGTGGTGTCTGTCCTTGTCACGCATGGACTATTGCAGCAGACGACCACACCGGGTTCCGCTCCTATCAGCTAAAAACAAGAAGCAGCTCCAGTGGGCTTGTGATCACCAACACTGGACAGTTGAGAAGTAGAAAAACATTGCCTGGTCCAACGAATCCCAGTTCCTGTTGCATCATGCAGGTTAAGGATTTGGCATAAGCAGCATGAGTCCATGGCCCTATCCTGCCTGGAGTCAACGGTACAGGCTGGTGGAGGTGGGGTAATGGTGTGGGGAATGTTTTCATGGCACACGTTAGGTCCCTTGATACCAATTAAGCAACGTTTCCATTCCTCAAATAATTCAGGCTGTTCTGGAGTCAAAGTGGGGTCTGATCCAGTACCTGATGGGTGTACCTAATAAACCTTATAAAGTGTGTATTCTCAACAGCCCTTGGTTATTGTAAATAAGCATCTGTTCTTAATTGACCTGCCTGGTAAAGTAAACGTCATAAAATTCAAATCTATTTAATTATTGTGAAGATAACTATTTTCCTTCCTGAGCTCTTCCCCTAGGCGGCATAGGTACCACAAAGAGATACCCGTACCTTAGTAGTGCTGGCACACAAAACACAAAGTATTAGAATTTTGGAACCTGATCTTCATAGATGTTGTTTAATGGAGATGGAATTCATTTTTCTGAGTGAGGTTTTTTATTTTTTTGTTCTCTAACCCGTTCATTTTTCTTTCTCATATATCCTTCCTCTAAATGTTTGTCCTTATGTTCTCCACTGTACATCCCCTCATCTGCCACTCCTTCTCATTCCCCCTCTCTCTCTCTCCACAGGTCTTGGCCTGGCCTCCATGGTAATAGTGTTCTTCTGTAACACCTACTACATCATGATCCTGGTGTGGGGCCTGTACTTCCTGCTTCACTCCTTCACCAACCCATTACCCTGGGCTACCTGCGGGCACCCCTGGAACACCCTCAACTGCACCGAAAACTTCCGCCGGGCTTGCCACAACCGCAGCACCCTGCCTCTCCTCTCCTCCACCCCCGATCCCTCTATCCCCACCTCCCTCCTCTCGTCGGTGGTATCCTCCCCGCTCAACCTCTCATCCTCTACTCTGCTCCTCTTCAACGGCAGCTGCGTGGAACCAGAGGGCATGCGCTCGCCAGTCATTGAGTTCTGGGAGTAAGTGATCTGTGGTCTGTTGTGTTGGGTTAGTCATAGGACTGACTACCTAACCATAGGTTATTGGTTGTCTATTCTTTTTGTCTGACCTCTCTCTCTCAACTCAATTCAAAGGGCTTTATTGGCATGGGAAACATATGTTAACATTGCCAAAGCAAGTGAAGGAGACAATATACAAAAGTGAAATAAACAATAAAAATGAACAGTAAACATTACACTCTCTCTCTCTCTCTCTCTCTCTCTCTCTCTCCCTCTCTCTCTCTCTCTCTCTCTCTCTCTCTGTGTGTATGTGTGTCAGGCGTAAGGTGCTCCGTCTCTCTGGTGGTCTGGATGAGCCTGGTGACATCAGCTCTCACATGGTCCTCTGTCTGATCGCCACCTGGGTTATTGTTTACTTCTGCATCTGGAAGGGAGTCAAAGGCACAGGCAAGGTCAGTGAACGTGTGGGTGAGTGTGGGTGTAAGGATATGTCTTTTGCTTAGCTTAAGTTAAGGTAAGATACAGGGTTTTTTCTGCCTAGAAAAGTATTTTCAATCCAAACAAAGTAAAAACAAAACATGTAGCTACTGTAGCAACATTAACGAGAATGGAATTTCTGTGTTCTTGTGAGTCTAGCTTTAGAGATTTGTCCATTCTCCACTTTGCCCTCTGACCTCAAAGCAGCTTTAGTACGGATCATAATGTCTAGACTGACAAATATAATCAGACACACTTGTTAGCACACATGTAAAATCAACTAATATGTGGGACTGGAAAAACATGCGTGTGTGTGTGTTTTGCCTTAGTACAGGTATTTCCAAACGGGTACACGCGCAATGTCGTCGTGGGTACGCCAAAGAAAAATGTGATTCACATTTAAAATATAAATATAGAACATTTTTATTTAATTTTTTTCACATTTTCAAACAGTCCATTTATATTTTCCAACGGGGCTATACATTTGGGTGAGGTTTTTTTCTCGCCTGAGTAGCCTTGTTTCACTGCCAAAAATAAAGTTAAACCCTCCCGTGTTCAGTGAAATAACAACACAATGTCAAATACAGGTAGCCTAGTCAAATAATGAACATCCAATCACATTAACCGTTACTCTCTCTGGGGAACTCCACTAAAGGTCCATATGTAGCCAAACGTAGCTGCTGCTCATTCCGTTTGCTAGAAAATGGATGAATAGTTTTAAAAAGTAAGGCCTGCATTCATAGAGAAACATAACAGCTCTACTGGTAGTACTGCTACTTCTAGCAGTACTACACCTGCACTTGTTGACAACACAAGTTGTTCTGCTTCCACGAGCACATCCAATGCTAGCATCAGTAATTCTACATGTTGTTGTTAGCCCAGCTAGCATGGACACTGACAGTTGTGAATCTGATGCAGCTGAAGAGCTACTGCACCCTTATCCGGGAAAGAACCGAACAACAGACAGGGACGTTGGACCATCGAAGAGGCGCAAATATACTATTTCACAACCTGATGAAACCTTCACTCTTGCGCAGACATTTAGAAACAAAACATGCCAATTTGAAAAATAAACCACAGGAGTTTTTTGAGCGAGAATTAAGACGTCTTTCGAGTAGTAAGTCAGGCAAGCCCCATACTATTGAAGAGGACTTCATTCTTCCTGCTGCCGCGGATATGGCTGGGACAATGTTGGGGGAAAAGGCCAAAAAAACTATACAGACAATGCCTTCATCAAACAACACTGTTTCACGACGCATCAGTGACATGGCAGGAGATGTTTTGAAACAATTACTGCTTCACATACAAGCCAGTGAATTCTATGCATTACAGCTGGATGAGTCAACAGGCCTGGCACAGCTCCTGGTCAATTAAGGAAGACATCCTCTTCTGCAAACCAGTGATGGCGCTAAAGCCATGACAGGGAGACATAGTGCAGTGGTAACGCGCGTGCAAGCAGTTGCACCCGACGCCACTTGGGTACACTGCAGCATCCACCGAGAGGCTCTTGCTGCCAAAGGAAAGCCTGATAGCTTGAAAGACATTTTGGACACTACAGTGAAAATGGTTAACTTTGTTAAAGCAAGGCCCCTGAACTCTCCTGTATTTTCTACACTATGCAATGATATGGGCAGCGACCATGTAACGCTTTTACAACATACAGAAGTGCGCTAGTTATCAAGGAGCAAAGTATTGACACTTTTTTGAATTGAGAGACGAGCTTAAAGTTTTCTTTACTGACCATCATTTTCACTTGTCTGACTGCTTGCATGATGACGAGTTTCTCACACGACTGGCCAATCTGGGTGATGTTTTCAAATCACCAGAATGATCTGAATCTAGGATTGCATGGACTCAACTATATTCAATGTGTGGGACAAAATTGAAGCTATGATTAAGAAGTTGGAGCTCTTCTCTGTCTGCATTAACAAGGACAACACACAGGTCTTTCCATCATTGTATGATTTGTTTGTGTGCAAATGAACGCAAGCTTACGGACAATGTCAAATGTGATATGGCGAAGCACCTGAGTGAGTTGGGTGCGCAATTACGCAGTACTTTCCCGAAACAGACGACACAAACAACTGGATTCATTATCCGTTTCATGCCCTAACTCCAGTCCACTTACCGATATCTGAACAAGAGAGCCTCATTGAAATTGCAACAAGCGGTTCTGTGAAAATTAAATTTAATCAGAAGCCACTGCCAGATTTCTAGATTGGGCTGCGCTCACAGTATCCTGCCTTAGCAAATCACACTGTTAAGACACTGATGCCCTTTGCAACCACGTACCTATGTGAGAGTGGATTATCGGCCCTCACTAGCATGAAAACTAAATACAGGCACAGACTGTGTGTGGAAAATGATTTAAGACTGAGTCTCTCTCCAATACAACCCAACATTGCAGAGTTATGTTCATTCTTTCAAGCACACCCTTCTCATTAACCTTTGAGTTATTCACAATTTTCAATTGACAAACAAGGTTTTATATGTAAGATGGTTAAATAAAGAGCAAAATGATTGATTATTGTTATATTATTATTTGTGCCCTGGTCCTATAACAGCTCTTTGACACTTCCCACGAGCCGTATAAATGTATCGTGTAATGTGTGTGTGGCAGGCTTACAATGATGGCAAAAATCAGCATTTGAGAGTGTGCTGACCCTGATGCTAGAGGGGGTACGCAGCTGGAGGTTGAATGTTTGATGGGGTACGGGACTATAAAAAGTTTGGGAACCACAGCCTTAGTAGATGCCTTTGTGTGGAAGTACTCTTATGTTTGTCATGTGTGGGTTGAGAACCGTAAATGCCTGGCTTGTATAGTTCACACTCAATTCTCACTGCAACTTTAATGAACTTCTACCTAGTGGTCCCCACAGCAACATACACACAGGGTGTTTCTCAATATGCATACTACCGTGCTCCACATTCTCATGCTCTGAGTGCACTCTCCGAGGACTTTCTTGTGAGGACAAGAGGGTGAAGAATGCATAAAACATTATATTTGAGAAGCATTCGCATTTTCCCTACTGAATTACCTCACACTCCCCCTACTGTATTACCTCACACTCCCCCTACTGTATTACCTCACACTCCCCCTACTGTATTACCTTACACTCCCCCTACCGTATTACCTCACACTCCCCCTACTGTATTACCTCACACTCCCCCTACCGTATTACCTCACACTCCCCCTACCGTATTACCTCACACCCCCCCCTACTGTATTACCTTACACTCCCCCTACTGTATTACCTCACACTCCCCCTACTGTATTACCTTACACTCCCCCTACTGTATTACCTCACACTCCCCTACTGTATTACCTCACACTCCAGCCCCCTACTGTATTACCTCACACTCTCCCTACTGTATTACCTCACACTCCCCCTACGGTATTACCTTACACTCCCCTACTGTATTACCTTACACTCCCCCTACTGTATTACATCACACTCCCCCTACTGTATTACCTCACACTCCCCCTACTGTATTACCTCACACTCCCCCTACTGTATTACCTCACACTCTCCCTACTGTATTACCTTACGCTGCACCTCCCCATTCACTGAACTGTCTTCCAGCCAGGACAATGGCAACAATAGCAGCGAAACAAGATACAATGCATTTGGAAAGTATTCATACCCATTGACTTTTTCCCCATTTTGTTATGTTACAGCCTTTTTCCAGAATGGATTAAAAACTACAGACAATACCCCATAATGACAAAGCAAAAACAGGTTTTTAGAATTTTTTGCAAATGTATTAAAAATGTAAAACTGAAATATAACATTTACATAAGTATTCAGATGCTTTACTCAGTACTTTGTTGAAGCACTTTTGGCAGTGATTACAGCCTCGAGTCTTATTGGATATGACGCTACAAGCTTGGCACACCTGTATTTGGGGAGTTTCTCCCATTCTTCTCTGCAGATCCTCTCAAGCTCTGTCAGGTTGGATGGGAGCGTCGCTGCTCAGCTATTTTCAGGTCTCTCCAGAGATGTTCAATCGGGTTCAAGTCCGGGCTTTTGCTGAGCCACTCAAGGAAATTCATAGACTTGTCCCGAAGCCACCCCTGCGTTGTCTTGGCTGTGTGCTTAGGGTCTTTGTCCTGTTGGACGATGAACCTTCTTCCCCAGTCTGAGGTCCTGAGCACTCTGAAGCATGATGCTGCCACCACCAGGCTTCACCATAAGGATGGTGCCAGGTTTCCTCGAGACATGACGCTTGGCATTCAGGCTAAAGAATTCAATCTTGGTTTCATCAGACCAGAGAATCTTGTTTCTCATGGTCTGCGAGTCCTTTAGGTGCCTTTTGGCAAACTCCAAGCAGGCTGTCATGTGCCTTTTACTGAGGAGTGGCTTCCGTCTGGCCACTCTACCATAAAGGCCTGATTGGTGGAGTGCTGAAGAGATGGTTGTCCTTCTGAAAGGTTCTCCCATCTCCACAGAGGAACTCTGGAGCTCTGTCAGAGTGACCATCGGGTTCTGGGTCACCTCCCTGACCAAGGCCCTTCTCCCCCCAATTTCTCAGTTTGGACGGGCGGCCAGCTTTAGGAAGAGTCTTGGTGATTAGAAACTTCTTCCATTAAAAAATGATGGAGGCCACTGTGTTCTTGGGGACCTTCAATGCTGCAGAATTTTTTGTACACTTCCCTAGATCGGTGCCTCAACACAATCCTGTCTCGGAGCTCTACGGACAATTCCTTCAACCTCATGGCTTGGTTTTTGCCTCTGACATGCACTGTCAACTGCAAACACCTTATGTAGACAGGTGTTTGCCTTTCTAAATCATGTTCAGTCAATTGAATATACCACAGGTGGACTCCAATCATGTTGTAGAAACATCTCAAGGATGATCAATGGAAACAGGATGCAGCTGAGCTCAATTTCGAGTCTCATAGCAAAGGGTCTGAATACTTATGTAAATAAGGTATTTCTGTTTTTTACTTTTAATACATTTGCAAGAATATCAAAAAATCTGTTTGCTTTGTCATTGTGAGGTATTGATAAGTGTAGATTGATATGGACAATGTTTTATTTAATCCATAACAAAATCAAAAATATGCGAAATGTGGAAAAAGTCAATGGGTCTGAATGCACTGTATACACAAAGCAAACATTTTAATTCATAATTATCAACTATATGTGAATCGTAATAATCTAGCTATCCAGCTAGTTAAAAGGGCAAAAATAACCTAAAACTAATGTTATGCAAGGTAGATATCAATTTTTGGTGGGTCGCTAGCTACCAATTATTTGTGGCTAGCTAGCTAGCTGGCGAGTTAGCCCTATTGACTTACTATTAACTTACCCATTCACTGAACCCTCTTACAGCCAGGACAAGATGTACGTTCTTCGTGGATAGCTAGCGAACAATTCGTTTTGGCTATCTATCTAGCTAACAGTAGTAGCATGCCAGTTAGCCCTATTGACTTACTATGGGCTTGCGATCTACGCACACTACAGTGGGTATTGTAGGCAGGTAAATATGCCGAAATTACCACAGGCAACGTATCAGATGTAAATGGGCAACATTTCATTCCGACATTGGAGTTTATTTTCTCCCGATTCAGCTCAAATAGTAATAGCCGCCATTGATTTCAATAAATGTGCAAGTACTTTCTATAAATACTTTCCATTGAAGCTTGCATCAATGCATGCTTTAAAATATTGAAAAACACCAACAGTCTCAACTTGAAGCAGCTTTGAAACAAATATCTAGTAGGAGAGGCTGTGTTTGGGAATAATGTGCATGTGTGTAGGCGGGTTTGTTTCTGTTGTTTTATGTATCTTTACATATAATTGTGTGTCTATGTAGGTATGCAAACATGCTTATGTGTTCCACAGAAATAGCCAAAGCTCACAGAGCAGGGTGCAAAAAAGGAGGGTAATTGAGCCGGCCACTTAAGCCGATTAGTAACTTTCCCCTCTGTGTGCATTTGAGGGGCGGGTAGGGGGGTCCCTGCAGATCAAGGCAAATATGTTCCTTTTCCCCCCCAACTTTATTAAATACGGTTAGGAGGCTCTAACACAAGATTAGCAAAGGATACCGGGAAGTTGCTTTCTCAGCAAAATCCCAAATCTGCGTATGTGCCTCAGGGAAGAGAACAGAGCTGTGAAGTAGAACAGAGCCATGGGTTTTTCGCCATGTATCCTGGGAGGTATTATTTGACTGTGCGTACATGTTGGTGTTCATGTTGTGTTCCTAATGTTGTGTCAGATGAATCTGTGTGTGGGTTTGGATGCGTGTGTGTGTGTTCATGTGGTGTTGCTGTGGATTGACTCTGACCCTCAGATCTTCTTCTCCTATGCTATTGTTACCTATGTTGCCGTCTCTGGAAAAACTGTGTTCTCTGTTTTGTTGGTTTTGTTGGAGTGTTTGGCGCGTTCTTAGGAAATTATGCAGTAGTTTATTTTTTACGTATTATTTCTTACACTGTTACCCCAGGAAATCTTAAGTTTTATTACATACAGCTGGGAGGAACTATTGGATATAAGAGCGACGTCAATTTACCAACATTATGACCAGGAATATGACTTTCCCAAAGCGGATCCTCTGTTTGGACCACCACCCAGGACAGTGGATCTGTTCCCAGTAGGCGACCCAAAACGACGGGGCGGTCTTCTGGTCAGGCTCCATAGACGGGCACACCGCCCACCGCTCCCAAGTATACTACTCGCCAATATCCAGTCTCTTAACAACAAGTTAGATGAAATTCGAGCAAGGGTTGCCTTCCAGAGAGACATCAGAGATTGTAACATTCTCTGTTTCACGGAAACATGGCTCACTCGGGATATGTTATCAGAGTCGGTACAGCCACCCGGTTTCTTCACACATCGCTCCGACAGAAACAAACACTTCTCTGGTAAGAAGAAGGGCGGGGGTGTATGCCTTATGATTAACGAGTCATGGTGTGATTATAACAACATACAGGAACTCAAGTCCTTTTGTTCACCTGACCTAGAATTCCTTACGATCAAATGCCGACCGCATTACCTACCAAGAGAATTCTCTTCGATTTTAATCACAACCGTGTATACCCCCCCCCCCAAGCAGACACCTCGACGGCCCTGAAAGAACTTCATTGGACTCTATGTAAACTGGAAACCACATATATCCTTAGGCTGCATTTATTGTAGCTGGGGATAATCTGAAAACAATTTTATCAGCATATTGAATGTGCGACCCGGCTGGCAGCATTCTGTATCATTGCTACTCTAATTTCCACGACGCATACAAATCCCCCCGCCCTCCTTTTGGCAAATCTGACCACAACTCCATTTTGATGCTCCCAGCCTATAGACAGAAACTTAAACAGGAAACACCCGTGCTCAGGTCTGTTCAATGCTGGTCCGACCAATCTGATTCCACGCTTCAAGATTGCTTTGATCACGCAAACTGGGATATGTTCCGGATAGCATCGGACAATAACATTGATGTATACGCTGATTCGGTGACCGAGTTTATTAACAAGTGCATCTGGGATGTGGTACCCACGGTGACTTATTAAATCCTTCCCCAACCAGAAACCGTGGATTGATGGCAGCATTTGCGCAAAACTGAAAGCGCGAACCACTGCTTTTAAGGCAACCGGAAACATGACCAAATACAAGCAGTATAGCTATTCCCCCCGCAAGGCAATCAAACAAGCTAAGTGTCAGTATAGAGACAAAGTAGAGTCGCAATTCAACGGCTCAGACACGAGATGTATGTGGCAGGGTCTACAGTCAATCACGGACTACAAAAAGAAAACCAGCCCGTCGCGGACACCAATGTCTTACTCCCAGACAAACTAAACAACTTTTTCCCTCGCTTTGAGGACAATTCAGTGCCACTGACACGGCCCACTACCAAAACCTGCGGGCTCTCCTTCACCGCAGCCAACATGAGTAAAACATTTAAACGTGTTAACCCTCGCAAGGCTGCTGGCCCAAACAGCATCCCTAGCCGCGTCCTCAGAGCATGCGCAGACCAGCTGGCTTTTATGTTTACGGACATATTCAATCAATCCCTATCCCAGTCTGCAGTTCCCACATGCTTCAAGAGGGCCACCATTGTTCCTATTCCCAAGAAAGCTACGGTAACTGAGCTAAACGACTATCGCCCCGTAGCACTCACTTCCGTCATCATGAAGTGCTTCGAGAGACTAGTCAAGGACCATATCACCTCCACCCTACCTGACACCCTAGACCCACTCCAATTTGCTTACAGCCCCAATAGGTCCACAGACACAATCGCAACCACACTGCACACTGCCCTAACCCATCTGGACAAGAGGAATACCTATGTAAGAATGCTGTTCATCAATTACAGCTCAGCATTTAACACCATAGTACCCTCCAAACCCATCATTAAGCTCAAGACCCCTGATCTTGACCCCGCCCTGTGCAACTGGGTCCTCGACTTCCTGACGGGCCACCCCGCTGATCCTCAACACTGGGGCCCCACAAGGGTGTGTTCTCAGCCCTCTCCTGTACTCCCTGTTCACCCATGACTTTGTGGCCATGCACGCCTCCAACTCAATCAAAAAGTTTGCAGACGACACTACAGTGGTAGGCTTGATTACCAACAACGACAAGACGACCTACATGGAGGAGGTGAGGCCCCTCAGAGTGTGGTGTCAGGAAAATAACCTCACATTCAACGTCAACAAAACAAAGGAGATGATTGTGGACTTCAGGAAACGGGACAGTAGTGGAGAAGGTGGAAAGTTTTAAGTTCCTCGGGGTACACATATCACGGACAAACTGAATTTTGGTCCCCTGTACAGGGACCAAAATCAGCGGAAATTTCAGAGCGCCAACTGTAGTACTCGATAAAACTCAAACTTTCATTAAAACACACATGCAAGGTACTCAATTAAAGCTACACTCGTTGTGAATCTAGCCAACATGTCAGATTTGTAAAATGCTTTTCGGCGAAAGCATGAGAAGCTATTATCTGATAGCATGCACCCCCCCCCCCCCCCCGAAATAGCTGAACGAGACCTAAACAAAATAATTAGCGGTAGCCGGCACTACACAAAACGCAGAAATAAAATATAAAACATTCATTACCTTTGACGAGCTTCTTTGTTGGCACTCCTATATGTCCCATAAACATCACAATTGGGTCTTTTTCCCGATTAAATCCGTCATTGTATACCCAAAATGTCCATTTATGAAGGCCGTCTGATCCAGGAAAATTCACCTTTACAAGACGCAACGTCATTTTTTTTAATTAAAAAAGTTGCCTATAAACTTTTACAAATCACTTCAAACTACTTTTGTAAACCAACCTTAGGTATTAATAAACGTTAATAATCGATCAAATTGATCACGGGGCGATCTGTATTCAATAGCAGCAAGTCTTGAAATCATGGTCCATTTTTTCACTTTCATAACTTCCTCGGTGTACCCCAAGACAGGAAGTGCCTATACGTCATCCCACCAAGGATAAACATGCAATGAAATGCCAGTACTGGCGACATCGTGTGGAAGCTGTAGGCATTGTAAACGGGACTCCATCTATTTTCTATCGCCATAGACAATACATAGACTGCAGGATGGATATTTTTGTTTTGTTTTTGGTGAACAGTTTTCCTTGGAATTTTTACTCCTAAACACGTTCTGTTATAGCCACAGACATGATTTAACCAGTTTTAGAGACTTCAGAGTGTTTTCTATACACACATACTTATCATATGCATATACTATATTCCTGGCATGAGTAGCAGGACGTTGAAATGTTGCGCAATTTTTAATTTTCGCAGCATCCCTAACAGGTTTTAAGAACACATTCTTATTTTCAATGACAGCCTAGGAACAGTGGGTTAACTGCCTGTTCAGGTGCAGAACGACAGATTTGTACCTTGTCAGCTCAGGGATTTGAACTTGCATCCTTTCGGGTACTAGTCCAACGCTTCACCCACACACACAGCGTGGTGAAGAAGGCGCAACAGCGCCTCTTCAACCTCAGGAGGCTGAAGAAATTGTCTTGTCACCAAAAGCACTCACAAACTTTTACAGATGCACATTCGAGAGCATCCTGGCGGGCTGTATCACCGCCTGGTAAGGCAACTGCTCCGCCCACAACCGTAAGGCTCTCCAGAGGGTAGTGAGGTCTGCACAACGCATCACCGGAGGCAAACTACCTGCCCTCCAGGACACCTACACCACCCGATGTCACAGGGAGTCCATAAAGATCATCAAGAACAACAACCACCGGAGCCACTGCCTGTTCACCCCGCTATCATCCAGAAGGCAAGGTCACTACAGGTGCACCAAAGCAGGAACCGAGAGACTGAAAAACAGCTTCTATCTCAAGGTCATCAGACTGTTAAGCAGCCATCACTAACATTGAGTGGCTTCCTCCAACATACAGACTCAATCTCTAGCCACTTTTATAAATCACATTTGGATGTAATAAATGTATCACTTGTCACTTAAACAATGCCACTTTATATAATGTTTACATACCCTACCTACATTACTCATCTCATATGTACTGTATATACTGTACTCTATACCATTTACTGCATCTTGCCTATGCCGTTCGGCCATCGCTCATCCATATATTTATATGTACGTATTATTCATCATTCCTTTACACTTATGTGTGTATAAGGTAGTTGTGAAATTGTTAGATTATTTGTTAGATATTACTGCACGGTCAGAACTAGAAGCACAAGCATTTCACTACACTCGCATTAACATCTGCTAACCATGTGAATGTGACCAATAAAACTTGATTTGATTTGATTTAAATGAAATTATGAAATAATGAATGGCTGTTGTGAATTCTTTAACAGTGCTTTCGGGAAGTATTCAGATTCCTTTTTACACAGTTCGTTACGTTACAGCCTTATTCTCAAATGGATTAAATACAAAAAAATCCTCATCAATCTACGCACAATACCCCATAGTTCAAAGTGAAAAAAACAGATTTAAAAAAAAATTCTTGCAAGTCTATGAAAAGAAACATATATCTTATTTACATAAGTATTCAGACCCTTTGCTATGGGACTCAAAATTGAGCTCAGGTGCATCCTGTTTCCATTAATCATCCTTGAGATTGTTCTACAACTAGATTGGAGTCCACCTGTAGTAAATTCAATTGATTGCACATGATTTGGAAAGGCAGACATCTGTCTATATGGTCCCACAGTTGACAGTGCATGGCATAGCAAAACCATGATGTCAAAGGAATTGTTCGTAGAGCTCCGAAACAAGATTGTGTCAAGGCACAGGTCTGGGGAAGGGTACCAAAACATTTCTGCAGCATTGAAGATCCCCAAGAACACAGTGGCGGGGTGAAGACTGGGGTGAAGGTTCACCTTCCAACAGGACAAAGACCCTAAGCACACAGCCAAGAAAACACAAGAGTGGCTTTGGGACAAGTTTTTGAATCTCATTGAGTGGCCCAGCCAGAGCCCGGACTGGAACTTGATCAAACATCTCTGGAGAGACCTGAAAATAGCTGTGCAGTGACGCTTCCCATCCAACCTGACAAAGCTTGAGAGGATCTGCAGAGAAGAATGGGAGAAACTCCCCAAATACAGGTGTGCCAAGCTTATAGCGTCATACCCAAGAAGACTCAAGGCTGTATTCGCTGCCAAAGGTGCTTCAACAAAGTACTGAGTAAAGGGTCTGAATACTTATGTAAATGGGGTATTGTGTGTTGATTGATGAGAAAAAAAAGTATAATTATATACATTTTCTAGCTCTTATTACCATCTTTTATGCCTAAGTTGGTTTTAGGTGGTTTGAAACAACCAATTGATATACTTTAAGGTCTGTAAGTCAAGTAATAAACTAGTGTGGGAGGAAACACAAGCTGTCAGTTCACAGCTCTGTTCCCTTCCCTGTAGGTAGTGTACTTCACAGCTCTGTTTCCTTCCCTGTAGGTAGTGTACTTCACAGCTCTGTTTCCTTCCCTGTAGGTAGTGTACTTCACAGCTCTGTTCCCTTCCCTGTAGGTAGTGTACTTCACAACTCTGTTTCCTTCCCTGTAGGTAGTGTACTTCACATCTCTGTTTCCTTCCCTGTAGGTAGTGTACTTCACAGCTCTGTTTCCTTCCCTGTAGGTAGTGTACTTCACAGCTCTGTTTCCTTCCCTGTAGGTAGTGTACTTCACAGCTCTGTTTCCTTCCCTGTAGGTAGTGTACTTCACATCTCTGTTTCCTTCCCTGTAGGTAGTGTACTTCACAGCTCTGTTTCCTTACCTGGTCCTGGTGGTTCTGTTGGCCCATGGTGTAACCTTACCTGGAGCGCTGGATGGGATTGTGTACTATCTGAAACCAGACTGGTCCAAACTCTGGGAAGCCCAGGTATGGTGTGTACAGTACAGACAGCATGTGTTGCACAGGCATATGCAAGGATTGTTTTAACATAAATATTCATGTTATGTTCCTAGGTGTGGATCGATGCTGGCACTCAGATCTTCTTCTCCTATGCCATTGGTCTGGGTGCTTTAACTGCCCTTGGCAGCTACAACCGCTTCCACAACAACTGCTACCAGTAAGTATGACAAAAAAGCACAGTTAGACCATAAAACCCATCAACCACTGCTACCAAACATGACCACAAATTGGATCCCCCCCCAAAACTGCAGGGATAATTAGTTATTGGTTATGCATCTTTATTCTTAGTTGGATAAAATGTAAGAGAGAAAAAAAGCATTGTCTTGTACGTCCATTATTCTCCCAAGAGTGTCTGAGTATAACATCTAATAATCCGAGTGAGTCAGCTCCCTCACTAGTCCCACTGCTGCAGCAGCTCTGGGTTGACTGGCTGAGTGTTTAGCATAGACTGACTCAGAAATGTAAACAAACCCAACTTCCTAAAATGGCAGTTTTCTGGACGTTGCCAATAATATGGACGCTTTTTAATAGATACCAAGTCTTGATACTAATGTTAGGCCTTAGCGGGAATTTATGGAATGTCCATTTAGGAGTAGCCTTTCAATGACTTTTTTCTATTCTTTTTTGTTTACCTTAGTTAGAAATGTACATGCAGTCTCAGTTATGACGGTATTCATATAAGCTAGTCATGGTCCTCTGATGTAGGCTATATGATAACCATAAACTGTAAATGAGGGTAAACAGGGTATGAGAGAGTTTGAGTTTTGATTTGGTTTATAGTCTAGTAGGTGACGGAGCTGATGAATGGAGCTGTTAAAACAATGCTTCATCGTCAGGGACCAATCAGCACATTCACCTCCTGTCCACCAATCAGCACGTCCACCTCCTGTCCTCACAGTATTATAGGATCTCATTAACTTGTTTCTCAATGGTTGTCTTGAATGAACACTTCACGATTCATCCATGTATCACTGTTGTGCAATCTGTCCACAAATCACTCTCAACGTACAGTAGCCATGAACTATTATCTGGACCTCTGATGATGATGATTCCAAATGCAACCTGATTAGGGATGTTACGGTGACCGTATTACCACTACACCGGCGGGCACGAAGGTCATGAAGGCAGTCAAAAACCATGTGACCGTTAAGTCACGGTAATTAGGCTTCTCCAAGCTCTGATGCAGGTCGTTAGTAGTCTACCAAACTTGCTAACTGCCTGGTACTCAGCACTCTATTGTCCCTCTAATCACTCTGACATCAATGTAAATGTATTTGAAAACCTAATCAAGCACTTCATGAGAGCCCATGAGCTCATGTTGCGCAACATTTCAATAGGCTATGCAATTCCGCAAGAAAACAGAGTGATGGCCTCTACTAAAAAGAGGAGGATCCCATCAGCTTTCAATAGGCTAGGCCTACTATATTTATTTCTCAACTTTCCTAATATTAAGCACATTGCTTATATTTGCAACAGGAGTATAGCCTACCTAGCTGGCATGAAAATAAACCAGGGGGAAAAGCGTCCTCCTTTCTTTTCTTCTTAATGTGTTTGAGCCAAATCAGTTTTGTGCTGACAAGATAGGGTTGGTATACAGAAGATAGCCCTATGTGGTAAAAGACCAAGTCCATATTATGGCAAGAACAGCTCAAATAAGTAAAGAGAAACGACAGTCCATCATTACTTTAAGACATGAAGGTCAGTCAATCCAGAAAATGTCAAGAATTTAGACATTTTTTTCAATGCAGTCGCAAAAACCTTCAAGCGCTATGAAGAACATGGATCTCATGAGCCTCGCCACAGGAAAGAAAGACCCAGAGTTACCTCTTCTGCAGAGGATAAGTTTATTAGAGTTACCAGTCTCAGAAATTGCAGCCCAAATAAATGCTTCGCAGAGTTCAAGTAACACATCTCAACATCAACTGTTCAGAGAAGACTGTGTGAATCAGGCCTTCATGGTAAATTTCTGCAAAGAAACTACTACTAAAGGACACCAATAGGAAGAAGAGATTTGCTTGGGCCAAGAAACATAAGCAATGGACATTAGACCGATGGGAATTGGTCCTTTGGTCTGATGAGTCCAAATTTGAGATTTTTGGTTCTAACCGCCGTGTATTTGTGAGATGCAGAGTAGGTGAGCAGATGATCTTCGCATGTGTGATTCCCACCGTGAAGCATAGAGGAGGAGGTGTGATGGTGTGGGGGTGCTTTGCTGGTGACACTGTCAGTGATTTATTTAGAATTCAATGCACACCAGTATGGCTACCACAGCATTCTGCAGTGATACGCCATCCCATCTGGTTTGTGCTTAGGGGGACTATCAACAGGACAATTACCCAAAACACACCTCCAGGCTGTGTAAGGGCTATTTGACCAAGAAGGAGAGTGATGGAGTGCTGCATCAGATGACCTGGCCTCCACAATCACCCGACCTCAACCCAATTGAGTTGGTTTGGAGTGAGTTGTACCGCAGAGTGGAGGAAAAGCAGCCAAGTGCTCAGCATATGTGGGACCTCCTTCAAGACTGTTGGAAAAGCATTCCACGTGAAGCTGGTTGAGAGAATGCCAAGAGTGTCCAAAGCTGTCATCAAGGCAAAGGGTAGCTACTTTGAAGAATCTAAAATATAAATACACTTTTTTTGGTTACTACATGATTCCATATGAGTTATTTCATAGTTTTGATGTCTTCACTATTATTCTACAATGTAGAAAAGAGTAAAAAATAAAGAAAAACCCTTGAATGAGTAGGTGTGTCCAAACTTTTGACCTGTACTGTATATTATTTAGTATATGTAAAGACAATATTAAATCAAGAATAGTCTGATGGGTGACAATATTAGCCTATCACTTGTGAATTATATATTATCACTTGTGAATAATGCCCAGAATAAGAAACAATGCCCTTTTTTGTGACTTCTTAATATTGAGAACAATAATCCGCTTTACGGGGGTGTAGAGCATAACTAAATTTTGGGGGAAATAATTTTCGCCATAAAAATGCACCTTTTATAATAAAACCATTACATGCATAATTGCATTTATGGTCACTTTTGATTATGGTGTTTTCTGCTAATGGAACATTCACGCTTATAGCCTATTACGATGTGCGCATTGCTGCGCTTATAATGTGAAGAAATACCCTAATAGTTTATCAACATTTTAAGCTAAACATTCTGATCTGTTGCGTCAACCACATTCCGTAATGTTTTTGGGGATGCTAGTGGTTGTATTAATTTGGGATCTATCGCATCCCACAACTGTCCCAGACTGTGTTTGGAATATTTATTTCTCACTCAGAATAGAATAGGTCAACTTTTGTTCTATGGAAGATAGTAGATTGACATAGGCTAGTGCTTTTGCTGATCGTTAAGCCTACTCATCTTGTTGGCTGATGAAAAGTACAAGTGGACAGTTCTTCCAATATCTTCAATAAGCACCTCTGAATTGGAGGACACTCGCAGTTGCGTCACCGATGTGCCTGTCTTCACTTGTAGCCTGTGAGAAAGACCCGATCACGTGATGGAGTACGCAGCACTCAGGGAGGAGGGCACAACGGCCATTTTTTTAGGGTGCATTACGGACACACAAAGGGGATGCCGCTGTGAAATTCTAGGCATTATCTAGCGCTTGCAAATTGTGAATGAGTGACTGATGTAGTGTGTACAGCCTGCGCAAAAAAAGCAAAGCAGAGCTCATGTCTTTCAAGGGACTTTTTTCAAATAATCATTAGAGTCTCATCATGCAGCCTTACAATGTATTAAAAATCAAAACGTATAGCCCAACGTTTGTAGAACAACTAAACTAATAACTCTAAATTAAGTATATAGAAATACCTATTTCTTTGTTAACCGCTCAACACAGAATAGCCGCATGTGCTCACTCCCTCAAATCGTTTGGAGAACATATCCTTTATGTTTTATTCACCTTTGTTCAATTGTATTCTTCATAATTTAAAATAATGCCACGGAATTCTAAGCAAATCTTGTCTGCTTAATGAACTAGTGTCGCCCACAGCCATTTGGCTTAGCCAGATCAGGGCCTGACATAAGGACAACTCAGTGTGTGCTATTCTGTTCTTCTGTAATAAACTACATTTTCTTCATATCATGCTTCTTTAGACCTGTGTAAAATAAATTATGCATTTATTGTGAAGGTGTAGGCTATATTACATGGATTTATTAGACTTTTTAAAATGTAGATGTTCCAAAGGCCTGCATCAGTAGCTTGTAGGCTATGTGTAGAAGCCTGAAGATGCTAAACATGTTTATCTTAATTAACGGTCAATTACCGTGAGACCGACAGTTATTTGCTTGACAATCACCGTCTGACAAATGTTTGTTACTGCCACAGCCCTAATCCGGATGCTGACTGTTTGGACTGTTGTTGCAAGCAACAGCAATGCTACAAAGCTCAAGTATGCAGGTCATGTTGTTGTGTACACACTCCTCGTATAGCTGGCTCTTAATAAGGGCACAATGGGGCTTATTTGTGGGACAGAGTTGGCAGTATGACTCAGCGTTATCTACAGGGAGGCTAATCCATCTCAGGGAGGATGGGACAGGGAAGGTAGGGCTTTTTCTACCCACGTTAAAAAATACAACAGTTTACTATGGAATACTATGGAGTACTTACTATAGAATTCTGTAGTGTACTGTAGAATACTATACTAGACGTGTATTACTTACTATAGAATGTCGTAGAATACTACAGTAAATAGTACTGTAATAAAATGTTTGCAAAAACAACACTTTTTTAACTATAGTAAATACTGCAGTTCCTCATTTGCATATACCCTGCTTATTCCCCTCCCCCATATCCCAATTTGTGCTATACATCAGTGAGAAACCTACATGCCAAGTAGAGACCATAGTGTGTTCAGTACAGGTTATAGAAAAGATCAGTAGCTCTGAACTATCTGTTCAGACCCCAGTCCTATCTGCAGGTTATGGAAAATCTGCTATTTTACTATTTCTCCAGTAGGTTTCCTCAAGGAGAAAGCCTCCACTTCTATGTCAAAGATAATTAAACTAAAATACTACAGTAATTTTTGTAAGAACACTACAGTAAATGCTACAGTATTTTACAGTCCGCAACAACACTATAGTAAATACTACGGTATACTACAAGCCGCAAAAACACTACATTAATTACTATAGTATATACCATAGTTTTCTTTCACTACAGTATTTATACTATAGATACCTGTAAATACTTCAGTATACTACAGTAAATACTACAGTAAAGTCTACAAAAACACAACAATGAATACTATAGTGTATAAATAAGTAGCAGTATTTTTTTACATGGGTTTTACTGAGTTGCCCCTCTATCCTCATTCACGATCTAGCCTAATGTTTCACAGGATAGCAATATGGAGTAAATGGAAGTAGAAGTAGTTGGAAGTGTAGCTGTTATTGCCTACGCCTGTCCAATCCTGTCAGATCTGCGTCATAGCAGCGTCATTTGAATCAATAAGAACAGTGATAACAACGCATTGATCTGTACAGTATCACTTCTAACTGTCCTGGATGGATGTTGTTTCTATCACTCCCCTTTCAGCCCTCCAGCCATCCTAGTCTTTTAAAGTAGCTCATTTGCTCTCGTGGCTTTAGAGTCGATATCCAAATTATACCGACAACACAGCAGCTATCAGAGAAAAAGCTTACTGATCCTCATGTCTATTTCTCTTTTTCTTTTTCTCTCCTTCGTCCTTCATTCTATTTTAGCCTCCAGTTTTCGTTCCATACTTCTCTTTTCTAGTCTCACTCGTCTTCTCACTATTACACATTCACTATTATTACATGTTTCACTTTCTCTTTATGTTGTTGCCTACTTAATCATATGTCTGTCTGTGTCTGTCTGTCTGTCTGTCTGTCTGTCTGTGTGTGTGTGTTTGCTTGATATCAATACCACGTCTTTAAAGTCTCTCTCTCTCTCTCTCTCTCTCTCTCTCTCTCTCTCTCTCTCTGCAGAGATGCGTTTGTTCTAGCCATGATCAACAGTGGGACCAGTTTCTTTGCAGGGTTTGTGGTGTTCTCAGTGCTGGGCTTCATGGCTGCAGAGCAGGGGGTCGACATCAGCAAGGTGGCTGAGAGTGGTAAGGATAGAGATCCCTAAAACACTACTACCCCTGTACCTCATCCAGGTGGCTGGTGGATGCCCAAATTTTTCCAGACACAAAAACATTTAACAGACACGTTTTTTTCAGATTTGTTTTTAATTATGAAGATAAATCACAGAAAACACATGCACACTCAAATATACACTACCATTCAAAAGTTTGGGGTCACTTAGAAATGCACTGTTCTGTGACAGTAGTAGTACACAGCGTTCTACAAGATCTTCAGTTTCTTGGCAATTTCTCACATGGAATAGCCTTCAGTTCTCAGAAAAATAATAGACTGATGAGTTTCAGAAGAAAGTTATTTGTTTCTGGCCATTTTGAGCCTGTAATCGAACCCACAAATGCTGATGCTCCAGATACTCAACTAGTCTAAAGAAGGACAGTTGTATTGCTTCTTTAATCAGAACAACAGTTTTCAGCTCTGCTAACATAATTGCAAAATGGTTTTATAATGATCAATTAGCCTTTTAAAATGATAGACTTGGGTTAGCTAACACAACGTGCCATTGGAACACAGGAGTGATGGTTGCTGATAATGGGCCTCTGTACGCCTATGTAGATATTCCATTAAAAATCTATAGCTATATATCTATAGTTTCCAGCTACAATAGTCATTTACTCATTAACAATGTCTACACTGTATTTCTGATCAATTTAATGTTATTTTAATGGACTTTTTATTTTATTTTTAAACAAGGACATTTCTAAGTGACCCCAAACTTTTGAATGGTAGTATATATATATTTTTTTTACACGTTGGCTTTTAATTGAAAAGAAAAAACTGTTCCCAAATACTCTGTGACCACCCACCAATGTGACTTCAAAGAATAGACACTCTACCAGCCAATGGCTAAATCTACCAGCATTTGACTGGTGTTAATTCCCCACCGTGATTCATCCCTGTATCTTCATCCTCACTTTGACCTCATCGCACTCACCCTGACCCCTTCCTTATCCCTTTCAGCTTGTGCCCTGATAAAACATATTCCCTTCCCGTCTATCCACTCTTCCCCATCTGGTGTTGTGAAAGTGCTGACTAACTCTGCCTCTCTGTCTCTCTCCAGGTCCAGGCCTGGCCTTCATAGCCTATCCCAAGGCTGTTACTCTGATGCCTATGGCTCCAGTCTGGGCAGCGCTCTTCTTCTTCATGCTGTTGGTACTGGGCCTGGATAGCCAGGTATTGGACAATGCACACACACACACACACACACACAGAGGGATTCTGACAGTTAATGTCTGCAGTTCTACGACACATACTGTGCGTTCACACACATAGCTACTTACCACTCACAGTGGGGACATTTGAACTTGTCGAGTTGTATATCAAAGTAGTCCATCTTTGTTAGTCCCAGGGCCTGCAGCCATTGTTCCACAAGCACAGAAGCAGTCAATGAGCCTCTGTCTGCCTCACAGAGAGCATCTGTCCACTCTCTGTTCATACACTGCTCCTCTCTCTAACTCACCTCTCTGTTCATACACTGCTCCTCTCTCTAACTCACCTCTCTGTTCATACACTGCTCCTCTCTCTAACTCTCTCTCCTCTCTGTTCATACACTGCTCCTCTCTCTAACTCTCTCTCCTCTCTGTTCATACACTGCTCCTCTCTCTATCTCTCTCTCCTCTCTGTTCATACACTGCTCCTCTCTCTATCTCTCTCTCCTCTCTGTTCATACACTGCTCCTCTCTCTATCTCTCTCTCCTCTCTGTTCATACACTGCTCCTCTCTCTATCTCTCTCTCCTCTCTGTTCATACACTGCTCCTCTCTCTAACTCTCTCTCCTCTCTGTTCATACACTGCTCCTCTCTCTAACTCTCTCTCCTCTCTGTTCATACACTGCTCCTCTCTCTAACTCTCTCTCCTCTCTGTTCATACACTGCTCCTCTCTCTATCTCTCTCTCCTCTCTGTTCATACACTGCTCCTCTCTCTATCTCTCTCTTTCCTCTCTTTCTCCATCTCTCCTCTCTCTATCTCTCCCCCCATGACCATTCAAGGATGCAAACAGTGCTGCTATAGAAGTAACTGTTATTAGAGTATCAGAAAATAAAATATTATCCAATATATTATAATCATGATTATGACATGACAGCATATCAAAGTATGGTAGCAGAATATCAGAGTAATCTCTCTTTCTCAGTTTGTTGGGGTGGAGGGCTTTGTCACGGGGGTCATGGACATGCTACCGCCCAAATCTATGGCGGGCTCGCTGCGTCGTGAGGTTGTCGTGGCGATATGCTGCATCACCTGCTTTTTCATCGACCTCTCCATGGTAACAGAGGTAAGATGGTCAGGAGAGGGGAAGGGAGGGAATGGATAAATGAAGAGAAGAGGGATGAAAAGAGGTCAGGAGGGACTTATTTAGTAGTTCATATTACATCACTGTTACAAGACAACATGAACTCACATTCTTTCTCATTTCCTTTTCTGTCTTTTCATCCCACTGTTCTCTCTCTCCCTTCCCCTCTATCTCTCTCGCTCTCTCTCCCTCCCCTCTGTCTCTCTCTGTTCTCTTTCCCGCTCTCTCTTTCTCTGTACTCTCTCCCCTCCTGCTCTCTCTCTCTCTTTGTACTCTCTCTTCCCCCTCCTCTCTCTCTCTTCCCCCTCCTCTCTCTCTCTTCCCCCTCCTCTCTCTCTCTTCCCCCTCTCTCTCTTCCCCCTCCCCCTCTCTCTCTTCCCCCTCCTCTCTCTCTCTGTACTCTCTCTTCCCCTCCCCTCTCTCTCTTCCCCTCTCTCTCTCTCTCTTCCCCCTCCTCTCTCTCTCTGTACTCTCTCTTCCCCCTCCTCTCTCTCTCTTCCCCCTCCCCTCTCTCTCTTCCCCCTCCTCTCTCTCTCTCTGTACTCTCTTCCCCCTCCCTCTCTCTCTTCCCCCTCCTCTCTCTCTCTCTGTACTCTCTCTTCCCCTCCTCTCTCTCTCTTCCCCTCCCTCTCTCTCTTCCCTCCTCTCTCTCTCTCTCTCTTCCCTTCCCCCCCTCTCTCTCTCTCTCTCTCTCTCTCTCTCTCTCCCCCTTCCTCCCCCTCCTGTCTCTCTCTCTGTACTCTCTCTTCCCCCTCCTCTCTCTCTCTCTTCCCCCTCCTCTCTCTCTTCCCCCTCCCTCTCTCTCTGTACTCTCTTCCCCCTCCCCTCTCTCTCTTCCCCCTCCTCTCTCTCTCTGTACTCTCTCTTCCCCTCCTCTCTCTCTCTTCCCCCTCTCTCTCTCTCTCTCTCCCCCTTCCTCTCTCTCTGTACTCTCTCTCCCCCTCCTCTCTCTCTCTGTTATCTCTCTTCCCCTTCCTCTCTCTCTCTCTCCCCTCCTCTCTCTCTCTTTGTACTCTCTCTTCCCCCTTCTGTCTCTCTCTGTACTCTCTCTTCCCCCTCCTGTCTCTCTCTCTGTACTCTCTCTTCCCCTTCCTCTCTCTCTCTCTTCCCCTCCTCTCTCTCTGTACTCTCTCTTCCCCTTCTCTCTCTCTCTCTTCCCCCTCCTCTCTCTCTCTCTCTTCCCCTCCTCTCTCTCTCTCTCTTCCCCCTCCCCTCTCTCTCTCTTCCCCCTCCTCTCTCTCTCTCTCTTCCCCTCCTCTGTCTCTCTCTTCCCCCTCCTCTCTCTCTCTCTTCCCCCTCCTCTCTCTCTGTACTCTCTCTTCCCCCTCCCCTCTCTCTCTTCCCCCTCCTCTCTCTCTCTCTTCCCCCTCCTCTCTCTCTCTCTTCCCCCTCTCTCTCTCTCTGTACTCTCTCTTCCCTCCCTCTCTCTCTTCCCTTCCTCTCTCTCTCTCTCTCTTCCCCTTCCTCTCTCTCTCTCTCTCTCTCTCTCTCTCTCCCCCTTCCTCTCTCTCTGTACTCTCTCTCCCCCTCCTCTCTCTCTCTGTACTCTCTCTTCCCCTTCCTCTCTCTCTCTCTTCCCCTCCTCTCTCTCTCTTTGTACTCTCTCTTCCCCCTTCTGTCTCTCTATGTACTCTCTCTTCCCCCTCCTGTCTCTCTCTCTGTACTCTCTCTTCCCCTTCTGTCTCTCTCTGTACTCTCTCTTCCCCTTCCTCTCTCTCTCTCTCTTCCCCCTCCTCTCTCTCTGTACTCTCTCCCCCTTTTCTCTCTCTCTCTTCCCCCTCCTCTCTCTCTCTCTCTTCCCCCTCCCCTCTCTCTCTCTTCCCCCTCCTCTCTCTCTCTCTTCCCCTCCTCTGTCTCTCTCTTCCCCCTCCTCTCTCTCTCTTCCCCTTCCTCTCTCTCTCTCTCTTCCCCCTCCTCTCTCTCTCTCTGTACTCTCTCTTCCCCTCCTGTCTCTCTCTCTCTTCCCCCTCCCCTCTCTCTCTCTTCCCCCTCCTCTCTCTCTCTCTTCCCCCCCTCTCTCTCTCTCTTCCCTTCCTCTCTCTCTCTCTCTTCCCCTCCTCTCTCTCTCTCTGTACTCTCTCTTCCCCCTCCTCTCTCTCTCTTCCCCTTCCTCTCTCTCTCTCTCTTCCCCCTCTCTCTCTCTCTCTGTACTCTCTCTTCCCCTCCTCTCTCTCTCTCTCTCTTCCCCCTCTCTCTCTATCTCGCTTCCCCTCCTCTCTCTCTGTACTCTCTCTTTCCCGTCCTCTCGCTATCTCCCCCACTCCCTCTACTCTTTCTCCCCCTCTTGTCTCTCTTGTTCTCTCTTCCCCTCTCTATACGCTCTCTCTCAACCTATCTCTACCATCTCTCTACTACCTCTCTCTCTCTCTTCCCTCTCCGTCTCTCTCTACCCCCACATTCTCCTCTCTCTCTCCCCCTCCCTCTCTCTCTCTCTCTCTCTCTCTCTCTCTCTCTCTCTCTCCCCCTCCTCCCTCTCTCTCCCCACTCCTCTCTCTCTCTCTCTACCCCCACATTCTCCCTCTTTCTTTCTCTCCCTCTATCTCTCTCTCCCTCCTCTCTCTGTCTCCCTCCTCTCTCTGTCTCTGTCTCCCTCCTCTCTCCGTCTCTCTCTACCCCCACATTCTCCCTCTCTCTCTCCCCCTCTCTCTCTCCCCCTCCTCTCTCTCTCTCTCTACCCCCACATTCTCCCTCTCTCTCCCTCCTCTCTCTCTCTCCCCACTCCTCTCTCTCTCTACCCCCACATTCTCCCTCTCTCTCTCCCTCCTCTCTCTCTCTCTCTCTGTCTCTCTCTCCCCCTCCTCTCTCTCTCTCCCCACTCTCTCTCTCTCTCTCTCCCTCCTCTCTCTCTCTCCCTCCTCTCTCTCTCTCCCCTCCTCTCTCTCTCCCCTCCTCCCTCTCTCTCCCTCCTCTCTCTCTCTCCCCACTCCTCTCTCTCTCTCTCTCTCTCTCTCTCTCTCTCTCTCCCCCTCCTCCCTCTCTCCCCACTCCTCTCTCTCTCTCTCTCTACCCCCACATTCTCCCTCTTTCTTTCTCTCCCTCCTCTCTCTCTCTCTCCTCCTCTCTCTGTCTCCCTCCTCTCTCTGTCTCTGTCTCCCTCCTCTCTCCGTCTCTCTCTACCCCCACATTCTCCTCTCTCTCTCCCCCTCTCTCTCTCCCCCTCCTCTCTCTCTCTCTCCCCCACTCCTCGCTCTCTCTACCCCCACATTCTCCCTCTCTCTCTCCCTCCTCTCTCTCTCTCTCTCCCTCCTCTCTCTCTCTCTCTGTCTCTCTCTCCCCCTCCTCCTCTCTCTGTCCCTCCTCTCTCTGTCTCTCTCAGGGAGGGATGTATGTGTTCCAGCTGTTTGACTACTACTCTGCCAGTGGGATCACACTGCTCTGGCAGGCCTTCTGGGAGTGTGTGGTGGTGGCCTGGGTCTATGGTAAGGTGTGTGTGTGTGTTTGTTGTATGAGTGCCATCTCTGGGTTACTACTGGGATTGCATTGATTATTGGAAACATGGGAATTGTGGTGAGAGAGATGGATGTGCTGTACATTTTTTTGTGATTTATGTGTGTGTGTGTCTGTCTGTCTTGGCTACCACACAAATCTTATACAGAGAGACACAGTAGAGGAAATGAAATATGTGTCATGGGCTCTAAAGCCAACAAAAGCCCAGTGTTAAGAATATATTGTCAGTGAGATCTGGGAAGTCTAGCCTGTTTGTGTTTGCGTCAGTTATCTTGTCCATGTCTTGTCAGACATCATGCGGTGACACATAACACACAGACTGTTTGGCAGGGAAGTGACATGCAGAAAACAATTTGGCACCTAATCAACTCTGAGACCTACTCACAACCATGTTATCTCTCCCCTCATGATTGGCCACTTCTATCTTTTCCTTCCTTCCTTATTTCTCTCTCTGTCTCTCTCCTTCTCTCTCTGTCTCTCTCTGTCTCAATTCAATTCAAGGGCTTTATTGGCATGGGAAACATGTGTTAACATTGCCAAAGCAAGTGAGGTAGACAACATACAAAGTGAATATATAAAGTGAAAAACAACAAAAATTAACAGTAAACATTACACATACAGAAGTTTCAAAACAGTAAAGACATTACAAATGTCATATTATATATATATACAGTGTTTTAACAATGTACAAATGGTTAAAGGACAGAAGATAAAATAAATAAGCATAAATATGGGTTGTATTTACAATGGTGTTTGTTCTTCACTGGTTGCCCTTTTCTCGTGGCAACAGGTCACAAATCTTGCTGCTGTGATGGCACACTGTGGAATTTCACCCAGTAGATATGGGAGTTTTTCAAAATTGGATTTGTTTTCGAATTCTTTGTGGATCTGTGTAATCTGAGGGAAATATGTCTCTCTAATATGGTCATACATTGGGCAGGAGGTTAGGAAGTGCAGCTCAGTTTCCACCTCATTTTGTGGGCAGTGAGCACATAGCCTGTCTTCTCTTGAGAGCCATGTCTGCCTACGGCGGCCTTTCTCAATAGCAAGGCTATGCTCACTGAGTCTGTACATAGTCAAAGCTTTCCTTAATTTTGGGTCAGTCACAGTGGTCAGGTATTCTGCCGCTGTGTACTCTCTGTGTAGGGCCAAATAGCATTCTAGTTTCCAATGTGTTAAGTAATTATCTTTTTGTTTTCTCATGATTTGGTTGGGTCTAATTGTGCTGTTGTCCTGGGGCTCTGTAGGGTGTGTTTGTGAACAGAGCCCCAGGACCAGCTTGCTTAGGGGACTCTTCTCCAGGTTCATCTCTCTGTAGGTGATGGCTTTGTTATGGAAGGTTTGTGAATCGCTTCCTTGTAGGTGGTTGTAGAATTTAACGGCTCTTTTCTGGATTTTGATAATTAGTGGGTATCGGCCTAATTCTGCTCTGCATGCATTATTTGGTGTTCTACGTTGTACACGGGGGATATTTTTGCAGAATTCTGCGTGCAGAGTCTCAATTTGGTGTTTGTCCCATTTTGTGAAGTCTTGGTTGGTGAGCGGACCCCAGACCTCACAACCATAAAGGGCAATGGGCTCTATGACTGATTCAAGTATTTGTAGCCAAATCCTAATTGGTATGTTGAAATTTATGTTTCTTTTGATGGCATAGAATGCCCTTCTTGCCTTGTCTCTCAGATCGTTCACAGCTTTGTGGAAGTTACCTGTGGCGCTGATGTTTAGGCCAAGGTATGTATAGTTTTTTGTGTGCTCTAGGGCAACAGTGTCTAGATGGAATTTGTATTTGTGGTCCTGGTGACTGGACCTTTTTGGAACACCATTATTTTGGTCTTACTGAGATTTACTGTCAGGGCCCAGGTCTGACAGAATCTGTGCATAAGATCTAGGTGCTGCTGTAGGCCCTCCTTGGTTGGTGACAGAAGCACCAGATCATCAGCAAACAGCAGACATTTGACTTCGGATTCTAGCAGGGGGAGGCCGGGTGCTGCAGACTTTTCTAGTGCCCGCGCCAATTCGTTGATATATATGTTGAAGAGGGTGGGGCTGAAGCTGCATCCCTGTCTAACCCCACGACCCTGTGTGAAGAAATGTGTGTGTTTTTTGCCAATTTTAACCGCACACTTGTTGTTTGTGTACATGGATTTTATAATGTCGTATGTTTTACCCCCAACACCACTTTCCATCAGTTTGTATAGCAGACCCTCATGCCAGATTGAGTCGAAGGCTTTTTTGAAATCAACAAAGCATGAGAAGACTTTGCCTTTGTTTTGGTTTGTTTGGTTGTCAATTACGGTGTGCAGGGTGAATACATGGTCTGTTGTGGTCTCTGTCTCTCTCTGTCTCTCTCTCTGTCGCTCTCTGTCTCTCTCTCTGTCTCTCTCTCTGTCTCTCTATGTCTCTCTCTCTGTCTCTCTGTCTCTTTCTCTGTCTCTCTCTCTGTCTCTCTCCCTCTCTCTGTCTCTCTCTGTCTCTCTCTCTCTGTCTCTCTCTGTCTCTCTCTCTGTCTCTCTCTCTGTCTCTCTCTCTGTCTCTCTGTCTCTCTCTCTCTGTGTCTCTCTCTCTCTCTCTCTCTCTGTCTCTCTCTCTCTCTCTCTGTCTCTCTCTCTCTCTCTGTCTCTCTCTGTCTCTCTCTCTCTCTGTCTCTCTCTCCTCTCTCTCTCTCTCTCTCTCTCTCTCTGTCTCTCCCCCTCTCCCTCTGTATCTCTCTGTCTCTGTCTCTCTCTCTCTCTCTCTCTCTCTCTCTCTCTCTCTCTCTCTATTCCCGTGTCTCTCTGTCTCTGCCCCCGTCTCTCAATTCAACTCCAGGGCTTTATTGTCATGGGAAACATATGTTAACATTTCCAAAGCTAGTGAAGTAGATAAAAACAAATACACATGAACAACAATAAAACATTAACAGTAAACATTACACCCACAGAAGTTCCAAAATAATAAAGACATTACAAATGTGATATTATGTCTATATACAGTGTTGTAACGATGTGCAAATGGTTAAAGTACAAAAGGGAAAATAAATCAACATAAATATGGGTTGTATTTACAATGGTGTTTGTTCTTCACTGGTTGACCTTTTCTTGTGGCAACAAGTCACACATTTTGCTACTGTGATGGCACACTGTGGTATTTCACCCAGTAGATATGGGAGTTTATCAAAATTGGGTTTGTTTTCGAATTCTTTGTGGGTCTGTGTAATCTGAGGGAAATATGTGTCTCTAATATGGTCATACATTTGGCAGGAGGTTAGGAACAGCTGCTCAGTTTCCACCTCATTTTGTGGGCAGTGAGCACATAGCCTGGTTTCTCTTGAGAGCCAGGTCTGCCTACAGTGACTTTTCTCAATTGCAAGTCTGTACATAGTCAAAGCTTTCCTTAAGTTTGGGTCAGTCACAGTGGTCTCTTTCTCTCTCAGGTGCAGATCGTTTCATGGATGATGTGGCTCGTATGATTGGCTACCGGCCGATGCCCTACATGAAGTGGTGCTGGTCCTACATCACGCCCCTTGTTTGTGTGGTGAGTTAGGCTGTTAAAGCACACACCTCCAGAGCTAGGAAACTGTGGCCTACAGTCATGTAGATTTAGCATAGTTCAGGGTATTTGGAATACCAGAGCATTTGTGCTGTGCTTCACTGATCAATGTAATTATGGCTTTGGGATTCAATCTTTTTAAATTGCCTGTGTTGTTAACTAGTGTGTGTGTGGTGTGTGTGTGTGTGTGTAGGGAGTGTTCCTGTTCCACGTGGTGAACTACAAGCCCCTGACCTATAACTCAGTGTATACCTACCCCTTGTGGGGGGAGGCGCTGGGCTGGTGTCTGGCCCTCTCCTCAATGCTCTGCATCCCCATCACTGTCCTCTACAAACTACTGCGATGCAAAGGATCCTTCACAGAGGTGTGTGTGTGTGTGTGTGTGTGTGTGTGTGTGTGTGTGTGTGTGTGTGTGTGTGTGTGTGTGTGTGTGTGTGTGTGTGTGTGTGTGTGTGTGTGTGTGTGTGTGTGTGTGTGTGTGTGAGAGAGAGAGAGACTGGCCTCACGCTTCTATGCTGAGGGGTGAGCATACTGTTTGTTTGTCTGAGTAGGAACTGTGTTTCCCTGGTGACGTACCCCCTGCCTGCGTTGCCTCTGTGTGTGTCTGAGTAGGAACTGTGTTTCCCTGGTGACGTACCCCCTGCCTGCGTTGCCTCTGTGTGTGTCTGAGTAGGAACTGTGTTTCCCTGGTGACTTACCCCCTACCTGCGTTGCCTCTGTGTGTGTCTGAGTAGGAACTGTTTCCCTGGTGACGTACCCCCTACCTGCGTTGCCTCTGTGTGTGTCTGAGTAGGAACTGTTTCCCTGGTGACGTACCCCCTACCTGCGTTGCCTCTGTGTGTGTCTGACTGAGCTGACTAAACTGTAACATGCTACTATGAATATCACTGTCTGGCTCATGGTGGTGAATGTGTCACATCATCAATCAGACTGCTGAGTTGAAAGTGTTTCCCACGTTAGCTCCTACCCTGCCCTGTTAAAATGTCTCTGTGACTCTTGGTAGGCGTTCACACTATCACTGTCTCCGTGCTAGACTCATTTCATTCAGTGATATTTACCCTTCTCTTTCTCTCTCACTCTGTCTCTCTCCCTCCCTGTCTCCCCCTCTGTAGCGTTGGCAGCACCTGACCACTCCGGTGTGGGGTCGACATCACATGGAGTACTTGGCTCCTGAGTCTGAGGCCAAACTGCTGCCCCCTAATGGCCAGACCAAAAACACTTTGCTGTTTGAGAGTGTCATCTGACCATCTGAGCCCCACAGAATCCACCCCCTCGTTTCCCACTCAGAACCCTACGTCCCAAATACACACTCACACAAACACACATAGATACATACACACACCCTGCCTTGGCCCATCCATAAATGCACAGGAAGGCCACTCTGAAGCCGATCAAACACACACACTGAACAGCCCTGGACCAATGGACCAAAGAAAAGATGGGACAAAAGCTCAAATACACAATCAATACAGGCTGACATTCTTTCTGTTTTCCTCTACCTCTCTCTCTCTCTCAAGGGCTCTGAGTCTCTGTGCCTCAGTGCTGTCCTTTCCTGCCTCGTCCTGTGATTGTGTTGTGATGTCGAATGCAGCTGCGATATTTGCCCCCCCATCCCACCTCCACTGTGCCTCTCCCTTTCTCCTCTCTTGTCTGTGTGTGTCCCTCTCCTCCATGTGTAATGGATTCTGTGGGGCGGTTCAGTGCTGCTGACCCAGTCTGTAGTAACCCAACATACCCTGTTGATGGTGCTGAATGAGTATTACTGATCCCAAGCTGGCAAACACTTATCTGTCTACTGTAGATCTGACTGTGTGTGTGTGTGTGTGTGTGTGTGTGTGTGTGTGTGTGTGTGTGTGTGTGTGTGTGTGTGTGTGTGTGTGTGTGTGCGCGTGTGTGACTAAAGGAGAGAGGTACTGTGCTCTATGTTATCTGTGTCCGTCTTTGACTCTGAGCTCAACCTGTCACCCGACCACTATTTTCTATCCTCCCTCATCAGTCAAACTGTTAAGAAACTTCCCTCTGTAAATTAGAAAAACAGCTAAGCATCACCACTTTCAGTGTAACTAACTAACTTACTAACTTAAGTGTCTTGAGTATTGTGTGAGTCTGTGAATCAGTGTTAATATTGGGGAGGGGATTGTAATCAGCATTTCCACCTTGTGAGAGAGAGAGAAGCCTACTGATTTAGAAAGAGAGAGAGGGAGGGAGGGAGAAGCCTACTGATTTAGAAAGAGAGAGAGGGAGGGAGAGAAGCCTACTGATTTAGAGAGAGGGAAGGGGAGAGAGAGAGAAGCCTACTGATTTAGAAAGAGGGAGAAGGAGGGAGAGAGAAGCCTACCAATGGAGAAAGAGAGCGAGGGAGATGGAGGGAGAGAAGCCTACCAATGGAGAAAGAGAGCGAGGGAGAGGGAGGGAGAGAAGCCTACCAATGGAGGGAGAGGGAGGGGGAGAGAAGCCTACCAATGGAGAAAGAGAGCGTGGGAAAGGGAGGGAGAGAGAAGCCTACCATTGAAGAGCGAGGGAGAGAGAGAAGTATACCGATGGAGAAAGAGAGAGGGAGGGAGAGAGAAGCCTACCAATGGAGAAAGAGGGAGGGAGAGAAGCCTACCAATGGAGAAAGAGAGCAAGGGAGAGGGAGGGGGAGAGAAGCCTACCAATGGAGAAAGAGAGTGTGGGAAAGGGAGGGAGAGAGAAGCCTACCATTGAAGAGCGAGGGAGAGGGAGAGAGAGAGAAGTCTACCGATGGAGAAAGAGAGGGAGGGAGAGAGAAGCCTACCAATGGAGAAAGAGAGCGAGGGAAAGGAAGGAAGAGAGAAGCCTACCAATGAAGAGCGAGGGAGAGGGGGGGGAGAGAGAGAAGCCTACCAATGGAGAGAGAGAGCGGGAGGGAGAGAGAAGTCTACCAATGGAGAAAGAGAGAGAGGGAGAGCAATGTGTCTTAATGCCAAGCCAAGAGAGAAGCAATAAAAGACCAGATGGAAACTTTATTTTTTATTCTCTTTATTTGCATAGACACTACCAATATTATTCATACAAATACATGTATTAACAGATACTCTCAAAGCTCAATCACCTCTGACGGTTGCTATAGAGAGAGTGACACATTCATAGCCTGGTCTCAGATCTGTTTGTGCTTGAACCAACTACATATCATGTATAGTCAGGAGAGCTGTTTAAAGCACATAGAGATCAGATCTGGGACCAGGCTAACATTCATACTGTCCAACAGGTAACAGGGTTTTGTGTTATAGACAGTCATTCTCACTCCTACAAAACAGGTATTGATTAGAAACATGCTTAATTGATGATAAAAACATTATTTTGGAGAGAATGAAGAGTGCTGCTGTGCTTTAGGTGTGTATTCAATCATTCAAGTGCAAAACATGCAACATACACAATAGATCTGGTCACTTGTGAGCTGTGTATTCAGGAACAACAATTGTTTACTTTAAGATATTAGAGTGTGTAGTCTTATCAATGCTAGAAACTTGTCAAAATACATATTGTATTCAAAGTAGAATAACGTATCAGGTAATACACAATTTAGCTTAAAAATCTTTATGAAAAAAGTACGTAGTCAAATGTTCTAAATATGCATTAATATTGATTTTCTTTACATCCTCGTTAGAAAAATACAAAGAGATTGGCTCTGTAACCGTGTTCACAATAGATGAAAACTATGCTCTCCCTTTGGCAATGATTTGACCCTGAAATATGTGATTATTCATAGATCTGGGACAAGGCTACGTGATGCATGCATCATGCAGTCCCCATGATGTCTGAGGGCATAACAGAGTGAATAGATGTTTTTCACTCCCTTGAATAGGCTTTAGGAAAGTAGGCTGTCTTTGAATGTGTAGTCCTGCGGAACCCTACCACTTTTCCCATTGCATTTCATATACAAGGTTCTGTAGCGTAAGTCTCCCCCCGTAAGTTTTCCTCCGAGAAAATGGCTTGAATCTAGCCCTAAGGCTACCACTCTGAGAAAATGGCTTGAATCTAGCCCTAAGGCTACCACTCTGAGAAAATGGCTTGAATCTAGCCCTAAGGCTACCACTGAGAAAAGGCTGAACCACTAAGGCTACCACTCTGAGAAAATGGCTTGAATCTAGCCCTAAGGCTACCACTCTGAGAAAATGGCTTGAATCTAGCCCTAAGGCTACCACTCTGAGAAAATGGCTTGAATCTAGCCCTAAGGCTACCACTCTGAGAAAATGGCTTGAATCTAGCCCTAAGGCTACCACTCTGAGAAAATGGCTTGAATCTAGCCCTAAGGCTACCACTCTGAGAAAATGGCTTGAATCTAGCCCTAAGGCTACCACTCTGAGAAAATGGCTTGAATCTAGCCCTAAGGCTACCACTCTGAGAAAATGGCTTGAATCTAGCCCTAAGGCTACCCCTCTAAGAAGCCTATATGCAAACATCTGGTGGCACAGAAAAAAAGGAAAATGGACAGCAGATGATCTATTGACTAAATTCCTCTTGCGACTACACTATATCTGACTTGGTAAATAACTTTATTTTGAGTTCATGTGGACCAAGTGACCCAGACTTGAGCACTTGGACCAGGACTCGAGCACTGGGACTCAGACTTCAGGCATAAGGTCTATTGACTCGACCATTGGGGCCTCAGACTCAAGCACAGGGGACTCGATTCGGACTCAAGGTTTAGTGACTCACTACATCACTGGGCAAAACAGTCCTTGTAGCTCCTGTTCAGTCATTGGCCCCCGGCCCGTTCTACTTCTGGACATCAGTGTGACTGAGGCGTCTGGAATGTTGATAACAATGGAAATGAAGTGGCCGAGGGACAGAGGTACAACCCATAATAGTTTGCCAATACTTTGCAGCACCATCTGGTTATTGTGATACACTTTCTCACTCTGCTCTGAGATTGTGTGTGTCTGTTTTTTATCTATGTAATGTGCCATGTCTATGTAGGCTGAATTAGGAATTTACATGCCCAGATAATTCTTATAATATTATTCTTATATATGTTTGTCGTACTTCTGCGGTTGGGAAGAGAATATGATCTCATCCATAAAAAGGTTGTGTCTACACTTGACACTTACATGCGATTTCTGCTATCAGAATACAATGATCACATTGAAAAGACGGATCTAGACGCACACAAGGTCTGTGTTCAGATCTGGCTGATCTCTTCAGGAGGTGGTCAGGGATGCATTGTGTGTGGATATCTTCTGTTTGGACGCAATCAGGCTACCGAAAGCGCATATAGTTGGCGACGTCATCAGCACTCCTCCCACAGGTCTCCAGAAAATATGTGTTTTGGTAACAAAATATGTTTTGGAAGAAAGATGTTCCTAGCGTGTGAGGAACGTGTTTGCTGGCCTCATAAATGCTAGCCAGCAAGCCAATGTTTTGTTTGTCTATAGAGTTAAGCAAAACCTTTAGCGTTGCTTGCTGGCTAGCTAGAGGTTAGCTGGTTAGGTAGCTACAGTAGTTAACTACTGCCATCAGTTGTTGTGTTATCATATTTTGTCTATTCCACCGTTTGTAGAATGCATACTGGCATTGAATATGGCACGAGAAAAGGGAATCCGGACACATTGTAGACAAGGTAGACACATTTAATCAAGGTGAGGCTCTTCAGATGAGGAAGGGGAGGACCATCCTCCTCAGTGAATCTCTTAAAATAAGGAATTGTAAAACATTAAAAACCTAGACTAAATATATTCACATCATGAAATAATTTATTAATACACACTGTTTTGCAATAAAGGTCTACAGTAGCCTCAACAGCACTCTAGGGTAGCACCATGGTGTAGCCGGAGGACAGCTAGTTTCCGTCCTCCTCTTGGTACATTGACATCAATGTAAAACCTAGAACGCTCTTTATTCTCACCCCTTCCATAGACTTACACAGTAATTATGTCAACTTCCGGAGGACGTCTTCCAACCTATCAGAGCTCTTGCAGCATGAACTGACATGTTGTCCACCCAATCAAAGGATCAGAGAATGAATTTAGTACTGAAAGCATAAGCTACAGCTAGCTAGCACTACATTGCATAAAATGTTGTGAGTAGTTGACTCAAAGAGAGAGAAAGACAAAAGTTGGAACAGTTTTCAACAAATTAATTTCTTAAAAAATGAAGGACAAGCGAGAGTTTCACTTACTTAGTTAGCAAATGCAGCTCGCTAGTTTAGTTACTCAAACACCTGGCTCAAACAGAGGGATGCTATGTTAGCTAGCTGGCTATGACTGTCCAACACTGGAACTCTTCCAAGTCAAGGTAAGCTTTTGGTTTTATTAAATAATTGCCACCGGGGCCCGGCGGTCTAACTGCTTACTGACTATACACTGTAACATTACTGATTGTAGCAGGTTTACTAACGCGTTAGTTCTATTAGCTATGTTGACAATAACTTTATGGGGACAACGATGTAGGCTGTGTGTAGAGGTTATGACATGGTTTGGCTTGGAAAGGTTTATTGCCTGGTCACATACAGCTGATGTGTTCATTGAAGTCCACAAACGAAGGGAAAAGGTGAGAGGAGGAGAGTGCATAGAGGCTAGAATGAATACAATGTGGCTGCTATGATCAGGGTTGTATTCATTCCGACGATTTTGTTGATGTTTCTTAAATGGAAGCAAACAAAACGGATGGAAAATACCTGAATTTTTGTACTAATGATTATACCCTAGATAAGCTAGATGCAGGCAAGAGTGCAAGGCGAAATTGAATGTGTCACTGTGTGTATTTTCACATTTTTCTCTCGACCTGTGTGCACCTACGTTGTACATTTTTAATTCAGAGGCTAGGGTGTAGGGACATTTTGAGTATAATCTAGTAGCCTAAACCTATTGATGTGACCTTGAACTAGATGAATGGAATATGAATGACAGTCATCCAACATTCTGTAATAGAAATAAGGCCATGCTAATGAAAAAAATAAATGTCCGCCCTCATCATAAACGCCACTGACCGCCACTGGTGTAGATGCAAGACGCGTTCGGAATTCCATGATCAGAACTCTGATCAGAATTCCATGATCAGAATACTTCAACTGCATGAACCGTCAAGTTTAGGCATGGCAAGTTGACTAATGGGCCACTGTTTTTGTCATTTTGACATATGGACTAAGACTACACTAAATCAACAACAACAAAAAGCACTGATTTACAGTGCATACTAGAGGTATGGACTCGAGTCACACACTTGATAGAAAATAAAATGACTTGATTTGGAGCCTCAAGACTCGGGATTCGACTTTGACTTGAGATTGATGATTTGAAATTATCTGGCCAGGTTTTGTAACGTTTTGTCAATAATTTTGGAGCACAGTGGATTACTCTCCATGCAACCAGAGACAGTATCACACTTGCAAGAAAACAGATTCGCTGGTGAAACGATCACTCAACCCTCTGATTGAACCAGCGAACTGTCATTCAACAAAGGTCGGGTGTGTTTCCACTAGATAGCACAGCCGCAAAGTCAAAATTGGCTAAAGGCCTATGGTAAAAATAAATATGCTTTATGGTCTTAATTTACATTTATGCATACGGTTAGCGGTGTGGTTAAGGTTAGATTCAAAATCAGATTTTAAGATGATAAATTATAGAAATAGGCGGGGTTTATTTTTTATTTGACCTTTATTTAACCAGGCAAGTCAGTTAAGAACAAATTCTTATTTTCAATGATGGCCTAGGAACAGTGGGTTAACTGCCTGTTCAGGAGCAGAACGACAGATTTGTACCTTGTCAGCTCAGGGGTTTGAACTTGCAACCTTCCGGTTATTAGTCCAACGCTCTAACCGCTAGGCTACCTGCCGCCCCAATAATATAATATGACTTTGATAATAATAATAATATGACTTTGTGGCTGTGTTAACTGGGGGTGAGCTAGTGCAGTGAGAAGGTTTTCGTGAGGTTGAAATTCAACCTGAAGAATATTTGTTTTCATCCATATTTGAATGTGATATTTATACCTTCGACCTGGTCACTGACATAGACCTACAGCATTACACCAAATTCTTGTTTAAAAAACGAATCAGTGTGAGAGCCGAAATGTTGTGCGTCTTGACTGTTGACCAATGACCAGTCAACTGCAAAGGCAGGGGCACATGTCCAGATTAGTGACCGGAAATGTTCTAAAGTAAAATTGTAGGGAGAGGATTTCCATAAATAAACAGGCCTATGCAGCTCCAAAAATAGTTTGGTTATCAGAAATATTAACGGTTTACTTTGCAAGCTCACCAGCAATGGGGCAACAATTACTAGCATAGGTCTACTGGTCTTTTGGTATGTCCAACTTGCTTGAAATGTATTATTTACTTCTGAAGCTTGCATTTGGAATTTGTTTTTAAAATTCATTATTACAACAACAAGATGGGTTGTGTAGACAAAATAATGAAAAGGGAAGTCTGGTAGCCTCAATAAATAGAGAAAGATTTTTTCACTTGATTTGAGACTTAACTTGAAAAAACATGTGACTCGACTTGACTTGTCCTTAGAATGCACAACTTGACTCAAGACTCGACCCATTCTACTTGGGACTCGACTTGACTTGTCTTTAGAATGCACAACTTGACTCAAGACTCGACCCATTCTACTTGGGACTCGACTTGACTTGTCTTTAGAATGCACAACTTGACTCAAGACTCGACCCATTCTACTTGGGACTCGACTTGAGATTGAGACCTTGTGACTAAAATAATAGTGACTTGGTATATTAATGAATAGGATGGATGAGGGAGGTGACTAGACTACACGTCTCTCTCCAAGGGATGATAGAGCCAATCCCTGTGAGGTTGGGGACAGATTTGGGAGTTTTATTTCTGGAGCTATTTTGTGTTCAGTTATTAAACATAACATGAAGGAGAAACTGCCTTGGTCCAACTGACAACACAAACACCCACACCTCGGCTCAACTAACAAATGCCTCTCACACAGTGACTCTCAGTTCTATCCTCACAATCACCTCTCACTCCCTTTCTACTCCCTCTCCATGCATATAAATACAGATTCCTAATAGTCCAGTGTTACATTCTCCCACTCCTACAGCTCTATGAAACCTCTCTCCTGTCTCCCTCTGTTTCTCTTTCCTCTCTCCCCTTTCTCTCTCACGCCACTCCTCTCCTTTATATCTATCTATCTACCCATCTTTCTGTCTCTCACCCTCAAAGAGAGAGAGGGCTGAAGTGACGTCTTGCTGGCTTACTCATTACAAGATGTCATAAAAAATCCTGTTGCCGCAGCAACGGCACCATTTATCACCATGGAAACCGACCTTCATGTCGTGGTGGTGCATTCTCCTTCGGCAAGAGAGGGAAGAGGCAAGGCGAACCAATGGGAAGCCAGGGAGCAGATGGCGGAGGGTCGTCACTAGTTAACACAGTCGCAAGTCATTATTATGGCTAAACCCCACCCATTTCTACAATGAATCTTGATCTGATTTTAAACCTAACCTTAACCACACTGATTATGTTATGCCTAACCCTAACCTTACATGAAGACCAAAAACCTTCAGGGGGGGGGGGGGATATTCTGCATTCATGTGGCATCTGAGTTATTGGATTATCGGAAATTCCTAGTTCCCACTAGGAAGTTTCACTTGAAGGACCCTCGAAGTCAGAAACACAATTTGGAAACTTTGTTGCCAAATAGTGACATTTCACTACTGGCCTTTTCAACCAAACAACAAATCAGTTTTTTACAACTTTATCAATATTGATAATGTAGCTACAGTAGTTTGACCATTGTCAATTTTAAGCAAAATAGCTAACTTTATTATTAATGACATTAGCGAGTTTATCCTATTTCCCTTTGATTGATTGTGTTTTCCGATCCCCAAACAATACAGTTTGCAGGTCCATCTGCAGATATTATGACATAACAACCATTCCTGGACTGACGGAGCTGCTGGTGGACAGTAGAAAAAGAGAGAATCTGTTGGTTCTGTTTATTTGAGGCAGAGATGCTCAGAGCTGACTGTTCAATGCTCCGTTTATTGAGGATTCCATTTTGTAGCGATCATTTTCTATGACAGCTTAAATTGAAAGAAAATGTATTGTGATAATGTCCATAGTTGTTTTGTATATCAGTTCATATGTCATGTTATTGGGACATCAAAATTGGCCTATATAGAAATGTTTCTTACAGAAAAAATATGAAAAGCATAGGATATACATAACCATGGCAGCAATTGAAAAGGAACGGCTTGGGGAAATGATTAAACCAAAGGTGAGGACACAACAGTTCATCTGACACAAGACTGAATCCAAACATTATACTATTGATATTATGTGCATTTTACATTTACTGTACTTTGATGCATTTGTTGATAAAAAAAAAAGGGAAATACTCTGCATACATTCAGCAACATGATACGAATATTCCTGGACAATGTGGGTTAGGTGCAACATAAGACATTTTTTTTCTCCAAGCGTTTGATTGAGAGGACTAACTGGCCTCTTCCAAACGGTTTCTAAGTCATTTAAAATCATTTTGGTGCACATAGAAAGGAGGCTTAAGTGCATTCAGGTCCGTGTGCCACGGCTCATGTTTATCACCCTCTTCCATAGACTTACAAAGTAATTATGATGACTTCCGGAGGACGTCCTCCAACCTATCAGAGCTCTTGGAGCATGAACTGACACCCAAATCAAAGGATCATAGAATGAAATGCATAATCTGCAGCTAGCTAGCACTGCAGTGCATAAAATGTGGTGAGTAGTTGACTCAGAGAGAGAAAGACAATAGTTGAACAGTTTTTAACAAATTCATTTCTTAAAAAATTAAGGAGAAGCAGCAGAGAGCGAGAGCTAGCTATAGGCTTATTTCGTTTTAGTTTTTAAACTAACTTTCACATACTTAGCTAGCTAATGCAGCTAGCTAGTTTAGCCTACTCACACCCGGCTCAAACAGAGAGGAATGCTATTTATGTTAGCTAGTGCCAGTGCTCCCACACATTGGCTAACCGGGCTATCTGCATTGTGTCCACCACCCGCCAACCCCTCTTTTACGCTACTGCTACTCTCTGTTCATCATATATGCATAGTCACTTTAACCATATCTACATGTACATACTACCTCATTCAGCCTGACTAACCGGTGTCTGTATGTAGCCTCGCTACTTTTATAGCCTCAATACTGTATATAGCCTGTCTTTTTACTGTTGTTTTATTTCTTTACTTACCTATTGTTCACCTAACACCTTTGTTGCACTATTGGTTAGAGCATGTTGTATTCGGCGCACGTGACAAATAAACTTTGATTTGATTTAGCTGGCTAAGAATATCCACTCTTCCAAGTCATGGAAGTTATTAATTTATTGTCACATGTGCCCGCTGGTGTAACTGCTAAACTGCTTACTGTACTGCATGATTCTAGCAGGTTTACTAACACGTTAGTTCTAGTAGCTATGTTGACTATGATGTTAGCTAATATGGTGACAACGATATAGGCTGTGTGTAGCGGTTAGTGGTTATGGTATAAAGGTTTGGCTTGGTTACAGACAGCTGTTGTGTTGTGCACTGAAGTCCACAAGCAAAGAGAAAAGGTGAGATGAGGAAAGCCTGTAGATGCGAGAAGGAATTATTCAATGAGCAAAATTATCATGCTGTTTGTATGTGGCTGCTATGAAAGTGAACTGTGTTTGTGTGTGATCAGGGGTGTATTCATTCAGCCGATTCTGTTGCTTCCATTTCATAACCTCTACAAAATCGGTGGGTCCCCCACGGGCTAATGTGATTAGCATGAGGTTGTAAGTAAAAAATAACATTTCGCAGAACAGACATATCTGATATTGGCAGAAAGCTTGAATTCTTGCTAATCTAATGGCGCTGTCCAATTTACAGTAGCAATTACAGTGAAATAATGCCATGCTATTGTTTGAAGAGAGTGCACCGTTATGAACTTGTTATTAATAAACCAATTAGGCACGTTTGGGCAGTCTTGCTTCAACATTTTGAACAGAAATGCAATGGTTCATTGGACCAGTCTAAACCTTTGCCCGTACACTGGCCAAAATCTAAACTGCACCCGGGCTGGAATAATACAGTATGGCCTTTCTTTTACATTTCAAAGATGATGGTACAAAAAAAGATATGTTTTTCTTTGTATTATCTTTTACCAGATCTAATATGTTATATTCTCCTACATTAATTTAAAATTTCTACAAACTTCAGTGTGTTTCCTTTCAAATGGTATCAAGAATATGCACATCCTTGCTTCAGGTTCTGAGCTACAGGTAGATTTGGGTATGTCATTTTAGGCAAAAATGTAAGAAAAAAGGGGGCGGATCCAGAACAAGACAGGGATAGACCTACTTGAATTTGTCCAATAGAAACTCTTGTTTTGCTTGCAAAACAGAAAATGTTGCTACTGTTTGGACTTAACAGCACTATCAACAAGGCATGTCCTACAGACCCTAGTTTTGTCGCACCTGGTCTACTCTTCAGTTGTCTGGTCAGGGGCCACAGAGGCACTTAGGAAAGTTACAATTGGCTCAGAACAGGGCAGCACGGTTGGCCCTTAAATGTACATGGAGAGGTAACGTTTATAGTATATGCATATCAATATCCCATGGCTCAAAGTGGAGGAGGGATTGACTTCCTCACTACTTGTTTTTGTAAGAAGTTTTGACATGCTGAATAAACCGAGCTGTCTGTTAAAACTACTAAACTACTACAAGACATGCCACTAGAGGTCTCCTCACAATCCCCAAGTTCAGAACAGACTATGGGATGCGCACAGTACTACATAGAGCCATGACTACATGGAACTCTATTCCACATCAGGTAACTGATGCAAGCAGTAAAATAAATAACATTTAAACTGATAAAAGTACAGCTTATGGAACAGAGGGTACTGAGAAGCGTTGGGGAGAACAGGCTCGTGGTAATGATTGGAGCGGAATTTGTGGAATGGTATCAAATACATCAACACATGGTTTCCATGTGTTTAATGCCATTCCATTTACATTTACATTTACGTCATTTAGCAGACGCTCTTATCCAGAGCGACTTACAAATTGGTGCGTTCACCTTAAGACATCCAGTGGAACAGCCACTTTACAATAGTGCATCTAAATCTTTTAAGGGGGGTGAGAAGGATTACTTTATCCTATCCTAGGTATTCCTGAAAGAGGTGGGGTTTCAGGTGTCTCCGGAAGGTGGTGATTGACTCCGCTGTCCTGGCGTCGTGAGGGAGTTTGTTCCACCATTGGGGGGCCAGAGCAGCGAACAGTTTTGACTGGGCTGCGCGGGAACTGTACTTCCTCAGTGGTAGGGAGGCGAGCAGGCCAGAGGTGGATGAACGCAGTGCCCTTGTTTGGGTGTAGGGCCTGATCAGAGCCTGGAGGTACTGAGGTGCCATTCCCCTCACAGCTCCGTAGGCAAGCACCATGGTCTTGTAGCGGATGCGAGCTTCAACTGGAAGCCAGTGGAGAGAGCGGAGGAGCGGGGTGACGTGAGAGAACTTGGGAAGGTTGAACACCAGACAGGCTGCGGCGTTCTGGATGAGTTGTAGGGGTTTAATGGCACAGGCAGGGAGCCCAGCCAACAGCGAGTTGCAGTAATCCAGACGGGAGATGACAAGTGCCTGGATTAGGACCTGCGCTGCTTCCTGTGTGAGGCAGGGTCGTACTCTGCGGATGTTGTAGAGCATGAACCTACAAGAACGGGCCACCGCCTTGATGTTAGTTGAGAACGACAGGGTGTTGTCCAGGATCACGCCAAGGTTCTTAGCGCTCTGGGAGGAGGACACAATGGAGTTGTCAACCGTGATGGCGAGATCATGGAACGGGCAGTCCTTCCCCGGGAGGAAGAGGAACATTTACGCCGTTCCAGCCATTATTATGAGCTGTCCTCCACTCAGCAGCCTCCACTGCTGTGAAGAGACACACACACAGGTACAGACACACGCATATGCACACACTCTACACACAGGTACAGACACACGCATATGCACACACTCTACACACAGGTACAGACACAAGCATATGCACACACTCTACACACAGGTACAGACACACGCATATGCACACACTCTACACACAGGTACAGACACAAGCATATGCACACACTCTACACACAGGTACAGACACAAGCATATGCACACACTCTACACACAGGTACAGACACAAGCATATGCACACACTCTACACACAGGTACAGACACAAGCATATGCACACACTCTACACACAGGTACAGACACAAGCATATGCACACACTCTACACACAGGTACAGACACAAGCATATGCACACACTCTACACACAGGTACATTGTAATATTGTTATATGCTGGTATTATACATTTTGCATTGTAGATATGTAGTGGTGTAATAATGTTATATGATGTACTGTGTGATGTAAGTGCCTTAATGTGTATGGACCCCAGGAAGAGTAGCTGCTGCCTTAGCAGTAACTAATGGCGATCCCTAATAAATACAAATGATATATACATCACAGGAAGTTGGTGGCACCTTAATTGGGGAGAACGGAATCGTGGTGATGACTGGAACAGAGTTTGTGAAATGGTATCAAGTACATCCAACACATGGTTTCCATGGTTTCCAGGTGTTTGATGCCGTTCCATCTGTTCCGTTCCCGCCATTAATTAGGAGTCGTTCTCAGCCTCCTGTGATGTATTTAAGCAAAAAGGCATGAGGGGGTGGTATATGGCCAATATACCACGGCTAAGGGCTGTTCTTAGACACGACGCATTATGGAATGCCTGGACACTGCCCTTAGCCGTGGTACATTGGCCAGGGTAGGCCATCATTATGGAATGCCTGGACACTGCCCTTAGCCGTGGTATATTGGCCAGGGTAGGCCATCATTATGGAATGCCTGGACACTGCCCTTAGCCGTGGTATATTGGCCAGGGTAGGCCATCATTGTAAATAACAATTTGTTTTTAACTGCCTAGTTAAATAAAGGTTTAAAAAATTGCCTTGATGACAGCTTTGCACACTCTTGGTATTCTCTCAACCAATGGTACGCTCCGGTACCGCTTGCCGTGTGGTAGCAGAGTAAACATGCGGTAGCAGTCAAATCGTTTCAGTCTCCTGAGGGGAAATAGGTTTTGTCGTGCCCTCTTCATGACTCTTGGTATGTTTGGACCATGATAGTTTGTTGGTGATGTGGACACCAAGGAACTTGAAACTCTCGACCCGCTCTACTACAGACCCGTCGATGTTAATGGGGGCCTGTTCGGCCCACCTTTTCCTGTAGTCCACGATCAGCTCCTTTGTCTTGCTCACAATGAGGGAGAGGTTGTTGTCCTGGCACCACACTGCCAGTTCTCTGACCTCCTCCCTATAGGCCGTCTCATCGTTGTAGGTGATTAGACTTACCACTGTTCAAACTTAATGATGGTGTTGGAGTCGTGTTTGGCCACGCAGTCGTGGGTGAACAGGGAATACAGGAGGGGACTAAGTACACACCCCTGAGGGTCCCCAGTGTTAAGGATCAGCGTAGCAGACGTGTTGTTGCCTACTCATACCACCTGGGGGCGGCCCGTCAGGAAGTCCAGGATCCAGTTGCAGAGGGAGGTGTTTAGTCCCAGAGTCCTTAGCTTAGTGATCAGCTTTGTGGGTACTATGGTGTTGAACGCTGAGTAGGGGTTTCTTTGCAGCAATTTGACCATGAAGGCCTGATTCACACAGTCTTCTCTGAACAGTTCATGTTGAGATGTGTCTGTTACTTTAACTCTGTGAAGCATTTATTTGGGCTGCAATTTCTGAGACTGGTAATTCTAATGAACTTATCCTCTGCAGAGGTAACTCTGGGCATTTTTTTCCTGTGGTGAGGCTCATGAGATCCAGGTTCTTCATAGCGCTTGATGGTTTTTGCGACTGCACTTGAAGAAACTTTCAAAGTTCTTGAAGTTTTCCGGATTGACTGACCTTCATGTCTTAAACTAATGATGGACTGTCGTTTCTCTTTGCTTATTTGAGCTGTTCTTGCCATAATATGGACGTTGTCTTTTACCTAATAGGGCTATCTTCTGTATACCAACCCTACCTTGTCACACCACAACGGATTGGCTCAAATGCATTAAGAAGTTAAGAAATTCCGCAAATTAACCTTTAGCAAGGCACACCTGTTAATTGAAATGCATTCCAGTTTGTGCAAAGCTGTCATCAAGGCAAAGGGTGGCACTTTGAAGAATCTGAAATATAAAATATAATTCGATTTTTTTTTAAACACTTTTTTGTTTACTACATGATTAAAAATGTGTTATTTCATAGTTTTGATGTATCCACTATTACTCTACAATGTAGAACATAGTAACAATAAAGAAAAACCCTGGAATGAGTAGGTGTGTCCAAACTTTTGACTCATACTGTATATGTGTATTTAAGTAGTAAAAGTTAAGTATTTGATCCCATATTTATAACATGCAATGAAGACATCAAGCCTGTGAGTCTACACATTTGTTGGGTGCATTTTCTGTTTGTTTTGGTTGTGTTTCAGATTATTTTGTGCCCAATATAAATGAATGGTAAATAAAGTATTCTGTTATTTAGAAGTCACTTTTATTGTAAATAAGATTAGAGTATGTTTCTAAACACTTCTACATTAATGTGGATGCTACCATGACTACAGATAATCCTGAATGAATCGTGAATAATGACGAGTGAAAAATTTACAGACGCACAAATATCATACCCCCCAAGACATGCTAACCTCTCACCATTACAATAACAGGGGTTGGCATTTATGGCATTATGATATATGTGCTGTGTTGAAGATTGTGGACTCAAGAGAACTTGAATCATCAGGGTACATTGATACTTAATTTCCAACACCATAATGCTATCAATATTGCATCATTTAAAATTAGTAACCATTATTTATTATTTTCCATAAAGAATTGTGACCCATGTTGGTTACATCTTGGTAGTGCAGGCCATGTCCTAGTAGAGAAGGAGATAATGTCAGAACGTAAGATAAGAATCAATTCATTGATATAATCATAAGAATGCAGCTGATTTTGGAGGACAGTTCCACAACCAGCCAAATGTCCTTGAGGGCTTGGTGTACTCACCAGTGCACACTCGTAGATGGGAACGTCTGAGGCCCCTTGCAGCCGGAGGCTGTGTAGCACGGCGTCGTGGACCGTAGTGAATAGACGGCTCTTAGGGATGGACTCAGAGAAGAAGCTTGCTCTGGATAACTGCTCCACCACACAGACTGGAGGAAAGACAAACCAGGTTAGACAACACACACAAAGACCACACACGCTAGACCAGAGAGACCAGCATGAATTAGCACAGACACTCACCTTGGCATCCAGCTAAATAGATATCAATGTCAATCTCTCTATAGTCTCGGAATATCTGCAATAAAGAGAAGATAGTGAGAGAGATGGAAAGAGAGTGAGAGAAAGGTCAAATAAGAAGGGAGTGTTTTTCTACGAGACTGTTTGTGTTGCACCAGTTTGGATTCATCTGGTTTTTCTCTTCATCTCTCTTTCTCTCTACCACTCTCCCCCTCCCCTCTCTCTCTCCACCACTCTCTCTCTCTCTCTCTCTCTACCACTCTCCCCCTCTCTCTCTCCACCACTCTCCCCCTCTCTCTCTCCACCACTCTCCCCCTCTCTCTCTCCACCACTCTCCCCTCTCTCTCTCCACCACTCTCCCCCTCTCTCTCTCCACCACTCTTCCCCTCTCTCTCTCCACCACTCTCTCTCTCCACCACTCTCTACATCTCTATAAGTGCCTCTTCCCCGACATACAAAACAATCTAATTTAGACCTGCCTACTCACAGAACACAAGACCTTTGTTTGATTCAAGCACAAGGCCACTCAGGAGTATGACAGCGAACAATGTTACATAAGGAGACTGGATACAAAGAAACTACAAATACATTTCTGAAAACATGAACCTCTCCTTCCTTTTTTCTCCTCCTCTCTCTCCCTTTCTCTTTCACTGTCTTCTCCATCCCATCTGTGATCAACCCTCCCTCTCTGTCTTTCCTCCTGTCTCCCTTTCATCCGTCCCCATCCTTCAAAAACACACACACTCCTCCCACACACACAAACATACGTTATTCAGCATTATCACAGTGACGGTGTCTACAAAGCTGGCTGTGGAGAGATCCAGGATGATGGTATGTGTGTCGGAGCTCCTCCCCCTCTTCTCTTCTCCTACGGTACTGGACGTCTGGGTTATGGCATCATCGCCATGACTACCAGTCTCAGAGCCCAGGTCCAACCCGGTCCATTGCTGCTCGTAGGCCCAGTTCACCTTAGATTGACAGAGAGACTGTATGTTACTCTGCTCTGGAGTGAATTGAGGTTTTGCTTGAATCTAGAGTGTTTCCTGTAGAATTAGAGTACATTATGCTACAGACCTGTCCATTAGTGGGTCTGTCAGTCAGGGCGATGTCTGTCCTGTTTTCCTTCAGGTCAGGGGAGCCCTTCTCTACATCCACCTTGTCCTCTGGGTGGACTGTACCATTGGGTAGGTGTCCATTCACACCATTCTGGGAAGGGAAGGGGAGAGACATCCATTGAAATAATGTCACTTGATAATAGTATAAAACCATTTTTGTGTACAGTGTGTGTGTGTCGGACTGTATGTATATGTGATGTGTGTGTGTGTGTGTGTGTGTGATGGACTGTATGTATATGTGATGTGCGTGTGTGTGTGTATGTGATGGACTGTATGTATGTGTGTGTGCGTGTGACGTGTGTGTGATGGACTGTATGTATATGTGACGTACAGTATGTGTATGTGGCGTGTGTGTGTGCGTCGGACTGTATGTATATGTGATGTGTGTGTCGGACTGTATGTATATGTGATGTGTGTGTGTGCGTCGGACTGTATGTATATGTGATGTGTGTGTGTGTGTATAGGACTGTATGTATATGTGATGTGTGTGTGTGCGTCGGACTGTATGTTTATGTGTGTGTGTCGGACTGTATGTATATGTGATGTGTGTGTGTGTATAGGACTGTATGTATATGTGATGTTTGTGTGTGTGTGTAAGACTATATGTACAGTGGGGGGGAAAAGTATTTAGTCAGCCACCAATTGTGCAAGTTCTCCCACTTAAAAAGATGAAAGAGGCCTGTAATTTTCATCATGGGTACACTTCAACTATGACAGACAAAATGAGAAGAAAAAAATCCAGAAAATCACATTGTAGGATTTTTTATTTATTTATTTGCAAATTATGGTGGAAAATAAGTATTTGGTCAATAACAAAAGTTTATCTCAATACTTTGTTATATACCCTTTGTTGGCAATGACAGAGGTCAAACGTTTTCTGTAAGTCTTCACAAGGTTTTCACACACTGTTGCTGGTATTTTGGCCCATTCCTCCATGCAGATCTCCTCTAGAGCAGTGATGTTTTGGGGCTGTTGCTGGGCAACACAGACTTTCAACTCCCTCCAAAGATTTTCTATGGGGTTGAGATCTGGAGACTGGCTAGGCCACTCCAGGACCTTGAAATGCTTCTTACGAAGCCACTCCTTCGTTGCCCGGGCGGTGTGTTTGGGATCATTGTCATGCTGAAAGACCCAGCCACGTTTCATTTTTTTATTTTTTTTTTTTTTTATTTCACCTTTATTTAACCAGGTAGGCTAGTTGAGAACAAGTTCTCATTTGCAACTGCGACCTGGCCAAGATAAAGCATAGCAGTGTGAACAGACAACACAGAGTTACACATGGAGTAAACAATTAACAAGTCAATAACACAGTAGAAAAAAAATGGGCAGTCTATATACAATGTGTGCAAAAGGCATGAGGAGGTAGGCGAATAATACAATTTTGCAGATTAACACTAGGGTGATAAATGATCAGATGGTCATGTACAGGTAGAGATATTGGTGTGCAAAAGAGCAGAAAAGTAAATAAATAAATTTTAAAAAGTCTTCAATACCCTTGCTGATGGAAGGAGGTTTTCACTCAAAATCTCACGATACATGGCCCCATTCATTCTTTCCTTTATACGGATCAGTTGTCCTGGTCCCTTTGCAGAAAAACAGCCCCAAAGCATGATGTTTCCACCCCCATGCTTCACAGTAGGTATGGTGTTCTTTGGATGCAACTCAGCATTCTTTGTCCTCCAAACACGACGAGTTGAGTTTTTACCAAAAAGTTCTATTTTGGTTTCATCTGACCATATGATATTCTCCCAATCTTCTTCTGGATCATCCAAATGCTCTCTAGCAAACTTCAGACGGGCCTGGACATGTACTGTCTTAAGCAGGGGGACACGGCTCGCACTGCAGGATTTGAGTCCCTGGCGGCGTAGTGTGTTACTGATGGTAGGCTTTGTGTCTTTGGTCCCAGCTCTCTGCAGGTCATTCACTAGGTCCCCCCGTGTGGTTCTGGGATTTTTGCTCACCGTTCTTGTGATCATTTTGACCCCACGGGGTGAGATCTTGCGTGGAGCCCCAGATCGAGGGAGATTATCAGTGGTCTTGTATGTCTTCCATTTCCAAATAATTGCTCCCACAGTTGATTTCTTCAAACCAAGCTGCTTACCTATTGCAGATTCAGTCTTCCCAGCCTGGTGCAGGTCTACAATTTTGTTTCTGGTGTCCTTTGACAGCTCTTTGGTCTTGGCCATAGTGGAGTTTGGAGTGTGACTGTTTGAGGTTGTGGACAGGTGTCTTTTATACTGATAACAAGTTCAAACAGATGCCATTAATACAGGTAACGAGTGGAGGACAGAGGAGCCTCTTAAAGAAGAAGTTACAGGTCTGTGAGAGCCAGAAATCTTACTTGTTTGTAGGTGACCAAATACTTATTTTCCACCATAATTTGCAAATAAATTCATTAAAAATCCTACAATGCGATTTTCTGGATTTTTTTTCTCATTTTGTCTGTCATAGTTGAAGTGTACCTATGATGAAAATTACAGGCCTCTCATCTTTTTAATTGGGAGAACTTGCACAATTTGGGTTACGAACCCGGGTCTCCGGAGTGAGAAACAGTCACTTAACCAACTGAGCCACGAATAGTCGGCAGAACCCAGAAGATGAGGCAGACACAGCAGTACTTGAGACAGTGTATTTAATGAAGTAAAAGTGAAGTCCTTCAGGAAAACATGTAACTCCACAACCTCCAAAGGAATTCCACAAGAACAAAGGTAATCCTCCAAGACAAAAAGGTAAATCCACAAGGTGGTAGGTATAGCATAAAAAGCCTCAAAAGATACTCAAAAATAAATAAACAAGAACAAAAAACAGAATTCCACAAGAGAGTCCACCGAGATCAACAAGAGTTCACAGAATACTAGGGCTGGGTGCTAACATACAAACACAGAGCAAAGGACTGAGGAAAACAAAGGGTTTAAATACAATCAGGGGAAACGAGGCACAGGTGCAAATAATAATGGGGATCAAGGGAAAACAAAAGGTCAAAAAGCACAATGGGGGCATCTAGTGACCAAAAACCGGAACAACCCTGGCCAAATCCTGACACAATTGGTGGCTGACTAAATACTTTTTTGCCCCACTGTATATGTGATGTGTGTGTGTATAGGACTGTATGTGTGTGTGTGTGTGTATAGGACTGTGTGTATATGTGATGTGTGTGTATATAGGACTGTATGTATATGTGACGTGTGTGTGTGTGTGTGTGTATATAGGACTGTATGTATATGTGACGTGTGTGTGTGTGTGTGTGTATATAGGACTGTATGTATATGTGACGTGTGTGTGTGTGTGTATATAGGACTGTATGTATATGTGACGTGTGTGTGTGTGTGTATATAGGACTGTATGTATATGTGACGTGTGTGTGTGTATATAGGACTGTATGTATATGTGACGTGTGTGTGTGTGTATAGGACTGTATGTATATGTGACGTGTGTGTGTGTGTGTGTGTGTGTGTGTGTGTGTGTGTGTGTGTGTGTGTGTGTGTGTGTATATAGGACTGTATGTATATGTGACGTGTGTGTGTGTGTGTGTGTGTGTATATAGGACTGTATGTATATGTGACGTGTGTGTGTGTGTGTGTGTGTGTGTATATAGGACTGTATGTATATGTGACGTGTGTGTGTATATAGGAATGTGTGTGTGTGTGTGTGTGTGTGTGTGTGTATATAGGACTGTATGTATATGTGATGTGTGTGTGTGTGTATAGGACTGTATGTATATGTGATGTGTGTGTATAGGACTGTATGTATATGTGATGTGTGTGTATAGGACTGTATGTATATGTGATGTGTGTGTATAGGACTGTATGTATATGTGATGTGTGTGTGTATATAGGACTGTATGTATGTGTGATGTGTGTGTGTATATAGGACTGTATGTACATGTGATGTGTGTGTGTGTGTGTGTATAGGACTGTATGTATATGTGATGTGTGTGTAGAACCTGTTTTTTTGCCTGCTTTTTAGCTTTCTTTTCTTCTTTCTTGTCTTTCCTCTTTTGTTTAGCATCTCTTTTCTTCTTTCTCGTCAGCAGCTTCCCAACGTCAATACCGCTCTGTGTGAGGAAATGAATACCGCTCTGTGTGAGGAAATGAATACCGCTCTGTGTGAGGAAATGAATACCGCTCTGTGTGAGGAAATGAATACCGCTCTGTGTGAGGAAATGAATACCGCTCTGTGTGAGGAAATGAATACCGCTCTGTGTGAGGAAATGAATACCGCTGTGTGTGAGGAAATGAATACCGCTCTGTGTGAGGAAATGAATACCGCTCTGTGTGAGGAAATGAATACCGCTCTGTGTGAGGAAATGAATACCGCTCTGTGTGAGGAAATGAATACCGCTCTGTGTGAGGAAATGAATACCGCTCTGTGTGAGGAAATGAATGTGAGGAAATGAATACCGCTCTGTGTGAGGAAATGAATACCGCCTGTGTGAGGAAATGAATCTGTGTGAGGAAATGAATACCGCTCTGTGTGAGGAAATGAATACCGCTCTGTGTGAGGAAATGAATACCGCTCTGTGTGAGGAAATTAATACCGCTCTGTGTGAGGAAATGAAAGAGAGCGGTTGGGAGAGAGTAAATAAAAAAGGGCAGATTGAGAGAAACACACAAACACACTACCTTCTTCTGCAGTGCGTCCAGGTATAACTCAGCGTTGGTATAGTACACTGTGGTGGAGGAACGGAAGATAGTGATACCTGGGATCTCTTTTGCCTGCGGGACAAACCAGCAAACAAACGAAGGGGGGGTCCAATAGACAGTCATCTAAAAGCTGCTATAAACTCCATTGTTCACTACCCCCCCCCTCCCCCCAGTATGTATTGAGGTCCTCCGTCTCACCTCTTCGTATGTGTCTGTGTCCAGGTAGAGCTCAGTCCCAGGAACCTGCCCCAGAATAGAGTACCGTGGCCTGGGAGAGAAAGAGAACGGGGATGTTATGCACTTTGAGAAGAAAGTGGGACACAGTACAGTTTAGAAAGTAAACCTCTCTCCCTTCTACATTAAACAAACACAGACTCACAGCTGTGTTCTGAAGATGACAGTGAGCAGAGAGAAGGCGATGGATGCAGCCAGGCCCAGGTCCAGGTTCAGCAGGATAGTGCACACCAGCGTTACCAACCACACCAGCTAGGGGGCGACAGAGACACATGTAACCAATAGGGGGAATGCACAGCAACCAGGAGCCTCATTTATAAACGGTGCTTGTGCACAAAATATGCCCCAACACATTTATAAAAACTGAACTTGACGTGAGAATGTGCTTATCCTCACGCTAACTTCAGACCAACTTCTAGTGGTTGAAGTATTGCATTGCAATAAGGCAAAAGTACCCTAGTGGCCTTGTGCCAATGGGGGATATACACTGAGTGTACAAAACATTAGAAACCATATAATATTGAGTTGTACACCCCCCCACAGATATTTAGTGTTACATTTACGGTAAAAGGTTATAAATGAGGCCCCAGGGGTTCTATGTTCAGTCATATACGTCCAGTTAGGATATCAAATCAAATGTATTTATATAGCCCTTCGTACATCAGCTGATATCTCAAAGTGCTGTACAGAAACCCAGCCTAAAACCCCAAACAGCAAGCAATGCAGGTGTAGAAGCATACAGGTCATAGATATGAAGTTTATGTGTTGCTCTCACCAGGTCCACTGTGTTGCTCTTCCAGAGTGCAGGAATGTCTAGGTACTGCTTAAACATGCCTTTCAGGTTTACAAACACTATGCAGGACAGGACAGCCTAGGACACACACACACACACACCAGATCAGATCAGTGGTGTTGTGTGTTTGGGGGGGTTGAGAGATAAATACCTTGGGTAGCTCCTCAAACAGTGTCCCCAGTTGCAGAACGGTGATCAGCACAATCACTGAAGAAACCACCCCGGCAACCTGACACAATACACAAACACACATCAGTCAGTGTGTATGCCTGGCCTGCAGAAATATTAGCAGGTGGACTTGCAGTGCATACGGAAAGTATTCAGGCCCCTTGACCTTTTCCATGTTTTGTTACAGCCTTATTCTAAAATTGATTCAATTGTCCCCCCCCCCCATCAATCTACACACAAACCCCATAATGACAAAGCAAAAACGTTATTTTCTTTAGATTTTTGCAAATTTATGAAAAACAAAACAAAATATCACATTTACGTAAGTATTCAGACCCTTTACTCAATACTTTGTTGAAGCACCTTTGGCAGTGATTACAGCCTTGATTATTATTGGGTTTGACGCTATAAGCTTGGCACACCTGTATTTTCTCTCATTCTTCTCTACAGATCATCTCAAGCTCTGTCAGGTTCGATGGGGAGCGTCGCTGCACAGCTATTTTCAGGTCTCTCCAGAGATGTTTGAGAGGGTTCAAGTCCGGGCTCTAGCTGGGCCACTCAAGGACATTGACTTGTCCCGAAGCCACTCCTGCGTTGTCTTGGCTGTGTGCATCGGGTCGTTGTCCTGTTGGAGGGTGAACCTCCAGTCTGAGGTCCTGAGCGCTCTGGATCAGGTTTCCATCAAGGATCTCTCTGTGCTTTGCTCTGTTCATCTTTCCCTCGAAGAACATCCCCACAGCATGATGCTGCCACCACCATGCTTCACCGTAGGGATGGTGCCAGGTTTCCTCCAGACGTGATGCTTGGTATTCAGGCTAAAGAGTTCAATCTCGGTTTAATCAGAGCAGAGAATCTTATTTCTCATAGTCTGAGAGTCCTTTAGTTGCCTTTTCGCAAACTCCAAGCAGGCTCTCATGTACCTTTTCCTGAGGAGTGGCTTCTGTCTGTTTTTGTCTCTGACATGCACTGTCAACTGTGGGACCTTGTATAGACAGGTGTGTGCCATTCCAAATCATGTCCAATCATTTGAATTTACCACAGGTGGACTCCAATCAAGTTGTAGAAACATCTCAAGGATGATAAATGGAAACAGGATGCACCTGAGCTCAATTTCGAGTCTCAAAGCAAAGGTTCTGAATAAGTATGTAAATAAAGTATTTCCGTTTTTTACATTTATTTATACATTTGCAAACATTTCTAAAAACCTGTTTTTAGAAATGTAGATTGACGAGGAAAACATTTAATTTAATCAACTTAAGAATAAGGCTGTAACGTAACAAAATGTAGAAAAAGTCAAGGGGTCTGTACGTGTGTGTGTTACCTGTGTCCTGCCCCCAGTGCTCTCCTGGATGAGGCTACGGGACATAGAAGAGGTGACAGAGTAGCATTGGAAGAATCCTCCCACTGTGTTACTGAGACCCAGAGCCACCAGCTCCTAGAGAGAGAGAGAGAGAGAGACACAGAGAGAGAGAGAGACACAGAGAGAGAGAGAAAGAGAGACACATAGAGAGAGAGACACAGAGAGAGAGAGAGAGAGACAAAGAGAGAGAGAGAGAGACACAGAGAGAGAGGGAGAGAGAGAGAGAGAGAAAGAGGGAGAGATAGAGAGAGGGAGAGAGAGGGGGAGAGAGAGAGAGATAGAAGATGAGAGGTATGCAGATGCCAGAGAATGCACTAATGACCATCATTTGACCACCACATGTAAATAAGTCCTAGCGCATGTTCAGACTATACTGAGTCCCAGCTGCTCCACAGCCCCCTGTTGTATTGTTATCTGCAACTGGTGTAGTTCTCATCCATACAGATGTGGGATCTTAATTTGATCGCTCTTTTGTTGATAAAAATGTTTCTAGCAAACAGGAAATGCAAACTTGTAGTGTATTCAAGGTTTAAAAAGCTTCTAAAGTTTTAAATTTCCTCTTTAAAATTTCAGACTTGATTTGACCTAACATAAAATGTATTAACTCCTATAAAAAATATTCATGAATTATAATCTGCATAATAATTCACATTTCCTGTTGCTGCAGGATTATTTACCTGCTGTAGCAAACTGGCTTAAACTAAGATCCTACATCTGTGCTTGACTGAGCAGAGCGTGTCGGCCATTAAACATTCAGGACCAGAGAGCTGTCTCTCTCCTTCAGAGCAGAACAACCTCAAGCATACCCCTGCCTACCTGCATAACTGTGTGCGTGTGTGTCCCACCTGGTTGCTGTCCACCTTGTAGCCGTGTTTCAGGCCGAAGGTTTTGCCCAAGGAGATGTTTATGGCATAACCCACTATGGCCACAGCAAATGCATCACCAATCACCGTACCCCACAGACTGACGTCAGGTAGACTGGGAGACTTCAGCCTAGGGATGAAGAGGAAGAGGAGGGAAAGGTCAAATAGAGAGGAGGAGGGACAGAGGGAGAAGGAGGACAGATGGAGAGGGGGAGAGGGAGGAGAGAGGAGGGGGAGAGGAGAGGTGAGAGGGGGAGATGGAAGAGAGAGAAGAGGGGGAGAGGGAGGAGAGAGAGGAGAGGGAGAGGGAGAAAGGGAGGAGAGGATTGAGGAGAGGGAGAGGAAGGAGGGAGGAGAGGGGGAAAGAGGATAGAGGAGAAGGAGGAGAGAGGACAGACCCCTTCCTCCATTACTGCCCCTGTCCAGACCCCTTCCTCCATGGGTCCAGACCCCTTCCTCCATTACTGCCCCTGTCCAGACCCCTTCCTCCATTACTGCCCCTGTCCAGACCCCTTCCTCCATTACTGCCCCTGTCCAGACCCCTTCCTCCATTACTGCCCCTGTCCAGACCCCTTCCTCCATTACTGCCCCTGTCCAGACCCTTCCTCCATTACTGCCCCTGTCCAGACCCCTTCCTCCATTACTGTCCCTGTCCAGACCCCTTCCTCCATTACTGTCCCTGTCCAGACCCCTTCCTCCATTACTGCCCCTGTCCAGACCCCTTCCTCCATTACTGTCCCTGTCCAGACCCCTTCCTCCATTACTGCCCCTGTCCAGACCCCTTCCTCCATTACTGCCCCTGTCCAGACCCCTTCCTCCATTACTGCCCCTGTCCAGACCCCTTCCTCCATTACTGCCCCTGTCCAGACCCCTTCCTCCATTACTGTCCCTGTCCAGACCCCTTCCTCCATTACTGCCCCTGTCCAGACCCCTTCCTCCATTACTGCCCCTGTCCAGACCCCTTCCTCCATTACTGCCCCTGTCCAGACCCCTTCCTCCATTACTGCCCCTGTCCAGACCCCTTCCTCCATTACTGCCCCTGTCCAGACCCCTTCCTCCATTACTGCCCCTGTCCAGACCCCTTCCTCCATTACTGTCCCTGTCCAGACCCCTTCCTCCATTACTGCCCCTGTCCAGACCCCTTCCTCCATTACTGTCCCTGTCCAGACCCCTTCCTCCATTACTGCCCCTGTCCAGACCCCTTCCTCCATTACTGCCCCTGTCCAGACCCCTTCCTCCATTACTGCCCCTGTCCAGACCCCTTCCTCCATTACTGCCCCTGCCCCTGTCCAGACCCCTTCCTCCATTACTGCCCCTGTCCAGACCCCTTCCTCCATTACTGCCCCTGTCCAGACCCCTTCCTCCATTACTGTCCCTGTCCAGACCCCTTCCTCCATTACTGCCATTACTGCCCCTGTCCAGACCCCTTCCTCCATTACTGCCCCTGTCCAGACCCCTTCCTCCATTACTGCCCCTGTCCAGACCCCTTCCTCCATTACTGCCCCTGTCCAGACCCCTTCCTCCATTACTGCCCCTGTCCAGACCCCTTCCTCCATTACTGCCCCTGTCCAGACCCCTTCCTCCATTACTGCCCCTGTCCAGACCCCTTCCTCCATTACTGCCCCTGTCCAGACCCCTTCCTCCATTACTGCCCCTGTCCAGACCCCTTCCTCCATTACTGCCCCTGTCCAGACCCCTTCCTCCATTACTGCCCCTGTCCAGACCCCTTCCTCCATTACTGCCCCTGTCCAGACCCCTTCCTCCATTACTGCCCCTGGCCAGACCCCTTCCTCCATTACTGCCCCTGTCCAGACCCCTTCCTCCATTACTGCCCCTGTCCAGACCCCTTCCCCTTCCTCCATTACTGCCCCTGTCCAGACCCCTTCCTCCATTACTGCCCCTGTCCAGACCCCTTCCTCCATTACTGCCCCTGTCCAGACCCCTTCCTCCATTACTGCCCCTGTCCAGACCCCTTCCTCCATTACTGCCCCTGTCCAGACCCCTTCCTCCATTACTGCCCCTGTCCAGACCCCTTCCTCCATTACTGCCCCTGTCCAGACCCCTTCCTCCATTACTGCCCCTGTCCAGACCCCTTCCTCCATTACTGCCCCTGTCCAGACCCCTTCCTCCATTACTGCCCCTGTCCAGACCCCTTCCTCCATTACTGCCCCTGTCCAGACCCCTTCCTCCATTACTGCCCTGTCCAGACCCCTTCCTCCATTACTGCCCCAGACCCCTTCCTCCATTACTGTCCCTGTCCAGACCCCTTCCTCCATTACTGCCCCTGTCCAGACCCCTTCCTCCATTACTGCCCCTGGCCAGACCCCTTCCTCCATTACTGTCCCTGTCCAGACCCCTTCCTCCATTACTGCCCCTGTCCAGACCCCTTCCTCCATTACTGTCCCTGTCCAGACCCCTTCCTCCATTACTGCCCCTGTCCAGACCCCCTCCATTTCCTGGTCCAGACCCCTTCCTCCATTACTGTCCCTCCAGACCCCTTCCTCCAGACTGCCCCTTCCTCCCATTACTGTCCAGACCCCTGTCCAGACCCCTTCCTCCATTACTGCCCCTGTCCAGACCCCTTCCTCCATTACTGCCCCTGTCCAGACCCCTTCCTCCATTACTGCCCCTGTCCAGACCCCTTCCTCCATTACTGCCCCTGTCCAGACCCCTTCCTCCATTACTGCCCCTGTCCAGACCCCTTCCTCCATTACTGCCCCTGTCCAGACCCCTTCCTCCATTACTGCCCCTGTCCAGACCCCTTCCTCCATTACTGTCCCTGTCCAGACCCCTTCCTCCATTACTGCCCCTGTCCAGACCCCTTCCTCCCCCTTCCTCCATTACTGCCCCTGTCCAGACCCCTTCCTCCATTACTGCCCCTGTCCAGACCCCTTCCTCCATTACTGCCCCTGTCCAGACCCCTTCCTCCATTACTGCCCCTGTCCAGACCCCTTCCTCCATTACTGTCCCTGTCCAGACCCCTTCCTCCATTACTGCCCCTCCAGACCCCTTCCAGCCCCTGGCCAGACCCCTTCCTCCATTACTGCCCCTGTCCAGACCCCCTTCCTCCATTACTGCCCCTTCCTTCCTCCATTACTGCCCCTGTCCAGACCCCTTCCTCCATTACTGCCCCTGTCCAGACCCCTTCCTCCATTACTGCCCCTGTCCAGACCCCTTCCTCCATTACTGCCCCTGTCCAGACCCCTTCCTCCCATTGTCCCTGTCCAGACCCCTTCCTCCCTGTCCAGACCCCTTCCTCCATTACTGCCCCTGTCCAGACCCCTTCCTCCATTACTGCCCCTGTCCAGACCCCTTCCTCCATTACTGCCCCTGTCCAGACCCCTTCCTCCATTACTGCCCCTGTCCAGACCCCTTCCTCCATTACTGCCCCTGTCCAGACCCCTTCCTCCATTACTGCCCCTGTCCAGACCCCTTCCTCCATTACTGCCCCTGTCCAGACTGCCCCTGTCCAGACCCCTTCCTCCATTACTGCCCCTGTCCAGACCCCCTTCCTCCATTACTGCCCCTGTCCAGACCCCTTCCTCCATTACTGCCCCTGTCCAGACCCCTTCCTCCATTACTGCCCCTGTCCAGACCCCTTCCTCCATTGCCCCTGTCCAGACCCCTTCCTCCATTACTGCCCCTGTCCAGACCCCTTCCTCCATTACTGCCCCTGTCCAGACCCCTTCCTCCATTACTGCCCCTGTCCAGACCCCTTCCTCCATTACTGTCCCTCCAGACCCCTTCCTCCATTACCCCTGTCCAGACCCCTTCCTCCATTACTGCCCCTGTCCAGACCCCTTCCTCCATTACTGCCCCTGTCCAGACCCCCCTTCCTCCAGACCCCCTTACTGCCCCTGTCCAGACCCCTTCCTCCATTACTGCCCCTGTCCAGACCCCTTCCTCCATTACTGCCCCTCCAGACCCCTTCCTCCATTACCCTGTCCAGACCCCTTCCTCCATTACTGCCCCTGTCCAGACCCCTTCCTCCATTACTGCCCCTGTCCAGACCCCTTCCTCCATTACTGCCCCTGTCCAGACCCCTTCCTCCATTACTGCCCCTGTCCAGACCCCTTCCTCCATTACTGCCCCTGTCCAGACCCCTTCCTCCATTACTGCCCCTGTCCAGACCCCTTCCTCCATTACTGTCCCTGTCCAGACCCCTTCCTCCATTACTGCCCCTGTCCAGACCCCTTCCTCCATTACTGTCCCTGTCCAGACCCCTTCCTCCATTACTGCCCCTGTCCAGACCCCTTCCTCCATTACTGCCCCTGTCCAGACCCCTTCCTCCATTACTGCCCCTGTCCAGACCCCTTCCTCCATTACTGCCCCTGTCCAGACCCCTTCCTCCATTACTGCCCCTGTCCAGACCCCTTCCTCCATTACTGCCCCTGTCCAGACCCCTTCCTCCATTACTGCCCCTGTCCAGACCCTTCCTCCTGTCCCCTCCATTACTGTCCCTGTCCAGACCCCTTCCTCCATTACTGCCCCTCCAGACCCCTTCCTCCATTACTGTCCCTGTCCAGACCCCTTCCTCCATTACTGCCCCTGTCCAGACCCCTTCCTCCATTACCCCTGTCCAGACCCCCTTCCTCCATTACTGCCCCTGTCCAGACTCCCTTGGCCCTCCATTACTGCCCCTGTCCAGACCCCTTCCTCCATTACTGCCCCTGTCCAGACCCCTTCCTCCAGACCCCTTCCTCCATTACTGCCCCTGTCCAGACCCCTTCCTCCATTACTGCCCCTGTCCAGACCCCTTCCTCCATTACTGCCCCTGTCCAGACCCCTTCCTCCATTACTGCCCCTGTCCAGACCCCTTCCTCCATTACTGCCCCTGTCCAGACCCCTTCCTCCATTACTGCCCCTGTCCAGACCCCTTCCTCCATTACTGCCCCTGTCCAGACCCCTTCCTCCATTACTGTCCCTGTCCAGACCCCTTCCTCCATTACTGCCCCTGTCCAGACCCCTTCCTCCATTACTGCCCCTGTCCAGACCCCTTCCTCCATTACTGCCCTGTCCAGACCCCTTCCTCCATTACTGTCCCTGTCCAGACCCCTTCCTCCATTACTGCCCCTGTCCAGACCCCTTCCTCCATTACTGCCCCTGTCCAGACCCCTTCCTCCATTACTGCCCCTGTCCAGACCCCTTCCTCCATTACTGCCCTGTCCAGACCCCTTCCTCCATTACTGCCCCTGTCCAGACCCCTTCCTCCATTACTGCCCCTGTCCAGACCCCTTCCTCCATTACTGCCCCTGTCCAGACCCCTTCCTCCATTACTGCCCCTGTCCAGACCCCTTCCTCCATTGTCCAGACCCCTTCCTCCCTGACCCCCTCCAGACCCCTTCCTCCATTACTGTCCCTGTCCAGACCCCTTCCTCCATTACTGCCCCTGTCCAGACCCCTTCCTCCATTACTGCCCCTGTCCAGACCCCTTCCTCCATTATCCCCAACAAATCCCCTTTATTCCTGCCGCTGATGGTCCTCTAGGTCCTTCAACAGTGGTAACAGGTGTCGTGACAAATGTACACACACTCAATGACCCATATACAATGAATAATATTCTAGAGTTAATCATTAGGATGCCCCGGACCACATATTAGAGGTCATACAGTGCAGGTGCCTGGTCTTTCAAACACTGGCTGTGTAAACAGCGACGAGGGTGCTGTCTATTGAGGCAGGACGGTAGAAAACTACCTTCATTAGTCAGCATCCAAAGATTATGTAGAGATGATTAGCCAAACAAATAGTCATTTGAAGGTATTTCATTCCATAACAATGCACAGGTATTGTGATAATGACTCAAATGAACCTAATTGATAGACGGTAAACCAGGTGATGATGTACTTGTAGGCTACTGGAGGTAAAGCATCGTTATAAAGAAAAGGGTTTTACATTTGAAAGAATGAAATGATCAATTTAAAGTAAACCATTGACAACTTGATCAAGCTGAATACCGATAAGATGCCTACAACAGCTGACCTGGATCAATAGAATTATCAGCTGCTTGGCTTTGGTCTTTGGCAATCCAGCAATCTGAAGACCAAATCAGCTAGTACGCATTATCCTAAATGTCCCCAAAAGGCTAGGGCCGGCTCTGACTACATGTGTGGGTATGGAAGTGGGTGGGTACACAGCCCCATGAGCCTTTGCGGTCCCTCATGATGAGTTCAGCCCCCACCCTATCAAAGTTGTCCATGCCTGCTCTAGGATGACTCCTTCTCAATGAGCTAAAGTACCTTCTTGACTTATTCCACATTTTGTTGTGTTACAGCATGAATTCAACATTTATTAAATATATATATATGTATATATATATATTTTAAATCTCACCTATCTACACACAATACCCCATAATGACAACGTGAAAACATGTTTTTAGAGATTTTTGCCAAAAAATAATAGTAAAGTACAGAAATATCACATTTATCCTGAACAAAAATATCAACACAACATGCAATCATTTCCAAGATTTTACAGAGTTACAGTTCATATAAGGAAATCAGTCTATTTCAAATATTCTCCAAGGCCCTAATCTATGGATTTCACATGACTGGGCAGTGGTGCTGCCTTGGAGGGCAGTCAGGCCCAACCACTGGGGAGCCAGGCCCAGCCACTGGGGATCCAGGCCCAGCCACTGGGGATCCAGGCCCAGCCACTGGGGAGCCAGGCCCAGCCACTGGGGATCCAGGCCCAGCCACTGGGGAGCCAGGCCCAACCACTGGGGAGCCAGGCCCAGCCACTGGGAAGCCAGGCCCAGCCACTGGGGAGCCAGGCCAAGACAATCAGAATGAGTTTTTCCCCACAAAAGGGCTTTATGACAGACAGAAATACTCCTCAGCATGGGGATATTTTATTTCAGCTCATGAAACATGGCACCAACACTTTACATTGCGTTTACATTTTTGTTAAGTGTACTTAAGTATTCACATGCCTGAGTCAATACTTTGTAGAAGCACCTTTGGTATCGATTACAGCTGTGTGTAACATTTGCCCATTATTCTTTAAAAATGCTTCAAGCTCTGTAAAATTGGTTGTTGATCATTGCTAGACAACCATTTTCAGGTCTTGCCATAGATTTTAAATTAGATTTAAGTCAAAACTGTAACTCGGCCCCATTCACTGTCTTCTTGTTATGTAGTGTAGGTTTGGCCTTGTGTTTTAGGTTATTGTCCTACTGGAAGGTGAATTCATCTCCCAGTGTCTGGTGGAAAGCAGACTGAACCAGGTTATTGTCCTACTGGAAGGTGAATTCATCTCCCAGTGTCTGGTGGAAAGCAGACTGAACCAGGTTATTGTCCTGCTGAAAGGTGAATTCATCTCCCAGTGTCTGGTGGAAAGCAGACTGAACCAGGTTATTGTCCTGCTGAAAGGTGAATTCATCTCCCAGTGTCTGGTGGAAAGCAGACTGAACCAGGTTATTGTCCTGCTGAAAGGTGAATTCATCTCCCAGTGTCTGGTGGAAAGCAGACTGAACCAGGTTATTGTCCTGCTGAAAGGTGAATTCATCTCCCAGTGTCTGGTGGAAAGCAGACTCAACCAGATTTTCCTCTAGGATTTTGCCTGTGCATATTTCCATTCCATTTATTTTTTATGCTGAAATACCCATAACATGATGCAACTTAATATGTGACTTGTTAAGCACATTTTTACTCCTGAACTTATTTAGGCTTGCCATAACTAAGGGGTCGAACACTTATTGACTCAAGATATTTCAGCTTTTTAAAATTGTATTAATTTGAAAACAATTTGAAAAACATCATTCCACTTTGACATTACGGGGTATTGTGTGTAGGCCACATACAAAGAAATCTAAATTGAATCCATTTGAAATTGTAGGTTATGTTTGATGTCACCCTCCGATACTTTCTTACCTTGCCCCTCCTTATGTTGTTCTGAGTGTAACCTTGACCAGGAGAGCACTCTGCCCCAACAGACCAGGTCACAGTCAACAACCTATAGCTACACACACACACATAAACACTCACCCTCTGGGGATCTCTCCAACCACGGCCACATCGTATTGGCTGTTCAGGTTGCCGTAGTAGGAGATGAGTGTTGCTGCTACGATCTGTAACACACACACACACACACACACACACACACACACACACACACACACACACACACACACACACACACACACATATATAGGTTGCCATGCTCACAACAACAAAGCATCTGCTGTTGTTTGCACGTGTAGGAACTTGTATGCATGCATGTGTGTAATTGTGAGTAAATCATTATCGCAGACCCTGTGTGGGTTTGGAATTCAAGCAGAAACACAGGCCAATCATTGAACAGAGCTCATCACTTGAGAACATTTTATTGGATCAATGAGAAACCAAGCACTACCATGAACTGGAGGAAAACACACTGACTGGGTAGAATATTAACCCTTTGAGATGTACCAAGAGCTTCCAACTGATTCTAATTGCTGATATCACAACAAAAATCTGGATCATTAAACTGAGAATAAGATAGACTTCCTCTCAAAATGTTTAACAGGATGAGAAGACACTGTGTTCTGTTACACTCCTTATAGATATCAGCCATGATGACAGGATGCCCTCTAGTGGCTTTCATGACAACACACATGTTCAAGGGACCAAACGAGAGAGAGAGAAAGAGGAGGAAAGGACTTGACAGGAGGAAGGAAAGGACTTGACAGGAGGAAGGAAAAGACTTGACAGGAGGACAGAAAAGACTTGACAGGAGGACAGAAAAGACTTGACAGGAGGACAGAAAAGACTTGACAGGAGGAAGGAAAAGACTTGACAGGAGGAAGGAAAAGACTTGACAGGAGGACAGAAAAGACTTGACAGGAGGACAGAAAAGACTTGACAGGAGGAAGGAAAAGACTTGACAGGAGGAAGGAAAAGACTTGACAGGAGGATAGAAAAGACTTGACAGGAGGATAGAAAAGACTTGACAGGAGGACAGAAAAGACTTGACAGGAGGACAGAAAAGACTTGACAGGAGGAAGGAAAAGACTTGACAGGAGGACAGAAAAGACTTGACAGGAGGACAGAAAAGACTTGACAGGAGGACAGAAAAGACTTGACAGGAGGACAGAAAAGACTTGACAGGAGGAAGGAAAAGACTTGACAGGAGGAAGGAAAAGACTTGACAGGAGGAAGGAAAAGACTTGACAGGAGGAAGGAAAAGACTTGACAGGAGGATAGAAAAGACTTGACAGGAGGACAGAAAAGACTTGACAGGAGGACAGAAAAGACGACAGGAGGACAGAAAAGACTTGACAGGAGGACAGAAAAGACTTGACAGGAGGAAGGAAAAGAGTCGACAGGAGGAAGGAAAAGACTTGACAGGAGGAAGGAAAAGACTTGACAGGAGGAAGGAAAAGACTTGACAGGAGGAAGGAAAAGACTTGACAGGAGGAAGGAAAAGACTTGACAGGAGGACAGAAAAGACCTGACAGGAGGAAGGAAAAGACTTGACAGGAGGAAGGAAAAGACTTGACAGGAGGAAGGAAAAGACTTGACAGGACAGAAAAGACTTGACAGGAGGAAGGAAAAGACTTGACAGGAGGAAGGAAAAGACTTGACAGGAGGAAGGAAAAGACTTGACAGGAGGACAGAAAAGACTTGACAGGAGGACAGAAAAGACTTGATAGGAGGAAGGAAAAGACTTGACAGGAGGAAGGAAAAGACTTGACAGGAGGACAGAAAAGACTTGACAGGAGGACAGAAAAGACTTGACAGGAGGAAGGAAAAGACTTGACAGGAGGACAGAAAAGACTTGACAGGAGGACAGAAAAGACTTGACAGGAGGAAGGAAAAGACTTGACAGGAGGAAGGAAAAGACTTGACAGGAGGAAGGAAAAGACTTGACAGGAGGATAGAAAAGACTTGACAGGAGGAAGGAAAAGACTTGACAGGAGGAAGGAAAAGACTTGACAGGAGGACAGAAAAGACTTGACAGGAGGAAGGAAAAGACTTGACAGGAGGAAGGAAAAGACTTGACAGGAGGACGGAAAAGACTTGACAGGAGGAAGGAAAAGACTTGACAGGAGGAAGGAAAAGACTTGACAGGAGGAAGGAAAAGACTTGACAGGAGGATAGAAAAGACTTGACAGGAGGACAGAAAAGACTTGACAGGAGGACAGAAAAGACTTGACAGGAGGAAGGAAAAGACTTGACAGGAGGACAGAAAAGACTTGACAGGAGGACAGAAAAGACTTGACAGGAGGACAGAAAAGACTTGACAGGAGGACAGAAAAGACTTGACAGGAGGAAGGAAAAGACTTGACAGGAGGAAGGAAAAGACTTGACAGGAGGAAGGAAAAGACTTGACAGGAGGAAGGAAAAGACTTGACAGGAGGATAGAAAAGACTTGACAGGAGGACAGAAAAGACTTGACAGGAGGACAGAAAAGACTTGACAGGAGGAAGGAAAAGACTCGACAGGAAGAAGGAAAAGACTTGACAGGAGGAAGGAAAAGACTTGACAGGAGGAAGGAAAAGACTTGACAGGAGGAAGGAAAAGACTTGACAGGAGGACAGAAAAGACCTGACAGGAGGAAGGAAAAGACTTGACAGGAGGAAGGAAAAGACTTGACAGGAGGAAGGAAAAGACTTGACAGGAGGACAGAAAAGACTTGACAGGAGGAAGGAAAAGACTTGACAGGAGGAAGGAAAAGACTTGACAGGAGGACGGAAAAGACTTGACAGGAGGAAGGAAAAGACTTGACAGGAGGAAGGAAAAGACTTGACAGGAGGAAGGAAAAGACTTGACAGGAGGATAGAAAAGACTTGACAGGAGGACAGAAAAGACTTGACAGGAGGACAGAAAAGACTTGACAGGAGGAAGGAAAAGACTTGACAGGAGGAAGGAAAAGACTTGACAGGAGGACAGAAAAGACTTGACAGGAGGACAGAAAAGACTTGACAGGAGGACAGAAAAGACTTGACAGGAGGACAGAAAAGACTTGACAGGAGGAAGGAAAAGACTTGACAGGAGGAAGGAAAAGACTTGACAGGAGGAAGGAAAAGACTTGACAGGAGGAAGGAAAAGACTTGACAGGAGGATAGAAAAGACTTGACAGGAGGAAGGAAAAGACTCGACAGGAAGAAGGAAAAGACTTGACAGGAGGAAGGAAAAGACTTGACAGGAGGAAGGAAAAGACTTGACAGGAGGAAGGAAAAGACTTGACAGGAGGACAGAAAAGACCTGACAGGAGGAAGGAAAAGACTTGACAGGAGGAAGGAAAAGACTTGACAGGAGGAAGGAAAAGACTTGACAGGAGGACAGAAAAGACTTGACAGGAGGAAGGAAAAGACTCGACAGGAGGAAGGAAAAGACTTGACAGGAGGAAGGAAAAGACTTGACAGGAGGAAGGAAAAGACTTGACAGGAGGAAGGAAAAGACTTGACAGGAGGACAGAAAAGACCTGACAGGAGGAAGGAAAAGACTTGACAGGAGGAAGGAAAAGACTTGACAGGAGGAAGGAAAAGACTTGACAGGACAGAAAAGACTTGACAGGAGGAAGGAAAAGACTTGACAGGAGGAAGGAAAAGACTTGACAGGAGGAAGGAAAAGACTTGACAGGAGGAAGGAAAAGACTTGACAGGAGGAAGGAAAAGACTTGACAGGAGGAAGGAAAAGACTTGACAGGAGGAAGGAAAAGACTTGACAGGAGGACAGAAAAGACCTGACAGGAGGAAGGAAAAGACTTGACAGGAGGAAGGAAAAGACTTGACAGGAGGAAGGAAAAGACTTGACAGGACAGAAAAGACTTGACAGGAGGAAGGAAAAGACTTGACAGGAGGAAGGAAAAGACTTGACAGGAGGACAGAAAAGACTTGACAGGAGGAAGGAAAAGACTTGACAGGAGGAAGGAAAAGACTTGACAGGAGGAAGGAAAAGACTTGACAGGAGGAAGGAAAAGACTTGACAGGAGGATAGAAAAGACTTGACAGGAGGACAGAAAAGACTTGACAGGAGGACAGAAAAGACTTGACAGGAGGACAGAAAAGACTTGACAGGAGGAAGGAAAAGAGTCGACAGGAGGAAGGAAAAGACTTGACAGGAGGAAGGAAAAGACTTGACAGGAGGAAGGAAAAGACTTGACAGGAGGACAGAAAAGACCTGACAGGAGGAAGGAAAAGACTTGACAGGAGGAAGGAAAAGACTTGACAGGAGGAAGGAAAAGACTTGACAGGACAGAAAAGACTTGACAGGAGGAAGGAAAAGACTTGACAGGAGGAAGGAAAAGACTTGACAGGAGGAAGGAAAAGACTTGACAGGAGGACAGAAAAGACTTGACAGGAGGACAGAAAAGACTTGACAGGAGGAAGGAAAAGACTTGACAGGAGGAAGGAAAAGACTTGACAGGAGGACAGAAAAGACTTGACAGGAGGACAGAAAAGACTTGACAGGAGGAAGGAAAAGACTTGACAGGAGGACAGAAAAGACTTGACAGGAGGACAGAAAAGACTTGACAGGAGGAAGGAAAAGACTTGACAGGAGGAAGGAAAAGACTTGACAGGAGGAAGGAAAAGACTTGACAGGAGGATAGAAAAGACTTGACAGGAGGAAGGAAAAGACTTGACAGGAGGAAGGAAAAGACTTGACAGGAGGACAGAAAAGACTTGACAGGAGGAAGGAAAAGACTTGACAGGAGGAAGGAAAAGACTTGACAGGAGGACGGAAAAGACTTGACAGGAGGAAGGAAAAGACTTGACAGGAGGAAGGAAAAGACTTGACAGGAGGAAGGAAAAGACTTGACAGGAGGATAGAAAAGACTTGACAGGAGGACAGAAAAGACTTGACAGGAGGACAGAAAAGACTTGACAGGAGGAAGGAAAAGACTTGACAGGAGGAAGGAAAAGACTTGACAGGAGGACAGAAAAGACTTGACAGGAGGACAGAAAAGACTTGACAGGAGGACAGAAAAGACTTGACAGGAGGACAGAAAAGACTTGACAGGAGGAAGGAAAAGACTTGACAGGAGGAAGGAAAAGACTTGACAGGAGGAAGGAAAAGACTTGACAGGAGGAAGGAAAAGACTTGACAGGAGGATAGAAAAGACTTGACAGGAGGACAGAAAAGACTTGACAGGAGGACAGAAAAGACTTGACAGGAGGAAGGAAAAGACTCGACAGGAAGAAAGAAAAGACTTGACAGGAGGAAGGAAAAGACTTGACAGGAGGAAGGAAAAGACTTGACAGGAGGAAGGAAAAGACTTGACAGGAGGACAGAAAAGACCTGACAGGAGGAAGGAAAAGACTTGACAGGAGGAAGGAAAAGACTTGACAGGAGGAAGGAAAAGACTTGACAGGAGGACAGAAAAGACTTGACAGGAGGAAGGAAAAGACTTGACAGGAGGAAGGAAAAGACTTGACAGGAGGACGGAAAAGACTTGACAGGAGGAAGGAAAAGACTTGACAGGAGGAAGGAAAAGACTTGACAGGAGGAAGGAAAAGACTTGACAGGAGGATAGAAAAGACTTGACAGGAGGACAGAAAAGACTTGACAGGAGGACAGAAAAGACTTGACAGGAGGAAGGAAAAGACTTGACAGGAGGAAGGAAAAGACTTGACAGGAGGACAGAAAAGACTTGACAGGAGGACAGAAAAGACTTGACAGGAGGACAGAAAAGACTTGACAGGAGGAAGGAAAAGACTTGACAGGAGGAAGGAAAAGACTTGACAGGAGGAAGGAAAAGACTTGACAGGAGGAAGGAAAAGACTTGACAGGAGGATAGAAAAGACATGACAGGAGGACAGAAAAGACTTGACAGGAGGACAGAAAAGACTTGACAGGAGGAAGGAAAAGACTCGACAGGAAGAAGGAAAAGACTTGACAGGAGGAAGGAAAAGACTTGACAGGAGGAAGGAAAAGACTTGACAGGAGGAAGGAAAAGACTTGACAGGAGGACAGAAAAGACCTGACAGGAGGAAGGAAAAGACTTGACAGGAGGAAGGAAAAGACTTGACAGGAGGAAGGAAAAGACTTGACAGGAGGACAGAAAAGACTTGACAGGAGGAAGGAAAAGACTCGACAGGAGGAAGGAAAAGACTTGACAGGAGGAAGGAAAAGACTTGACAGGAGGAAGGAAAAGACTTGACAGGAGGAAGGAAAAGACTTGACAGGAGGACAGAAAAGACCTGACAGGAGGAAGGAAAAGACTTGACAGGAGGAAGGAAAAGACTTGACAGGAGGAAGGAAAAGACTTGACAGGACAGAAAAGACTTGACAGGAGGAAGGAAAAGACTTGACAGGAGGAAGGAAAAGACTTGACAGGAGGAAGGAAAAGACTTGACAGGAGGAAGGAAAATACTTGTATGTAATGTTGTCTCTGACGCAGCCTTCTACTTGTAATGATCTAATAAACTAAATCAATCAATCAATCAATCAGTCAATCAATCAATGATTGTGTGACTAATGACTCAGAGAGCGGTTAGGTATGGAGGACTTACCACTATGAGTTCTATGGGAATAGGCAGAGGTAGTTTATTCTCATAACAGGAGTTGAGTTCTTTGACCACTATGAGGACCACCAAGGCCACTAGACTAACCACCAGGGTCCCAATGTTAGTCTCTGGCAGATGTCTACAGATGTCTATTAGGATCTAGAGAGAGAGAGAGAGAGAGAGAGAGAGAGAGAGATGGACAGTCAGACTGTTATTGCCTGCATTCCATAGGTGGAAACTTGTACAACTGTGTCACATCTGTCTGTGTCGGTGTGTGTGCTTGAGTGTGGATGTGTTGTGTGTACTCACATAGACCTGAGACAGTGGTCCGGAGAAGCGTGCAGGGTGGATACCAAAGATGTATTTGAGTTGTGAGATGACCACGTGTGTAGCTGCTCCTGTTGTGTAGCCACGTACCAGGGGCTCCGAAAGGTACGTCACCACGAAACCAAACCGCACCATACCCAACAGGACCTGAAAGAGCCCACTCAGTACAGTGGTACTGGCTGCTATTTGAACTCTGTAGGCGTCACGGGCTGTCACATCCAGAACTGCTGTCCCGTTGGTTCCATTCAGGAATGTGAAGTCACTGTCTGGGGCCAGCCTCTCTGTCACACTGCCTATCATGATGCTGATCACAGCAAACGTTCCTGAGGAAAAACACCACCTTAGTGAAACTCATTATTCCTCTGACCGATGATATTAAAACATTCACTCTCTCAAGTCTTTCTCCCTCTCTCTCTTTCTCCTCCTTTCTCTCATTCTCCTCCTTTCTCCTCTCTCTTTCTCCTCCTGTGTCTCCTCTCTCTGTCTCCTCTTCTCTCTGTCCCCACCTCTGGCTTCTCCTCTCTCTTTCTCCTCCTGTGTCTCCACCTCTCTCTGTCTCCTCTTCTCTCTGTCCCCACCTCTGGCTTCTCCTCTCTCTTTCTCCTCATCTCTCTGTCTCTGTTAAGGGAATTTGTATCAATAATGACTAATTATGTATACATTTAAATCAGGACTGACTAATCAGAATACTATTATATTACTGTATATGTATGAATTTTCTTTATAATCCTAGTACTGAATATAATGTGTGTAAATATAATCAAGAATTAGAACAATGACTGTCTGTTCCTTGGTAGAAATGAATGAACTTATCTACACAGGCAGACCTTGGCTCTGTTCATAAATTATCTTGATAGGGAGAGACGATGTGAGAACCATGCAGCCATTGTACTGGAGCGGAGATGACACGGCTAGGACTAAAACTAATGACGTCATTTTCAGTTTATAACCTGTGGTAAAATGTATAATGGGCAGTACTCTCGAGAATAAAAGCTGCTGATTGACTTTAAGAATGGTCTCTGTCCATTTTATACAAATAAGAGCCTTACAAATTCTTATGAATTGACAGAGTGTTTAATTTTAATTGGGTATTAAAACAGAGGAATATTATTCCTGTAACAGTCTCCCTCTCTCTTTCTCCTCCTCTCTCTTTCCCTCTTTCTCTTTCTCCATCTCCTCCTCTCTCTTTCAATCTCTCCCTCTCTCCTCCTCTCTTTTTCCCTCTCTCGCTTTCTCCTCTCACTTTCTCCTCTTTCTCCTCTCTCTGTCCCCTCCTCTCTCTTTCTCCTCCTCTCTCTCTCTTTCCTTCTTTCTCTTTCTCTCTCTGTCTCCTTCTCTCTCTTTCTCTTCCTCTCTCTTTCCCTATCTCTCTTTCCCCTCGTCTATCTGTCTTCTCCTCTCTCTTTCCCTCTCTCTCTTTCCCTTTTCCCCTCATCTCTCTGTCTCCTCCTCTCTCTTTCCCTCTCTCTCTTTCTCCTCAGTTTTCTTGTCCGCTCTCTTTCCCCTCCTCTCCCTGTCTCCTCCTCTCTCTTTCCCTATCTCTCTGTCTCCTCCTCCCCTGTCTCCTCCTCTCTCTTTCCCTCTCTCTCTTTCCCTTTTCTCCTCATCTCTCTGTCTCCTCCTCTCTCTTTCCCTCTCTCTCTTTCTCCTCAGTTTTCTTGTCCGCTCTCTTTCCCCTCCTCTCCCTGTCTCCTCCTCTCTCTTTCCCTCTCTCCCTTTCCCTCTCTCTCTTTCCCCATCTATCTGTCTCCTCCTCTCTTTTTCCCTCTCTCTCTTTCCCCTTTCCCCTCATCTCTCTGTCTCCTCCTCTCTCTTTCCCTCTCTCTCTGTCTCCTCCTCTCCCTGTCTCCTCCTCTCTCTTTCCCTCTCTCTCTGTCTCCTCCTCCCCTGTCTCCTCCTCTCTCTTTCCCTCTCTCTCTTTCCCTTTTCTCCTCATCTCTCTGTCTCCTCCTCTCTCTTTCCCTCTCTCTCTTTCTCCTCAGTTTTCTTGTCCGCTCTCTTTCCCCTCCTTTCCCTGTCTCCTCCTCTCTCTTTCCCTCTCTCTCTCTCCTCCTCCCCTGTCTCCTCCTCTCTCTTTCCCTCTCTCCCTTTCCCTCTCTCTCTTTCCCCATCTATCTGTCTCCTCCTCTCTTTTTCCCTCTCTCTCTTTCCCCTTTCCCCTCATCTCTCTGTCTCCTCCTCTCTCTTTCCCTCTCTCTCTGTCTCCTCCTCTCCATGTCTCCTCCTCTTTCTTTCCCTCTCTCTCTGTCTCCTCCTCCCCTGTCTCCTCCTCTCTCTTTCCCTCTCTCTCTTTCCCTTTTCCCCTCATCTCTCTGTCTCCTCCTCTCTCTTTCCCTCTCTCTCTTTCTCCTCAGTTTTCTTGTCCGCTCTCATTCCCTCCTCTTCCTGTCTCCTCCTCTCTCTTTCCCTATCTCTCTTTCTCCTCCTCTCTGTTTCCTCCTCTCTCTTTCCCTATCTCTCTTTCTCCTCCTCTCTGTTTCCTCCTCTCTCTTTCCCTCTCTCTCTTTCCCTCTCTCTCTTTCCCCATCTCTCTGTCTCCTCCTCTCTATATCCCTCTCTCTCTTTCCCCTCCTCTCTCTGTCCCACTCTCTCTTTCTCCTCCTCTCTCTTTCCTCCTCTCTCTGTCTCCTCCTCCCTCTTTCTCGTCCTCTCTTTCTCCTCCTCTCTCATCCTCTGTCTCCTCCTCTCTCTTTCCCTCTCTCTCTTTCCCCATCTCTCTGTCTCCTCCTCTCTCTTTCCCTCTCTCTCTTTCTCCTCAGTTTTCTCATCCTCTCTCTTTCCCCTCCTCTCCCTGTCTCCTCCTCTCTCTATCCCTCTTTCTCTTTCTTCTCCTCTCTGTTTCCTCCTCTTTCTGTCTCCTCCTCTTTCCCCTCCTCTCCCTGTCTCCTCCTCTCTCTATCCCTCTTTCTCTTTCTTCTCCTCTCTGTTTCCTCCTCTTTCTGTCTCCTCCTCCCTCTTTCTCGTCCTCTCTTTCTCCTCCTCTCTCATCCTCTGTCTCCTCCTCTCTCTTTCCCTCTCTCTCTTTCCCCATCTCTCTGTCTCCTCCTCTCTCTTCCCCTCTCTCTTTCTCCTCAGTTTTCTCATCCTCTCTCTTTCCCCTCCTCTCCCTGTCTCCTCCTCTCTCTATCCCTCTTTCTCTTTCTTCTCCTCTCTGTTTCCTCCTCTTTCTGTCTCCTCCTCTTTCCCCTCCTCTCCCTGTCTCCTCCTCTCTCTATCCCTCTTTCTCTTTCTTCTCCTCTCTGTTTCCTCCTCTTTCTGTCTCCTCCTCTTTCCCCTATCTCTCTTTCTCCTCCTTTCTTTTTCCTTCTCTCTCTATCTCCTCTTCTCTCTTCCCCTCTCTCTCTCTGTCTCCTCCTCTCTCTTTCCCCCTCTCTCTGTCTCCTCCTCTCTCCACTGTCTTACCTATGGAGATGTGTCTGGAGGTGCCAAGGATGCAGTAGACCAGTACAGGGTAGAAGGAGGTGTAGAGACCAAACACTGGAGGCACAGAGGCCAGGAGAGCATAGGCCATACCTAGGCAAATGTTACAGGAAGGTCTTCATAGTCTTCACAAAATATATAGTTATCATATATTCTCAAATAGGTCATGTAACTTTTAGGAATTTAACAGCCCAAAGAGATTAAACAATAACTTGAGATCAATTTATGTAAATCAGGCTTTTCCATACCTCAAACATTGGCATCAATCAATCAAATATATTTATGTAGTCCTTTTCCATTAGCAGGAGATTTGGGAGATTTCCATGTGAGTTACATGTATTGCTGATTTCAAGGTAGGGTCATGTGATCCGGCCCTGTTATTGAACCCTGTGATCTGGCCCTGTGACTGGACCACGTGACTGGACCATGTGATCAGGCCCTGTGACTGGACCACGTGACTGGACCATGTGATCAGGCCCTGTGATCGGGCCCTGTGATCGGGCCCTGTGATCGGACCCTGTGATTGGACCCTGTTATTGGACCCTGTGATTGGGCCCTGTGTGTGTGTGTGTTTGGTCAGACAGTAGATGTAGCACAGACCCTGAGGCAGGTGCATGATGCCAACGCTGATGCCAGAGATGAGGTCTCCCAGGCCGTTGTCTCTCACTGAGTAACGTGGCAACCATGACAGGACAGGCAAAGTGCTCAGCACAGAGCGCTTCAGCTTGGGCATGGAACATCTGACACCAGGGTGGAGAGCATCATAGAGAGTTGGAGAAAAGAGGAATACAGTTTTGTTATCCATTTGTGACAACTGAAATGTGTCTGCTGAGTTTAACAGTTGGTGGAAAGGGCATGGGTATGCAACTCTTCTCCTGGAGCGCCACAGTGTGTGCAGGGTCTTGTTCTAGCCCAGCTCCAACACATATGATTTAACTAACCAGGAGACTTAAAGCTAGGCTGGAACAAAAACCTGCACACACTGTGTCCCTCCAGGACCGGGGTTTACAGAGAAACCATGACAACTATCTGTACGGTTCTGTTTATCCGCCCAGTGAAAACAAAAGAGGTGTAATCTGTGTTTGGAATGTTCATCTGGATTATGTAGCTAAAGCGTTCTTGGCTTTGTCTTGTGTTTTTAATGAGTTCATTTTTTCTGACTTGATATATTAATATTTGGTGGCAGTGCAGTGTCATACTCTGTGATAGGTTAATATTTGGTGGCAGTGCAGTGTCATACTCTGTGATAGGTTAATATTTGGTGGAAGTGCAGTGTGATACTCTCTGATAGGTTAATATTTGGTGGCAGTGTAGTGTCATACTCTGTGATAGTGTCAGAGAGTATCACACTGCACTGTCACCAAATATTAACCTATGTTTCAGTTTCAAGAGGCCATCGGGGCTCAGGTCCAGAGGAAGATTAACTTTTCTCTTCAAGCCTCAATAGGTCACACGGCCTGGACCAGTCTGGATACAGTGCCTTGCAAAAGTATTCACCCCCTTGGCATTTTTCCTATTTTGTTTCAATACAACCTGTAATTGAAATGGATTTTTATTTGGATTCCATCTAATGGACATACACAAAATACTCCAAATTGGTGAAGTGGAAAAAATAACTTGTTTCAAAAAATGATAAAAAAAGGGAAAAGTGGTGCGTAAATACAGTGCCTTGCGAAAGTATTCGGCCCCCTTGAACTTTGCGACCTTTTGCCACATTTCAGGCTTCAAACATAAAGATATAAAACTGTATTTTTTTGTGAAGAATCAACAACAAGTGGGACACAATCATGAAGTGGAATGACATTTATTGGATATTTCAAACTTTTTTAACAAATCAAAAACTGAAAAATTGGGCGTGCAAAATTATTCAGCCCCCTTAAATTAATACTTTGTAGCGCCACCTTTTGCTGCGATTATAGCTGTAAGTCGCTTGGGGTATGTCTCTATCAGTTTTGCACATCGAGAGACTGAATTTTTTCCCCATTCCTCCTTGCAAAACAGCTCGAGCTCAGTGAGGTTGGATGGAGAGCATTTGTGAACAGCAGTTTTCAGTTCTTTCCACAGATTCTCGATTGGATTCAGGTCTGGACTTTGACTTGGCCATTCTAACACCTGGATATGTTTATTTTTGAACCATTCCATTGTAGATTTTGCTTTATGTTTTGGATCATTGTCTTGTTGGAAGACAAATCTCCGTCCCAGTCTCAGGTCTTTTGCAGACTCCATCAGGTTTTCTTCCAGAATGGTCCTGTATTTGGCTCCATCCATCTTCCCATCAATTTTAACCATCTTCCCTGTCCCTGCTGAAGAAAAGCAGGCCCAAACCATGATGCTGCCACCACCATGTTTGATAGTGGGGATGGTGTGTTCAGGGTGATGAGCTGTGTTGCTTTTACGCCAAACATAATGTTTTGTATTGTTGCCAAAAAGTTCAATTTTGGTTTCATCTGACCAGAGCACCTTCTTCCACATGTTTGGTGTGTCTCCCAGGTGGCTTGTGGCACACTTTAAATGACTCTTTTTATGGATATCTTTAAGAAATGGCTTTCTTCTTGCCACTCTTCCATAAAGGCCAGATTTGTGCAATATACGACTGATTGTTGTCCTATGGACAGAGTCTCCCACCTCAGCTGTAGATCTCTGCAGTTCATCCAGAGTGATCATGGGCCTCTTGGCTGCATCTCTGATCAGTCTTCTCCTTGTATGAGCTGAAAGTTTAGAGGGACGGCCAGGTCTTGGTAGATTTGCAGTGGTCTGATACTCCTTCCATTTCAATATTATCGCTTGCACAGTGCTCTTTGGGATGTTTAAAGCTTGGGAAATCTTTTTGTATCCAAATCCGGCTTTAAACTTCTTCACAACAGTATCTCGGACCTGCCTGGTGTGTTCCTTGTTCTTCATGATGCTCTCTGCGCTTTTAACGGACCTCTGAGACTATCACAGTGCAGGTGCATTTATACGGAGACTTGATTACACACAGGTGGATTGTATTTATCATCATTAGTCATTTAGGTCAACATTGGATCATTCAGAGATCCTCACTGAACTTCTGGAGAGAGTTTGCTGCACTGAAAGTAAAGGGGCTGAATAATTTTGCACGCCCAATTTTTCAGTTTTTGATTTGTTAAAAAAATTTGAAATATCCAATAAATGTCGTTCCACTTCATGATTGTGTCCCACTTGTTGTTGATTCTTCACAAAAAAATACAGTTTTATATCTTTATGTTTGAAGCCTGAAATGTGGCAAAAGGTCGCAAAGTTCAAGGGGGCCGAATACTTTCGCAAGGCACTGTATGTACTCACCCCCTCTGCTATGAAGCCCCTAAATAAGATCTGGTGCAACCAATTACCTTCAGAAGTCACATTATTACTTAAATAAAGTCCACCTGCAATCTAAGTTTCACATGATCTCAGTATATGTACACCTGTTCTGAAAGGCCCAGAGTCTGCAACACCACCAAGCAAGTAGCACCACCAAGCAAGCGGCACTATGAAAACCAAGGAGCTCTTCAAACAGGTTGTGGAGAAGTACAGATCAGGGTTTGGTCATAAACAAATATCAGAAACTTTGAACATCCCACGGAGCACAATTAAATCCATTATTAAAAAACAGAAAGAATATGGCACCACAACAAACCTGCCAAGAGAGAGCCACCCACCAAAACTCACAGACCAGGCAAGGAGGGCATTAACCAGCGAGGCAACAATGAGACCAAAGATAATGCTGAAGGAGCGGAAAAGCTCCACAGTGGAGATTGGAGTATCTGTCCATAGGATGACATTAAGCCATACACTCCACAGAGCTGGGCTTTACGGAAGAGTGGCCAGAAAAAAGCCATTGCTTAATACCTATCTATGCTAGGTGAGACGGTAGTGTCCCACCTGACCAACATCCAGTGAAAGTGCAGGGCTCCAAATTCAAACTACAGAATTGTAAATATTTAACATTCTTGAAAATACACATGCAATATGTCAAAATGAAGCTTAACTTCTTGTTAATCCAGCCGCGGTGTCAGATTTCAAAATGGCTTTACGGCGAAAGCAAACCATGCGATTATCTGAGGACAGCACCCCACCACACAAATGCATAACAATCATTTTCAACCAGGCAGGTGGCGACGAAAGTCAGAAATAACGATATAATTCATGCCTTACCTTTGAAGATCTTCTTCTGTTGGCACTCCAATATGTCCATTAAACATCACAAATGGTGCTTTTATTCGATAAACTTCTTTTTATATCCCCAAAAATGTCCATTTATTTGGCGAGTTTGATTCAGAAAAACACCGGTTCCAACTCGCCCAACATGACTACAAATGATCTAATAAGTTACCTGTAAACTTTGTCCAAACATTTCAAATAACTTTCCTAATCCATCCTTAGGTATCCTAAAAGGTAAATAATCAATACAATTTAAGACGGAATATACTGTGTTCAATAGCAGATAAAATCAAAGTGGAGCGAGCTACAGGTCGCGCGCCCCAAACAAAAGAGTCCACTAGGCTTGACTCTCATTCTGAATAGCCGTACTTCTTCATTTCTCAAAGGAAAAACATCAACCAATTTCTAAATTCTGTTGACATCTAGTGGAAGCCATAGGAACTGCAAGCAAGTGCCTCATAAATCTAGTTTGCCATAGAAAACCAATTGAAAACACAGTGAACTCAAAAGGATTTTCCTGGATGGTTTGTCCTCGGGGTTTTGCCAGCCAAGTAAGTTATGTTATACTCAGACATAATTTTAACAGTTTTAGAAACTTTAGAGTGTTTTCGATCCAAATCTACAAATTATATGCATATCCTAGCTTCTGGGTCTGAATAGCAGGTGGTGTACTGTGGGCATGCTTTTCATCCGGGTGTCAAAATACCGCCCCCTATCCCGAAGAAATTTAAAGAAAAAATAAGCAAACACATTTGGTGTTCACCAAAAGGCATGTGGGGACTCCCCAAACATATGGAAGAAGGTACTGTGTTTTTTGGCCATCAAGGAAAATGCTATGTCTGGCGCAAACCCAACACCTCTCATCACCCCCACAGTGAAGCATAGTGGTGGCAGCATCAGGCTGTGTTTCATCAGCAGGGACTGGGAAACTGGTCAGAATGGAAGGAATTTTTAATTTATTCATTATTTTTTACCAGGTAAGTTGACTGAGAACACATTCTCATTTGCAGCAATGACCTGGGGAATAGTTACAGGGGAGATGAGGGGGGATTAATGAGCCAATTGTAAACTGGGGATTATTAGGTGACCGTGATGGTTTAAGGGCCAGATTGAGAATTTAGCCAGGACACCAGGGTTAACACCCCTACGATAAGTGCCATGGGATCTTTAATGACCTCAGAGAGTCAGGACACCTGTTTAACGTCCCATCCGAAAGACAGCACGCTACACAGGGCAGTGTCCCCAATCACTGCCCTGGGGCATTGGGATATTTCTTTAGACCAGAGGAAAGAGTGCCTCCTACTGGCCCTCCCATCCAGGAACTGACCAGGACCAACCCTGCTTAGCTTCAGAAGCAAGCCAGCAGTGGTGTGCAGGGTGGTATGCTGCTGGCAATGATGTTTGGCGCTAAATACAGGGAATTTCTTGAGGGAAACCTCTTTCAGTCTTTCAGAGATTTGAGACTGGGACGGAGGTTCACCTTCCAGCAAGACAATGACCCTAAGCATACTGCAAAAGCAAGGGGAAACATTTAAATGTCTTGGAATGGCCTAGTCAAAGCCCAGACCTCAATCCAATTGAGAATCTGTGGTATGACTTAAAGTTTGCTGTACACCAGCGGAACCCATCCAACTTGAAGGAGCTGGAGCAGCAGAATGGGCAGAAACCCCAGTGGCTTGATGTGCCAAGCTTATAGAGACATAACCAAAGAGTCTTGCAGCTGTCATTGCTGCAAAAGGGGGTGAATAGTTATGCACGCTCTAGTTTTCTGCTTTTCTGTCTTATTTCTTGATGGTTTCACAATAACAAATATTTTGCATCTTCAAAGTGGAAGGCATGTTTAAAATAAAATGATACAACCCCCCCCAAAAATCTATTTAATTCCAGGTTTTAAGGCAACAAAATAGGATAAATGCCAAGGGGGGTGAATACTTTCGCAAGCCACTGTAAGTCACACAGTCTGGACCAAACTGTCTGTCTGAATAAGTCACACGGCCTGGACCAAACTGTCTGTCTGAATAAGTCACACGGCCTGGACCAAACTGTCTGTCTGAATAAGTCACACGGCCTGGACCAAACTGTCTGTCTGAATAAGTCACACGGCCTGGACCAAACTGTCTGTCTGAATAAGTCACACGGCCTGGACCAAACTGTCTGTCTGAATAAGTCACACGGCCTGGACCAAACTGTCTGTCTGAATAAGTCACACGGCCTGGACCAAACTGTCTGCTTTTCATAACCCAGATAAAAAAGACTACAGTTTACTATAGAATACTATAGTACTTACTATATAATGATATAGTATTCTGTTACTATAGAATACTATAGTACTTACTATATAATGATATAGTATTCTGTTACTATAGAATTATGTAGTATTTTGTAGTAAACCTGTATACTGTAGAATTCTATACTGCACACTGTCGTATCCCCTGATCGTGTAGTGTGAACTATATAATTGTGTAGTATACTGTGGATTACTACTGTATACTACACACTGTAGTATCCCTTGATCATGTAGTGATTACTATATAATTTTGTAATATACTGTAGAATACTGTACTACACACTGTAGTATCCCTTGATCATGTAGTGCTTACTATATAATTTTGTAATATACTGTAGAATACTGTACTACACACTGTAGTATCCCTTGATCATGTAGTGCTTACTGCATAATTTTGTAATATACTGTAGAATACTGTACTACACACTGTAGTATCCCTTAACCATGTAGTGCTTACTATAAAATGTTGTAGTATACTGTAGAATACTATATTAAATACTACAATATTATCTGCCAAAAACACTGTAGTAAATACTACGGCAATGTCCAATAAAACATAGTTTTTTAAAAACTATACTAATACTACATTATTCAATTTGCATATGCTCCACCCATACCCATCCCCCATATCCAAATTTGTGCCACCCATAAGTAAGAAACCTACATGCCAATTATAGACCATATATTGTGTTCCCTTACAGATTTTCCCTTACAGATTTCTTATCTTATATGTCAAAGATAATAGAACAAAAAACACTAGTAAATACTACAGTAATACCTGCAATAACACTACAGTAATTACTATAGTATTTATACTGTAATACACTGTACTACAGTCAAGTCCACAAAACCATATAGTGAACACTACATTAACGTCTGTAAAAACACTACAGTGAATACTACAGTAAAGTCTGCAAAAACCGTACAGTGAATACTATAGTATACTAGTTTGTCCTCAAAAACACTACAGTGAATACTATAGTCTGCAAAAACACTACAGCACATTACAGCAAAAAACACTACCGTGAATACTATAGTATACTACAGTCTGCAAAAACACTACCGTGAATACTATAGTATACTACAGTCTGCAAAAACACTACCGTGAATACTATAGTATACTACAGTCTGCAAAAACACTACCGTGAATACTATAGTATACTACAGTCTGCAAAAACACTACAGTGAATACTATAGTATACTACAGTCTGCAAAAACACTACAGCACATTACAGCAAAAAACACTACAGTGAAAACTATAGTATATAAATATAGTAATACTACAGTATTTAGACCATAGTATACTGTAGTATTTTTCATATGGGCAGCTGTCCTGTCTTATCTTTCTGCACATTTATCTGTTCTCTTCTTTCTCTCTCTGTTCCTCTCATTATCCTTCTCTCTTATCCTCTATCTGTTTTCTCTCTAATATTCTCCATCTCTGTCCGGCACAGACTGTCCCTCTCTGTCCGCTACAGACTGTCCCTCTCTGTCCGCTACAGACTGTCCCTCTCTGTCCGCTACAGACTGTTCCTCTCTGTCCGCTACAGACTGTCCCTCTCTGTCCGCTACAGACTGTCCCTCTCTGTCCGCTGCAGACTGTCCCTCTCTGTCCGCTGCAGACTGTCCCTCTCTGTCCGCTACAGACTGTCCCTCTCTGTCCGCTGCAGACTGTCCCTCTCTGTCCGCTACAGACTGTCCCTCTCTGTCCGCTACAGACTGTCCCTCTCTGTCCGCTGCAGACTGTCCCTCTCTGTCCGCTGCAGACTGTCCCTCTCTGTCCGCTACAGACTGTCCCTCTCTGTCCGCTACAGACTGTCCCTCTCTGTCCGCTACAGACTGTCCCTCTCTGTCCCGCAGACAGACTACAGTTCCTCTCTGTCCGCTACAGACTGTCCCTCTCTGTCCGCTACAGACTGTCCCTCTCTGTCCGCTGCAGACTGTCCCTCTCTGTCCGCTACAGACTGTCCCTCTCTGTCCGCTACAGACTGTCCCTCTCGTTCATTCTGCTTCTATCTTACCTCTCCCTGCGTCAGTGGGATTGCATAATGAAAGATCATCCATTGCAACCATATAAAGGAGCACATCACACATTCAAACACACAACACACACACACACGCTCATCTACGTGCCTTACTCAACTGTCCTCAAATAACCTGGGCAGTAAATTGTAAACTGAAATCAACACAGACACATCCAAAATAGCTTTTGTCAATGCATGTTATTCATCTGCAGAATTAGTCAGCAAATAGTGAAACTGATGCATGTTCCTGCTCCCCACGTGCACTATCATCCCCCCCCCCCCTCTCCCATCCCTCCTGCTCCCTCTCCTTCTCTTACCTGAGGGAATCTTTCACCCTCTCCTTCAGGGGAGGTGTGGTGGAGTGTGTCCGTCTTCGGGCCACCTGGTCAAGGCAAAGCTCGTCCAAAACATCCCTCTCCACGTAAAACTTCCCAGCTCTCTGTTCTTCAACACCCATGGTTGTCTGCCTGTCTGTCTTCCAACACTGAGTGTCTTTGTGTTGATTGCTTTGTGTCTGTCTGTCTGTCTGTCTGTCTGTCTGTCTGTCTGTCTGTCTGGACTAGTCTGAAACACTGTGCAGGTCTCTCCAAAACATTACTTAGAAAAAAACACTGTTGGTCCAAAAAGTTAAAAATCTATTAGTCATAAAAGAGAAAAACCTCTTTGTCCAAAACAACAGTTTTCTGCCAATTACCAACAACTGTCCAACACCCTGATAAGAGTTACAAAAGCATGAAATAAGAAGTCCCACGCTCCTGGCTGTGTCTCAGTTTGTATCCAGTTTAGCAGAGTGTGGGAGTGACAGTCCTCTCCTACCCTTATGAGGGAACACTTCACACCCCCACCCAAGCCAGTAGTGTGTGTGGTCTAACTTTACTATCTTTCGGGTTCCAGAAGTCCTCACAGGGACAGTAAAACAAGGACAATTCTAACAAGTGGTGACATTTTGTAGATAAAGGCTATTTTAGGCTTAGGGTCAGGTTTAGGGTTAGAATTAGGTTTGGGTTAGAATTAGGGTTAGGAGTTACATTTAGGGTTGGGTTAGAATAAGGGTTAGGAGTTAGGGTTAGGTTTAGTTTTAGTGTTAGGGGTTTGGAGTTAAGGTAAGGGTTAAGGGTTAAGGTTAGGTTTAGGGTTAAGGGTTGGGGGAAAAAGGACTTTGAATGTGAGTAAATGTTTTGGTCCCCACTTGGATTGTAAAACCAATGTATGTGTGTATGTTTCTCTCTCTCAGTGTGTGTGTGTGTGTGTGTGTGTGTGTGTGTGTGTGTGTGTGTGTGTGTGTGTGTGTGTGTGTGTGTGTGTGTGTGTGTGTGTGTGTGTGTGTGTGTGTGTGTTTGTGTGCGTGCGTGCGTGCGTGCGTGCGTGCGTGCGTGCGTGCGTGTGTGTGTGTGGTCGGCAATGAAAGTACGGTGAAAGTGTTTACTCAGGCCAGTCACCCAGCTGTACTTTTTCCCTAGGTCATTCATCCTGGGCTGAGTTGACATCTCTACCTCCTCATGCACACATAAACACACACTGTGTTTTTCAATTGTTTTCCTGAGTGTTATGTCCTGTTTTCACGTGCCATCCTTCAGAGTTCTTTGTAGTTCAAAATAGTTTTTCTAAATAGTTTTTAACTGTAGGAATTGTTTTACCCATCAATCAGTAAAGTCTCTTCCCTCACACCCACAAAACACACTTGTAATCTGATTTAGTAGGAACAGTATTTGCAGCAGCTACTCTTCCTGGGGTCCACAAAAAACATCAAGCATGACAAGTAACAAAGCACTGATACACTGATAGACAACGACAGTCACACTCATTTTAAATACAAAATATACAAACAATTTGACAACCAAACATTATACAAACAATACAACAACAAAAATGATGTGTGTGTGAGGGTGTGTCCCCTCACAGTACCTCGCTTGTTTTTTAATCTGGGTTTTTTTCAAGGTCATTTTGCTGTTTGCTTGACTAATTTGAGATGGAAGGGAGTTCAATGTGATCATGGCTCTGTATAAAACTGTCCGTTCCCGTGAATTCATTTTGGACTTAGTATTGCAATATACTGCCAGTTTTATTGGTAGTGATTGTCTTGTCTTGGCTCGGACAGACTGTACTACAAGGTTTAGACAGACTGAAGTCCAGATTTAGGAGGAAGATGTTCTACTCCACACCTTCCTCCAGAGTTTCATATCCTACTGCGCAACACATCATAACTCACCAACTCTGATAGAAATAAATACTCTACAAAATATCGTACAAATTAGGATTTGTTCGACTGTTAAATACCTCTCGGGTTAGTTTAAACATGTGTGTTCGTAGTTAATGTTTACACAAGTAAGCTGACAAACTCGTTGAAGCCCCTTTATCAAGTACCTCTCCAAACGTGCTATTGGAGTGTATTTCCCACGAAACAAAGAGATCTTCTGTTGAATCTGACAATTAATCTTAATGGTTGTACAGTCGTCTCAAATAAAACTGTGAAGGACCTCGGCGTTACTCTGGACCCTGATCTCTCTTTTGAAGAACATATCAAGACCATTTCAAGGACAGCTTTTTTCCATCTACGTAACATTGCAAAAATCAGAAACTTTCTGTCCAAAAATGATGCAGAAAAATTAATACATGCTTTTGTCACTTCTAGGTTAGACTACTGCAATGCTCTACTTTCCGGCTACCCGGATAAAGCACTTAATAAACTTCAGTTTGTGCTAAATACAGCTGCTAGAATCCTGACTAGAACCAAAAAATGTGATCATATTACTCCAGTGCTAGCCTCCCTACACTGGCTTCCTGTCAAAGCAAGGGCTGATTTCAAGGTTTTACTGCTAACCTACAAAGCATTATATGGGCTTGCTCCTACATATCTCTCTGATTTGGTCCTGCCGTACATACCTACACGTACGCTATGGTCACAAGACGCAGGCCTCCTAATTGTCCCTAGAATTTCTAAGCAAACAGCTGGAGGCAGGGCTTTCTCCTATAGAACTCCATTTTTATGGAATGGTCTGCCTACCCATGTGAGAGACGCAGACTCGGTCTCAACCTTTAAGTCTTTACTGAAGACTCATCTCTTCAGTGGGTCATATGATTGAGTGTAGTCTGGCCCAGGAGTGGGAAGGTGAACGGAAAGGCTCTGGAGCAACGAACCGCCCTTGCTGTCTCTGCCTGGCCGGTTCCCCTCTTTCCACTGGGATTCTCTGCCTCTAACCCTATTACAGGGGCTGAGTCACTGGCTTACTGGGGCCCTCTCATACCGTCCCTGGGAGTGGTGCGTCACCTGAGTGGGTTGAGTCACTGATGTGATCATCCTGTCTGGGTTGGCGCCCCCCCTTGGGTTGTGCCGTGGCGGAGATCTTTGTGGGCTATACTCAGCCTTGTCTCAGGATGGTAAATTGGTAGTTGAAGATATCCCTCTAGTGGTGTGGGGGCTGTGCTTTGGCAAAGTGGGTGGGGTTATATCCTTCCTGTTTGGCCCTGTCCGGGGTGTCCTCGGATGGGGCCACAGTGTCTCCTGACCCCTCCTGTCTCAGCCTCCAGTATTTATGCTGCAGTAGTTTATGTGTCGGGGGGCTAGGGTCAGTTTGTTATATCTGGAGTACTTCTCCTGTCCTATTCGGTGTCCTGTGTGAATTTAAGTGTGCTCTCTCTAATTCTCTCTTTCTCTCTTTCTTTCTCTCGGAGGACCTGAGCCCTAGGACCATGCCTCAGGACTACCTGACATGATGACTCCTTGCTGTCCCCAGTCCACCTGGCCGTGCTGCTGCTCCAGTTTCAACTGTTCTGCCTTATTATTATTGGACCATGCTGGTAATTTATGAACATTTGAACATCTTGGCCATGTTCTGTTATTAATCTCCACCCGGCACAGCCAAAAGAGGACTGGCCACCCCACATAGCCTGGTTCCTCTCTAGGTTTCTTCCTAGGTTTTGGCCTTTCTAGGGAGTTTTTCCTAGCCACCGTGCTTCTACACCTGCATTGCTTGCTGTTTGGGGTTTTAGGCTGGGTTTCTGTACAGCACTTTGAGATATCAGCTGATGTACGAAGGGATATATAAATACATTTGATTTGATTTGATATTTGCATATGGATTTGACCATAATGCTTTGTTTGTTTAACCTCTATTGAACGTATAGACAGACATGTTCCTTTGAGGTCTTTTCCAGGATGCAGTCTGTAGTATTTCTATGAGTAACTGAGGTTTTAAATACCTTCATGACGGATATGAGTAACTGAGGTTATAAATACCTTCATGATGGATATGAGTAACTGAGGTTATAAATACCTTCATATGAGATGAAACATAGTTATACCAACACCAAACCAGCATCACCTTACACAACAGTGTTTATGCATGTGTGCTGTTGGTGAGACTACTTGTTTCACCTCGTTGGCTATCAGGTCGACAAGGCGGTCATGTCTAGCAATGTACAAATCCTTGTATGAACAGCAGCCATGGGAAATGGACTCCATTACATTTGACTCATGTAGAATACAACATGTATCATGGTTTATAGGGTACCAGAGTGCTAGATTATATTATGTTGGTAGAACTTGCAGCCTCACCTTAACAGTAACGGTGAGAATGTCCTTCCCAACGGCAGCATTCTGGTACATGGAATGGGAGACAGAGTGGTCAGCACAGTCCAGAGCAGTGAGTTTCCCCTGCAGCCTCAGGCCAGTCCAGTGTTGCAGTAGCTGGGAGACAGAGTGGACATCACAGTCCAGAGCAGTGAGTTTCCCCTGCAGCCTCAGGCCAGTCCAGTGTTGCAGTAGCTACATCCGTCTGATACCAAGGAGTGCCCTGGATGTAGGATGAGATGTTCAATCATAGGTGACAGAAGCCTCCACAACAACACAGCAACACAGTCACTGGCTCAGTTTGAATTTCAGTCCATGTCCGCCTGAGCTCCACTCCAGTCCTGTTGCACAGGTCGTTGAGGTCCGGCCAGTCTGACCAGACTCCGAAGTCCACAACACGAGTGTCCAAGTTTCCTTTGGCCTTCCTCCTGAAGCCCAGGAAGTTGTCCTCAGTGTCCCTGACCAGTGGAACCTTCCTCCTGAAGCCCAGGAAGTTGTCCTCGGTGTCCCTGACCAGTGGAACCTTCCTCCTGAAGCCCAGGAAGTTGTCCTCGGTGTCCCTGACCAGTGGAACCTTCCTCCTGAAGCCCAGGAAGTTGTCCTCAGTGTCCCTGACCAGTGGAACCTTCCTCCTGAAGCCCAGGAAGTTGTCCTCAGTGTCCCTGACCAGTGGAACCTTCCTCCTGAAGCCCAGGAAGTTGTCCTCGGTGTCCCTGACCAGTGGAACCTTCCTCCTGAAGCCCAGGAAGTTGTCCTCAGTGTCCCTGACCAGTGGAACCTTCCTCCTGAAGCCCAGGAAGTTGTGCTCAGTGTCCCTGACCAGTGGAACCTTCCTCCTGAAGCCCAGGAAGTTGTCCTCGGTGTCCCTGACCAGTGGAACCTTCCTCCTGAAGCACAGGAAGTTGTCCTCGGTGTCCCTGACCAGTGGAACCTTCCTCCTGAAGCCCAGGAAGTTGTCCTCAGTGTCCCTGACCAGTGGAACCTTCCTCCTGAAGCCCAGGAAGTTGTCCTCAGTGTCCCTGACCAGTGGAACCTTCCTCCTGAAGCCCAGGAAGTTGTCCTCAGTGTCCCTGACCAGTGGAACCTTCCTCCGTAGGTCCAGAAGGACGGAGGCTCTCACATCGTCACTGTTGAGCATGTCCAACAGGTGAGTCAGTCTGGTAGCAGTGTAAATCCACTCAATATTCGGGACTTCTAAACCCCCCTCTCTCTGGCTCAGGAAGACACCGTGTGGTGTGTGTTGAAGCATAGCCACTTTCTCACCACCTGAACAGTTTTGTTATTAATTTCCCTCAGAACCTTCTGTGGGAGAGGCACATTTGTAAGCAGATGTTGAATCTTTACTAGGACCACCTCTCTCACAGCTTCTAGCTTCATGACCACAGGCAGAGGGGAAATGTCAATCATATCAAGCCTGGTTGAATAGCAATGGACAAGCTTCTCAACTTCTTCCCCCCCTCTCACCAGCAACATTGAACGTATGTCCAAGAAGGGCCTCCCGAGTGGCTCAGTGGTCTAGAGATTCTGGGTTTGAGTCCAGGCTCTGTCGCAGCCGGCGTCTACCGGGAGACTCATGGGTCTGTCCTTGTCCCATCGCGCACTAGGGACTCCTGTTGTGGGAGTGCGCAGTGCATGCTGACACGGTCGGCAGGTGTACGGTGACACATTGGTGCGGCTGGTTCCCGGGTTAAGTGGGCATTGTGTCAAGAAGCAGTGCGGCTTGGTTGGGTTGTGTTTCGGAGGATGCACGGCTCTCGACCTTCGCCTCTCCCGAGTCCGTACGGGAGTTGCCGTGATGAAACAAGACTGTAACTACCAATTGGATTCCATGAAATTGGGGAGAAAAAATGTGTAATTTTTAAAAATGTTTTTTTTTAACTTATGTCCAAGATAACTATATGTTTTGTGATGAGAGTAAACTCTGATTGGTTTATTCGCTGGGGGCTTGTCAGTTTTAGACTTGTGCCAGTGGTTACTTCTGCTGTGTCTTTCATACAACACTGCACATTTACTGTCTTTCAGTACCAAGGGCCAAAGACATCTCTAAAGTCCAAAAACACAGTGTCACACACACACAAACACACACACACACAGACAAACACACACACACACACAAACACACACACACACACACACACACTTGGTGTTTATCATGTATCGTCAGTCTTCAGGCTGTCCTGACCTGACCTGACCCCTGGCCCTGCATTGGGGCCTCAGTGTTCCTCAGTGCGTTGGCCTCACATTCCAAGTGTGTGTGTGTGTGTGTGTGTGTGTGTGTGTGTGTGTGTGTGTGTGTGTGTGTGGCAAGACATTAATGTGTGCCAGCACATTTAGTTTCCAAATGAATCTGCCTCGAGTCATGTCCTTTTATATTAAATGTGGGTTTAATTCAGTGAATATTTTCGCTAAATACTGTATCTACACTAAAATAGTGTGGGGTATATCAAGAAACAAAATAAAATCCCATTCAGCTGGTTCCTGTCCATTCAAACCAAATGTGTGCATAACTGAATAGGGGTTGGAAAAGAAGGGAAGTGCCACCTATGTGTGTTATAAAACCTAAAGCAAGAGCCCAGAGTTGTTCCTAGCTTTTCCTGGTCACATGATCAAGAAACATTCTTGTCCCTAATCCAGTGGTGGATCAGGAACAACTCTGGGCTCTTGCTATAGGTTGTATAACACAAATAGGTGGCGCTTCCCTTCTTTTCCAATTCCTATTCAGTTATTCACACATTTCCATCCAGGGGTGGCAAAGACATAGGGGGAGATGAACAAATGCAGAACAAAAAGAATTCAGTCAGGCCTTCAACTTACTCTTGAACGTTGTAATAGTAGAATGCACAAAGTGCAACTTCGAAATGGAGTAGTGCATCAGCAGTTTTCCTCCGGTCATTGCATACCTATTTATTAGGTATTAGGTATTGATCAATAGCCTATTTATTAGGTATTAGGTATTGATCAATAGCCTATTTATTAGGTATTAGGTATTGATCAATAGCCTATTTATTAGGTATTAGGTATTGATCAATAGCCTATTTATTAGGTATTAGGTATTGATCAATAGCCTATTTATTAGGTATTAGGTATTGATCAATAGCCTATTTATTTATTAGGTCAATAGCCTATTTATTAGGTATTAGGTATTGATCAATAGCCTATTTATTAGGTATTAGGTATTGATCAATAGCCTATTTATTAGGTATTAGGTATTGATCAATAGCCTATTTATTAGGTATTAGGTATTGATCAATAGCCTATTTATTAGGTATTAGGTATTGATCAATAGCCTATTTATTAGGTATTAGGTATTGATCAAAGCCTATTTATTAGGTATTAGGTATTTTAGCACCTTGATTTTATTAGTATTGTTTGATCAATAGCCATTTATTAGGTAGATATCATTTATAACAATAGCTACATGTTAGATTAGGTAATGGTATTGATCAATAGCCTATTTATTAGGTATTAGGTATTGATCAATAGCCTATTTATTAGGTATTAGGTATTGATCAATATCAATAGCCTATTTATTAGGTATTAGGTATTGATCAATAGCCTAGGTATTGATCAATAGCCTATTTATTAGGTATTAGGTATTGATCAATAGCCTATTTATTAGGTATAGGTATTGATCAATAGCCTATTTATTGATAGGTATTGTATTAGGTATTGATCAATAGCCTATTTATTAGGTATTAGGTATTGAGTTATTTATTTGAGCAATAGCCTATTTATTAGGTATTAGGTATTGATCAATAGCCTATTTATTAGGTATTAGGTATTGATCAATAGCCTATTTATTTATTATTGGCCTATTTATTAGGTATTAAATGCACAAAGCACAGGTGTAAACATTCAAACTAATGTTCACATGTTCTTTTAGATAGGTTTTTAGCACCTTGATTTTGTTGAGATGTTTGAGTCACATAGATATCACATATAAACAATAGCTACATGTGTAGAATAGCAGGAAATGAGCTTTAACACTGCAACCTGGGTACCCCTGCTCAAGTACTGTATGAAGGCAAGAACATGAGCTACAATATCACTCATACTCACACACACACACACACACTCACACACACACTGACATTCCCTCTGCGCTACTAGTGATGTGCTGTAGTTGAGCGTAGCCTGATTATTGTGCCTACCGTGAGAGTTGTTATTTGAGCATTTTTGAACATGTCCACTGATGTTTTTGTTGCGGTGTCATTTGTACTGTCAGAAGGTTTGTCCCGTGGGATAACTATGTAAAAGCACATAAACACAGGTGGTAAACATTCAAACAGATATGTTCACATGTTCTTCTTGGAGTGACAGGTCATTAGCCTTTTTGTTCTTGTTGTTTGCTTTTTCATGGTTTACTGATACACAGATGGAGAGGGGCTCGTCTGAAAGCACCAATAAAACCAGTTTACTACAGAGCATGACTGAGTATGTAATGGTGCCTTGCAGACATTGTAGGGCAATGACAGAACAATAAAATATACAGCACAATATACCGCAGGAATAAAGTCATTGCATCATGTTTTCAGACAGTTTTTTTCAACACTGTGTTATGTAATGCTCTTGACTGAAAACCAAGAAAAAAATAACTGAACTTGATAACAGATTTACAAGGAACAATATCATAGAAGAAATGAGACGCATAGACTGAAATGACATGAAGACAGAAGCTTGTAAAATGCCATAAAGATAAATAGGAGCTTTTCAGTGTATGGGGCTAACAGTCATGTCACGGTATGAAACATTAAAATATCCTCATAAAACAGTTAAATGTGTAAGACAAAGGTTTGTACGGAAGTCACAACTTATTTATGTCAAGATCACAACATAACAAAAGTTGTCTTGTCGAGATCACGAGATAAGCGCTATAAACAGCAGTGGATCAGTATTGGTGATAGATTGACAGTATGGCTGAGGAGGCAGAGCCCACTGTGGATCAGTATTGATGATAGATTGACAATACGGCTGAGGAGGCAGAGCCCACAGTGGATCAGTATTGGTGATAGATTGACAATACGGCTGAGGAGGCAGAGCCCACAGTGGATCAGTATTGGTGATAGATTGACAGTCCGGCTGAGGCAGAGCCCACTGTGGCTCAGTATTGGTGATAGATTGACAGTCCGGCTGAGGCAGAGCCCACTGTGGATCAGTATTGGTGATAGATTGACAGTCCGGCTGAGGAGGCAGAGCCCACTGTGGATCAGTATTGGTGATAGATTGACAGTCCGGCTGAGGCAGAGCCCACTGTGGATCAGTATTGGTGATAGATTGACAGTCTGGCTGAGGAGGCAGAGCCCACAGTGGATCAGTATTGATGATAGATTGACAGTCCGGCTGAGGAGGCAGAGCCCACTGTGGATCAGTATTGGTGATAGATTGACAGTCCGGCTGAGGAGGCAGAGCCCACAGTGGATCAGTATTGATGATAGATTGACAGTCCGGCTGAGGAGGCAGAGCCCACAGTGGATCAGTATTGGTGATAGATTGACAGTCCGGCTGAGGAGGCAGAGCCCACTGTGGATCAGTATTGATGATAGATTGACAGTCCGGCTGAGGAGGCAGAGCCCACAGTGGATCAGTATTGGTGATAGATTGACAGTCCGGCTGAGGAGGCAGAGCCCACAGTGGATCAGTATTGGTGATAGATTGACAGTCCGGCTGAGGAGGCAGAGCCCACAGTGGATCAGTATTGGTGATAGATTGACAGTCCGGCTGAGGAGGCAGAGCCCACTGTGGATCAGTATTGATGATAGATTGACAGTCCGGCTGAGGAGGCAGAGCCCACAGTGGATCAGTATTGATGATAGATTGACAGTCCGGCTGAGGAGGCAGAGCCCACAGTGGATCAGTATTGATGATAGATTGACAGTCTGGCTGAGGAGGCAGAGCCCACTGTGGATCAGTATTGATGATAGATTGACAGTCCGGCTGAGGAGGCAGAGCCCACTGTGGATCAGTATTGATGATAGATTGACAGTCCGGCTGAGGAGGCAGAGCCCACTGTGGATCAGTATTGATGATAGATTGACAGTCCGGCTGAGGAGGCAGAGCCCACTGTGGATCAGCGCATCCACTTTTATTTTGGTAAGGGCTTAACCCAGGCAGAAATTGCATTATGTCTGTCAGTTATAGATGGCTTCCAGTTTTGGCTCCAATACAATCACATTTTAAAGACATGTAGTACAGAAAAACTAAACTGGTAAAACAGCTAAAGTGAATCACATGTTGAGGTTTCTAAATACTACAACATTTCATGAAGGCTGCAGTCTATTTGTCATTAGAGTCACAAATGGTGGGCTAAATGGTGGGCTAAATGCTGTTGTGCTGAAGGACAGTTCTGCCATTCATCCAGTTAGAAAAATGATCTCAGATCAGCGTTTCCAAACTCGGTCCTGGGGACCCCAAGGTGTGCACGTTTTGGTTTTTGCCCTAACACTACACAGCTGATTCAAATAATCAAAGCTTGAATATGAGTTCATCATTTGAATAAGCTGTGTGATACTATGGCAAAAACCAAAAGGTGCACCCCTTGGAGTCCCCAGGACCGAGTTTGGGAAACGCTGGACTAGACACATACAGTTTGTTTGGAATTTGTAATTCCTCAGTTTGCCATCGTTTGCCTTTTATTGTTGGAGCTTTGATAAGTAGGCCCCTGTACACTAGCACATGGTTACTTAACAGATCTGCCTCTGGTGCACTGTGACACCGCTGTGAATCTATTGTCAATACATCCACTCCTGTGGGTGGCAGGTTCGAATCCCTGAGCTGACTAGGTGAAAATAAAATCTGCCAATGTGCCCTTGAGCAAGGTACTTAACCTTAATTGCTCCTGTAAGTCACTCTGGATATTAGCGTCTGCTAAATTACTTAAATGTCAAAACAACTTTTATTATGTCGTGGTCATGAGATAAATATGTTGTGATCACGACCTAACATGGGAATCCTTTTTTTATTCATATGTCCTCTCTGGACTTCCGTACCGTAGTAGCCAATCTCCTCCAACTGTACACTAATTCATTCTGACCTATTTTCCAACAACAATTCTTGTTTGTAGGTCAAATAATACATCAAATTGGAGAAATGCTTCAAATGACATTTTAACAGTACCACTAAGCACTGTGAATACCAACTATTATCAAAACGTTTAGTATATTTTGATACTGGGTGGAGCCATAGCCATAGATAGTTTGATCGTTGCGGTTTCTGTAGATGCATCATGCATCAGAGTCATTGGGAGAGGTGCACAGATTTTCAGTAAGCATTTAGCCCTGACTGAACTACAGCAGAGACACATGGCTCCCTTGCACTGATCTATTTAAAACCTGTTTACACACACACACACACACACACACACACACACACACACACACACACACAAAACACACACTCACACAGAGAGACAAACAGCAACCAAACAGTATTAGGGACAGACACAGCAACGGCCATTGACAGAGACACAACTCCATTCTCCATTATGATACAATGCAACTGACATGACTCCAGTCCTGAAAGAGAAGCACCGAGCCCTGGAGAGGTTGTCCTGCAGACTGCTGGTACAGTAGCTCTGATCAGAGTAAACTAATGTCATGGTATTGCTTCTTAATCTAACTCTACCGCTACAGCTCAATGTCTGCCGTGTGGGCTGTACAAGGAGCATATCTGCCCTGGTGTAGTGTTACACACACCGTTGTGTCTATTTCTGATGTCTCTCTCTCTCTCTCTCTCTCTCTCTCTCTGTCTCTCTCTCTCTCTCTATCTCTCTCTCTCTCTCTCTCTCTCCAGGTTTAGCAGAGCCATCTTCACCCTCCAAGGTGAGAGATGGACCCCCAGGTGATGGTGCCTGGTCAGGCTGAACATGGACTTCTTCTGCTGGGGCAGCTGGAGAGGATGCGGGGGGCCAGGGAACTGACTGACGTGGTTCTCCTGGCCGAGGGCATTCCATTCCCCTGCCACCGGGTGGTGCTATCCGCCTTCAGCCCTTACTTCCAAGTAAGATAATTGTGCTTGTTTCAATGAACCCCAAAATAAATATTACCATTTTACCATGGTGTTTACCATACTTCTTTTATCCCTCCAGGCCATGTTTACCTGTGGTCTGAGGGAGACCCGTGGAGGTGAGGTGCCTCTCAGGGACACTCCTGCCCAGAGCTTGGAGCTGCTCCTGGGGTACATGTACCGCGCCCAGCTGCCTCTCTCCCACGACAACACTCAGGGAGTGGCTGCTGCTGCCTTCCTGCTGCACATAGACGGGGCATTCAGGTGGGTTCAGGTGGCTACTGTTAGCCATGACACGACTAATACAATCACTACATTATGGTCACTATTACAGGTTGTGTCAGAGCTACATGTTGGACAGCATGGATACTTCCAACTGTGTAGGACTGTACCACTGGGCCAGAGACCTGGGGGCCGCTGACCTGGCAGACCTGGCCCTGAGATACTTGTGTCGTCACTTTGCCCAGGTAGGACCATATAATTCAGTATAATCTGAGTATAATTCTTCCCAACTGCCACAGTCATGTCCATTTCCTCTTCTCACCACAAGAGAGCAGTAGTTCCCTGCATCTGTCTACAGGCAGAATTAAACAGAGCGGTCTGACATATAAACATTTATTAAATGTATTACCTACTCTCGCTCACAACGTCATCTCTTTGTATCACCTCTCTTCTCTTTCTCTCTCTCTCCCCTCCTCCCCTCTCCTTTCAGGTGTGTCAGGAAGAGGAGGTGTTGGAGTTGGACGCCCAGAGTCTGGGGGGTCTGCTGGGTTCAGACGACCTGAATGTGACCCAGGAGGAGAGCGTTCTGGAACTGGTGCTGCGCTGGGTGGAGAAGCGCAGGGGAGATGAGCAGAGTGAGGCCCAGGCCGTGGAGCTCCTCAGGCGGGTACGACTGGAGCTGATAGACCCCAACTTCCTCAGGAGGGCCAGGAGGAGAAACCCGGTGAGGATGGAAAGAGAAAGAGGAGGATGGAGAGAAGGAGATTTTAAAGCCACCCTACTAATTGTAAGTGTATGGTTGCAGGTATTGCTCCGGGATGCGGAATGCTTCGGAGATGATCGACGCGGCTCTTCAGACTTCTTATCTCTCTGTGGCGGCTGCCCCTCCTCGCCCCACCCTGCGTTACGGGATGGAGACCACAGACCTGCTCCTCTGCCTGGGGGGGACTGATGAAGGGGGCATCCCAGCCCGCCGGGGGGGTCAGGCTGACCTCAGCTTATGCTTCGCCCCCCAGGCCAGAAGGACGTACTACATCCCCTCTCCAGTGAAGGGGACAGGGACGATCACGGCAGGGGCGGTGACAAGGGACAACAGCATAGTGGTGGCTGTGGAAGAGGAGGACGAACACAGGACCAAAAGGCTGGGGATGTACAGGTGTGGTGTGTGTGTGTGTGTGTGTGTGTGTGTGTGTGTGTGTGTGTGTGTGTGTGTGTGTGTGTGTGTGTGTGTGTGTGTGTGTGTGTGTATAAAATACATACCTGTCCTCTGTTGTCTGCCCAGGTATGATCGGTCTTGTGAGGGCAGCTGGGAGGAGCTATGCTGGGTGGGGTACAGGGACATGTATGCCCTGGCGGCACTAGGTGATGCCCTCTACCTGCTGGGGGGACAGATGAAGGTCAGGAACCATTACATCATCACCAACAGTGTTGAGAGGTGGTCGCTGAGAAGGGGTGGGTCCTGGCTGAGCTTCGCTCCTCTGCCTCTCCCATTGGCCTGTCACTGTGTGGTCAGCCTCAAGGACCACCTTTACGTGCTGGGGGGCTGGACGCCACAGGTGAGCAGGGATGTCAGTCAAAAAACCACTCAATCAATCACATATAGGTTATGTGATGCTTTTTACAAATGCATTTGTTACAAAGTGCAACTTGGGAAAAACTCTGATCCTCCTCCCTTCTCCCTTCCTCACCCCCATCCTCTCTCTCCACCCCTCCTTCGTCCCCCTCCAGTCGGACCATCCAGACGATGAGCCAGACAGGCTGAGTAGCCGTGTGTTCCAGTTTGACCCAGGCAAGGACCGGTGGATAGAGTGTGAGAACATGAGATACTCACGCTACCGCTGTGGAGTCGCTACACTCAATGGAGAGATCTACATGCTAGGTTAGAGCACGTCTTTCAAAGGAGAGATCTACATGCTAGGTTAGAGCACGTCTTTCAATGAACAGATCTACATGCCAGGTTAGAGCACGTCTTTCAATAGAGAGATCTACATGCCAGATTAGAGCACGTCTTTCAATGGAGAGATCTACATGCCAGGTTAGAGCACGTCTTTCAATGGAGAGATCTACATGCCAGGTTAGAGCACGTCTTTCAATGGAGAGATCTACATGCCAGGTTAGAGCACGTCTTTCCATGGAGAGATCTACATGCCAGGTTAGAGCACGTCTTTCAATGGAGAGATCTACATGCCAGGTTAGAGCACGTCTTTCAATGGAGAGATCTACATGCCAGGTTAGAGCACGTCTTTCAATGGAGAGATCTACATGCCAGGTTAGAGCACGTCTTTCAATGGAGAGATCTACATGCCAGGTTAGAGCACGTCTTTCAATGGAGAGATCTACATGCCAGGTTAGACCACGTCTTTCAATGGAGAGATCTACATGCTAGGTTAGAGCACGTCTTTCAATGGAGAGATCTACATGCCAGGTTAGACCACGTCTTTCAATGGAGAGATCTACATGCCAGGTTAGAGCACGTCTTTCAATGGAGAGATCTACATGCCAGGTTAGAGCACGTCTTTCAATGGAGAGATCTACATGCTAGGTTAGAGCACGTCTTTCAATGGAGAGATCTACATGCTAGGTTAGACCACGTCTTTCAATGGAGAGATCTACATGCTAGGACGTTTTCTGTCATTATTTTTCTCACTTCATCCAGATGGAGGCATGAGGGCCAAAACAGTTGGAACATAATAGTGAACAGAACATTTTTTATTTAACTAGGCAAGTCAGTTAAGAACAAATTCTTATTTTACAGCATTGAAGGTCCCCAAGAACACAGTGGCCTCCATCATTCTTAAATGGAAGATGTTTGGAACCACCAAGACTCTTTCTATAGCTGGCCTCCCAGCCAAACTGAGCAATCAGGGGAGAAGGGCCTTGGTCAGGGAGGTGACCAAGAACCCGATGGTCACTCTGACAGAGCTCCAGAGTTCCTCTGTGGAGATGGGAGGACCTTCAAGAAGGACAAGCATCTCTGCAGCTTTCCACTAATCAGGTCTTTATGATAGAGTGGCCAGACGGAAGCCACTCCTAAGTAAAAGGCACATGACAGCCCGCTTGGAATTTGCCAAAAGGCACCTAAAGACTCTCAGACCATGAGAAACAAGATTCTCTGGTCTGATAAAAACCAATATTGAACTCTTTGTCCTGAATGCCAAGCGTCACGTCTGGAGTAAACCTGGCACCATCCCTACCGTGAAGCATGGTAGTGGCAGCATCATGCTGTGGGGATGTTTTTCAGCGTCAGGGACTGGGAGACTAGTCAGGATCGAGGCAAAGATTAACGGAGCAAAGTACAGAGAGATCCTTGATGAAAACCTGCTCCAGAGCGCTCAGGACCTCAGACTGTGGCGAAAGGGGTTTACTTTCCAACTGGACAACAACCCTAAGCACACAGCCAAGACAACGCAGGAGTGGCTTTGGGACAAGTCTCTGAATGTCCTTGAGTGGCCCAGCCAGAGCCCAGACTTGAACCCAATCAAACATCTCTGGAGACATGAAAATAGCTATACAGCAGTGCTCCCCATCCGACCTGATAGAGCTTGAGAGGATCTGCAGAGAAGAATGGGAGAAACTCCCCAAATACAGGTGTGCCAAGCTTGCAGCTTCTTTCCCAAGAAGAATTGATGCTGCAATCACTGCCAAAGGAGCTTCAACAAAGTATTGAGTAAAGGGTCAGAATACTTATGAAAATGTGATATTTCATTTAAAAAAATGTTTTAATATAAATGAGCAAAAATGTCTAAAAACCTGTTTTTGCTTTGTCATTATCGGATATTGTGTATAGATTGTTGAGGGGGAAAAAACTCTTGAATCCATTTTAGAATAAGGCTTTAACATTACAAAATGTGGAAAAAGTCAAGGGGTCAGAGAATTTAGCAGTACGTTCAATCGGCCTCACAACCGCACACCACATGTACAGTGCCTTTGGAAAGTATTCAAAAACGACATTGAAGGCGGCTTACAGTAGAGAAATTAACATAAAATTATCTGGAAATAGCTCTGGTGGACATTCCTGCAGTCAGCATGCCAATTGCAAGCTCCCTCAAAACTTGAGACATCTGTGGCATTGTGTTGTGTGACAAAACTGCACATTTTTAGAGTGGCCCTTTATTGTCCCCAGCACAAGGTGCACCTGTGTAATGATCATGCTGTTTAATCAACTTCTTGATATGCCACACTTGTCAGGTGGATGTATTATCATGGCAAAGGAGAAATGCTCACTAACTGGGATGTAAACAAATTTGTGGACAAAATTAGAGCGAAATAAGCTTTTTGTGCATATGGAAAATGTCTGGGACCTTGTATTGTAGCATGAAACATGGGACCAACGCTTTACATGTTACGTTAATATTTATTTTCAGTGCATATGTGTGTTCTCCAGGGGGTATAGGGTGTGAGGGGGAGGACCGTGGCCAATCTCGTCGCTGCCTGAGCTCAGTGGAGATCTACAACCCAGAAGAAGATACCTGGAGGTCAGGGCCAACCCTCCCCACAGCTCTCCTCTCTTTACGAACCAATGCCTCCAACATTGGGGAGGTGGACGGCAAGCTGTACCTCTGTGGCTACTACAAGGGGGCAGGTGAGAACCAAACACATTTACACTGATCAATCAATAAATGAATCAATCAATTATCAATCCTATTTTGACAGGTCGCCATGAGATCATCACCAAGGAGATCTTAGAGCTGGATCCCAAGGACAACGTGTGGACGGTGGTGGAGCGTCGAGCAGCCATGCATGACAGCTACAGCGTCTGTCTGGTGGCCAACCTCAACCCCCGTGATCTCTCAACCCCGAGCTCTGACCATTGATGAACACAGGACAAAAATGGCCTACTCAGAGGAAGAGAAAACACAGAGACAATATTGCATAAAGAGGGACTCATGTTGCTCTAGGCCTACCCTATAACTTTGTTTCATCGTCAAGACATGATAGCCTATAAGCTTATAAGTACTGTATGTGGTATCTCTCAGATGAAAGGATAAGGTATGGAAATCAATTGCTTTGTAAACGTACTCTGTAAGGACAGTCTAAGCTTTAGACCAGGGGTATACAACTCTTACCCTATGAGGTCCGGAGCCTGCTGGTTTTCTGTTCTACCTGATAATTAGTTGGTGTCCCAGGTCTAAATCAGTCCATGAAATAATGCAGTAGAACTGGCAGTTGAGCTTGAGGGCTATAGACTACTAGCCTATCACACAGACTCTGCATGATGTGATGCCTGTACTAACATCTGAACTCTTGTGTTTCAATAAAATACAAATTAAGACATTCAGGCTTTCCAAATATAAAATGTCTGGTCTGTAGGCCTATTTCTCTCCTTCCACAATACATATTCACAGTTTAACAATGTACTGGAAGATGTCCATCTCAAGCGTTTATTTTTCCGGGGAACGGGAAACAAACAAGTCTGATTGAACGGGTCATTCCTCGAGGACGTTGCTTACGTGCCAAGCATTCCTTCTCCTTCTCCTACTGTTCGGCATGGTCAGAAATAGGTCGGCGGAAAGCCCAAACGATCCTAAATTAGTGTGACGCTGCATGTTGCTATGACAGCTGGTATCGGGTATGGACAGGGGCGGACCCACCAACCCAATGGGACCATGTGGTTCTCACTGCTGATTTGTTGTGATTTGTTTTCAGATAGAGGAAAGAGAGAGAGCGAGTATGAACAGCAGCATAAGAACGGGAGGCGAGACAAATGGAACAGGGGTTTCCCTAATGAGCTGATGTCTGGGATTATTAACCGAATACCCCTTTGACATTTTAATTTCCTCAAGCAGAGTGAATCATTGATAGTAGCCTGGTGTTTTGTTGCTTCATCTATCTGCTATGAAACGCGGCAATTTGAGGCTTCCTTTAGTTGTTTGTAGGGATAAAGAAATATAACAAATCCTGTGTCAGTTTATGAAATATTTCCGCTGCCAAGTAGGCAACTAGTTGCGACAGGTGCGCACTGAGCGAGACCAGGATGGGCAGGCGGGAAATTCGCAGAGACCACCGCAGCAGCAGCAGCGTGATGAGCACTGAAGACCGGTCAGAACGGAGGGAGAACATGCAGGACACGGCAGATACCGAAATCGGCAATGATGGCTCCGAGACCTCAAGTCTGGACAGCCGTCGTCTCCTCAGCGGGGACAAGCGCCCCAGCCACACCGGGGAAAGTGTCTCTATGCCGGTGGAAGTGAAGAAGCACCAACATAAACACAATTTGAAACACCGCTACGAGGTAATGGAGACGCTGGGAAAAGGCACCTACGGGAAAGTGAAGAGGGCGGTGGAGAGAACGACCAGGAAGACAGTAGGTGTTTTTGTTTGTTTTTCAATTAAATATGTCTCTGTCTATCTCGATCCTATACTGTCCTTCCATTCCATGTGTTAGCCTTTTATGTCATATTATAACCAAAATGTTCACTTTACAGATATTAGACCAACTCATCATTGCAACCAAATGTTTGTGAATGTGTGCTGCCTTCTATGTTAGGGGTACCAAGGCAAAATATGCATCTGTTATTGACATTTAGTTTGTTACCTGTATCGTGTGTTTGCTATGTCATTCCAACAAAGGGACCCCGGATGATGTGTGTGTGCTCTTGCCCTTGGCTGTGCCTGGAAGTCTCAGGCAGCTGTCCTTCAGTTATGTTTTGGTTCTTATCAGAATCATTTATTGTGTGTGTTATTAATTATTCATGTGTGATAGAGGACAGATTGTATGGGGAAGGTGTTGTCTTCGGTCTAATGAATAGATGCATACTTTGTGTGCCTGTGTGCCATCTGTAGTGGATTAGCTCATACCCGCTGCTATGCCAGGGATCAGGGGCCTTCTGAGGGCCTAGGCCACCTTCTCGTTATCTGACTCATTACCCTTGACCCCTCACACACTCTCACTGGCATGCACCCAGGCCCACACACAGACACGGAGGGCAGGCAGCCCAGCGGTTAGAGTGTAACCGAAAGATGTAAAAATCTGCAGTAACTGCCCTTCAGCGAGGTAGTTAACCCCACAACAACTACTCCCCAGACTTCGATGAAGACAGACATGGTGTTAAATGTGGAAGACACATTTTGGTTGAATGTATTCAGTTGTGCAACTGACTAGGTTTTCCCTTCCAAACACAGACCAAATGTAACAGACATAGTTCCATTCTAGGTGTGATAATGAAGGATTGGTTATTCTAAAGGGGAAAAGAACCATATAACATGTGCATTATATGATTTGCAATATGGCTATTGGCTATTAATGTACCTGAGAAAAATAATACATTATGAGAGAGAGAATTGTTTTGTTTTAATGGTTTTGTTGCTCGTAGTTCAGGGTTTAATCCTTCAGTCTACTGTGAGCTGAAGACAAAGAGATAGATACCCCTTTCTGATTTTTAGTAAACAAACATGTTATTATAGAGATAATCTGATGGAATATCAGATTAGGAGACTAGCCCAATCCTGTCACTGTCTGCTACTGTACTGTACACCCAGTCCCTCTTTCCTACATTTACTGGAGAGCGGGGATAAAGAATAGAAGAGAGGGAGAGCGAGATGGTGGTAGAATTCCTTGAGCCAGTGGCCAGTGCATACTGAGAATTCCTTGAGACAAATTGACCATATTTTTAGAAACAGGATCGGGAGCTGTTGTCTGAGTGAAGAAGGACAGATGAAGAAGAGATGTGGTGGGGAGGGGGAAGATGTGGAGGGGGTCTATGGAAAAGGAGAGAAGGAAGGAATATAGAGGGCCGGGGCATTGACTCCAGATTAGGGTCGGAACATTTTGGCATCCTTATAGACGGCCTACTAATGGAGACGAGTCTGGGAGAGGGATGGAGGGAGAGAGTCTGGGAGGGGAGAGGCTGGGAGAGGGATGGAGGAAGAGAGTCTGGGAGGGGAGAGGCTGGGAGAGGGATGGAGGAAGAGAGTCTGGGAGGGGAGAGGGATGGAGGGAGAGAGGGATGGAGGGAGAGAGGGATGGAGGGAGAGAGGCTGGGAGGGGGATGGAGGAGAGAGGCTGGGAGGGGAGAGAGGCTGGAGGGAGAGAGGCTGGGAGGGGGAGAGGGATGGAGGGAGAGAGGCTGGGAGAGGGATGGAGGGAGAGAGGCTGGGAGAGGGATGGAGGGAGAGAGGCTGGGAGGGGGATGGAGGGAGAGAGGCTGGGATGGGGAGAGAGGCTGGAGGGAGAGAGGCTGGAGGGAGAGAGGCTGGGAGGGGGAGAGGGATGGATGAGAGAGGCTGGGAGGGGAGAGAGGATGGGAGGGGGAGAGGCTGGGAAGGGAGAGGGAGAGAGTCTGGGAGGGGGAGGGGAGAGGGGGTGGAGGTCTGGGGGGAGGGGAGAGAGGCTGGGAGGGATAGAGGGAGAGAGTCTGGGAGGAGAGGGGAGAGGGATGGAGGGAGAGAGTCTGGGGTATGTCAGTACAGTAAGCTTTGTTGTAGGTCACTTTCACTGACTGAATGTGGGACTGAATGTGTGCAAACTGCATTATTGGACATATTATAGGAGGGCAGTTGAACTCCCTCTTATGTTAGATAAGGCTCTGCCACCCAGCAAGTACACTAATTCTATATTTGTACTACATATGTTTAGACTCATGACTCCATCTCTTTCTCTCTCTGTGTCCCACTTTCTCTCTCGCTCTCTCTCTCATACTCTTTCTATCTCTCATACTCTTTCTCTCGTTTCAGCACACACCCTAGTCATTGTCCTTTCAGGAATGCTGTGTGTTCCCGTAGGTGTCTAGAAGAGAGCAAAACCCAGAGTGTCCTTCCCTCCTTTCTCTGTGCTCTGCTGGTCAGGTCTTAATGCCCCAGAGGAAGGCAGGAGGGGGCAGTGGAATGCCAGGCTTTTCCCCAGGCAGGCCTGAAGTGACGCCCCCCCCCCCTGCTCTCAGTTCTCCTTCTATTAACCCTGTGCCTCCCTCTTCTCCACTCCCTCCTACTCTCAGTTCTCCTTCTGTTAACCCTGTGCCTCCCTCTTCTCCACTCCCTCCTGCTCTCAGTTCTCCTTCTGTTAACCCTGTGCCTCCCTCTTCCCCACTCCCTCCTGCTCTCAGTTCTCCTTCTGTTAACCCTGTGCCTCCCTCTTCCCCACTCCCTCCTGCTCTCAGTTCTCCTTCTGTTAACTCCCTCCTGTCAGCCTCCCCTTCCCCCTCTTCCCCACTCCCTCCCTCCTGCTCTCAGTTCTCCTTCTGTTAACCCTGTGCCTCCCTCTTCCCCACTCCCTCCTGCTCTCAATTCTCCTTCTGTTAACCCTGTGCCTCCCTCTTCCCCACTCCCTCCTACTCTCAGTTCTCCTTCTGTTAACCCTGTGCCTCCCTCTTCCCCACTCCCTCCTGCTCTCAGTTCTCATTTCTGTTAACCATGTGCCTCCCTCTTCCCCACTCCCTCCTGCTCTCAGTTCTCCTTCTGTTAACCCTGTGCCTCCCTCTTCCCCACTCCCTCCTGCTCTCAGTTCTCTTTCTGTTAACCCTGTGCCTCCCTCTTCCCACTCCCTCCTACTCTCAGTTCTCCTTCTGTTAACCCTGTGCCTCCCTCTTCCCCACTCCCTCCTGCTCTCAGTTCTCCTTCTGTTAACCCTGTGCCCCCTCTTCCCTGCTCTCCCTCCCCTGCTCTCAGTTCTCTTTCTGTTAACCCTGTGCCTCCCTCTTCCCCACTCCCTCCTACTCTCAGTTCTCTTTCTGTTAACCCTGTGCCTCCCTCTTCCCCACTCCCTCCTACTCTCAGTTCTCTTTCTGTTAACCCTGTGCCTCCCTCTTCCCCACTCCCTCATACTCTGTTCTCTTTCTGTTAACCCTGTGCCTCCCTCTTCCCCACTCCCTCCTGCTCTCAGTTCTCCTTCTGTTAACCCTGTGCCTCCCTCTTCCCCACTCCCTCCTGCTCTCAGTTCTCTTTCTGTTATCCCTGTGCCTCCCTCTTCCCCACTCCCTCCTGCTCTCAGTTCTCTTTCTGTTAACCCTGTGCCTCCCTCTTCCCCACTCCCTCCTGCTCTCAGTTCTCCTTCTGTTAACCCTGTGCCTCCCTCTTCCCCACTCCCTCCTGCTCTCAGTTCTCTTTCTGTTAACCCTGTGCCTCGCTCTTACCCCCCCTTCCTCATGCTCTCCACTGCCCCCTCTCACACCCCTTTTACCCCCTCAACCTCTAAGCCCTTTCACCAAATGCTAGTCCTCCCTCCTTTCCTCACGTAGTCTCCACTACCCCCTTCTCCCCCACCATTTCAATTCAAGGGCTTTATTGTCATGGGAAACAAATATTGACATTGCCAAAGCAAATTAAGTAGATAATAAACAAAAGTGAAATAAACAGTAAACGTTACACTCACAGAAGTTCCAAAATAATAAATTACTTTTGAAATGTCTTTACGTATATACTGTTGAAGTCAGAATTTTACATACACCTAAGCCAAATACATTTAAACTCAGTTTTTCACAATTCCTGACATTTACTCCTAGTAAAAATTCCCTGTCTTAGGTCAGTTAGGATCACCACTTTATTTTAAGAATGTGAAATGGCAGAATAATAGTAGAGTTATTTATTTAAGCTTTTATTTATTTCATCACTTTCCCAGTGGGTCAGAAGTTTACATACACACAATTAGTGTTTGATAGCATTGCCTTTAAATTGTTTAAAGCCTTCCACAAGCTTCCCACAATAAGTTGGGTGAATTTTGGCCCATTCCTCCTGACAGAGCTGGTGTAACTGAGTCAGGTTTGTAGGCCTCCTTGCTTGCACACATACTTTTTCAGTTCTGCCCACAAAGTTTTTATAGGATTGAGGTCAGGGCTTTGTGATGGCCACTCCAATACCTTGACTTTGTTGTCCTAAAGTCATTTTGCCACAACTTTGGAAGTATGCTTGGGGTCATTGTCCATTTGGAAGACTCATTTGCGACCAAGCTTTAACTTCCTGACTGATGTCTTGAGATGTTGCTTCAATATATCCACATAATTTCCCCGCCTCATGATGCCATCTATTTTGTGAAGTGCACCAGTTCCTCCTGCAGCAAAGCACCCCCACAACATGATGCTGCCACCCCCACAACATGTGTGCCGTGCTTCACGGTTGGGATGGTGTTCTATGGCTTGCAAGCCTCCCCCTTTTCCTCCAAACATAGCGATGGTCATTATGGCCAGTTCTATTTTTGTTTCATCAGACCAGAGGACATTTCTCCAAAAAGTATGATCTTTGTCCCCATGTGCAGTTGCAAACCGTAGTCTGGCTTTTTTATGGCGGTTTTGGAGCAGTGGTTTCTTCCTTGCTGAGCGGTCTTTCAGGTTATGTCGATATAGGACTTGTTTTACTCTGGATATAGATACTTTTGTACCTGTTTCCTCCAGCATCTTCACATGGTCCTTTGCTGTTCTGAGATTGATTTGCACTTTACACACCACAGTACTTTCATCTCTAGGAGACAGAACGCGTCTCCTTCCTGAGCGGTATGACGGCTGCGTGGTCCCATGGTGTTTATACTTTGATTTTCCCATGATGTCAAGCAAAGAGGCACTTAGTTTGAAAATAGGCCTTGAAATACATCCACAGGTACACCTCCAATTGACTCAAATGATGTCAATTAGCCTATCAGAAGCTTCTAAAGCCATAACATCATTTTCTGGAATTTTCCAAGCTGTTTAAATGCACAGTCAACTTACTGTATGTAAACTTCTGACCCACTGGAATTGTGGTTAAGTGAAATAATCTGCCTGTAAACAATTGTTGGAAACATTAGTTGTGTCATGCACGAAGTAGATGTCCTAACCAACTTGCCAAAACTATAGTTTGTTAACAAGACATTTGTGGAGTGGTTGAAAAACGAGTTTTAATGACTCCAACCGAAGTGTATTTAAACTTCCGATTTCAACTGTATACAGTGTTGTAACGATGCGCAAATAGTTAAAGTTGTAAATAAATAAACATAAATATGGGTTGTATTTACAATGATGTTTGTTCTTCACTGCTTGCCCTTTTCTTGTGGCAACAGGTCACAAATCTTGCTGCCGTGATGGCACACTGGCATTTCACCCAGTAGATATGGGAGTTTATCAAAATTGGGTTTGTTTTTGAATTCTTTGTGGATCTGTGTAATCTGAGGGAAATATGTCTCTCTAATATTGTCATACATTTGGCAGGTTAGGAAGTGCAGCTCAGTTTCCACCTAATTTTGTGTGTAGTGTGCACAGCCTGTCTTCTCTTGAGAGCCAGGTCTGCCTATGGCGACCTTTCTCAATAGCAAGGCTATGCTCACTGAGTCTGTACATAGTCAAAGCTTTCCTTAAGTTTGGGTCAGTCACACTGGTCAGGTATTCTGCCATTGTACTCTCTGTTTAGGGCCAAGTAGCATTCTAGTTTACTCCATTTTTTTGTTAATTCTTTCCAATGTGTCAAGTCATTATCTTTTTGTTTCTTGTGATTTGGTTGGGTCTAATTGTGTTGCTGTCCTGGGACTCTGTGGGGTCTTTTTGTGTTTGTGAACAGAGCCCCAGGAACAGCTTGCTCAGGGGACTCTTCTCCAGGTTCATCTCTCTGTAGGCGATGGCTTTGTTATGGAAGGTTTGGGAATCGCTTCCTTTTGATTATTAGCGGGTATTGGCCTAATTCTGCTCTTCATGCATTATTTGGTGTTTTACATTGTACATGGAGGATATTTTTGCAGAATTCTGCATGCAGTCTCAATTTGGTGTTTCTCCCATTTAGTGGATTCTTGGTTGGTGAGCGGACCCCAGACCTCACAAATTGTATAAGTCACCTGTGCCGAATACAACCAGTGTAGACCTTACAGTGAAATGCTGAATACAACCAGTGTAGACCTTACAGTGAAATGCTGAATACAACCAGTGTAGACCTTACAGTGAAATGCTTACTTACGAGCCCCTAACCAACAATGCAGTTTTTTTTAAAATAAATTAAAGAGCAGCAGTAAAATAATCATAGCGAGACTATATACAGGGGGGTACCGCTACAGAGTTAATGTGCGGGGGCACTGGTTAGTTGAGGTAATATGTACATGTAGGTAGAGTTATTAAAGTGACTATGCATAGATGATAACAACAGAGTAGCAGTGGTGTGGAGAGGGGGCAATGCAAATAGTCTGGGTAGCCATTTGATTAGATGATCAGGAGTCTTTTGGCTTGGGGGTAGAAGCTGTTTAGAAGCCTCTTGTACCTAGACTTGGCGCTCCGGTACCGCTTGCCGTGCGGTAGCAGAGAGAACAGTCTATGACTAGGGTGGCTGGAGTCTTTGGCAATATTTAGGGCGTTCCTCTGACACCGCCTAGTATATAGATCCTGGATGGAAGGAAGCTTGGCCCCAGTGATGTACTGGGCTGTTCGCACTACCCTCTGTAGTGCCATGCGGTCGGAGGCCGAGCAGTTGCCATACCAGGCAGGGATGCAACCAGTCAGGATGTTCTTGATGGTGCAGCTGTAGAACCTTTTGAGGATCTGAAGACTCATGCCAAATCTTTTCAGTCTCCTGAGGGGGAATAGGTTTTGTCGTGCTCTCTTCACGACTGTCTTGATGTGCTTGGGTGTTGGTGATGTGGACACCAAGGAACTTGAAGCTCTCAACCTGCTCCACTACAGTGCCGTCGATGAGAATGGGGTGTGCTCGGTCCTCCTTTTCCTGTAGTCCACAATCCTCTCCTTTTCCTGTAGTCCACAATCATCTCCTTTGATGAAGGGCAATGGATTCTATAACTGATTCAAATATTTTTAGCCAGATCCTAATTGGTATGTCGAATTTGACGTTCCTTTTGATGGCATAGAAGGCCCTTCTTGCCTTGTCTCTGAGCTCTTTCACTTCTTTGTGGAAGTTACCTGTGACCTTAGGCCGAGGTATGTATAGTTTTTTGTTTGCTCTAGGACAGTGGTTCCCAAACTTTTTATAGTTCTGTACCCCTTCAAACATTCAACCTTCAGCTGCGTATCAAATGTTGTTTTTTGCCATCATCGTACGCCTGCCACACATACATTTATTAAACATAAGAATGAGTGTGAGTTTTTGTCACAACCTGGCTCATGGGAAGTGTCAAAGAGCTCTTATAGGACCAGGACAATAATAATAATATTAACAATAATTTTGCTCTTTATTTAACCATCTTACATATAAAACCTTATTTGTCCATCAAAAATTGTGAATAACTTACCACAGGTTAATGAGAAGGGTGTGCTTGAAAGGATGCACATAACTCTGCAATGTTGGGTTGTATTGGTGAGAGTCTCGGTCTTAAATCATTTTCCACACACAGTCTGTGCCTGTATTTAGTTTTCATGCTAGTAAAGGCCGAGAATCCACTCTCACATAGGTACGTGGTTGCAAAGGGCATCAGTGTCTTAACAGTGCAATTTGCCAAGGCAGGATACTCTGAGCACAGCCCAATCCAGAAATCTGGCAGTGGCTTCTGATTAAATTGGTAAATCCACGGTAAGTGGACTGAAGGCAGGGCATGAAAGGGATAACGAATCCAGTTATTTGTGTCATCTGTTTAGGGAAAGTACCTGTGTAATTGTGCACACAACTCACTCAGGTGCTTCGCTATATCACATTTGACATTGTCCGTAAGCTTGAGTTCATTTGCACACAAAAAATCATACAATGATGGAAAGACCTGTGTGTTGTCCTTGTTAATGCAGACAGAGAAGAGCTCCAACTTCTTAATCATAGCTTCAATTTTGTCCCACACATTGAATATAGTTGAGTCCATGCAATCCTAGATTCAGATCATTCTGGTGATTTGAAAACATCACCCAGATTGGCCAGTCGTGTGAGAAACTCGTCATCATGCAAGCAGTCAGACAAGTGAAAATGATGGTCAGTAAAGAAAACTTGAAGCTCGTCTCTCAATTTAAAAAAACGTGTCAATACTTTGCTCCTTGATAACTAGCGCACTTCTGTATGTTGTAAAAGCGTTACATGGTCGCTGCCCATATCATTGCATAGTGTAGAAAATACAGAAGAGTTCAGGGGCCTTGCTTTAACAAAGTTAACCATTTTCACTGTAGTGTCCAAAATGTCTTTGAAGCTGTCAGGCTTTCCTTTGGCAGCAAGAGCCTCTCAGTGGATGCTGCAGTGTACCCAAGTGGCGTCGGGTGCAACTGCTGGCACACGCGTTACCACTCCACTATGTCTCCCTGTCATGGCTTTTGCACCATCAGTAGAGATACCAACATGAGCAGCAGCTCCGTTTGGCTTCATACGGAATTGGGGGATAGTCAGGAGGGATTTTGGGGAGATGACAGGGGGGGGTGGGGTCTGTTGGGTTGGTGGGTCCTGTGTTGTCTGTCCCGTTGAGGTTGTGGTTCACCACCCTCCACTGCCCACTGCCCCCTTCTCCCCCACCATCCTTCACCCCCCTCCTCTGCCCCTTCTCCCCCACTAGGTATGTATGGATGGAAAGGATGATTTACAAGTAAAAACAGAGTCATAATGCGTTCTTATAGCAGTGTTTTCCACACGCGAGCTGTCCAGAGCAAAAGAAGGACCCAACAATCTACTCGCTGAGCTTATTTATTTTAGGAAAAGTGATTTACAAAAGTAAACGTTCAATAGTGAACACTAGCAATATCTGGACCCCTACAAATCAGCTGGGCTAGACAATCTGGACCCTCTCTTTCTAAAATGATCATCCAAAATTGTTGCAACCCCTAATACTAGCCTGTTCAACCTCTCTTTCGTATCGTCTGAGATCCTCAAAGATTGGAAAGCTTCCGCAGTCATCTCCCTCCTCAAAGGGGGAGACACTCTAGACCCAAACTGCTACAGACCTATATCTATCCTACCCTGCCTTTCTAAGGTCTTCGAAAGCCAAGTTAACAAACAGATCACCGACCATTTCAAATCCCACCGTACCTTCTCTGCTATGCAATCTGGTTTCCGAGCTGGTCATGGGTACATCTCAGCCACGCTCAAGGTCCTAAATGATATAATAACCGCCATCGATAAGAGACAATACTATGCAGCTGTATTCATCGACCTGGCCAAGGCTTTCGACTCAGTCAATCACCACATTCTTATCGGCAGACTCAACAGCCTTGGTTTCTCAAATGATGGCCTCGCCTGGTTCACCAACTACTTTTCAGACAGAGTTCAGTGTGTCAAATCGGAGGACCTGTTTTCCGGATCTCTGTCAGTCTCTATGGGGTTACCACAGGGTTCAATTCTCGGGCCGACTGTCTTCTCTGTATACATTCTCTCTACTACCGCATGGTAAGTGGTACCGGAGTGCCAAGTTTAGGACAAAAAGGCTTCTCAACAGTTTTTACTCCCAAGCCATAAGACTCCTGAACAGGTAATCAAATGGCTACCTGGACTATTTGCATTGTGTGCCCCCCCACCCCAACCCCTCTTTTACGCTGCTGATACTCTCTGTTTATCATATATGCATAGTCACTTTAACTATACATTCATGTACATAGTACCTCAATTGGGCCGACCAACCAGTGCTCCCGCACACTGGCTAACCGGGCTATCTGCATTGTGTCCCGCCACCCACCACCCGCTAACCCCTCTTTTACCCTACTGCTACTCTCTGTTCATCATATATGCATAGTCACTTTAACCATATCTACATGTACATACTACCTCAATCAGCCTGACTAACCGGTGTCTGTATGTAGCCTCGCTACAGTTATAGCCTCACTACTGTATATAGCCTGTCATTTTACTTTTTATTTTTTTTACTTACCTATTGTTCACCTAATACATTTTTTGCACTATTGGTTGGAGGCTGTAAGTAAGCATTTCACTATAAGGTTGCATTCAGCGCACATGAAAAATAAACTTTGATTTGATCATTGATGTCGCTCTTGCTGCTGGTGATTCTCTGATCCACCTCTACGCAGACGACACCATTCTGTATACTTCTGGCCCTTCTTTGGACACTGTGTTAACTAACCTCCAGACGAGCTTCAATGCCATATACAACTCTCCTTCCGTGGCCTCCAACTGCTCTTACATGCAAGTAAAACTAAATGCATGCTCTTCAACCGATCGCTGCCCGCCCATCCAGCATCACTCCTCTAGGCAGGTAGCCTAGTGGTTAGAGCGTTGGGCCAGTAACCGAAAGGTTGCTAGATCGAATCCCGGAGCTGACAAGGTAAAAATCTGTCATCCTGCCCCTGAACAAGGCAGTTAACCCACTGTTCCTAGGCCATCATTGTAAATAAGAATTTGTTCTTAACTGACTTGCCTAGTTAAAACAAAGGTTACATTTAAAAAAAAAAATACAACTTAGAATATGTGGACAACTACAAATACCTAGGTGTCTGGTTAGACTGTAAACCCTCCTTCCAGACTCACATAAAGCATCTCCAATCCAAAATGAAATCTAGAATTGGCTTCCTATTTCGCAACGCTGCCAAACACACCCTCGTAAACACACCCTCGTAAAACTGACTCCTGACGAAATCCGAGCAAGGGTAGCATTCCAGAGGGACATCAGAGACTGCAACGTTCTCTGCTTCACGGAAACATGGCTTACTGGGAAGACGCTATCCGATGCGGTGCAGCCAACGGGTTTCTCCACGCATCGCGCCGACAGAAACAAACATCTTTCTGGTAAGAAGAGTGGCGGGGGCGTATGCCTCATGACTAACGAGACATGGTGTGATGAAGGAAACATACAGGAACTCAAATCCTTCTGTTCACCTGATTTAGAATTCCTCACAATCAAATGTAGACCGCATTATCTTCCAAGAGAATTCTCTTCGATTATAATCACAGCCGTATATATCCCCCCCAAGCAGACACATCGATGGCTCTGAACGAACTTTATTTAACTCTTTGCAAACTGGAAACCATTTATCCGGAGGCTGCATTCATTGTAGCTGGGGATTTTAACAAAGCTAATCTGAAAACAAGACTCCCTAAATTTTATCAGCATATCGATTGCGCAACCAGGGGTGGTAAAACCTTGGATCATTGTTACTCTACCGCCCCCCTTTCGGAAAAGCTGACCACGACTCCATTTTGCTGATCCCTGCATACAGGCAGAAACTAAAACAAGAGGCTCCCACGCTGAGGTCTGTCCAAGACTGCTTCCATCACGTGGACTGGGACATGTTTCGTATTGCGTCAGATGGAAATATTGACGAATACGCTGATTCGGTGTGCGAGTTCATTAGAACGTGCGTCGAAGATGTCGTTCCCATAGCAACGATAAAAACATTCCCAAACCAGAAACCGTGGATTGATGGCAGCATTCGCGTGAAACTGAAAGCGCGAACCACTGCTTTTAATCAGGGCAAGGTGTCTGGTAACATGTCCGAATATAAACAATGCAGCTATTCCCTCCGCAAGGCTATTAAACAAGCTAAGCGTCAGTACAGAGACAAAGTGGAATCTCAATTCAATGGCTCAGACACAAGAGGCATGTGGCAGGGTCTACAGTCAATCACGGACTACAAGAAGAAACCCAGCCCAGTCACGGACCAGGATGTCTTGCTCCCAGGCAGACTAAATAACTTTTTGCCCGCTTTGAGGACAATACAGTGCCACTGACACGGCCTGCAACGAAAACATGCGGTCTCTCCTTCACTGCAGCCGAGGTGAGTAAGACATTTAAACGTGTTAACCCTCGCAAGGCTGCAGGCCCAGACGGCATCCCAGCCGCGCCCTCAGAGCATGCGCAGACCAGCTGGCCGGTGTGTTTACGGACATATTCAATCAATCCCTACACCAGTCTGCTGTTCCCACATGCTTCAAGAGGGCCACCATTGTTCCTGTTCCCAAGAAAGCTAAGGTAACTGAGCTAAACGACTACCGCCCGTAGCACTCACTTCCGTCATCATGAAGTGCTTTGAGAGACTAGTCAAGGACCATATCACCTCCACCCTACCTGACACCCTAGACCCACTCCAATTTGCTTACCGCCCAAATAGGTCCACAGACGATGCAATCTCAACCACACTGCACACTGCCCTAACCCACCTGGACAAGAGGAATACCTATGTGAGAATGCTGTTCATCGACTACAGCTCGGCATTCAACACCATAGTACCCTCCAAGCTCGTCATCAAGCTCGAGACCCTGGGTCTCGACCCCGCCCTGTGCAACTGGGTACTGGACTTCCTGACGGGCCGCCCCCAGGTGGTGAGGGTAGGCAACAACATCTCCTCCCCGCTGATCCTCAACACGGGGGGCCCCACAAGGGTGCGTTCTGAGCCCTCTCCTGTACTCCCTGTTCACCCACGACTGCGTGGCCACGCACGCCTCCAACTCAATCATCAAGTTTGCGGACGACACAACAGTGGTAGGCTTGATTACCAACAACGACGAGACGGCCTACAGGGAGGAGGTGAGGGCCCTCAGAGTGTGGTGTCAGGAAAATAACCTCACACTCAACGTCAACAAAACTAAGGAGATGATTGTGGACTTCAGGAAACAGCAGAGGGAACACCCCCCTATCCACATCGATGGATCAGTAGTGGAGAGGGTAGCAAGTTTTAAGTTCCTCGGCATACACATCACAGACAAACTGAATTGGTCCACTCACACTGACAGCGTCGTGAAGAAGGCGCAGCAGCGCCTCTTCAACCTCAGGAGGCTGAAGAAATTCGGCTTGTCACCAAAAGCACTCACAAACTTCTACAGATGCACAATCGAGAGCATCCTGGCGGGCTGTATCACCGCCTGGTACGGCAACTGCTCCGCCCTCAACCGTAAGGCTCTCCAGAGGGTAGTGAGGTCTGCACAACGCATCACCGGGGGCAAACTACCTGCCCTCCAGGACACCTACACCACCCAATGTTACAGGAAGGCCATAAAGATCATCAAGGACATCAACCACCCGAACCACTGCCTGTTCACCCCGCTATCATCCAGAAGGCGAGGTCAGTACAGGTGCATCAAAGCTGGGACCGAGAGACTGAAAAACAGCTTCTATCTCAAGGCCATCAGACTGTTAAACAGCCACCACTAACATTGAGTGGCTGCTGCCAACACACTGTCATTGACACTGACCCAACTCCAGCCACTTTAATAATGGGAAATGATTGTAAATAGATCACTAGCCACTTTAAACAATGCTACCTTATATAATGTTACTTACCCTACATTATTCATCTCATATGCATACGTATATACTGTACTCTAGATCATCGACTGCATCCTTATGTCACTAGCCACTTTAACTATGCCACTTTGTTTACTTTGTCTACATACTCATCTCATATGTATATACTGTACTCGATACCATCTACTGTATGCTGCTCTGTACCATCACTCATTCATATATCCTTATGTACATATTCCTTATCCCCTTACACTGTGTATAAGACAGTAGTTTTGGAATTGTTAGTTAGATTACTTGTTGGTTATCACTGCATTGTCGGAACTAGAAGCACAAGCATTTCGCTACACTCGCATTAACATCTGCTAACCATGTGTATGTGACAAATACAATTTGATTTGATTCCTACCGATCCTTGACTTCGGCGATGTCATTTACAAAATAGCCTCCAGCACTCTACTCAACAAATTGGATGCAGTCTATCACAGTGCCATCTGTTTTGTCACCAATGCCCCATATACAACCCAACACTGCGACCTGTATGCTCTCGTTGGCTGCCCTCGCTTCATATTCGTCGCCAAACCCACTGGCTCCAGGTCATCTATATGTCTTTGCTAGGTAAAGCCCCGCCTTATCTCAGCTCACTGGTCACCATAGGAGCACCCACCCATAGCACGCACTAAAGCAGGTATATTTCTATTTCACTGGTAACCCCCAAACCCAATTCCAGCTTTGGCCGCCTTTACTTCCAGTTCTCTGCTGCCAATGACTGGAACAAACTGCAAAAATCACTGAAGCTGGATACCCATATCTCCCAGCACCAGCTGTCAGAGCAGCTCACAGATCACTGCACCTGTACATAGCCCATCTGTAAATAGCCCATCGAACTACCTCATCCCCATAATGTTATTTATTTATTTTTGCTCCTTTGCAACCCAGTATCTCTAGTTGCACATTCATCTTCTGCACATCTATGTTTAATTGCTATATTGTAATTGTTTCGCCACTATGGCCTATTTATTGCCTTACCTCATTTTCACACACTGTATATAGACTTTTTCTATTGTATTAATGACTGTATGTTTGTTTATTCCATGTGTAACTCTGTGTTGTTGTTTGTGATGCACTGCTTTATCTTGGCCAGGTCTCAGTTGTAAATGAGAACTTGTTCTCAACTAGCCTACGTGGTTAAATAAAGGTGAAATTTAAAAAATGATAATCAGTACTGTCATTGACACTATGCACGAATATTCAGTAAATGTTTCTGTCATTTGAAAACATCTAGTAGAACACCATTTATTTTTTAAAGAATATCATTTTATTCTGTTTAAATTTCAACATACATTCAGACACAGCTGGACGCGTTGCGGTAATGAGAATTTCATCAGATTTCGTGGTATCTAATTGTAAGTAATTACTATCTTGTCTCATCGCTACAACTCCCGTACAGGCTCGGGAGAGACGAAGGTTGAAAACCATGCGTCCGAAACACAACCCAACCAAACCGCATTGCTTCTTAACACAGCGCGCATCCAACCCGGAAGCCAGCCACACCAATGTGTTGGAGGAAACACCGTGTACCTGGTGACCTTGGTTAGCGCGCATTGCGCCCGGCCGCCACAGGAGTTGCTGGTGCGCGATGAGACAAGGATATCCCTACCAGCCAAACCCTCCCTAACCCGGACGACACTAGGCCAATTGTGCGTCGCCCCACGGACCTCCTGGTCGTGGCCGGCTGTGACAGAGCCTGGGCGCAAACCCAGAGTCTCTGGTAGCACAGCTAGCGCTGCGATGCAGTGTCCTAGACCACTGCGCCACCCGGGAGGCCCAATAATTAATTCCTATGTTGAAATGACTCTTTGTGCAAGGTAGAGAACACCATCTTTATTATGATATTTTGTTATATTACTAAATGATGTTTTCTATTTAAAATCATTACTGCCATGGTATTTTAATGGTTTCATGAGAATGACCCACGCCGAGGAACTTAACTTTCCACCTTCTCCTCTACTGTCCCGTCGATGTGGATAGGGGGGGTACTCTCTCTGCTGTTTCCTGAAGTCCACGATCATCTACTTTTGTTTTGTTGACGTTGAGTGAGAGGTTGTTTTCCTGAAACCACACTCAGAGTGCCCTCTCGTCGTTGTTGGTAATCAAGCTCACTACTGTTGTGTTGTCTGTAAACTTGATAATTGAGTTGGCGGCGTGCATGGCCACGCAGTCATTGGTGAACAGGGAGTACAGGAGGGGGCTGAGCACGCACCCTTGTGGGGCCCCAGTGTTGAGGATCAGCGAAGTGGAGATGTTGTTTCCTACCTTCACCACCTGGGGGCGGCCAGTCAGGAAGTCAAGGACCCAGTTGCGCAGAGCGGGGTTGAGACCCAGGGCCTCAAGCTTAATGATGAGCTTGGAGGGGTACTATGGTGTTGATTGCTGAGCTGTAATCAATGAGCAGCATTCTTACATAGGTATTCCTCTTGTCCAGATGGGAAAGGGCATTGTGATGGTGATTGCATCGTCTGTGGACCTGTTGGGGCGGTATGCAAACTGAAGTAGGTCTAGGGTGGCAGGTAAGGTGGAGGTGACATGATCCTAGGGGGGCAACAGTGAGCGCTGTTACCTTCAAGTAGGTTTCGGTTTTGCTAAAGCATTGTGGATGGGGATGGCGGATGGGCATAAGCATATGCCTCTGATTTCAAAGGCTGATATTTTTGTTTTAATCCTATCCCAAACCGTAACCCTTACCTTAACCATTCGGATTTAATGTCTAACCTTAAGAATTTGGAGTTAATGCCTTATAGACTTTGAAATTTGACATTTGAGAAACATGGATGAACATCTAACTCTGATGTGAGACTGAGAGAGCTTGTAGAGTGGAGAGCCTCATTCGGGTCCAAATATGATAATTAGGGCCCTCACGGATTCCAGGCATTAAAATGGAATTCAGCAACATTACAAATGTATTGATCTTTGTAGGGAATCTACTAAAAGTACTGTGTGGCTAAGTTGGTGCTGCTTTAAAGCAGTATCCAAATTTATATTGGCACCAACCATGTAATGCTTTTACAACATACAGAAGTGTGCTAGTTATCAAGGAGCAAAATAATTTAAACATGGTTTAGAATCGAGAGACGAGCTTAAAGTTTTCTTTACTGACCATAATTTTCACTTGTCTGACTGCTTGCATGATGATGACTTTCTCACACGACTGGCCTATCTGGGTGATGTTTTTTCTCGCCTGAATGACCTGAATCTAGGATTTCAGGGACTCTCCACAACTATATTCAATGTGCAGGACAAAATTGAGACTATGATTTAAGAATTTGAAGCTCTTCTCTGTCTGCATTAACAAGGACAACACACAGGTCAATCATTGTATGATTTTTTTGTGTGTAAATAAACTCAAGCTTACGGACAATGTCAAATGCGATATAGCGAAGCACCTGAGTGAGTTGTGTGCACAATTATGCAGGTAATTTCCCGAAACGGATGACACAAACAACTGGATTCATTATCCCTAGAACGCCATCATCCCGGAGTCGCCTCTTCACTGTTGACGTTGAGACCGGTGTTTTGAGGGTACTGTTTAATGAAGCTGCCAGTTGAGGACTTGTAAGGTGTCTGTTTCTCAAACTAGACACTAATGTACTTGTCCTCTTGCTCAGTTATGCACCAACCAGTTTGCGCTGTTCTGTGAAGGGAGTAGTACACAGCGTTGTACGAGATCTTCAGTTTCTTGGCAATTTCTCACATGGAATAGCTTTAATTTCTCAGAACAAGAATAGACTGACGAATTTCGGAAGAAAGGTCTTTGTTTCTGGCCATTTTGAGCCTGTAATCGAACCCACAAATGCTGATGCTCCAGATACTCAACTAGTCTAAAGAAGGCCAGTTTTATTGCTTCTTTAATTAGCACAACAGTTTTCAGCTGTGCTAACATAATTGCAAAAGGGTTTTCTAATGATCAATTAGTCTTTTAAAATGATAAACTTGGATTAGCTAACAGAACGTGCCATTGGAACACAGGAGTGATGGTTGCTGATAATGGGCCTCTGTACGCCTATGTAGATATTCCATTAAAAATCTACCGTTTCCAGCTACAATAGTCATTTACAACATTAACAATGTCTACACTGCATTTCTGATCAATTTGATGTTATTTTCATGGACAAAAAAGGTGCTTTCAAAAACAAGTATTTCTAAGTGACCCCAAACTTTTGAACGGTAGTGTATGTGAGAGTGGATTCTCGGCCCTCACTATGTGGACAATGATTTAAGACTTGAGTCTCTCTCCAATACAACCCAACATTGCAGAGTTATGTGCATCCTTTCAAGCACACCCTTCTCATTAACCTGTGGTAAGTTATCCACAATTTTCAATGAACAAATAAGGTTTTATATGTAAGATGGTAAAATAAAGAGCAAAATTGATTATTATTTGTGCCCTAGTCCTATAAGAGCTCTTTTTCACTTCCCACGAGCCGGGTCGTGACAAAAACTCGCTCTCATTCTTATGTTTAATAAATGTATCATATTGTGTGCGTGTGTGTGTGTGTGTGTGTGGCAGGCTTACAATGATGGTAAAAAACAACATTTGACCCTGGTGCAAAAGAGGGGGACTATGAAAAGTTTGGGAACCACTGGCCTAGAGTAACATAAACGAATGAACATGCTTTCATGTTCTTTGAAATAATTGTTTTTTAGTTTTCTAATGTTACTTACGACTTTTATAAACACAACCAAATTATTATTCTTCACATAGGAAATATGAAATGGATTTATTACACTGTTAGAATGTTGATGCGTCATTTGACTGGAAGTGTTGGAAATGGGCTTTTGGCCTACTTTGTAGACTTTGTAGAATTATACAAAACATGTCATTTACTCTATCTAAACAAATATTTTTTGTTATATTTTTACATGGGTATATTTCCACTAATATTTCTTCATGCTATTCATGCTTTACAATTGTTTATACAATATTTGTCAAGACTTGGTGTTTGTTTGTGCACCTTGCAGGTTGATATGCATCTGAAGCGTATGCTAAATGTGACACCCGGCAACATTCTCAACATTCTCTAGCGGGTATTTATAGGCTGAAAGGTCAGGTGGTTCTAGTGTTGATTTGATTTTCAAGATCATGTGGGCTATGGCTGAGGACAGGAACAAGTACAAGAAGTCCCGCTATGACCTCCGCAGATTCATCAAACGAGCAAAAGGACAATCTAGGAGTAAGGTGGAATCATATTACAAAGGCATTGACGCCCACCGTATGTGGCAGGGGCTACAGTCCATTACGGAATGCAAAGGATTCCGTGATCTTCCAAACGATGCCTCCCTACCAGACAAGCTCAATGCATTTTATGCACACCTGAACAATAACAACATCGTGCTGGGTTTGAGGGCTGCCACCGACCCAGAGGACTGGGTGATCTCGCTCTCCGAGGCCGACATGAGGAAGGTCTTTAATAAGCTCAACACCTGGCAGGCCGCTGGGCCCGACGGTATTCCAGGGCTCGTTCTCAGAGTATGCGCAGAACAGCTGACAGGCATATTCATGGTAATTTTCAACCTCTCCTTGTCCCAGTCTGTAATGACCACCATCATTCCTGTCCCCAATAACTCTAAGGCTTCATACCACAATAACTACCCGCCTGTAGCACTCACATCTGTAATCATGAAGTGCTTTGAGAAGCTGTTTATGGCACACATCAACTTCATCATCCCAGACATCCTAGACCCACTCAAACTTGCATACCGCCCCAACAGATCCATAGACGACTCAATCTCAATTGCACTCCACACTGCCCTCACCCACCTAGATAAGAGGAATACCAATGTGAGAATGCTGTTCATTCACTACAGCTCAGCATTGAACACCATTGTCTCCTCCAAGCTCGTCACCAAGTTTAGAACCCTGGGACTGAACACCTCTCTTTGCAACTGGATCTTGACGGGCTGACCGCCATGCTGACCCTCAATACGGGGGCCCAACAGGGATGTGTGCTTAGTCCCCTTCTGTACTCCTTGTTCACCCACGACTGCGTGGTGATGCACAATACCAACAACATCGTCAAGTGTGCTGACGACACGACAGTGGTAGGTCTGATCACCGGCGACGATGAGAGGTCAGTGACCTGGCAGTGTGGTGCCGGAAAGGGGGGAAACGAACCCCTTCCACATCAACAGGGTTGTAGTACAAAGGGTCGAGGACACTCACAGGGCCCTACACACTCATGCACACTGACACTCCAACACACACACATAATATGCACATACATTCATATTGACTCTATACACATGCACAGCCACTCACTTACAATCATCATATAGCCTATATCCTGATCACCTCACTCCTATACATATTTACCTTTTACAGGGCATTTGGAAAGTATTCAGACCCATGGACTTTTTCCACATTTTGTAATGTTAGTCTTATTCTAAAATGGATTAAATAAAATTAAAATCCTCGTCAATCTACACACAATACCCCATAATGACAAAGCGAAAACAGTTTTTCAGAATTGTTGCTAATTTATAAAAACTAAAAAACGTATTTACATAATTATTCAGACCCATAGCGATGAGACTCGAAATTGAGCTCAGATGCATCCTGTTTCCATTGATCATCTTGATGTTTCTACAACTTGATTGGAGCCCACCTGTGGTAAATTCAATTGATTGGACATGATTTGGAAAGGCACACATCTGTCTATATAAGGTCCCACAGTTGACAGTGCATGTCAGAGGTCAAAGGAATTGTCCGTAGAGCTCCGAGACAGGATTGTGTCGAGGCACAGATCTGAGGAAGGGTACCAAAAAATGTCTGCAGCATTGAAGATCCCCAAGAACACAGTGGCCTCCATCATTCTTAAAGGGCAGATGTTTGGAACCACCAAGACTTCCTAGAGCTGGCCGCCTGGCCAAACTGAGCCATCGGGGGAGAAGGGCCATGTTTAGGGAGGTGACCAAGAAGCCGATGGTAACTCTGACAGAGCTCCAGAGTTCCTCTGTGGAGATGGGAGGACCATCAAGAAGGACAACCATCTCTGCAGCACCACCAATCAGGCCTTTATGGTAGAGTGGCCAGACAGAAGCCACTCCTCAGTAAGAGGCACATGACAGCCCGCTTGGAGTTTGCCAAAAGGCACCTAAAGTACTCTCATACCATGAAAAGAAGATTCTCCTGCCTGATGAAATCAAGATTGAACTCTTTGCCCTGAATGCCAAGCTTCATGTCTGGAGGAAAACTGGCACCATCCCTATCCCTACAGTAAATCATGGTGCTGACAGCATCATGCTGTGGGGATGTTTTTCAGCGGCAGTTACCTGGAGACTAGTCAGGATCGAGGCAAAGATGAACGGATCAAAGCACAGAGAGATCCTTGATGAAAACCTGCTACAGAGCGCTCAGGACCTCAGACTGGGGTGAAGGTTCACCTTCCAACAGGACAACGACCCTAAGCACACAGCCAAGACAACGCAGGAGTGGCTTCGGGACAAGTCTCTGGATGTCCTTGAGTGGCCCAGCTAGAGCCCGGACTTGAACCCAATCAAACATCTCTGGGGAGACATGAAAATAGCTGTGCAGCGATGCTCTCCATCCAACCTTACAGAGCTTGAGAGAATCTGCAGAGAAGAATGGGAGAAACTCCCCAAATACAGGTGTGTCAAGCTTGTAGCATCATACCCAAGAAGACTCGAGGCTGTAATCACTGCCAAAGGTGGTTCAACAAAGTACTGAGTAAAGGGTCTGAATACTTATAGAAATGTGATATTTCTGTCGTTTTTATTTTTATGCAAAAATGTCTTAACCTGTTTTTGTTTTGTCATTATTGGATATTGTGTGTAGATTCAGGAGGGGAAAAAACAATGTAATCCATTTTAGAATAAGTCTGTAACGCAACTAAATGTGGAAAAAGTCTTAATATTTTCTGAATGCACTGTACTTTCTTGTGTTTTTATTTCTTGTGTGTTTTTGTTCTACCTTATATTATTTTTAGTATTACATTGTTATTGATTACTACATTGTTGGGTTTAGAGCCTGCAAGAAAGGCATTTACAGTTTTGGCAGGAAATTCCGGGTCACCCGGGAGAAGAGGGATTTATTCTCGGGATGGAACATTTGTAAAATACTAGGAAAATATTTAACCCGACCACTTACGTTATATCATGGCAGAGATTGTGTATACCAAGTCATTTGGTCTCTTCTATATAGCAGCATGTATACCTCCACAGTCTATTCTATGGGCCTGTATAGTTGTATGTAAGCCTATACTCATGGTAATTATTTCTGTTCTCTCCATAGAAACACGTTAACACTCGCACGTTCACTGTGAGCAGTCAATACATGGGAATGTGGTGTGTTGAACCCAGTAACTGAATAAACCTGTTCTTAAGATATCTTGGAATACACGTCAAATAACACTATTTGATGCGCCAAATAAGCTTTTAATTTAAAACGTCAAATAACACAATTATATTGTGTGTGCAAGCCAAGCTCGACCATTACGATCACTGTCTAAGCTGTACAATACCGCGTTCTTAATAAGGCACTATTTGTTCAACCGAATGTGAAAACATCTGAATGAGCATTTGAAATTAGATCAGGATCAAACGAGCAGGATCAAAAATGTTTGCAAATATCTTCGATACAGATGTTATCAGCAACTTCTGCGGTACCTAGCTTGCACCAATGCAAACAGCCTGAAAACAATGAAGAGTAGAAACTAGTCATTTTCAATATTCTTAGCAATGATTTAGGAATCCATGTGAATAAGTATTAGCTAGGTAGCCACTTGTTGTACTTTTATTGAAATAACTAGCTAGCCTGCTACTTGACCCTGTTGCCCAAAACCAACATTCTAAGCAGCCAGCTAGATTCATCTGACTTAAGGTCCAGTCAAGCCATAGCATATGTGTAGTGAAGTTAGCCACAATAAGAATTAGCCACAATAGTGGATTTTGCGGTTTGCCTTTTAAAATAAAAGTCCCTCTTTGAAAGTTATGCAGAAGGTTACAATTGGTGAAATCGTGCCATATTTTGACTTGATAATGTTAAACATGGTTGGAGTGTTGGAATGTGGACCAATGAAATGGGGTATCAGTCTACTCGGTGACACCCAGAGAACACAACTGTGAAGAGTTTACGGAAATATTAGCGTCGTAGCTCCTATTGCGGGACTTTGACTGTTGGAAATCACCTCCCCAGTCACCCTCTTGTGCATATTGACATTCATATTGCACTGTACCGCCTTACCTAAAGATTGGGGATCAATGAAATGGGATATCAGCCTACTCAGAACCCAAGTGCTTTTTTCAACAAAGTCCTCCTCAAGAGTTATCAGGCTCCAAAACATCCACTTTGTACAGTTTTTCCTCTGGAATAGTGTTCAATTCACATAGTAGGTTGACTGGTACAATAAATGTGGCTCAATTCACAGTTGTTTCAGAGTCCCGCAATAAGAGCTACGACGCTAATGTTCTCTGGGTGTCACTGAGTAGACTGATACCCCATGTCATTGATCCACAATCTATAGGTAAGGCTGTACAGTGAAATAAGTATGTCCCCAATGAAATTCTAAAGTCTAATACATCCAATGTGATTTCAACAGATCTTTGTGAAATTAACAAAGTATTGTCTTTTGTTGAATTTATATAAGAACATTCCAACCTCGTTTCGCATGATCTGTTGTTCCAATATGGCATGATTTCACTCTATGTATTATTTGCATGACTTTCATTTTGAAGGCAAACCTCAAATTCCACTATTGTGGCTAATCCTTATTGTGGCTAGCTATGGTCGGACCCACATCGACCACCATTAATCAAATAAAAACTCTCTTATAAATGTATGGGTATTTTAGATGACGACACTTAACCTAGCTGGCTAACTACCTAGCTATGTCCTTTTGCTATGTTTTTGGGGAAGAACATTGTGTGCATCCATCAGCTGGCTAGCTTTTTTACGACCAGCACTGTCCAGAGCTTGGGGAGGTGTGTCTGCGCTCATCCGGCAGCGGCACGGGCGCCAGACAAAAACCTTTACCAGCATCATAGCATACGTATGGGTGAATCGTTGTGACATGGAATACGAGTTATAGTGTCATCAATGTGTAATAACTATGTAAAAATGTATGAGCGCGTTAAATTATTATGTGACGTACAGTCATATTCGGGTCAAGCTTATTTTACATGTCAGATAGTGTTAATTGACGTGTATATTTCTTGACACGCAAAGACTCAAATGGCGTTCCATACCCGACAGAGCTGTGGTGGCTGAACCGTATACTCTGGCACATGTATCTATCTAGTAATACCTGTTATTCATGGTCCTCCCAGATCAGCCTTTAGTATTTTACACAAACAAATGATTGAAATGATCCACATATTTTTAGAGGTCATTCAGATACTTTGACTAATAGTTCAATGAACACAGGCATGCGCTCACACACATGCATTCTCTCTCTCTCGCTCTATCTCTCTCTCACATACATACATACATACATACATACATACATACATACATACATACATACATACATACATACATAACATACATACATACATACATACATACATACATACATACATACAAACAAACAATCCCCTACATGATCAGATGAGACGTGGAGTCTGTAGGGAAACCCCGAGGTGTGGTTACATCACTGTTCTCTCTAGTGGGACATTACCCTGCTAGCACGTCCACACAGTTTACAAGACATGGATCTCTGGTGGCTGATCAAGCAAGCATGAGTATCTAAGTCAGAGAGTCCCTGGAGTGTGTGTGGATATGTGTGTGTTTTGTAACTGTGTTGGCCCAGAGAGCGTGTGAATACCATCTTCTGATGTCCCAGAGTTCATTCCGGCAGCTGAGAATTCTAGAACTGTGACCCAACTGGAAGAACAGTGGTCCTCAGAGAGCGAGAGAGTGCTAGCTTTGAGAACCCTAGTGGTTGATATAATGCCACAGGGTTGAATAACTCTTACGTATCAGGTTGAAGCTTCACACAAAATATTTTCAGGGGTGTGTGTGTGTGCCAGGGGTTTTGGGGGTTGAGTGTGTGTGTGTGTGCCAGGGGTTTTGGGGGTTGAGTGTGTGTGTGTGCGCCAGGGGTTTTGGGGGTTGAGTGTGTGTGTGTGTGTGTGCCAGGGGTTTTGGGGGTTGAGTGTGTGTGTGCCAGGGGTTTTGGGGGTTGAGTGTGTGTGTGTGTGTGCCAGGGGTTTTGGGGGTTGAGTGTGTGTGTGTGTGTGCCAGGGGTTTTGGGGGTTGAGTGTGTGTGTGTGCCAGGGGTTTTGGGGGTTGAGTGTGTGAGATTAAGTGAACCGTGTGTGAACACTGCAGCCTCTGCCTGCAGTCACCCTTCACCCCTAAACCCCAAGTATCACCTCTACCCAGGGACTTTACTTCTGTGTTTGCAAACTCGTGAATTGTGTGTTTGTCAGTGTTTGCCTGTCTTCCTTAACGAGGCGAATTAAGTTTGAGCGAGATAAGGAAGAGTGAATGAATTAAGTGTTGGCCGGGGATTTAACTAGTGAGGAATCTCTTGTTGCTGGGACCAAACCCTGGACAGACGAACAACAGGGACAAATAAAGTATCACCATGGTTACGCCTGGATCATGGTAAGGCTGGGAATTTCCAGGGACCTCAACATACGATATTATCACGATACTTAGGTGCCGATACAATATGTATTGCGATTCTCACGATGCTATATGTATTGCGATTTGATACTGTGATTTTAATGCAATTCGCTGTTTCAAACAAATTGCTCACTCACCATGTCTGTTGCAGAGGGAAAAGAGAGCCATGAGAGAGTTTTGATTAGTCATTGAAATAAGTGCTGAAAACAAATTGGCTCTCTGTTTAAAAAGAAGATGAATAACAAGCTATGAAGGAAACATACTGGAGTTTTGGTGCATGTGTAGCCAACTAGCGCAAAAATAATATTCCAATATTGTCAAAACTATACAATATATTGTCAAAAATAATATCCCGATATGTAACTCGATTTTTTTCACCCATCACTAGCTCACAGTATGTGATTTTTAGCCTACGCTATAAACCAGATAGAAGACTACTCTATGAACCAGATAAAAGAAAGACTACTCTATAAACCAGATAGAAGAAAGACTACTCTATAGACCAGATAGAAGAAAGACTACTCTATAGACCAGATAGAAGAAAGACTACTGTCACGCCTTGGTCATAGTGTTTTGTGTTTTCGTTATATAGTTGGTCAGGCCAGGGTGTGACATGGGTTATGTGTTGTTTCGTATTGGGGTTTGTATTATTTGGGATTGCGGCTGATTAGGGGTGTGGTATAGGTTTGGCTGCCTGAGGCGATTCCCAATCAGAGTCAGGTGCTTGTCGTTGTCTCTGATTGGGAACCGTATTTAGACAGCCTCAGTTTCGCTTTGTATTTCGTGGGTGTTTGTACCTGTCTCTGTGTTGTAGTCACCAGATAGGCTGTAATTAGTTTCACGGTCCGTTCTGTTGTTTTTGTATTTAGTTTCAGTTATTTCATGTACCGCGATTCTTTCATTAAAGTCATGAGTAACCTACACGTTGCATTTCGGTCCGACTCTCTTCTTTCAACAGACGAACGCCGTTACAACTACTCTATAGACCAGAAGAAAAGAGGTTGCCAACGTTACCCAGTGACACTGTGTTCATTGATTTATGAGCATCATCATATTGACTGAATGAACTTTGTTTGTGCAGATGTGCGTCACCTAGCAATGTCTAGCATTGTATTGTTTGTGTGTGTGCCTGTGCCATTAACATTCTTAAGTGTGTCTGTCTGTGTGGCGTGTTTGTAGCTCGGAGGTGTGTGTAACCGTAATGAAGTCTAACGCTGTGTGTGTCTGGTGTTGTGTGTTCTCAGGTGGCCATCAAGTCAATTCGTAAGGAGAGCATCACTGATGATCTGGACAGAGTTCATATCCAGAGAGAGATAGAAATCACCTCCGCCCTCAAACACCCCTACATCATACGCTTCCACGAGGGTGAGAATACACGCACACACACACACACACACACACACTGAAAGGAAAACACGCATACGTACACACACAATGTAACCTTTCTCTGTGCTCTCCCTGCCCTGTGTAGTGTTTGAGAGTCGTGATAAGATAGTGATAGTGATGGAGTACGCCAGCAGAGGGGAGTTGTATGACTACGTCAATGAGAGGAGGAGACTGGTGGAGACAGAGGCCAGAGACCTCTTCAGACAAATCACCTCCGCCGTGCACTACTGCCACACGGTAAACACACACATGCATGCTGCACAGGCTCACACAGAAATGCATGAGCGTTCGCACGTACACGCAATCATTGTATTTCAATTAGCATAATGTGGTAAATAATATGATGAATCCTATATCCGCGTGTGCTGCAGTTTCTCTTTTCGGTAGTGACGGGGGGAATACTTTATACAGTTACAGTGCCTTAATTAAGAAAGTATTCAGGCCCCATTACTTTTTCCACATTTTGTTACAAAGTATGATTCAAATTAAAATGTCATTTTTTTTCAACGATCTACACAAAATACTCTGTCAAGGTCGAAGATTATAATTTTTTATTTATATATTGGCATACAAGAGAAGTGGACTGGCACATTAAGAGATAAGCTGCTGTTGCCCAGCGGGTTCTTTCGATTGGTTGGAGGAACAAATTCAGTGTACTATATAAAACGGTACTACGTATTCTAAAATGTTGAAATCATAAGTATCATAACATTTTGGTACCTATATATATCTAATTAAATGTCTGATTGTTCAAATTTGTACCCATCTACCAATAGGTGCCCTTCTTTTCAAGGTATTGGAAAACTTCCCACACTGAGATCAGCTTTAGGGAGCAGTAGTATGGTGGCCAGTAGTGGTTGCAATTGAGATCAGGTGTGCGGGCGGGTGATTTTAAGCACATATTTATCGTTTAACGAGAGTTCACCTCATGTTGAGGCAGTGCTCAATGTCGGTTGCAATTAACCCACTTAGTGTAAAACGGAGCAACAGGCAAACATGGTACTGCTAAGCCACAGGAGGCTGGTGAGGGGAGGACGGCTCATAATAATGGCTGAAATAGAGTGAATGGAGTGATATTAAAACATTTGTAAACCATGTGTTTGATACCATTAATTCCTTTCCAGCCAATACAATGAGCTTGTCCTCCCCAGTTAAGGTGACACCAGCCACCTGTGAGCTAATCCCAAAAAATCCTGATCACTGCAGTTTCTCTTCTCAGGGTGTGAAATGAAGCAACAGGCAAACATTGCACAGCTAAACCCACAAAATTCTACTCCTAATACCAGAGGAAATCCTTGTGGGTCAAAGGAGAATTACAGTTGAAGTCAGACGTTTACATACACTTAGGTTGGAGTCATTAAAACTTGTTTTTCAACCACTCCACAAATGTCTTGTTAACAAACTATAGTTTTGGCAAGTCGGTTAGGACATCTACTTTGTGCATGACACATCATTTTTCCAACAATTGTTTACAGACAGATTATTTCACTTAAAACTCACTGTATCACAATTCCAGAGGGTCAGAAGTTTACATACATTAAGTTGACTCTGCATTTAAACAGCTTGGAAAATTCCAGAAAATTATGTCATGGCTTTAGAAGCTTCTGATAGGTTAATTGACATAATTTGAGTCAATTGGAGGTGTACTGTGGATGTATTTCAAGGCCTACCTTCAAACTCAGTGCCTCTTTGCTTGACATCATGGGAAAATCAAAAGAAATCAGCCAAGACCTCCACAAGTCTGGTTCATCCTTGGGAGCAATTCCCAAACGCCTGTAGGTACCACGTTCATCTATACAAACAATAGTACGCAAGTATAAACATCATGGGACCACGCCGACATACCGCTCAGGAAGGAGACACCTTCTGTCTCCTAGAGATGGACGTACTTTGGTGCGAAAAGTGCAAATCAATCCCAGAACAACAGCAAAGGACCTTGTGAAGATGCTGGAGGAAACCGGTACAAAAATATCTATATCCACATTAAAATGAGTCCTATATCGACATAACCTGAAAGGCCGCTCAGCAAGGAAGAAGCCACTGCTCCAAAACCGCCATAAAAAAAGCCATACTACAGTTTGCAACTGCACATGGGGACAAAGATCGTACTTTTTGGAGAAATGTCCTCTGGTCTGATGAAAGAAAAATAGAACTGTTTGGCCATAATGACCATTGAATGCTTTTGGAGGAAAAGGGGAAGCTTGCAAGCCGAAGAACACCATCCCAACCGTGATGCATGGGGGTGGCAGCATCATGTTGTGGTTGTGCTTTGCTGCAGGAGGGACTGGTGCACTTGGATATATTGAAGCAACATCTCAAGACCACAGTCAGGAAGTTAAAGCTTGGTCGCAAATGGGTCTTCCAAATGAACAATGACCCCAAGCATACTTCCAAAGTTGTGGCAAAATGGCTAAAGCACAACAAAGTCAAGGTATTTGAGTGGCCATCACAAAGCCCTGACCTCAATCCTATAGAACATTTGTGGGCAGAACTGAAAAAGCGTGTCCTAGCAAGGAGGCCTACACACCTGACTCAGTTACACCAGCTCTGTCAGGAGGAATGGGCAAAAATTCACCCAACTTATTGTGGGAAGCTTGTGGAAGGCTCCCTGAAACGTTTGACCCAAGTTTAACAATTTAAAGGCAATGCTACCAAATACTAATTGAGTGTATGTAAACTTCTGACCCACTGGGAATGTGATGAAAGAAATAAAATCTGAAATAAATCCTTCTCTACTATTATTCGGATATTTCACTTTCTTAGTTTAAAGAATTGTGTCGTGGTAAAAGTTAAAAAGCTAAATTTCCTAGTTGGTGCAGAAATTGAGGAAATAGGAGACTAAGGAAACACCTATTGGCAGAGTTTTGGGATAAAGCTCTTCAGTGGAATAAACCACATGCATGTGTGCACACCAGAGCTAGCTCATAGCTGATACTGCTTAACACCAGATGGCTAAATTATGTTGGTCATTTTATTTGGAGTTTGCAAAGCATTTTTACCCCCCATCTATCCCCCAATCTCTAACCACTACATTTGAATGAAGAACAAAAAAGACCCCTCACTATTTTAGCTTTGGAGCTCGATGCTGCATCCTCTAGTTGTCTGACCTCAAATGGTGTTCTAAAATAGACATGAGTGTTCCGGAACGCATGAATTATTTAGAATGCTTCTGAGGTATGCAGCTTTAGCAGGAAGTATTTAGGCTTCAGGGGAAAATGAACGTTTTTAAAAGACACACCACATAAACATCTCTCTTTCCCTATTCATGTCTCAGTCTCTCTCTCCCCCCTCTTTATCTTATTCGCTCTCTCACATTCACTCTTCGCCTGAATTGACCTCTGCTGTGCTATTCATATTTTCCTGTAGCAAACTCTTATATACCCCCTCTTTCTCTCTTCAATATCGTTATACTACATTAGCGAATTCATCTGTACATGTTGGGTTTGTTATAGAGCTGGATTGTTAATTGTGATAATACAATGAAAGACAGAAGGAGGGATAACTGAACAATCCAAAATAATTAAGGAAAGCTAATTGAAAGACAAACAGAAACAATAACTAAACAAAGCCCAGGCTAGGAATCGACTAACAAACACAGACAAGGTTTACACACACTGACTGTATACTGTTGACCATTCACCAGTACTGTATGCTCGTGGATTAATCATTGAATCAAACACTCATATCATGAGAATGACCTTTCAATGTCAATTAGACAATTACATTTTCATCTCTCCTCTTTTAAGCTGTTCTTTTGTTCTCTTCATATGTTCCCTATTTCTCTTGAATCTCTATACAGCAACTGTGTTACAAAATGATTGATATCACACACAAAACACAAACACACACTGGACCTCCACTTATGTATTCAGGCCATGTTTGTGTAAATGTCATCTGCTCTCTATAGTTCCTAAATCAACACAGCAGTGTCTTCCTAGAAAAACATCAAGGGGGTGAAGAATCTGTGCGTGTGTAAAGATCTGTGTGTAATAGTGGTACTTTACTTGATTGTCTCTTTCCCTCTCCTTCAGAATGGCGTGGTCCATCGAGATCTGAAGCTGGAGAACATTCTACTAGACCAGGACCTGAACGTCAAGGTGAGAACACACAAAGAATTTTAAAAATTAATTGGTTAAAATCAAACCCTCCTATTGGTATATTGAAAATGTGATTCTACAGATTTTCCCGCTTATGGTGCAGACCTTGTGCCTGTCATCCAGTGAGTGTAAAGGGTAGTTATTTTAAAAGGATATGCATGCATTGGCCGGGAATCGAACCCGGGCCTCCCGCGTGGCAGGCGAGAATTCTACCACTGAACCACCAATGCTGAGCTGCTATGATAGTTTATTCCAGGGCTCACAACACAGTGGAGGTGGCGTGAAGCAGAAAGGAGGAGTTGAAAATAGGAGAGAAAGACTGGAAGGGGTTTAAAGAAACATATAGGACAAAAATGTAGAGAAGTAGTTTGAAAATAGGTTGATATAGCTCATGCACTTAGATTTGTGTTTCTGGGTATTTTCAGGAGTTTCAATTCAAGTGTGTAGCGAGATCCTGCTTATACCCCAAAAGAGTCCACACATTGGCCGGGAATCAACCCGGGCCTCCCGAATGGCAGACCAGAAGTTTACTACTGAACCACCAATGCTTTGATATATCATTCTATGGGACAGAGTATTTCTCTAACAGTCAGGGTGAAGTGAAACAAAATGTTGAATTAGTATTTAACTATTCGGCTTGAAGGACCATTAAAAACAGATGTCGTCTTTAATAAGCTTTTTGTTGTTGTTGCATGATAGACCAGGTATAGGTAGTACAATGTATTTAGAGTGCCCGTCTCTTAATCACTTGTATTTTTTGCATGGCAGACTAGTTTTAGGTAGGTACAATGTGTAGTGTTTTTACATGGCCTAGTACCTAGAGCCTGTTTATGACAAGGATTTGAAAATAAACTTGAGCGATACCCGAGTGATCTAAAATAATTTTTCTAGAGGTTTATCCATAATTAATGAGTTTACAAATGTAATCCATATGAAAGGTTATCAGAAATTATGGAACATGTAGACTACCATGTAAAAATACACTACATGGCCACCATGCGCAATGCCAAGCTTGCCACCATTGGACTCTGACTCTGGCAGTCTGACGGACCATCTGTGTTTGGCAGATGCCAGGAGAATGCTACCTGCCTCAATACATAGTGCCAAATGTAAAGTTTGGTGCAGGAGGATTAATGGTCTAGGGCACTTTTTCATGGTTCGGGCTGGGCCCCTTAGTTCCATTGAAGGAAAACTTCTTTCTTTCTTTTTTTTAACCCCTTTTTCTCCCCAATTGGTAGTTTGTCTTGTCCCATCGCTGCAACTCCCGTATGTGCTCCGCCTCATGGGTCTCCAGGTAGCGGCCGGCTGCGACACAGCCCGGTATCGAACCCGGATCTGTAGTGATGCCTCTAGCACTGCGATGCAGTGCCTTAGCCGGCCCTTTCCTGTTTCAGCATGACAATGCCCCCATGCACAAAGCGAGGACCTTACAGAAATGTTTTGTCAAGATGGGAGTGGAAGAACTTGACTGGTCTGCACAGAGCCCTGACCTCAACTCCATCGAATACCTTTGTGATGAAGAGGAACACCTAATGCCAGGCCTAATTGCCCAACATCAGTAATGCTCTTATGGATGAATGGAAGCAAGTCCCTGCAGCAATGTTCCCACATCTAGAGGAATGCCTTCCCAGAAGAGTGGAGGCTGTTATGGCACCGACAGAGGGCGCCTCGCCTCGAGCTCCGATAAAACGTTGCAGATCTAATTTTCTCAATCCGTTTGTTTCATGCATTACTACATACATTCAGGTAGAACTTTTGGAATACGAAACACTAGATACTCACTGTCCACCCGACCTCGCCGAATTCCCTGAGACAGCAGAACAATGGACTAGCTTCTTCTGCGAGGAGCCAAGCTGCTTGGGAATCCTACCGTAGAGTACATCTACGGTCTTAGTGAGATTAAGACGCCAGGCGACCCATCCTCCATTACTGAGCATACTACTCGCCAATGTTCAATCATAAATGAACAAACTTGAGTAAGTCAGAGAGAGGATCTTTTTCCAGAGGGACATCAGATCCTGCAACATACTCTGTTTTTCTGAAACTTGGCTTTCCTCTGACATCCAGAAAGATTATATACAACCAGCGGGTTTTACAATTTTTTTGGGGGGATGGGGAGCGGGCTCTCTGGCAAGAGCAAGGGTGGCGGGCTCTGCTTTATGACCATTAACTCATGGTGCCAAGGGGTAAACATACAAGGAACTTTATGCTCCGCCGACTTTTACCTTCCGGGAGAGTTTACTGGGATTATCACCATGGCTGTGTACATCCCGCCCCAAGCTGACACCAAAAAAGCTCTCAAAGATCTTCATTGGACCCTGAACAAACTGGAGACTGAATTCCCTGAGGCAGCATTCATTGCTGCAAGGACTTTAACAAAAGTAATTTGAGAACCGTGCTCCCAAATTATTACCAACACATCAACTGTCCAACTTGCATAAATTCTACTCTTGACCACTGCTACACGCCTTTTCAACACGGGTATAAACACGGATATCCCGTCCTCCTTTCTGAAAATCTGACCATGACTCACTCTTGCTTCTTCCCGCCTAGAAATAAAGACTTGAGGGAAATTCCGGTGATCAGGTCTGTATAGCGTTGGTCTGACCAATCAGAATTCACAATGAATACACCACCTCAGTCACCGGATTCAAACAAGACAGTTCAGACGTGACACGGGCAACCGAATGCACCATTGGGTGCACACTGCCTGCCCTACAGGACACCTACAACGCCAGGTGTCGCAGGAAGGCCAGGAAATTCACCAGGGACACCAGCCACCCAAGCCATGCCCTGTTCTCCCAGGTTCAGTCACTCAGACGCGGGCAGTACAGGAGCATCATGGAAAAACTGAAAGACTGGCAAATATTATCAACCTTCAGATCATCAGGCTGCTGAATAGCCAACACTATTCAGCTACCTACCCCACCTCCCCTCTGCTACTCCCCCATGGACATTCCCACACACCTTTAACTCTCACTGACCTTACCTGCTACTCCCCCATGGACATTCCACCCCCTAACAGTTTTTACTCTGCCCCCACCCCAACGACATTCCTCACTGTTGCAGTTGTTAATATGTATAGTATTACTTTTTTGTTTTTATTTCACTCAATGGTCATTCTGCTGCTCCCCCTGTGGTCATTCCCCTACCCCTCAATGGTCATTATGCTGCTCCCCTGTGGTCATTCCCCCCCCCCTCAATGGTAATTTTCTGCTCCCTCTGGTCATTCCCCCCACCCCCTCAACAGTCTTTACTAGAGGTCGACCGATTAATCGGAATGGCCGATTAATTCGGGCCGATTTCAAGATTTCGTAACAATTGGTAAAAGGCATTTTTGTACACCGACTATATTGCAATCCATGAGGGGACTGCGTGGCAGGCTGACGACCTGTTATGTGAGTGCAGGTAGCGAGGAGCCATGGTAAGTTGCTAGCTAGCATTAAACTCATCTTGTAAAAAACAAATCAATCATAACATAATCACTAGTAAACTACACATGGTTGATGATATTACTAGTTTAACTAGCTTGTCCTGCGTTGCATATAATCAATGCGGTGCCTGAAATTGTGTCACTTCTCTTGCGTTCATGTCTAAGCAGAGTCGGAGTATATGCAGCAGTTTGGTTCGCCTGGCTCGTTGCGAACTGTGTGAAGACCATTTCTTTCTTCCTAACAAAAACTGTAATTAATTTGCCAGAATTTTACATAATTATAGCATAACATTGAAGGTTGTGCAATGAACAGCAATATTTAGACTTAGGGTTGCCACCCGTTTGATAAAATACGGAACGGTTCCGTATTTCACTGAAAGAATAAACGTTTTGTTTTCGAAATGATAGTTTCTGGATTTGACCATATTAATGACCCGAGGCTCGTATTTCTGTGTGTTATTATGTTACAATTAAGTCTATGATTTGATATTTCATAGAGCAGTCTGACTGAGCGGTGGTAGGCAGCAGCAGGCTCGTAAACATTCATTCAAACCGTACATTCCTCCGTTTGCCAGCAGCTTTTCGCAATGCTTGAAGCACAGCGCTGTTTATGACTTACCAACTCCCGAGATTAGGCTGGCACTAGTCAAAGGTCTATGAAATACAAATGGTATAGTGAGAAATAGTCCTATAATAACTACAACCTAAAACTTCTTAACTGGGAATATTAAAGACTCGTTAGCTTTTTTACATGGCACATATTGCACTTTTACTTTCTTCTCCAACACTGTGTTTTTTGCATTATTTAAACCAAATTGAACATGTTTTATTATTTATTTGAGACTAAATTGATTTTATTGATGTATTATATTAAGTTCAAATAAAAATGTTCATTATTCATTCAGTATTGTTGCAATTGTGATTATTACAAATATATATTTTTGGTCCTCCAATAATCGGTCGACTTCTAGTCTTTGCTCTGCCTCCACCCCAAGGGACATTTATTAATTCATCACTGTATATAGTGCTACTTCTATATTGTATTTATTACAATTTTCATTATTTTATTTCACTAGCCCTGCATGTTGAAGCTCGAAGCCTAAGATTTTCGCTGTAACCTTCAATTACACCTGCAACCCTGGAATGGAATTATATTTTCAAGGAGTAGGTGTCCACATACTTTTGAACATGTAGTGTATGTAAACAAATACATGGTACTTATTTATATATTGGGACAAAATTTACTTATGTGGGTAGACCACAAAATGATAGACACACCCCCCTCCAAAAAAAAAATGAACCATGCATTGGCCGGGAATCGAACCCGGGCCTCCCGCGTGGCAGGCGAGAATTCTACCACTGAACCACCAATGCTTTAGTGGAGCAAAGCTCTCCTCGGGAGTGATATAACAGATCAGATGGAGTGAACCAGAAGTTGAAATATTTGGTATTTATCGAACGACATTAGCTGAGAGGCAGTAAAATGTAATTAGAGTGTTATTACATAGTACTTACAGCCTGTTTGCAACGAGGATGTGCAAATAAACTTATTTGAGATTCCAGACCGATCTAAAAGAATGATTCTAGAGGTTTAGCAATAATTCACTTGTTGACAAATGCAATCCAAAAGAAAAATTAATCAGGTGAAATTTAAAGTACTTATTTCGGAGTAAATCCTACAATGCTTAACTTTTCCTACATTTGTTTACGTTACAGCCTCATTCTAAAAAGGATGAACCCGTTTTTTCCCCTCATCAGTCTACACACAATACCTGCACTCTACCCTCCAATCAACTGTGTACATGTGACTAGTAAACCATCTGAATTAAAATCAGCACAGGGGGATCAACTCCGTATTAATGCCTATGATTATGAGATGTTCGATGAGCAGGTGTCCACATACATTTGGCCATGTGTTGTATGTAAGCAAATACATGGTAGTTATTTATATATTGGAACACGCTTGGACTGAAATTTTAATCACTTACTTCTGTGAGTAGATCCTAAAATTTGAAAAAGACATACATGCATTGGCCGGGAATCGAACCCGGGCCTCCCGCGTGGCAGGCGAGAATTCTACCACTGAACCACCAATGCTTTGATAGAGCAATATTTTGATCCCAATACTCATATAATAGGAAAGCACAAAGGGGATGACGGGTCAAGTTGGAGGACGGAGCAGATGAGAATGAAGGCATGTGAAAAATGTAACGTAGTTGTTTTGAAAGGTGGTATGATTTATGCCTGATTGTGGACATCCGCCTGTCCATATGATCATTTATAAGGAAGCATGTAACATGTAGCTGCTATTTAAAAAAAATTTAAATAAATGCATGTACTTATGAGAATATATCCAACAACACTTCAAAAAAATACCTGCATTGGCCGGGAATCGAACCCGGGCCTCCCGCGTGGCAGGCGAGAATTCTACCACTGAACCACCAATGCTTTGATGGAGAAATATTACGTTCCCAATACTCATATAATAGGAAAACAGAAAGGGGATGACGGGTCAAGTTGGGGGTAGAACAGATGGGAATGAAGGCGTTTGTGAAAAATGTAAAGGAGTTGTTTTGAAAGGTAGTATGAATTACGTCTGATTGTGGACATCCGCCTGTTTACGACATGGATTTGAAAATAAACTTATTTGAAATACCGGAGGGATCTTAAAAGAATGATTCCAGAGCTATAGCCATAATTAACTTGAGTTTCAAATGTAATCCATATGATAATTTATAAGGAAGCATGTAACGTAGCTGCTATTTAAAAATGTGTAAATAAATACATGTACTTGTTACTTCTATGAGAATATTCAACAACACTTCAAAAAATATCCTTGCATTGGCCGGGAATCGAACCCGGGCCTCCCGCGTGGCAGGCGAGAATTCTACCACTGAACCACCAATGCCTTGGTGACATAATTTTCTAGACTTTTGCCTTTGAATGGAGCATGCATTTTGTGTTTGTTTATTTCACTTTTGTTTATTATCTATTTCACTTGCTATGGCAATATAACCACATGTTTCTCATGTCAATAAAGCTATGAATTGAAGTGAAAGAGAGGGCGGGGGAGAAGGGAGATGTAGACTGGGTGATCGGAACCAAGTTAGTCAGACACTCAATTCCACTTCCCTAGACCTCTTTCTGAACCATTGAGGATGAGTGAGAAAATGCAGTTGCAAGGCATATAGTAATAATGGTTCATCCTTCCTGTTAATATATATTAATTACGTAAACAAGCATGTTGTTCCATGCGCAAAACCCTCTCATTGTCATCTGCTCTTATCATAGCATAGTTAATTGCCTGCTGATTGGATATAAACAGCAGATGGGCTTCCCATTGTATTCAAACTGTTTGGGTAGGTTTTAGAGTCCAAGAACATTCACACCTGGCCTAATGGGTAACCAGTTGACTGGACTTCACAGAGATATGAAAGTTGACAAAAAACTGAACTGAACACAGTTGCCATGTTTTTCTATTTTTATTGCAACTGGGATAAACAATATGTAGCCTACAGTAAAGCGTTTCATATATTATATCGATATCAAATGAAAAAATGCAGCTGATATGGACTTTCCATATCGGTGCCCAACACTACAGATTAATGTTTGAAACAAATACTTATTGATCATTGATTTGACAAGGACCATGTTCTTTGTATGCTGCACCAGAGTTTTCATTGTTAGTTTTAGCTGTCAAGCTGGAAAACACAATAAAATAACTCCGTGTTGACTGAAAGCCAAAGCTGTGAAATGTGCTGCATTGTGAAGGCATGCGCTAAGAACCAGCCTAAAGACATGGTGTCAGTTCCTATAACCCAGCCCTGAAGTAATTCCATTCCTTTTATGGCCGGTACTCCCCTTATATGGTTGCACGGCGCGAGGGAATACACAGAATCTGCAAATCTGGGAAAGCAGAGGGTTTTAATAAAAGTCACACACACTGGCTAAGAGTTAAAGAAAACAGACTACGTACTTTTCTCTCAGCAGCTTCCATACTTCCTCACCACAGTGGGTATTATTCAGACCAATGCGGAAAATGCCATTCTGTATGGTATGCATGAGATGAGACAAGGGGGGACGTTTCCCTTAGACACTGATTCAGGGCCAGTTTAGCATATTCTCCTCTAATGGTTGAAGCTGGAATCATTAATAGGTGAAATTGCCACTTCCGTTTTGGATATTATAACAAAGACTGCAAACAGTTGCATGCGCAATAGGACAGCAGAATATGCACTGCACATTTCGTTCCTACGCTGTAGAATTCTCCTTTCCTCATGTTTTTATTTTACCTTTATTTAACTAGGCAAGACAGTTAAGAACAAATTCTTATTTACAATGATGGCCTACTAATAGCAATTACAATACTGCTACAGTGGCAGGATAATAGCTAAGCGTAAAAACATAGGCTACATATTGGGCTGTAAGATTAGATGTACTTTATTGTCCCTTACCTTACAGATATCACTCCAGTGTTCATTTGCTAAATTGTAATTACTTTCTACTATGGCCTATTTATTGCCTTACCTCCCCACGCCATTTGCACACACTGTATATATATATATAGACTTTTTTTTTCTAGTGTGTTATTGACTGTACTCTTGTTAATTCCATGTGTAACTCTGTGTTGTTGTTTGTGTCGCACTGCTTTGCTTTATCTTGGCCAGGTCGCAGTTGTAAATGAGAACTTGTTCTCAACTAGCCTACCTGGTTAAATAAAGGCTCAATTTATTTAAAAAAATACAACACACTGACGTCACGCACATATGCACTTGACACTTGGCGGCAGTAAGAAAGTTATCACCATGTACGCCCTTTCAACATAACCTAGATTTAAGTTTTTATTACTTCTAAACAAAATAACTTTTTTCTCTTACGCTTACAATGATGTTTTGATTCTTGCTTGCGAGCCTTAAAATACAATTATAATCCAAAAGTAGTGTGAAATGCACTCATAGGCAACATGTAAATAGAGGCTTTTTTAAATTATCTTTTTCCACCCTCTATTTTGCAAACACAGAAAGGTGTCTATCTAATGACATAAGAGTAGACTGACAAGCAACTGAAAGAGACTGCAGCGTAACTACGGTCTGCGTATGTGCAACTGCAAAGGCATGTGGTACACAGCATTATGAGCTAACATAACTTTCTAGCACCTAGGCTAGCTGGCTAGAAATAGCATGACGCACATGGAAAAGGAATGACTCTATAAACGTAACAAACATGGTAAATATCTCGACTGTCGAAGCAACACCCAACTAAATACGCAAAGACATGTCGGACAGTATTTACACTTACTTAAACTTCTTAGGGATGGGGACAGTATTTTCACGTCCGGATGAAAAGCGTGCCCAAAGTAAACTACCTGTTACTCAGGCCCAGAAGCTAGGATATGCATATAATTGGTAGATTTGGATAGGAAACACTCTAAAGTTTTTAAAACGGTTAAAATAATGTCTGTGCGTATAACCAAACTGATTTGGCAGGCAAAACCCAGAGGACAAACTATCCAGGAGAAAGAAATATTGAGGTAATAGTATTTCCCAATGGTTTTCTATGGGAAGCCCTATTTAATAGGAACCTGGTTGCAGTTCCTATGGCTTCCACTAGATGTCAACAGTCTTTAGAAATTGGTTGATGTTTTTCTTTTGAGAAATGAAGAAGTATGGCCGTTCTTTGTAAGTGTCACTCCATGTGGACTCTACTGTTTGGTGAGCGTGAACTGGAACACGCTTCACTGTGTTTTTTTCCGGTATTGGAAAACAGTTTATCCCGTCTTAAATTGTTGATTATTTACATTTTAGGATACCTGAGGTTGGATTAGGAACATTGTTTGAAATGTTTGGACCAAGTTTACAGGTAACTTATTAGATACTTTGTAGTCATGTTGGGCGAATTGGAACCGGTGTATTTCTGAATCAAACGCGCCAAATAAATGGACATTTTGGGGATATAAAGAAGGATATTGTCGAACAAAAGGACCATTTGTGATGTTTCTGGGACATTTTGGAGTGCCAACAGAAGAAGATCTTCAAAGGTAAGGCATGAATTATATCGTTATTTCTGACTTTTGTGTCGCCACCTGCCTGAGTGAAAATGATTGTTATGCATTTGTATGGTGGGGTGCTGTCCTCAGATAATCGCATGGTTTGCTTTCGCCGTAAAGCCTTTTTGAAATCTGACACTGCGGCTGGATTAACAAGAAATGAAGCTTTATTTTGATGTATTACACTTATATTTTTGTGAATCTTGAATATTGATATTTCTGTAGTTTGAATTTGGCGCTCTGCAATTTCACTGGATGTTGTCAAATCGATCTCGCTAAAAGGATTGTCGTGCGAAGGGATCACTAACAGGTTTTAAGCACAGGTCACAAACAGATTGATTAGAAAGAGTCCAACAAGCCCATTCTCTTCTGACCACGATCTCACTCTGAAGACAGGTGCGGGATTCAGTGAGGTGCACAGGGATTGGCAAACTGTGATTGGTTGATACAAGTGGGGTGACTTGTAGGTTCCACTAATGAGAAAGTAAGGGGTGTTGGGCAAGTACCTTAAACGTATAGTTCAGGGGTGCCGAAAGTGCATAATAAGGGCTGGCCTTTTTATCACTGCATCAGAATCGAAATCACACACTCCCTGAGGAAATCAGATGCATGTTTAAATACCAGGGAGACTGCAGGGGTCATGGTGTTTATACATTAGGCTGTTTCTGAATTGGGAATCAGTCTGTTTATGCTAGCTGTAACCTGGGAATCAGCGATTCACCTATACATATGCAATGAGTAATATATTTAGTCACTAGTGATCTTAATTTGCATAAAGGTCATTAGGACTCCGCCTAATTCTCCAACGGCACATTCTCTCATGTATGTCTTCACGTTCGCTCATCTTTCTGTTCTTTTGAGGTAAAATTAGCTAGCTAGTTAACACTTAGTTGAAAATTGCAAATCTACTATCTGTGATTGCACCAGACTGCTGGTCACGGACAGAAGAGATGGACTTCAGCCATTAAAAGCCAGGTAACCTTAAATGAATATTAGCCAGCTACAGTAGCTAGATAATATAAAACGTTAGCTAGCTAGATCTGCCTGCCAGGCATTGACATTAAATGGAAATCAAGATAGCTAGCTAACGTTAATTGTCCATTATATAGCTAGTTATAGAATCTATAAAAACGTTAACCAGCTAGCTACAGTAGCTATATTGATGTCTGTCAGAAGAAGAACCCTTTTTTTAGCTAGTTTGTAGTTAAAACTGCATCGCCTGTCAATGATCGATTGTCATCATAGGTCAGAGAGGCTGAGCGTTGGCACAGATTTGACAAGTAAACACTTAAAGGGTTTTTAGCTACACAAAAATAAAATGCACTGGACCAATCGGGTCTGCTGTCTATTTTTTAGGCTAGAGACCATGTGGCTGAGCCTTCGGTGGGCAAGCGGTCATTTGATTGATGAAGAGATGGCCAGCTGTTGCACAGTTCCTGCAAGACATAAAGGACATCCAACAACGGGAACCTTAACAAGATGGCAAGTTGTTACATTGTATACTTTTTTTGAATGGCATGCGTGGCAAACACTGAGATTGTTTCATTTTACTTGTCCTGTGTCAAGTCTGCACCTTTATCTAGCGAAGTCAATCAATGAAAAACATTTTGGTTGGCCTATCTCTAATGCTGTTCTTAAATTCTGTATGTTGCTAAGTCTTAACCTAAAAAAGGTTTTAGGAGTGTATGTTAATAATATCATCATTAATGATTTATTGTATTTTTTTTATTTTAGTTGCCTATGGTGGGAAGGCGGTATCAGATCAACAATGAGCAGCTTGAGTTCCTCATAGATTGTCATATGGGCTATCAGACAAATGGCAGCTGTTCTTAATGTGTCACACTCCGTGGTCAAGTGGCACATGAGGTAAGTTATCGTAATTGAATAAATAAATTGTAACACTAGTGGGAGATCTCTACATCCTCCCTAGATTTGAACACATTCCTGATTAATGTATCTTTGTGTTCTTTTGTATTTAGTTAATTTCAGTTCTTTAGGTCCTACTCACTGTTGTCAGACTCAACTGGGTGAGAGGATCAAAAGAGCTGATAGAACAGAATGAAGAACTTGGTGCTGAGTCTGTGAGGGCACGCTTAAGAGAGGAGGGTGTTGGAGTCCATCGGGAGAGGATCCATGTCAAATCCCCAAGGGAGCTGTGAGGAGAGCCATGCAGCTGCGGCGGAGGCAGTACAGAGTTGCAGGCCCAAATTCTTTGTGGCACATCGATGGCAACCATAAGCTGATCCTGTAACTGCATAGACTTTTCTTAGCATCGTAAAAACATTATGATTTATCTTGTTATATGGCCATGAAAGAATTGTGGCCCTATTCCCGGGTATACAGTGCCTTCAGAAAATATTCACAGCTTGACTTTTTCCGCATTTTGTTTTGTTACAACCTGAATTCAATCACCATCACCTTTCAAGCCACCACCTCAGCTCCTTCAACCACCACCACCATCTCAGCTCCTTCAACCACCACCTCAGCTCCTTCAACCACCACCTCAGGCTCCTTCAACCACCACCTCAGGCTCCTTCAACCACCACCTCAGGCTCCTTCAACCACCACCTCAGGTTCCTTCAACCACTACCTCAGCTCCGTCAACCACCACCACCACCTTCGCTCCTTCAACCACCACCACCACAGCTTCTTCAACCACCACCACCTCAGCTTCTTCAACCACCACCACCTCAGCTTCTTCAACCACCACCACCTCAGCCTCTTCAACCACCACCACCTCAGCCTCTTCAACCACCACCACCACAGCCTCTTCATCCACCACAACCTCAGCCTCTTCAACCACCACCACCTCAGCTCCTTCAACCACCACCACCTCAGCTCCTTCAACCACCACCTCAGCCTCTTCAACCACCACCACCATCTCCTTCAACCACCACCACCTCAGCTCCGTCAACCACCACCACCACCTCAGCTCCTCCAACCACCACCACCACCTCAGCTTCTTCAACCACCACCACCACCTCAGCTTCTTCAACCACCACCACCACCTCAGCTCCTTCAACCACCACCACCTCAGCTTCTTCAATCACCACCACCTCAGCTCCGTCAACCACCACCTCAGCTCCTTCAACCATCACCTCAGCTCCGTCAACCACCACCACCACCACCTCAGCTCCTCCAACCACCACCACCACCTCAGCTCCTCCAACCACCACCACCACCTCAGCTTCTTCAACCACCACCTCAGCTCCTTCAACCACCACCTCAGTAACTTCAACCACCACCTCAGCTCCTTCAACCACCACCACCTCAGCTCCTTCAACCACCACCTCAGCCTCTTCAACCACCACCACCGTATCTCCTTCAACCACCACCACCTCAGCTCACCACCACCAACCACCACCACCACCTCAGCTCCTCCAACCACCACCACCACCTCAGCTTCTTCAACCACCACCACCACCTCAGCTTCTTCAACCACCACCACCACCTCAGCTCCTTCAACCACCACCACCTCAGCTTCTTCAATCACCACCACCTCAGCTCCGTCAACCACCACCTCAGCTCCTTCAACCATCACCTCAGCTCCACCAACCACCACCACCACCACCTCAGCTCCTCCACCACCACCACCACCTCAGCTCCTCCAACCACCACCACCACCTCAGCTTCTTCAACCACCACCTCAGCTCCTTCAACCACCACCTCAGTAACTTCAACCACCACCTCAGCTCCTTCAACCACCACCTCAGTTCCTTCAACCACCACCTCAGCTCCTTCCACCACCTCAGCTCCTTCAACCACCACCTCAGCTCCTTCACCACCACCACCACCACCTCAGCTTCTTCAACCACCACCACCACCTCAGCTCCTTCAACCACCACCACCACCTCAGCTTCTTCACCACCACCACCACCACCTCAGCTCCTTCAACCACCACCACCTCAGATCCTTCAACCACCACCACCTCAGCTCCTTCAACCACCACCACCTCAGATCCTTCAACCACCACCACCTCAGCTTCTTCAACCACCACCACCACCTCAGCTCCTTCAACCACTACCACCACCTAAGCTTCTTCAACCACCACCACCACCTCAGCTCCTTCAACCACCACCACCTCAGATCCTTCAACCACCACCACCTCAGCTCCTTCAACCACCACCACCTCAGATCCTTCAACCACCACCACCTCAGCTTCTTCAACCACCACCACCTCAGTCTTCAACCACCACCACCTCAGATCCTTCAACCACCACCACCTCAGCTTCTTCAACCACCACCACCTCAGCTCCTCCAACCACCACCACCACCTCAGCCCCTTCATCCACCACCTCAGCTCCTTCAACCATCACCTCAGCTCCTCCAACCACCACCACCACCTCAGCTCCTTCAACCACCACCACCACCTCAGCTTCTTCAACCACCACCACCACCACCACCTCAGCTTCTTCAACCACCACCACCACCTCAGCTCCTTCAACCACCACCACACCTCAGCTCCTTCAATCACCACGTCAGCTCCTTCAATCACCACCTCAGGCTCCTTCAATCACCACCTCAGCTCCTTCAACCACCACCTCAGCTCCTTCAACCACCACCTCAGCTCCTTCAACCACCACCTCAGGCTCCTTCAACCACCACCTCAGCTCCTTCAATCACCACGTCAGCTCCTTCAATCACCACCTCAGCTCCTTCAATCACCACGGCAGCTCCTTCAATCACCACCTCAGCTCCTCCAACCACCACCACCACCTCAGCCCCTTCATCCACCACCTCAGCTCAGTCAACCACCACCTCAGCTCCGTCAACCACCACCACCTCAGCTCCTCCAACCACCACCACCACCTCAGGCTCCTTCAACCACCACCTCAGGCTCCTTCAACCACCACCTCAGCTCCTTCAACCACCACCTCAGCTCCTTCAACCACCACCTCAGCTCCTTCAACCACCACCTCAGCTCCTTCAACCACCACGTCAGCTCCTTCAATCACCACCTCAGCTCCTTCAACCACCACCTCAGCTCCTCCAACCACCACCACCACCTCAGCCCCTTAATCCACCACCTCAGCTCCGTCAACCACCACCTCAGCTCCGTCAACCACCACCACCACCTCAGGCTCCTTCAACCACCACCACCACCTCAGGCTCCTTCAACCACCACCTCAGGCTCCTTCAACCACCACCTCAGGCTCCTTCAACCACCACCTCAGGTTCCTTCAACCACTACCTCAGCTCCGTCAACCACCACCACCACCTTCGCTCCTTCAACCACCACCACCACAGCTTCTTCAACCACCACCACCTCAGCTTCTTCAACCACCACCACCTCAGCTTCTTCAACCACCACCACCTCAGCCTCTTCAACCACCACCACCTCAGCCTCTTCAACCACCACCACAGCCTCTTCATCCACCACAACCTCAGCCTCTTCAACCACCACCACCTCAGCTCCTTCAACCACCACCACCTCAACTCCTTCAACCACCACCTCAGCCTCTTCAACCACCACCACCGTATCTCCTTCAACCACCACCACCTCAGCTCCGTCAACCACCACCACCACCTCAGCTCCTCCACCACCACCACCACCTCAGCTTCTTCAACCACCACCACCACCTCAGCTTCTTCAACCACCACCACCACCTCAGCTCCTTCAACCACCACCACCTCAGCTTCTTCAATCACCACCACCTCAGCTCCGTCAACCACCACCTCAGCTCCTTCAACCATCACCTCAGCTCCGTCAACCACCACCACCACCACCTCAGCTCCTCCAACCACCACCACCACCTCAGCTCCTCCAACCACCACCACCACCTCAGCTTCTTCAACCACCACCTCAGCTCCTTCAACCACCACCTCAGTAACTTCAACCACCACCTCAGCTCCTTCAACCACCACCTCAGTTCCTTCAACCACCACCTCAGCTCCTTCCACCACCTCAGCTCCTTCAACCACCACCTCAGCTCCTTCAACCACCACCACCACCTCAGCTTCTTCAACCACCACCACCACCTCAGCTCCTTCAACCACCACCACCACCTCAGCTTCTTCAACCACCACCACCACCTCAGCTCCTTCAACCACCACCACCTCAGATCCTTCAACCACCACCACCTCAGCTCCTTCAACCACCACCACCTCAGATCCTTCAACCACCACCACCTCAGCTTCTTCAACCACCACCACCACCTCAGCTCCTTCAACCACCACCACCACCTCAGCTTCTTCAACCACCACCACCACCTCAGCTCCTTCAACCACCACCACCTCAGATCCTTCAACCACCACCACCTCAGCTCCTTCAACCACCACCACCTCAGATCCTTCAACCACCACCACCTCAGCTTCTTCAACCACCACCACCTCAGTCTTCAACCACCACCACCTCAGATCCTTCAACCACCACCACCTCAGCTTCTTCAACCACCACCACCTCAGCTCCTCCAACCACCACCACCACCTCAGCCCCTTCATCCACCACCTCAGCTCCTTCAACCATCACCTCAGCTCCTCCAACCACCACCACCACCTCAGCTCCTTCAACCACCACCACCACCTCAGCTTCTTCAACCACCACCACCACCACCTCAGCTTCTTCAACCACCACCACCACCTCAGCTCCTTCAACCACCACCACCTCAGCTCCTTCAATCACCACGTCAGCTCCTTCAATCACCACCTCAGGCTCCTTCAATCACCACCTCAGCTCCTTCAACCACCACCTCAGCTCCTTCAACCACCACCTCAGCTCCTTCAACCACCACCTCAGGCTCCTTCAACCACCACCTCAGCTCCTTCAATCACCACGGCAGCTCCTTCAATCACCACCTCAGCTCCTCCAACCACCACCACCACCTCAGCCCCTTCATCCACCACCTCAGCTCCGTCAACCACCACCTCAGCTCCGTCAACCACCACCACCTCAGCTCCTCCAACCACCACCACCACCTCAGGCTCCTTCAACCACCACCTCAGGCTCCTTCAACCACCACCTCAGCTCCTTCAACCACCACCTCAGCTCCTTCAACCACCACCTCAGCTCCTTCAACCACCACCTCAGCTCCTTCAACCACCACGTCAGCTCCTTCAATAACCACCTCAGCTCCTTCAACCACCACCTCAGCTCCTCCAACCACCACCACCACCTCAGCCCCTTAATCCACCACCTCAGCTCCGTCAACCACCACCTCAGCTCCGTCAACCACCACCACCACCTCAGGCTCCTTCAACCACCACCACCACCTCAGGCTCCTTCAACCACCACCTCAGGCTCCTTCAACCACCACCTCAGGCTCCTTCAACCACCACCTCAGGTTCCTTCAACCACTACCTCAGCTCCGTCAACCACCACCACCACCTTCGCTCCTTCAACCACCACCACCACAGCTTCTTCAACCACCACCACCTCAGCTTCTTCAACCACCACCACCTCAGCTTCTTCAACCACCACCACCTCAGCCTCTTCAACCACCACCACCTCAGCCTCTTCAACCACCACCACCACAGCCTCTTCATCCACCACAACCTCAGCCTCTTCAACCACCACCACCTCAGCTCCTTCAACCACCACCACCTCAGCTCCTTCAACCACCACCTCAGCCTCTTCAACCACCACCACCGTATCTCCTTCAACCACCACCACCTCAGCTCCGTCAACCACCACCACCACCTCAGCTCCTCCAACCACCACCACCACCTCAGCTTCTTCAACCACCACCACCACCTCAGCTTCTTCAACCACCACCACCACCTCAGCTCCTTCAACCACCACCACCTCAGCTTCTTCAATCACCACCACCTCAGCTCCGTCAACCACCACCTCAGCTCCTTCAACCATCACCTCAGCTCCGTCAACCACCACCACCACCACCTCAGCTCCTCCAACCACCACCACCACCTCAGCTCCTCCAACCACCACCACCACCTCAGCTTCTTCAACCACCACCTCAGCTCCTTCAACCACCACCTCAGTAACTTCAACCACCACCTCAGCTCCTTCAACCACCACCTCAGTTCCTTCAACCACCACCTCAGCTCCTTCCACCACCTCAGCTCCTTCAACCACCACCTCAGCTCCTTCAACCACCACCACCACCTCAGCTTCTTCAACCACCACCACCACCTCAGCTCCTTCAACCACCACCACCACCTCAGCTTCTTCAACCACCACCACCACCTCAGCTCCTTCAACCACCACCACCTCAGATCCTTCAACCACCACCACCTCAGCTCCTTCAACCACCACCACCTCAGATCCTTCAACCACCACCACCTCAGCTTCTTCAACCACCACCACCACCTCAGCTCCTTCAACCACCACCACCACCTCAGCTTCTTCAACCACCACCACCACCTCAGCTCCTTCAACCACCACCACCTCAGATCCTTCAACCACCACCACCTCAGCTCCTTCAACCACCACCACCTCAGATCCTTCAACCACCACCACCTCAGCTTCTTCAACCACCACCACCTCAGTCTTCAACCACCACCACCTCAGATCCTTCAACCACCACCACCTCAGCTTCTTCAACCACCACCACCTCAGCTCCTCCAACCACCACCACCACCTCAGCCCCTTCATCCACCACCTCAGCTCCTTCAACCATCACCTCAGCTCCTCCAACCACCACCACCACCTCAGCTCCTTCAACCACCACCACCACCTCAGCTTCTTCAACCACCACCACCACCACCTCAGCTTCTTCAACCACCACCACCACCTCAGCTTCTTCAACCACCACCACCACCTCAGCTCCTTCAACCACCACCACCTCAGCTCCTTCAATCACCACGTCAGCTCCTTCAATCACCACCTCAGGCTCCTTCAATCACCACCTCAGCTCCTTCAACCACCACCTCAGCTCCTTCAACCACCACCTCAGCTCCTTCAACCACCACCTCAGGCTCCTTCAACCACCACCTCAGCTCCTTCAATCACCACGTCAGCTCCTTCAATCACCACCTCAGCTCCTTCAATCACCACGGCAGCTCCTTCAATCACCACCTCAGCTCCTCCAACCACCACCACCACCTCAGCCCCTTCATCCACCACCTCAGCTCCGTCAACCACCACCTCAGCTCCGTCAACCACCACCACCTCAGCTCCTCCAACCACCACCACCACCTCAGGCTCCTTCAACCACCACCTCAGGCTCCTTCAACCACCACCTCAGCTCCTTCAACCACCACCTCAGCTCCTTCAACCACCACCTCAGCTCCTTCAACCACCACCTCAGCTCCTTCAACCACCACGTCAGCTCCTTCAATCACCACCTCAGCTCCTTCAACCACCACCTCAGCTCCTCCAACCACCACCACCACCTCAGCCCCTTAATCCACCACCTCAGCTCCGTCAACCACCACCTCAGCTCCGTCAACCACCACCACCACCTCAGGCTCCTTCAACCACCACCACCACCTCAGGCTCCTTCAACCACCACCTCAGGCTCCTTCAACCACCACCTCAGGCTCCTTCCACCACCACCTCAGGCTCCTTCAATCACCACCTCAGCTCCTTCAATCACCACCTCAGCTCCTTCAATCACCACCTCAGCTCCTTCAATCACCACCTCAGCTCCTTCAATCACCACGTCAGCTCCTTCAATCACCACCTCAGCTCCTTCCATAGTTTAGACAGAGCAACCTTCACAAAAGTTAAGTACATCTCCATTCCAGTACGATTTTTTTGTTTGATCATATTTGGAGAGAGTAGGGTACTTTTAAGATATATGGCCTATAGTTGAGGTCAATTGTATTTTGCTCTATGGCACTTTAGCACAACAGTGCCATCTGCTGACAGAATATTTGTCTTCCACTCAGTACAACACGACCCAGGAGAGGCCTACTGCAATCACTGGATTGGAGCCTTCAGAGCGTGCCTGCCGTGGGAGGACAACAGAACATTCTGAATGAACATTAAAACAACTTTACCTTTACCTTTTGGAATGCCCAATTGGGACTTTTAGAAATCGTTTAAAAAACAATTGTGTGGAAGGTCCTACAGTCTGCTCCTCAAGATAGGGATTCTACTGGCTTCTTACTGGACCGGTGGTTCGGCCCCCATTACATTTAAATGTTATATAATTGTGATTAACAGCAACCTATTACAGTTAACAACATAGCATTGTTGACACATTGTGACAGCTCGAATGATGTGGTTGAAGATGGACTAGTACGGGACTCTCCAACCCTTTTCCTGGAGAGCTACTGCCCTGTAGGTTATCGCTCCAAACCTAATCTAGCGCACCTGATTCTAATAATTGCCTGGTTAATAAGTTAATCAGGTTAGTCACAACTGGGGTTGGATCTCGAAAACATACAGGAGGGTATCTCTCCGGGAACAGGCTTGGAGTGAAAACCTACAGGAGGGTATCTCTCCGGGAACAGGCTTGGAGTGAAAACCTACAGGAGGGTATCTCTCCGGGAACAGGCTTGGAGTGAAAACCTACAGGAGGGTATCTCTCCGGGAACAGGCTTGGAGTGAAAACCTACAGGAGGGTATCTCTCCGGGAACAGGCTTGGAGTGAAAACCTACAGGAGGGTATCTCTCCGGGAACAGGCTTGGAGTGAAAACCTACAGGAGGGTATCTCTCCGGGAACAGGCTTGGAGTGAAAACCTACAGGAGGGTATCTCTCCGGGAACAAGCTTGGAGTGAAAACCTACAGGAGGGTATCTCTCCAGGAACAGGTTTGGAGTGAAAACCTACAGGAGGGTATCTCTCCGGGAACAGGCTTGGAGTGAAAACCTACAGGAGGGTATCTCTCCGGGAACAGGCTTGGAGTGAAAACCTACAGGAGGGTATCTCTCCGGGAACAGGCTTGGAGTGAAAACCTACAGGAGGGTATCTCTCCGGGAACAGGCTTGGAGTGAAAACCTACAGGAGGGTATCTCTCCGGGAACAGGCTTGGAGTGAAAACCTACAGGAGGGTATCTCTCCGGGAACAAGCTTGGAGTGAAAACCTACAGGAGGGTATATCTCCAGGAACAGGTTTGGAGTGAAAACCTACAGGAGGGTATCTCTCCAGGAACAGGCTTGGAGAGCCTTGAACTAGTGGTTCTAGTTCTTAGAGATCAAAGCATATTGAATTTGATAAGTCACTACAAACGGTGTGGTTTCCAGAAGTGGAGCCGTCACTTGGATGCAATGGATGGGAAGCTTTACTTTATATACTTCTAATTAAAGGAGAATGGTTGAAGTTCATTTGATGTCCTATGTTTAATAACAAATGATCAGATTTAGATGAGTTTGCTGCAATATGGCAGCAGTACTTCAGTCAACATCAGTCACTATCAGCAAAGGATATTGGTTATTAGTGAAGTGTCAGTAAAGTGTTTCTGAAAAACAACTAAACCATAAAACACCAAGACCAACAACAATGTGGACTATATCATTCATTACATTTCAGATTAATGATCATTACGTTTACATTAACAGACAATATGGATATACTAACAATAAATAGACTGTAAGTAGATAAATGCTTAAATGTTGATGTGCAGCTAAAAATAAATTAAATGCCATAAACTTTCAAACTCTCATTCAGGGCTCGTTCCACAAGGTTTATAATCACAATGATCAACTGGGTGGTTCGAATACGGCTGACAGCAGTGTTATATCAGTATGATAAAACATTTATTTGTACTGTTCTAATTACGTTGGTAACCAGTTTACAATAGCAGTAAGCCACCTCGGGGGTTTGTGATGTGTGGCCAATAAACCACGGCTTAGGGCTGTGTTTAGGCACTCCACGTTGCGTTGTGGATAAGAACAGCCCATAGCCCTGGGATATTGGCCATTTACCACACCCCCTCGGGCCTTAGTGCCTAATTGTTTTAAAAAAAAAAAAAATTTAACCTTTATTTAACCAGGTAGGCTAGTTGAGAACAAGTTCTCATTTACAACTGCGACCTGGCCAAGATAAAGCCAAGCAGTTTGACACATACAACAACACAGAGTTACACATGGAATAAACAAACATACAGTCAATAATACAGTAGAAACAAAGTCTATATACATTGTGTGCAAATGAGGTAAGATAAGGGAAGTAAGGCAATAAAATAGGCCATGGTGGCGAAGTAATTACAATATAGCAATTAAACACTGGAGTGATAGATGTGCAGAAGATGAATGTGCAAGTAGAGATACTGGGGTGCAAAGGGGCAAGATAAATAAATAAATACAGTATGAGGATAAGGTAGTTGGATGGGCTATTTACAGATGGGCTATGTACAGGTGCAGTGATCTGTGAGCTGGTGCTTAAAGTTAGTGAGGGAGATAATGAGTCTCCAGCTTCAGGGATTTTTGCAGTTCGTTCCAGTCGTTGGCAGCAGAGAACTGGAAGGAAAGGCAGGGCTTTACCTAGCAAAGACTTGTATATGACCTGGAGCCAGTGGGTTTGGCGACGAGTATGACGCGAGGGCCAGCCAACGAGAGCATACAGGTCGCAGTGGTGGGTAGTACTGTATATAGGGCTTTGGTGACAAAACGAATGGCACTGTGATAGACTGCATCCAATTTGTTGAGTAGAGTGTTGGAGGCTATTTTTTTTAATGACATCGCCGAAGTTGAGGATCAGTAGGATAGTCAGTTTTACGAGGGTATGTTTGGCAGCATGAGTGAAGGATACTTTGTTGCGAATAGGCCGATTCTAGATATAATTTTGGATTGGAGATGCTTAATGTGACTCTGGAAGGAGAGTTTACAGTCTAACCAGACACCTAGGTACAGTTGAAGTCAGAAGCTTACATACACTTAGGTTGGACCTCAGAAAAACATTTGTAGACCTCCACAAGTCTGGTTCATCATTGGGAGCAATTTCCAAATGCCTGAAGGTACCACGTTCATCTGTACAAACAATAGTATGCAAGTATAAACACCATGGGACCACACAGCCGTCATACCGCTCAGGAAGGAGACGCCTTCTGTCTCCTAGAGATTAATGTATTTTGGTGCGAAAAGTGCAAATCAATCCCAGAACAACAGCAAAGGACCTTGTGAAGATGCTGGAGGAAACAGGTACAAAGGTATCAAAATCCACAGTAAAATGAGTTCTATATCAACATAACCTGAAAGCCGCTCAGCAAGGAAGAAGCCACTGCTCCAAAACCGCCATAAAAAAGCCAAACTACGGTTCGCAACTGCACATGGGAATTTTCTTTTGTACTTTTTGGAGAAATGTCCTCTGGTCTGATGAAAGAAAAATATAACTGTTTGGCCATAATGACCATCGTTATGTTTGGAGGAAAAAGGGGGAGGCTTGCAAGCCCAAGAACACCATCTCAACCGTGAAGCACAGGGGTGGTAGCATCATGTTGTGGAGGTGCTTTCCTGCAGGAGGGACTGGTGCACTTCACAAAATAGATGGCATCATTAGCAAGGAAAATTATGTGGATATACTGAAGCAACATCTCAAGACCACAGTCAGGAAGTTAAAGCTTGGTCGCAAATGGGTCTTCCAAATGGACAATGACCCCAAGCATACTTCCAAAGTTGTGGCAAAATGGTTTAAGGACAACAAAGTCAAGGTATTTGAGTGGCCATCACAAAGCCCTGACCTCAATCCTATAGAACATTTGTGGGCAGAACTGAAAAGGTGTGTGTGAGCAAGGAGGCCTACAAACTTGACTCAGTTACACCAGCTCCTTCAGGAGGAATGGGCCACAATTCACCCAACTTATTCTGGGAAGCTTCTGGAAGGCTACCAGAAACGTTTGACCCAAGTTAAACAGTTTAAATGCAATGCTACCAAATACTAATTTAGTGTATTTTAACTTCTGACTCACTGGGAATGTAATGAAATAAATAAAAGCTGAAATAAATATTCTCTCTACTATTATTCTAACATTTCCTAACTGACCTAAAACAGTGAATTTTTACTATGATTAAATGTCAGGAATTGTGAAAAACTGAGTTTAAATGTATCTGGCTAAGGTGTATGTAAACTTCCAACTTCAACTGTATTTGTAGTTGTCTACATATTCTGAGTCAGAACCGAGTAGTGATGCTGGACGGGCGGGCAGGTGCAGGCAGCGATCGGTTGAAGAGCTTGCATTTAGTTTTACTTGTATTTAAGAGCAGTTGGAGGCCACGGAAGGAGAGTTGTATTTCATTGAAGCTCGTCTGGAGGTTAGTTAACACAGTGTCCAAAGATCCAAGGGATGGGTCTAATTCTGAATGTTAATTGGTTAAAACCGCATTCCAGCTGGCGTCTTTTCCACAAGTTACCACCTGCTAAATCTATGATGTTAATGTCTATGTACTCTGTTTCATCTGACTGCGCAATCCACTGTCTCGTCAACTTATGAACTTGATCTCCACTACAGAAAGCACCTAGACATTGTCTCACATTTCTTTTGGACTAACATTTAGTTTTCAACATCGGAGATGTGTATAAACCTTGCTGTCTGTCTCCGACATTTGCAACATTGTTTAAATATTCAAATCCAATCTCCAGCTGTGCCATAGTAATGAACGTGTGGCGGTTGGGACGAAGCAGGCTGTGTTTCTCAGCCAGTCGAAATCATGAATCAGCTGGCATCATTTTTTAGGATATATAGGAACATGTCAATTCGAGAAAAAAAAAAAAAGTTAAAACGAAGTACAGCTAGTTTGCAGTCTTTCCTTTGCATCAGTTTGAAGTGATTGTGTTAGCTTTGTTGTTGGCTAGCTCCTATAAACAAGTGTCCTGACGAGTGAGCACATTTTCTATGCCATGCGAAATCTCGCCTCATTAGCTCATTGTTATGGATGTTTCCAAATAAACTCAGCAAAAAAAGAAATGTCCTCTCACTGTCAACATCATTTACTTTCAACAAACTTAACATGTGTAAATCTTTGTATGAACATAAGATTCAACAACTGAGACATAAACTGAACAAGTTCCACAGGCATGTGACTAACAGAAATGGAATAATGTGTCCCTGAACAAAGGGAGGGTCAAAATCAAAAGTAACAGTCAGTATCTGGTGTGGCCACCAGCTGCATTAAGTACTGCAGTGCATATCCTCCTCATGGACTACACCAGATTTGCCAATTCTTGCTATGAGATGTTACCCCACTCTTCCACCAAGGCACCTGCAAGTCCCCGGACATTTCTGGTGGGAACGTGCCCTAGCCCTCACCCTCACCCAGACCTGCTCAATGGTATTGAGATCCGGGCTCTTTGCTGGCCATGGCAGAACACTGACATTCCTGTTTTGCAGGAAATCACGCACAGAACGAGCAGTATGGCTGGTGGCATTGTCATGCTGGAGGGTCATGTCAGGATGAGCCTGCAGGAAGCATACCACATGAGGGATGAGGATGTCTTTCCTGTAACGCACAACGTTGAGATTGCCTGCAGTCCAATGATGCTGTGACACACCGCCCCAGACCATGACGGACCCTCCACCTCCAAATCGATCCCACTCCAGAGTACATGCCTCGGTGTAATGCTCATTCCTTCAACGATAAACGTGAATCCGACCATCACCCCTGGGGAGACAAAACTGTGACTCGTCAGTGAAGAGAACTTTTTGCCAGTCCTGTCTGGTCCAGCGACGGTGGGTTTGTGCCCATAGGCGACGTTGTTGCCAGTAATTTCTGGTGAGGACCTGCCTTACAACAGGCCTACAAGCGCTCAGTCCAGCCTCTCTCAGCCTATTGCGGACAGTCTGAGCACAGATGGAGGGATTGTGCGTCCCTGGTGTAACTCGGGCAGTTGTTGTTGCCATCCTGTACCTGTCCATCAGATGTGATGTTCGGATGTACCGATCCTGTGCAGGTGTTGCTACATGTGGTCTGCCACTGCGAGGGCGATCAGCTGTCCGTCCAGTCTCCCTGTGGCTCTGTCTTAGGCGTCTCACAGTACGGACATTGCAATTTATTGCCGTGGCCTCATCTGCAGTCCTCATGCCTCCTTGCAGCATGCCTAAGGCACATTCACACAGATGAGCAGGGACCCTGGGCATCTTTCTTTTGGTGTTTTTCAGAGTCAGTAGAAAGGCCTCTTTAGTGTCCTAAGTTTTCATAACTGTGACCTTAATTGCCTACCGTCTGTAAGCTGTTAGTGTCTTAACGACCATTCCACAGGTGCATGTTCATTAATTGTTTATGGTTCATTGAACAAGCATGGGAAACAGTGTTTAAACCCTTTACAATGAAGATCTGTGAAGTTATTTGGATTTTTACGAATTGTCTTTGAAAGACAGGGTCCTGAAAAAGGGATGTTTCTTTTTTGGCTGAGTTTACATGACCTTTTCTAGGTCCCAAGAAACAAAGAGATCTTCTGTTGAATCTGACAATTAATCTTAATGGTTGTACAGTCGTCTCAAATAAAACTGTGAAGGACCTCGGCGTTACTCTGGACCCTGATCTCTCTTTTGAAGAACATATCAAGACCATTTCGAGGACAGCTTTTTTCCATCTACGTAACATTGCAAAAATCAGAAACTTTCTGTCCAAAAATGATGCAGAAAAATTAATCCATGCTTTTGTCACTTCTAGGTTAGACTACTGCAATGCTCTATTTTCCGGCTACCCGGATAAAGCACTAAATAAACTTCAGTTAGTGCTGAATACGGCTGCTAGAATCCTGACTAGAACCAAAAAATTTGATCATATTACTCCAGTGCTAGCCTCTCTACACTGGCTTCCTGTCAAAGCAAGGGCTGATTTCAAGGTTTTACTGCTAACCTACAAAGCATTACATGGGCTTGCTCCTACCTATCTCTCTGATTTGGTCCTGCCGTACATACCTACAACGCTACGGTCACAAGACGCAGGCCTCCTAATTGTCCCTAGAATTTCTAAGCAAACAGCTGGAGGCAGGGCTTTCTCCTATAGAGCTCCATTTTTATGGAACGGTCTGCCTACCCATGTCAGAGACGCAAACTCGGTCTCAACCTTTAAGTCTTTACTGAAGACTCATCTCTTCAGTGGGTCATATGATTGAGTGTAGTCTGGCCCAGGAGTGGGAAGGTGAACGGAAAGGCTCTGGAGCAACGAACCGCCCTTGCTGTCTCTGCCTGGCCGATTCCCCTCTTTCCACTGGGATTCTCTGCCTCTACCCTGTTACGGGGCTGAGTCACTGGCTTACTGGGGCTCTCTCATGCCGTCCCTGGGGGGGTGCGTCACCTGGGTGGGTTGATTCACTGTTGTGGTCGGCCTGTCTGGGTTGGCGCCTCCCCTTGGGTTGTGCCGTGGCGGAGATCTTTGTGGGCTATACTCGGCCTTGTCTCAGGATGGTAAGTTGGTGGTTGAAGATATCCCTCTAGTGGTGTGGGGGCTGTGCTTTGGCAAAGTGGGTGGGGTTATATCCTTCCTGTTTGGCCCTGTCCGGGGTGTCCTCGGGTTGGGGCCACAGTGTCTCCTGACCCCTCCTGTCTCAGCCTCCAGTATTTATGCTGCATTAGTTTATGTGTCGGGGGCTAGGGTCAGTTTGTTATATCTGGAGTACTTCTCCTGTCCTATTCGGTGTCCTGTGTGAATCTAAGTGTGCGTTCTCTAATTCTCTCCTTCTCTCTTTCTTTCTCTCTCTCGGAGGACCTGAGCCCTAGGACCATGCCCCAGGACTACCTGACATGATGACTCCTTGCTGTCCCCAGTCCACCTGGCCATGCTGCTGCTCCAGTTTCAACTGGCCTGGGCCCTAGGACCATGTCCCAGGACTACCTGACATGATGACTCCTTGCTGTCCCCAGTCCACCTGGCCATGCTGCTGCTCCAGTTTCAACTGTTCTGCCTTACTATTATTCAACCATGCTGGTCATTTATGAACATTTGAACATCTTGGCCACGTTCTGTTATAATCTCCACCCGGCACAGCCAGAAGAGGACTGGCCACCCCACATATGCTCTCTCTAATTCTCTCTTTCTTTCTCTCTCTCTCGGAGGACCTGAGCCCTAGGACCGTGCCCCAGGACTACCTGACATGATGACTCCTTGCTGTCCCCAGTCCACCTGACTGTGCTGCTGCTCCAGTTTCAACTGTTCTGCCTTATTATTATTCGACCATGCTGGTCATTTATGAACATTTGAACATCTTGGTCATGTTCTGTTATAATCTCTACCCGGCACAGCCAGAAGAGGACTGGCCACCCCACATAGCCTGGTTCCTCTCTAGGTTTCTTCCTAGGTTTTGGCCTTTCTAGGGAGTTTTTCCTAGCCACCGTGCTTTTACACCTGCATTGTTTGCTGTTTGGGGTTTTAGGCTGGGTTTCTGTACAGCACTTTGAGATATCAGCTGATGTACGAAGGGCTATATAAATAAATTTGATTTGATTTGATTTGATTTACATGTACCTAGAAAACACCATAAACAAATGCAAATGCAGCTACTGTTGTTATTTTGGCTGCACTGTTTGGTGTGAGTGTAAAAGCCGTAGTTAGCTAGCTAGCAAGCAAGGGATACGTACGTTGCCAGCCAGTATGGCAATGCAACATTTAGAAGGAATGACTGGGTCTGATCCATAGATACAGAACAAAGACTGAACAACTGGGTAGCGTCTCTAGCAACCGAAACGTTAGAACGAACCAGCAGCCGGCTTGGGTAGCCCTAGATTTGTGTCAGGACTATATCTTGTGGAAGGATGAAATGGTATGAATAAATTCATCAACTTCGTCTCGGGCCTACCAACACTCGTGCCAATATATCCTTTAAACACCGGGTTCTCGGGCATTATCACTTAATTGGCCAACCCTTGCATATCATTTTCATATTGTTATTTGAAGCGTCAAATACTGTTATTTGACGCGACAAATACTGGTATTTGACGCGACAAATAGTGTTATTTGACGTGTATCTTTTTTGACACGCAAAGACCCAAATGGCGTTCCATAGTATGTCACGGAACAATTGTTCTTGTAAAAACATTAGGATTAGTTTTGACCATTTTGATTGACTTTACTTCATTTCACCATGCCAACCAGATACTTGTATGTGTAGGTAAAGTGAACATTTCTGGAAATGTGTCTTCATCTGATGTTATGTTATATCCCTCTGCTGATGGCATGACAACCTGGTTGTAAAACAGAACATTTGAGAATTATTTCCATCTAAAGATAGTATCTGACTTGCAAATGATTTTGGTTGGGCCTAATATTATGATGATACTGTTTTGACAACCTGTAAGCACCTATAATAGTCAGTGGTGGGACAGGTACCCAATTGTCATACTAGAGTAAAAGTAAAGATGCCTTCATAGAAAGTTACTCAAGTAAAGGTGAGTCACCCAGTAAAATATTACTTCAGTAAAAGTCAAAGTATTTGGTTTTAAATATACTTATGTATCCAAAGTAAATGTAATTGCAAAAAATATACTTATGTATCAAAAGTACAATTATAAATAATTTCAAATTACTTTTAGTAGGCAATTCAAACAGCACAATTTTCTTGTTTTTTAAATTAAATGATAGTCAAGGGCACACTCCAACACTCAGACAATTTACAAATGAAGCATTTGTGTTTAGCGAGTCTGCCACGTCAGAAGCCGTAGGGATGACCAGGGATGTTCTCGTGATAAGTGTGTGAATTTAACAATTTTCCTGTCCTGTTAAGCATTCAAAATGTAACAAGTACTTTTGAGTGTCAGGGAAAATTAATGGAGTAAAAAGTACATTATTATCTTTAGGAATGTAATGGAGTAAAAGTAAAAGTTGTAAAAAAAAATGTAATAGTAAAGTACAGATACCCCCAACAATGACTTAAGTAGCACTTTAAAGTGTATTTACTTCAGTACTTTACACCACTAATAGTTTTCCACTGACCCAGTTTCTCTATAGTGATAGGTGTACAGTATGAGGGGAGATGCAGCAGGTACCTTCCAAGCCTCTGATAATAGTTCAGCTAATCCTCAGGCACGTGTGGGCAGAGGAGATATGGAGAGAGGCGGTGTGTGTGTGTTTGTGTGTCAAGGCAAAAGAATGCCTCTTCTAAGAACTAGAGGAACAAAATGAGAGCAGGAATGGCATGCAGGCTTAACTCCGTCCGCCTGACTCGTGCTGGAGCCAGGTAGAACACACACACTTCCCCAATTATGATATAAATCAACTGTAATATATTTTTATAAACACACATGTAGAGATGTAGGATCTTAATTTGATCAGGAAAAATAGATGAGCTTCATGATTTACATAAATGCACTGAAAACCCACACTAACACACATTTATATTAACAGGATTGCACTTCTCATGTACCCTACTTTTGGCCAGCTAACAGCCTAACCACTGATCAAGCAACATTATGGACTAAATGTTCAAATCCTGTTACAGCGGGAATATTTTGCTACGACCATACAGTTCCAATTAAGATCCTACATTAAAATCCTACATTAATATCCTACATTAAGATCCTACATTAAAATCCTACATTAATATCCTACATTAAGATCCTACATTAAGATCCTACATTAAGATCCTACATTTTGCTGCGAAGAGACAGAATCAATAGATAATTTATTCTGGTATTGCCCCTATGTAGCTTGTTTCTGGTCACAGGTTCAGGAATGGTGAAAAATCCCAACATTCACTTAAAATGAACCTTACAATTTTATTTATTTATTCAACCTTTATTTATACAGGTTTTTCTCATTGAGAGAATGTCTTTTTTTCAAGAGAGACCTGGTCCAACAACAGCAGGGGGAACAACGTTTCAGACAGAACAACTTACATACACTAATACAACATTATACAAAACTATAAACAAACAACAAACGAACACTACAAATACCAGTGTTGGGCGATTTGGAAATCCATAGTCAGTCAATAAATCACTTTTTTTGTATTATCTCACAATCTGTTGAAAATGTACGATTTGAAAGGTTAAAAAATGTTGTAAAATATCACCGTACAATTGAAAAATATATGGCACATGGAAACCAAATGAGGGTTGTCTATGGTGATAGGTGGGATGGGCTGAGAGTGACTGAGGGGTGGGATTAAAGAGCTGAGGTCTATGGTGATAGGTGGGATGGGCTGAGAGTGACTGAGGGGTGGGATTAAAGAGCTGAGGTCTATGGTGATAGGTGGGATGGGCTGAGAGTGACTGAGGGGTGGGATTAAAGAGCTGAGGTCTATGGTGATACGTGGGATGGGCTGAGAGTGACTGAGGGGTGGGATTAAAGAGCTGAGGTCTATGGTGATACGTGGGATGGGCTGAGAGTGACTGAGGGGTGGGATTAAAGAGCTGAGGTCTATGGTGATACGTGGGATGGGCTGAGAGTGACTGAGGGGTGGGATTAAAGAGCTGAGGTCTATGGTGATACGTGGGATGGGCTGAGAGTGACTGAGGGGTGGGATTAAAGAGCTGAGGTCTATGGTGATACGTGGGATGGGCTGAGAGTGACTGAGGGGCGGGATTAAAGAGTTTATGTTTGGTCATGTATTTCTGTTATGTGACTGCTTTATATAAAAGTACCATGAATGTAAAATGTACGTTTGTAAATGTAGCAAAAAATCTGTAAAAAAACTAAAATATTTGTCCTCCGAAGAGGTGGATTGGTTAACAAAAAGAATTTTAAAAGATCCTACATCTGAACAGTACATACACACACAACAGAAGGTGCATGAGGAGGTAATTGTGTGTAAGGTCAAGGGTAATTTTGATCTAGGATAGGCAATAGGTCTTTCTATTGTCAGTGCCACTAGGGCGCGTGTGTTAATATTCACTCAAGATCGCAATGACGATCCTGGTCCTCAGGCTACAGTCTGGCACCCCTGGGCCCTCACCCTTCTGAGGGCCTGTCCTGATACATGAGTGTTTGTTGGATGCTGTTCTTGGCCCTCTTCTCTATCCTCTGGCTTGCGTTGGCCAAACCTGACCGCACGTCTATTTCTGGCCCTTTGAAAATAACTGAATGGAGTGTTGTGGTGGATTGTTGTGTTCTACCACAAGGTTAACGCAGGGAAAGCACAGTCACCGGGATGGAATTTGTAACGTGCGTGTGTGTCTGTGTTACTTTATCACAGACTAATTAGCCCATTACATTATCATTATGTGTGCTTCTTGACTCCACGTAATAGCAGACAGCAGTCTGGCCTGGGGTCTACAGTACAATATGTTCCTGATGTTATCTCATGACATTAAGTATCCATTCAGTATATCGTGTCACTTCAGTCACTGGTGCTCAGCTGTCAAACTATTTTATAGAAATATTAAAATTAGATTTCTTTGTTCAATAGCTAACCTAAAATGCTTCTCTCTCCCTCTTTCTCTCTCCTTTCCTCTCTCTCTCTGTCTCTCTGTGTCTGTAGCTGGCTGACTTTGGCCTGTCCAACCGCTTTAAGAAGGACAATTTGCTCCAGACGTACTGTGGGAGTCCTCTCTACGCCTCCCCAGAGATAGTCAAGGGACTGCCCTATCATGGCCCAGAGGTGAGAGGGCAACACACACACACACACACACACACACACACACACACACGCACACACACCCTTACACCGTTTCCCTGTGTTTCTCCTGGGTCTGTGTCAGGTGGACTGCTGGGCTATGGGAGTCTTGCTGTATGCGCTGGTGTATGGCAGTATGCCGTTTGACGGGGCCAGCTACAGAGCGCTCACAGAGCAGATCAGCCAGGGACGCTACCGCAGACCAAACCCTCCCTCAGGTAAGCCTACACATCACCTGCAGTCTCACAAGGAACTGTAAACCTGTTAGTCCATGACTGTCCTGTAAACCGTCGTATTGTACTGAGCCCTGCCTGTGTCTGTCCCCTCCACACAGACGCCTGTGCCCTGATTGACTGGCTGCTGACGGTGCGTGTAGAGGAGAGGGCCACGGTGGAGGACATAGCCAACCACTGGTGGGTCAACTGGGGCTATGAGGACAGTGTATGTGACTGCCCCTCATCCCCCCACCAGGACTGCCCCTCCCCGCTGCTCGCCCGCTACATCGACTGGCAGAACCGGGTTGCCACGGCAACCAGTTGCCCGAGCTCTGACCCTGCCGCTCACCCTCACCCGTTCTACTTCAGCTTCCCCCTGAAGGGTGATCGCGGGGGAGGGGGGAGGTCGAGGGGGGAGAGGTCAAGTTTAAGGAAGTCGCGTAAGGTGAACACTATTCCCCAGAATGCACTGGGAGCATGTAGTCCAGTTTGTACGACAACTGCCATCAACACCACCACCACTGCCGCCTCCATTTCCTCTTCCTCCTTAGGCCAGGTCGAGAGGAAGAAACCAAAGGGGATTCTGAAACCCCAGCGGAGCTTTGATTCAACCTTCCTGCCCCCTCCTAAAGTGATGGGGGAGAACTCCTCCACCAAGCCCTGCAACCTGCCTCCCCAGCCCCACAGAGCTCACACACACACTCACTCACACAGTGATGGTCTGTCCACAAGCCTGCCTGCCCCCTCTATGTTCTCCCATTCCTCCTCCAAGATGCCCAAGAAGGGGATCCTAAAGAACCTGTATGGTGGTGAGTCAGGGTACTGCTCATCCCCAGAGAGAGGTATGTCTGGAGCGGGCACAGGAGTAGGAGGTAGAAGGGTTGATGGAGATATGTGCTGCTCTTACGATCACCGCTCCCCCAGCTCAGAGCACAGTCCAACGATGCGGACGGAAGCAGTGAGAAGGAGGAAAGGCATTCTAAAGCGCAATGGCAAGTTCTCACACAGCCTGGACCTCCCTGATGCCCTTCATCCCTCCTTATCCTCAGCTCTGGCCCATTTCCCTGAGGCACTGCACCAGCTCCATCAGGCCTCTGGGGGCAGCAGACCCCCCAGCGTGGTGAGTGAGGACAGCCTCCTCTCCTCCGATTCTTTTGACCTGCTGGACCTCAGCGCCCAATCACGCCGCAGGATCTTCTCCCGGGGCACCCAATGCAGTGCTTGCAGCTCAGAAGAGGAACTCGAGGACCCGGTAGCAAGGGCGGCAGACGGGATTGGATTAGGAAGAGGGCGGGGCAGAGAGGAGGAAGATGAGATGTCATTGGAGGAGAGACAGGAGATGCTAAGATAAGATAAAGGTTGCGTTCCCCTGCTCAACCAATGGTTGCATGCCACATCATCGACTGTCCCGTCGGGCACCAGATTGCTATAACATATGATGTGGGTAGCTGATACATAAAATACCTATCCAGGTGTTGTAAGATCTGGCATGAGTCATTAACGCCTGGGTAGAGCAATGTGCCCACAATATGATAAGCCTAAGAGATGACTGGACGCTTGTAATATCAGTTACTGGTGCTGTCTGATAGGCCCAAATTACTGACAGACTTTGTCTTTGCTAACCACATGACAAATAACAATAAAGAATTCAGCGGAAGCACCTAGTCATACAACCTGCAGTGATCATATGTTGAAGGAAAGTCATCAAGAAATGGTTCATTTCATCAAGGTCAGTTACTGATTGGAATGGATTGAGACTGCTGTCCTAGTGATGGGATAAAACACCTTTGGACTCTTTAACTGTGTGAATGAAACCATCACTGACTTTAAGGACTCCTATGTGAACTAACAAAACACTGTAAAGGAGACCACATGGCATTCCCAATCTGGCCCTCATACCATCATGGCCATCTAATCATCCCCTACTTCCAGTTGGATCATTCATCCCCCCTCCTCTCCCCTGTAACTATTCCCCAGGTCGTTGTTGTAAATGAGAATGTGTTTTCAGTCAACTTACCTGGTAAGATAAGGGTAAAAAATAAAATCCTGTGGACACGAAGCTAATGTGCAATGTTAAGACATAGTTCAAATGGTTCCTTTAATTCAAGCTGTTTGTAGCATCAGACTTGAATTGTTTGATTCCTGCATGGGCCAAATATACTGTATAATATACCCATTTGATGTGTTATTTCTAAGTCACTTTGGTTAAAACAATGATCTAAATGTCTTTGACTGGGGTGAAACCAAATGGTGTCAACGTGGATGTGTTATCTCTGTGCCACAAGACATGTAATATTACTCTTATTTCATCTGATTTCACCGACAGCATGAGCCTTCAGATATATATATGATCTCTGAGGTCACAAGAGGCTGACTGATGGCATTTTACCATGGAATGTGATCTTATGGTCAAACAGACTGGAAGATTGAATGAGACTTTGAGGATTTTAAATCTGGGATCTGTGTGCTGGAAAAGTGTAAGGGTATGTGATTACATTTTACTGGGAGGCAAGGAGGTAGTTACATAAAGTATTATTGCTTTGGTTTTTGGATTGGTTCAACCGTTTTGGTACTGTGAAAGAAAAAATAAATACAAGGAATGATGAAAATGAATTATTTTTTTCTGGAAATAGGCCTAATGTTTTCTGCTGTCTCACTTCCTTCAGAATGAGCAACGACCAAAAAGCACATTCATTTATCATAAATTGCAGGAAGTGTTAGAGGTATTAATAACTTGACTGATTTGTGTCCCTGGCACTTTCACAGATGTCTGGAGGTCTAGAAATAAGATGCTGAGAAAACATTGTGAGCCAATGGAGATGACAGATTAAACAAGCTGGATACAAAAATAGGAGCTTTTTAAAATACAATCATGATAGTGATTATAAAACGCCTGTCTAATACCGAACAGAACATCCATTTTTAGACACTTCTCTGTTCTCTGCAGTGGAGAGGCCTTTTCCCTGGGTTGATCATAAGTAGGGGAACATCAGGAAGAACAGAGCGTTGTGTTTATAATGTGCCACTAGTGGTTGTTTTTGATCGATAGCAGAAACCCCATTCTGTCCCTCTACACAAAGACATATTTACTCTAAAGTCCATTTCCATGTTCTGTTCATTTGCTATGATTAGAAACCATCTGAAGTAGTGCACTCTACTGACTGGAGTCACAAACACAAAATGACTGATGCCTTGCCTCTCTGTTGCAAATGCTGTCCATACCACAATGCCCTCTATGGAGCGAATCTAGGTCATAGTCCAGCCAAACCCTCACCATGTCACCTCATGCCATCAGAACGACTGACCCAAAGGCAGCCATTTTAATCTCAGGTTGACTCTAGTGTTTTTGTTATCCGCATCAGAAAAGGATGGTGTTGCTTAAATGGCTAATCCTATTCTTTTCAGGGAGACTTGATGATGTCATGGCCCAGGCAACACTAAACTAACATTTACCCAAAAATGGGGGTAAGAATAACATTCAGCTAAGCAACACAGAACATCTGAATAATGGATTGTATGCAGCGAGAGTAATTTGTCCCTCTCTTTAGTATCATCGTCAAGAATCTTTTCCATTAACTTTGGAGCAGTGTGTTTATCTACTGTAACGGCATTCTTCGTTTGTCGAAAGAGAGGACCGAAATGCAGCGTGGTGGTTACTCATGTCTTTAATGAATGAATGACGATACATGAAATAACTTATGAAATACAAAACAACAAACGGAACGTGAAACTTATTACAGCCTATCTGGTGAACACTACACTGAGACAGGAACAATCACCCACGAAATACAAAGTGAACTCAGGCTACCTAAATACGGTTCCCAATCCGAGACAACGAGAATCACCTGACTCTGATTGAGAACCGCCTCAGGCAGCCAAGCCTAACTAGACACACCCCTAATCATACACAATCCCAATGCTATAAAACCCCAATACGAACACAACACATAACCCATGTCACACCCTGGCCTGACCAAAATATATAACGAAAAACACAAAACATTATGACCAAGGCGTGACAGAACCCCCCCCCCCCTAAGGTGCGGACTCCCGGAAGCACCTCAAAACCATAGGGAGGGTCCGGGTGGGCGTCTGTCCATGGTGGCGGCTCCGGCTCGGGACGTGGACCCCACTCCATTAATGTAATAGTTCCTCCCCTTCGCGTCCTGGGATAATCCACCCTCGCCGCCGACCATGGCCTAATAGTCCTCACCCAGATCCCCACTGGACTGAGGGGCAGCTCGTGACTGAGGGGCTGCTCGGGACAGAGGGGCAGCTCGGGACAGAGGGGCAGCTCGGAACAGAGGGGCAGCTCGGAACAGAGGGGCAGCTCGGAACAGAGGGGCAGCTCGGGACAGAGGGGCATCTCGGAACAGAAGCAGCCCGGGACTGAGGGGCAGCCCGGAACTGAGGGGAAGCCCAGTACTGAGAGGAAGCTCAGGCAGGTAGTAGGCTCCGGTAGATCCTGGCTGACTGGCAGATCTGGAAGAGACTGGTTGACTAACAGATCTGGAAGATTCTGGTTGACTGGCAGATCTGGAAGAGACTGGTTGACTGGCAGATCTGGAAGATTCTGGTTGACTGGCAGATCTGGAAGATTCTGGTTGACTGGCAGATCTGGAAGATTCTGGTTGACTGGCAGATCTGGAAGATTCTGGTTGACTGGCAGATCTGGAAGAGACTGGTTGACTGGCAGATCTGGAAGAGACTGGTTGACTGGCAGATCTGGAAGAGACTGGTTGACTGGCAGATCTAGAAGATCATGGCTGACTGTCTGATCTGGAAGAATCTGGTTGACTGGCGGATCTAGCTGCTCTATGCAGACTGACAGCTCTGACTGCTCCATGCAGGCTGACAGCTCCTTGCAGACTGGCAGCTACTTGCAGACTGGCAGCTCTTTGCAGACTGACAGCTCTCTGCAGACTGGCAGCTCTTTGCAGACTGACAGCTCTGGCTGCTTCATGCAGACTGACAGCACTTCTGGCGGATCCTGGCAGACTGGCACTTCTGGCGGATCCTGGCAGACTGGCGGCGCTGGGCAGACTGGCGACGCTAGGCAGACTGGCGGCGCTGGGCAGACTGGCGGCGCTGGGCAAACTGGCGGCGCTGGGCAGACTGGCGGCACTGGCAGCGCTGGGCAGACTGGCGGCACTGGCGGCGCTGAGCAGGCGGGAGACTCCGGCAGCGCAGGAGAGGAGAAAAGCGCTGGCTGCGCTGAACAGGCGAGGCGCACTGAAGGCCTGGTGCGTGGTGCTGGCACTGGTGGTACTGGGCCGAGGACACGCACAGGAAGCCTGGTGCGGGGAGCTGCCACCGGAGGACTGGAGTGTGGAGGTGGCACAGGATGGGCTAGACCGTGAAGGGGTACTGGAGATCTTGAGAGCCGTGTTGGCACAGGACGTGCAAGGCTAGGGATGTGCACAGGAGACCTGGTGCGTGAGGCTGGCACCAACTTCACCAGCCGACTAACACGCACCTCAGGTTGAGTATAGAGCGCTAACTCAGGTGCGATCAAATCCCCGACACGATCTGTCGGACGAATATCGTATCTATAGCACCAAGCTAGCAACTCCCTCATTACTCTCCACTCCACTTTCCCCATTAACTCCTTCACAGTCTCTGCTTCGCTCACCTCTAACACCGGCTCTGGTTCTGGTCTCCTCCTTGGCTCCTCACGATAAACAAGGAGAGTTGGCTCAGGTCTATCTCCTGACTCAGCCACTCTCCCTCTGAGCCTCCCCCAATACATTTTTTGGGGTGACTTTCGGGTTTCGCTCTGCGCCGCCGTGTCTGTTTCTCCAACTCCATTCGCCTATAGCCCTCTTCGCACTGTTCCAGCGAATCCCAGGCGGGCTCAGGTACTCTCTCTGGGTCGGCCGCCCACCTGTCTATTTCTTCCCACGTCGTATACTCCCGGCCTCTGCTATCCATAACGTCCTCCCTTCACTGCTCCTGTTGTCGCTGCCTGTAACCACGCCACTCGGTCCGTGTGTGGTGGGTGATTCTGTAACGTCGTTCTTCGTAAGTCAATCCCCTCTATGGAGCGAATCTAGGTCATAGTCCAGCCAAACCCTCACCATGTCACCTCATGCCATCAGAACGACTGACCCAAAGGCAGCCATTTTAATCTCAGGTTGACTCTAGTGTTTTTGTTATCCGCATCAGAAAAGGATGGTGTTGCTTAAATGGCTAATCCTATTCTTTTCAGGGAGACTTGATGATGTCATGGCCCAGGCAACACTAAACTAACATTTACCCAAGAATGGGGGTAAGAATAACATTCAGCTAAGCAACACAGAACATCTGAATAATGGATTGTATGCAGCGAGAGTAATTTGTCCCTCTCTTTAGTATCATCGTCAAGAATCTTTTCCATTAACTTTGGAGCAGTGTGTTTATCTACTGTAACGGCATTCTTCGTTTGTCGAAAGAGAGGACCGAAATGCAGCGTGGTGGTTACTCATGTCTTTAATGAATGAATGACGATACATGAAATAACTTATGAAATACAAAACAACAAACGGAACGTGAAACTTATTACAGCCTATCTGGTGAACACTACACTGAGACAGGAACAATCACCCACGAAATACAACCTACCTAAATACGGTTCCCAATCCGAGACAACGAGAATCACCTGACTCTGATTGAGAACCGCCTCAGGCAGCCAAGCCTAACTAGACACACCCCTAATCATACACAATCCCAATGCTATAAAACCCCAATACGAACACAACACATAACCCATGTCACACCCTGGCCTGACCAAAATATATAACGAAAAACACAAAACATTATGACCAAGGCGTGACATCTACTTGATACGTACAGTGCCTTGCAAAAGTATTCACCCCCTTGGTGTTTTTCCTCTTTTGTTGCACTACCTGTAATTTAAACTGATTTTTATTTGGATTTCATGTAATGGATATACACAAAATAGTGTATGAAAAAAATAACTTGTCTTAAAACATTGTAAAAAAACAAAAACTTGAAAAGTGGTGCATGCATATGTACTCACCCCCTTTGCTATGAAGCCCCTAAATAAGATCTGGTGCAACCAATTACCTTCAGAAGTCACATAATTATTTAAATAAAGTCCACCTGTGTGCAATCTCAGTATCACATGATCTGTCTAATGATCTCAGTGTATATATACATCCACAGAAATACATCCACAGGTACACCTCCAATTGACTCAAATTATGTCAATTAGCCTCAGAAGCTTCTATAGCCATGAGATAATTTTCTGGAATTTTCCAAGCTGTTTAAATGCACAGTCATCTTACTGTATGTAAACTTCTGACCCACTGGAATTGTGATACAGTGAATTATAAGTGAAATAATCTGTCTGTAAACAATTGTTGGAAAAATTACTTGTGTCATGCACAAAGTAGATGTCCTAACCGACTTGCCAAAACTATAGTTTAACAAGAAATGTGTGGAATGGTTGAAAAACGAGTTTTAATGACTCCAACCTAAGTGTATGTAAACTTCTGACTTCAACTGTATATATATATATATATCGTCCAATGAAATGCTTACTTGCAGGTTCCATCCTGACAATGCAACAACAATAAGAAATAATCAAATATAAAAATAAGAACATAAAGTAAATGGCAGTAGAATAGAATAAACATTTTATCATAAGTATAATACAGGAAGGTACAGTTTCTAATCTAATTGTTAGACATATTGGGAAAGGGGGGGATGGGGTCAGGTGTTTAAATTGAGCAGTATAACAAGAGTCTGGTAGGAGCAATTGTGATGTGTGTGAAGCATGCATGTGTGTGTGTGTGGGGGGGGGGGGGGGGGGGATGATTCAGAGGTGGTGATCAGTCCAGTTCAAGTGTTCAGCAGTCTAACGTCTTGTAGATAGAAACTGTCTTTGAGCCTGTTGGTATCAGACCTCATGTTCCAATACCCAGAGTTGTATAGCTTTTTCTGACCCCTCTCTTTGGGTGATACTGTGAGGAATCACAGGATGTGTTATGCAGGTACACTGGACCATTTTTGGATTGAACAGAACACCAACACCCTTCATTAAACACGTCAGTGACATGTTAGGGGACGTCAGTTGACGGAGTAGACTTCCAATCACAAACACTGCAGGCTGAGGTTGACTTGTGTACATAACGTGAATATATAAGTCAACCTCGGCTTGCAGTGTTTGTGGAAGTCTACTCCGTCAACTAATGTGTTTAATGAAGGATGGAGTCCAGGCTGTAGGTTGTTGTTGACAACCTTTCAAAATAGCTCTTGACTTCACATCAGGACAGAGCCATAACGTTACCTAACATTCCCCTTTAAAATGTTGAGTTCATGTTCAGCTGACAGCTACAATGAGTAGTGGCATCAACAGTCATTGACCATGGAACTCTAACTATGCAATGGTCCTTCAATGTTCCTGTCTCCAGGGCCATATTTCCATTACACGTCATTATTTAGGAAAACCTTTGGACCCAAAACCACACATAGAAGCATAGCCACAGTTTGTCCTTTCCAAACATTAAAAAGGATTCAAACGGCTTCATTTGAGAAATTAGACTTAGGGCGATGAAAAAACGGTAATAATTCATGGAACATACACAGGAACATGAAGAGATTGTCTAATTTCCGGGGGTATGGCTATTTATGTCTGAACTGGCTTTTCAAGCTGAGTGGCAAATGCCAGATTTTGCACCATTTTACAGTTTCTGACCAAAGTCCTAAATCTGGCAACTTTGACAGTTTATGGAGTCAGGGTAAATAGTTTAAACCCTTTTGTCTTCGGTGATTGCCAAGTCTTGAGGTCAGATCATTGTATTGGACTGAAGTGATTCTGTTAGGTTAGTGTTAAGACATAGACAAACACACTATCCAGGATACACTTCCACACTCCATCCCCCAGGGGGCAGCAGCAAACTTGTCCAAATACTGAGCCTGGTTGATAAGCACATCATGTGTAGCCAATTAGGGGGATTGTTAGTGAGTGTCCCAGCTGGTAAGCAATAAGGCTGCAGGTTTGGTTTGGTGGTCATGAGACCTTTTTGGGGGTTTTGAGTCTTTAGTTTGGGGCATGCCTGAATTTTTCAGTTTTGGAAGTTTATTTTCATCACCATCTGAACAAAAAATACTCCGCTTGGCCTGGCCGACTAAGAGGTCAATACGGAGCTGGCCCTGAACTCAGTAAGTTGCTGTCTCCCTGGGAACATGTACATTCAACACCTATGTACATATGCTGATTTCTCACATAAATACACACATCCATTCAGGTTACAGACCAGTTAACTAGACCTAAGACCCCTAGACTTAACAAGTCAGGTTACAGACCAGTTAACTAGACCTTAGACCCCTAGACATAACAAGTCAGGTTACAGACCAGTTAACTAGACCTTAGACCCCTAGACATAACAAGTCAGGTTACAGACCAGTTAACTAGACCTTAGACCCCTAGACTTAACAAGTCAGGTTACAGACCAGTTAACTAGACCTTAGACCCCTAGACTTAACAAGTCAGGTTACAGACCAGTTAACTAGACCTAAGACCCCTAGACATAACAAGTCAGGTTACAGACCAGTTAACTAGACCTAAGACCCCTAGACTTAACAAGTCAGGTTACAGACCAGTTAACTAGACCTAAGACCCCTAGACTTAACAAGTCAGGTTAGAGACCAGTTAACTAGACCTTAGACCCCTAGACATAACAAGTCAGGTTACAGACCAGTTAACTAGACCTAAGACCCCTAGACTTAACAAGTCAGGTTACAGACCACTTAACTAGACCTAAGACCCCTAGACTTAACGAGTGCAGCAAAATCAGTAGGCTAGTTATGAGTTTCGTAACACAATCACAATCTGGGTTTCTAGGCCTGAGGAGATCATCTTTGTGGAAGCCTGACTGTTTGTGTTGCTTTGCAACTGAAATGTCACGTGATCTTATATTTTTATATTTTCCGTTTATTAATCAGTCAATCCGTTTGTCCATTTTTCATAGGTCTTTAAGGTATGAGCATCAGCTAAATGCATTTCACACAAATTTGATGAAGACTAACAGCCCAAGTAGTAAGTAACAGAACGTGCCAAGTAATAACACGTGTCAATTTGGTACCACGGGCACAGAACCAGTGGTGGAAAAAGTACCCAAATGTCATACTAGAGTAAAAGTATAGATACCTTAATAGAAAGTTACTCAAGTAAAAGTGAAAGTCACCCAGAAAAATACTTAAATATCAAAAGTAAATGTAATTGCTAAAACATACTTACATAAGTATCAAAAGTAAAAGTATAAATAATTTTTAATTCCTTATATTGAGCAAGCAGGCAGCACCATTTTCTTGTTTTTAAAATGTATGGATACTCCAACACTCAGACATTATTTACAAAAGATGCATTTGTGTTTAGTGAGTCCGCCAGGCCAGGCGCAGTAGGGATGACCACATGTTCTCTTGATAAGTGTGTGAATTTGACAATTGTCCTGTCCTAAGCATTCAAAATGTAACGAGTACATCTCCTTCAGGGATGGAATCCTGCCGAGCACCGGCCAGCCGGCTGTGGAGAGCTGACACAGTGGCGAAACTTCCACCAGACCAGCGTGGTGTCCGGCTTCTGGAAGAAAAAGGAAAAGTAGGCGGGCGTGGGTTCCCCAGTAGATTGTGTAGGTTTGCTACTTGCTTGCTAAGAGTCGCTCCTGTAGTCCTCCGCAAGCAAGCAGTTGCTACATTGAAAGTCAGCACAGTCCAGGAACAAAGCAAAGTAAACACAGCTCCTGCAGCGCTGGAAACATTCAATAGTTGCCACCATTTGAGACCGCCGAGCCAGCTAGGCTAGCTGGGCTTTCATGTCTCTCACACTATGCGGAATCTGGCAGGTTCCCGGGACAGATAGTAGCGCTCACAGAAATAGCCCAACAGATCCAAAATAAAATACAATATATGAAAACACTGTCAGCTTTTAAACAGAGTTCTTTACTTCAGGTTTCAGCGTTCAACAACAACAAACATATGTTGTATGTGTATGCATGCGTACCTACAGTGCATTCGGAAAGTATTCAGACCCCTTGACTATTTTCACATTTTGTTATGTTACAGCCTTATTCAAAATGTTGTTTTAAAAAAAATCCTCATCAGTCGACACACAATACCTCATAATGACAAAGCGAAAACATGCTTTATAGACATGTTTGAAAATCTATAAAAAAACAAAAAAACAGAAATACCTTTTAACATTAGTATTCAGAACCTTTGCTATGAGTCTCTAAATTGAGCTTAGGTGCACCCTGTTTTCATTGATCATCCTTGACATGTTTCTACAACTGGTTTGGAGTCCACCTGTGGTAAATTCAATTGATTGGACATGATTTGGAAAGGCACACACCTGTCTATATAAGGTCCCACAGTTATCAGTGCATATCAGAGCAAAAACCAAGCCATGAGGTCGAAGGAATTGTCTGTAGAGCTCCGAGACAGGATTGTGTCGAGGCACAGATCTGAGGAAGGGTAACAAAACATTTAAGCAGCATTGAAGATCCCCAAGAACACAGTGGCCTCCATCATTCTTAAATGGAAGAAGTTTGGAACCACCAATACTCTTCCTAGAGCTGGCCACCCGGCCAAACTGAGCAATCGGGCGAGAAGGGCAATGGTCAGGGGGGTGACCAAGAAGCCGATGGTCACTCTGACAGAGCTCCAGAGTTCCTCTGTGGAGATGGGAGAACCTTCCAGAAGGACAACCATCTCTGAGGCACTCCACCAATCAGGCCTTAATGGTAGAGTGACCAGACGGAAGTCACTCCTCAGTAAATGGCACATGACAGCCCACTTGGAGTTTGCCAAAAGGCACCTAAAGGACTGAATGCCAAGAGTCACGTCTGGAGGACCCTGGCATCATCCCTACAGTGAAGCATGGTGGTGGCAGCATCATGCTGTGAAGATGTTTTTCAGCGTCAGGGACTGGGAGATGATGAACAGAGCAAAGTACAGGTGATCCTTGATGAAAACCTGCTACAGAGCACACAGAACCTTAGACTGGGGCGAAGCTTCACCTTCCAACAGGACAACAACCCTAAGCACACAGCCAAGACAGCGCAGGAGTGGCTGTACTTGGACTTGAACCCCGATCGAACATCTCTGGAGAGACTTTAAAAATAGCTGCGCAGCGACGCTCCCCATCCAACCTGAAAGAGCTTGAGAGGATCTGCAGAGAAGAATGGGAGAAACTCCCCAAATACAGGTGTGCCAAGCCTGTAGCGTCATATCCGAGAAGACTCTAGGCTGTAATCACTGCCAAAGGTAATTCAACAAAGTACTGAGTAAAGGGTCTGAATACTTATGTAAATGTGATATTTCAGTTGTTTTTTAAAAGAAATATGCAAATAATTATAAAAACCTGTTTTTGCTTTGTCATTCAAATCATTCACATTTTATTAGTCACATGCGCGTAAAGCCCCTAACCAACAATGCAGTTTAAAAAATATGAATAAGAAATTAAATAACAAGTAATTAAAGAGCAGCAGTACAATAACAATAGTGAGACTATATACAGATCTACAGGTGGTACTGGTACAAAGTCAATGTAACAAGTAATTAAAGAGCAGCAGTAAAATAACAATAGTGAGACTATATACAGATATACAGGTGGTACTGGTACAAAGTCAATGTGCGGGGGCACCGGTTAGTTGATGTAATTGAGGTAATATGTACATGTAGGTAGAGTTGTTAAAGTGACTATGCATAGATAATAACAGAGAGTGGCAGTGGTGTAAAAGGGGGGGCAATGCAAATAGTCTGGGTAGCCATTTGATTAGATGTTCAGGAGTCTTCTGGCTTTGGGGTAGAAGCTGTTTAGAAGCCTCTTGGACCTAGACTTGACGCTCCGGTACCGCTTGCTGTGTGGTAGCAGAGAGAACAATCTATGACTAGGGTGGCTGGAGTCTTTGCAATTTTTAGGGCGTTCCTCTGACTCTCCATGATATAGAGGTCCTGGATGTCAGGAAACTTGGCCACAGTTATACCCATTATGGAGTATTGTGTATAGATTGAGGACGGGGTGGGAACAATTTAATCCATTTTAGAATAATGCTGTAATATGGAAAAAGTCAAGGGGTCTGAATACTTTCCGAATGCATTGTATGTCTTAGCCTAACCACTGGAAGCTGTTGGGACATTCCCCAGCCATTTAGCATTAATTCTTCTTTCTGCAAGAATGGGGATTTGATTTGGGCAAACTGTAAAATGGACTTTGTTGATGACCAGTCATCCATACCTTCCAGATAACTCACAATAATAACCACAGTGCAGTCTCACCTCACTCTCTCAGCCTTTTAAAAATGAATAGTTAATTAATTGATATAAAAAATAAAAAAATGCATCTTTGATCTACAACCCCTCAAGGCAAGCATCATGCTATAAGCTCCTATTGTAGTTTTTGACCTCCTCTGGACAAATTATGGTTTAGTTTGGTTCAGAAAAATCATGTAATTCCATCTGCCTTCTAGCCTGGTACACGGTCCAACGATATCTGCTTTAGCCAACTCCTCTGGCTGACACTGCCTTAATGACAGTAAATGCCTACATATTAAAGAAAATGGCTTAATGCTAGCTAGCATTATCTTCCCTATGGACCAGTACACTGATCGTAAAAGAGAATAAATGTCTCTGTCTACTGGTGAAATACACTCATTACAACTCTAAAAGACAGCTGAGCTGGGGCACAGAATATAGGAGAATGTTGTGTAATATCATTTTAGTCTTTTTTTTTAACGAACTACAATAACTTTCCTCCAGTCCAGGCATCTTGTTACAGTCCACATTTGGCCGGGTGTTTTCAGGGACAGGCAGTCGTGCACAAAGACATCCCGCCCAGATTATTTTTGACCAATGACGTCCTGTACACAAGCCTCATTACTATTTACAAAGATTTTTTTTTAAATAGAGATTATCTCTGTGAATCACTTCCGGATTTTATCAACGCAATGACATGACCTATTTTTTTTATTGTACACAGTTTATATTTCCACAGAGTAAATGTTACATACTTTGTCAAAGTCAGCTCTTCTTCCAATGGCTATTTGCGAAGAAGACAATGTTGTTTTCTATGTCCGCATGGCATGCATACAGTAGTATCATGGGACGGTCAAATGACTTTGCATCTTCGTCTCTTTATACGATCTTTGATCGCTCCTCCCTCCTTCTGGTCTGTCAGCCCAGTAAAAAAGGAACTAGTTTCGGAAAGAGAACCCATTTAGTCGACAATTTAGTAGACCGCACCCATAGTTTAAAAATAGTTCGCGCGGAAAGAAGTCCCCAGTATCGGCTCTACTGTGTTACTGGCACCGTTCAATCACCGATCATTATGGATATTCGAAAGCGTCCCAGAGAAGATTTTCCGAATACTAGTTGTAGTGATCAGTTAAAACCCCCGGAGAAGCGGGATTCTGAGGCGGCGTGGCAGGATTTCGGGCAGTGGGGTGTCGAGGACGTTTGTAGGTACCTGCGTCAAGAAGGTCACTGGAAATGGGAGTATGCATTCAGAGGTTCGTTTTTTTATTTTTTTTATCAGTGTTTTTGCATATCTTCGCTAGCTAACTACACATATTTGATTGAACAAGCCAACGTGGCTTGAAAGCTTGAAACTACATTGTGATCCGTGAGGGTGTCAAGCGCACCCAGAAGGACTACATTGTCCGTTGAACTACAGTACCTTAGCTAGACTAGCAAGTTCTTATCACTTTGACTACGCACACACGGTTCTGGGTTTATGTCATGGAATTGACCTGTGACATTTTATTCTCATTGTGCATATTTACACATCGTTAATGACTGACACACAGGAAATATGACCTGTTTTTTGTGTTTTTGTTCTTCCCCCACACAGAGCAAAAGATGACAGGAGTGGGATTACGATACCTCACAGAGACACTTCTGGATAAAATGGGTATAGTGTACGTGGTGGTATTATGTTGGGTGTGGTGGTGCAAATCTTCAGTGGCATGACAATCAAATGTGCACCGGACCCTCTAAACCTTGGTTTATTTGTGACATGTTTTTCACTCAATGCCTTGGGTTGTGTTGTTGGTGCTTTTATGATTATGAAATTGAACACACACTTTCTCTCTCTCTCTTCCCCCTCCTTCTCCTCAGGCCTCTAGGCACCCGGTTGCAGATCCTGCACAGTCTGAGGAAGCTGTGGCAGATGGCAGCAGAGACCACCAAGGTAACACAGACGGCACAACTAACCCCTGTTATCCTTTTCAAAGGCTAGAGAGTGAATGAAAGACAAAATGAGGGAGACGTATATGTGTAAGAGATTATGTATTTACCTGCTTTGTTTAATATTAATAGTTAACAATTATGCTTAACATTGGTCAAGAGATTTTCAGAACTTACAATACTATGCTAGAGAAGAGAGGGAGGGGAACCACCCTTTCTTCCTGCAGCTGGTCTGGGAATATCGTCAAGGACATGGTGCGACGATCTGTTATTGTTTCCAACCTTCTTGGCTTCTGTTCAACTTGGTCACACGGCATAAGACAAATACCCTCTGAGAGTGACCACAGTTTCTCAGTCCACCCTGTTATTCTCATATCTTTCAAGGGCACAGCTGTGTGGAGATATGAGGTGAACAGAGGCTGGCTTGAACAGAGAGTACGTTATAACTTGTTCGTGCGCTGTGACCCGATACACATAGCTCATCATGCACTGATCTACCGGGGAGGGGTGGAACCAGCCACTTATATATTTATTTTAAATATTCACTTACCTTTGATTATCTTCATCAGAATGTACTCCCAGGAATCCCAGTTCCACCATAAATGTTTGATTTGTCTGATAATGTCCATCAGTTATGTCCAAATATTTATTTAGTTAGGGCGTTTGGTAAACAAATTCCAAAGCGCGTTTAGGTCGCGCCGAACGTCAGAAGAAAAGTTCAAAAAGTTCTGTTACAGCCAGTAGAAACATGCCAAACTAAGTATGGAATCAATCTTTAGGATGTTTTTAACATAAAACTTCATTAATGTTCCAACCGGACAATTCCTTTGTCTGTACAAATGGAGTGGAACGTAGCTACCTTTTCACGTGAGCGCGCCAGACTGAGGCTGTGGCACTCTGCCAGACCACTCACTCAAAGAGCTCTTATGAGCCCCTCCTTTAGAGTAGAATCCTCAAACTAGGTTCTAAATACTGTTGACATCTAGTGGAAGCCTTGGGAAGTGAAACATAACTAATATCCCACTGTATCTTCAATAGTTGAAAAACTACAAACCTCAGATATCTCACTTCCTGGTTGGATTTTTTTTCTCAGGTTTTTGCCTGCCATGTGAGTTCTGTTATACTCAGACATCATTCAAACAGTTTTAGAAACTTCGGTGTTTTCTATCCAAATTGACTAATTATATGCATATTCTAGCTTTTACGGCTGCGTAGCAGGCAGCTTAATTTGGGCACGTTTTTCATCCAAGCTACCCAATACTGCCCCCTACCCCAAAGAAGTTAAGAACACATTCTTATTTTCAATGACGGCCTAGGAACAATGAGTTAACTGCCTTGTTCAGGGGCAGAACGACAGATTTTTGGCTTGTCAGCTCAGGGATTTGATCCAGCAACCTTTTTGTTACTGGCCCTAACCGCTAGGTTACTGCTGCCCTTATATAAGACATCAGCATTTCCTGTATTGTCAGGCTTTCAAGATATTGTCGTGACGTTGCATTGGTTAATGTGACGACTGTTGCTCATCGAATGATTACAAGTTTTTAATTATGTGATTAACTGAATCAAGCAATTATTAACTCATTAACCTGGGGCACCATGGGAAAACTAGTTTTTGTTCAGTTTCTATTTCCCAAATTAACTCAAAGAATATCAGAATATCGATTTTACAACAGCCGCTAATTAACTAGTTTCCTCTAGCAGTCTCATAATCTGAACGTCGTATAGCCCTTGCATCTGCACGGACCCGGGTCCCACTAATGAAATCGTACCACACCTAGGCCTAGGAGTCTGTTCCCTCACCCCTTTCTCTGGAAGAGGTCTTCTGAGGCCAGACAGCTCTGTAGCTCAGAGCTCACAGCATAGGAATGAAACCCTTTAGATTCCACGATGGGAGATGGAGGCTAGGTGGTTCGACTTGAATTCACCCGCTTAGACACAGCTACTCATCCTTAGCTTGGGTAGAAAAGGATTTCTTTGTCCTCAAACTTGCGTTGTGTTCTGGATATGTTGACTTTTTAAGACCCTGCTGCAACTGGGGTCACGTAGTCCTTTTGTAAATTCTATACACACAGGTTTTATACCCTTGGGTCAGAAGTGGGCATAACCGCCTTTAGGGCATTTCTCATCAAATCAAATCAAATTTATTTATATAGCCCTTCGTACATCAGCTGATATCTCAAAGTGCTGTACAGAAACCCAGCCTAAAACTCCAAACGGCAAACAATGCAGGTGTAAAAGCACTCATCTCTCATTTCTCGTACCAAGTTAATAAGGCAAGGCTAGATTTTCTCAAATCCCATTTTAGACAACTAACTTAACATTTCATCTTCCCCAAAACATTCTCTTTGATTTGGATATTTTCCATACAATGTGTAAACATCAAACATATGTTAGGAAACCCTTCACATTACAATGTTTTCGTAATAACGTCATCTATTAACCTTTAATAACAAAACAAAAATGACATACATTTTCATATTCCATCGTCATGACTACCATGGTGGCTGACAGAAACCATTGTTCCAAAGTCCCTTTATTTCATGTTTAATGTTCTGAGGCTGGTTCTCCATAGTGACAGGACAAAGGAATTTGTCTGTGGCCTGAGATTTACAAGGGGCGTGGGGCCGTAAACCCCCCCCGTCTTCAGACTCACAGCTCCCTCTGTTGTGGTTGAGAGATAATCTGTAGGGTTGTGGTCTCCTGTAACCTGACCTGATCAAGACAGTTAGGACAATATGTACCGCCATCTATTCCCGAGAGAGAACGAGGAAGACTATTAGTAGAGTCCGTAAGAGTATCAGCAATAACGTGTATTATTGTCTCCTGTAGGTGTTTAATGACCCCATCCATGGCCATGTAGAGATGCATCCTCTGCTGGTTCGTATCATGGACACCCCTCAGTTCCAGAGACTCCGCCACATCAAGCAGCTGGGAGGAGCATATTTCGTCTTCCCTGGGGCCTCCCACAACCGCTTCGAACACTCCATAGGGTATGATTGTGTGTGCTTGAGTACTCCATAGGGCAGGGGTGGGTAATAATTTCGTCTTGAGGGCCACATTGGGCCGCACAGATTTTTAGATGTTCAAGAGTGGCCTGGGTTTAAAATATATATGTTTTACCCCAAATTAATAACCTTAAGCAAAAATAAAACATATTTTTAACTCAAATCTCCCCTGGGCAGGATTGAATGTGATCCGGTCCGCGGGCTGTATGTTGCCCACCCCTGCCATAGGGTACTACTATGTGTGCAGAGTTCTCAAAGTGTGGTCTGCGGCCAGATTTCTGAATATACAGTGCCTTCAGAAAGTATTCACTCCCCTTCACTTTTTCCACATTTTGTTGTTTACAAAGTGGGATTAAAATGAATTAATTGTCATTTTTTTGTCATTGAAGCATGTTGGTGGTTTATTTTTAATTCTTCGGGCTCTGTCAAGTTGGTTGTTGATCATTGCTAGACAGCCATTTTCAAGTCTTGCTATTAGAATTTCATGCCTATTTTTATTTTTTTTTTTTAAGTCTGAACTGTAACTAGACCACTCGGGGACATTCAATGTTGTCTTGGTAAAAAAAAAACTCCAGTGTACGGTATATTTGGCCTTGTGTTTTAGGTTATTGTCCTGCTGATAGGTGAATTTGTGTCTGTAGAAAGCAGACTGAACCAAGTTTTCCTCTAGAATTTTTCCTGCGCTTACACTGAATATAGCTATTTGTATCATTAGTCCTTGCAATGAAAAAATACCCATAACATGATGCAGCCACCACCATGCTTGAAAATATTAAGAGGTGTACTTTTGGATTTGCCCCAAACATAATGGTTTGTATTCAGGGCATAGGGTAAATTTCTTTGCCACATTTTTGGCTGTTTTATTTTAGTGCCTTACTGCAAGCAGGATGCTTTGTAATATTTTTATTCCGGCTTCCTTCTTTTCACTCCATCAATTAAGTTAGTATTGTGGAGTAAATACAATGTTGTTGATCCATCCCCCGTTTTCTCCTATCACGGCCGTTAAACTCTAACTGTTAGTCACCATTGACCTCATGGTGAATTCCCTTAGCGCTTTCCTTCCTCGCCGGCAACTGAGTTAGGAAGGACGCCTGTGTCTTTGTAGTGACTGTTTTACTCATCTACAAGTAGGTGCCCTTGGCGAGGCATTGGAAAACCTTCCTGGTCTTTGTGGTTGAATATGTTTTGAAATTCACTGCTCGACTGAGGGACCTTTATACATGCGTTCAGAAAGTATTCAGACCCCTTGACTTTTTCCTCATTTTGTTACATTACAGCCTAATTCTAAAGTGGATAGTTATTTTTTTCAATCTACACACCAAACCCCATAATGACAAAGCGAAAACAGGTTTTTAGAATATTTTGCAAATTTCTTAAACAAGCCTTATTTACTTAAAGATTCAGACCCTTTGCTATGAGACTAGAAAGTGAGCTTGGGTGCATCCTGGTGCCACTGATCATCCTTGAGATGTTTTTGCAACTTGATTGGAGTCCACCTGTGGTAAATTCAATTGATTGGACATGATTTGGATAGGCAGATACCTGTCTATATAAGGTCTAACAAACCAAGCCATGAGGTCGAAGGAATTGTCCGTAGAGCTCAGAGACAGGACTGTGTCGACACCGATCTGGGGAAGGGTACCGAAACATGTCTACAGCATTGAAGGTCCCCAAGAACATGGTGGTCTCCATTTTTTAAAATTGAAGCTGTTTGGAACCGCAAATACTCTTCCTAGAGCTGGCAAAACTGAGCAATCGGGGAAGAATGGCGTTGGTCAGGGAAGTGACCAAGAACCCGGTGGTCACTCTTTCAGAGCTCTGGAGTTCCTCTGTGGAGATGGGAGAACCTTCCAGAAGGACAACCAACTCTGCAGCACTCCACCAATCAGGTCTTAATGGTAGTGGCCACACGCCAGCCACTCGTCAGTAAAAGGCGCATGACGGCCTGCATGGAGTTTGCCAAAACAGCACCTAAAGGACTCTCAGATCATGAGAAACAAGATTCTCTGGTCTGATGAAACCAATATTGAACTCTTTGGCCTGAATGCCAAGCTTCACATCTGGGGAAAACCTGGCACCATCCCTACGGTGAAGCATGGTGGTGGCAGCATCATGCTGTGGGGATATTTTTCAGCAGCAGCGACTGGGAGACTTGTCCCGATCGAGGGAAAGATGAACAGAGCAAAGTACAGAGAGATCCTTGATGAAAACCTGCTCCAGAGCACTCCGGACCTCAGATTGGGATAAAGGTTCACCTTCCAACAGGACAATGACCCGACGCACACAACCAAGACAATGCAGGATTGGCTTCGGGAGGAGTCTCAATGTCCATGAGTGGTTCAGCCAGAGCCCGGACTTGAACTCAATCGAGCATCTCTGGAGACACCTGAAAATAGCTGTGCAGCAACCCTTCTCCAAACTGACAGAGCTTGAGAGGATTTGCAGGGAAAATTGGAAGAAACTCCCCAAATACAGGTGTGCCAAGCTTGTAGCGTCATTCCCAAGAAGACTTAAGGCTGTAATCGCTGCCGATAGGGCTTCAACTAAGTACTGAGTAAAGGGTCTGAATATTTGTCAATGTGATATTTGAGGTGTATTTATAAAAATAGTTAACATTTCTAAACCTGTGTTTGCTTTGTCATTATGAAGTATTGTGTGTAGATTAGTGAATGGGGGAGTGTTTTTTAATCCATTTTAGAATAAAGCTGTAACGTCATAAAATGTGGTAAAAGACACTGGCATATTTTTCAAATGCACTGTAGATAATTGTATGTGTAGGGTACAGAGATGAGGTAGTCATTCAAAAATCATGTTGAACACTATTACTGCAAACAGTGAGTCCATGTGACTTGTTAAGCACGTTTTTACTCCTGAACTTATTTAGGCTTGCCATACCAAAGTGGTTGAATACTTATTGACTCAATACATTTCAGCTTTTCATTTTTAATAAATTTGTAAAAATTGAAAAACATGATTCCACTTTGATATTATGGGGTATTGTGTGTAGGCCAGTGGGGGGGAATCAAAATGAACCTACTTTGTAAATAGTCTGTGACACAAAAAAAATTTGAAAAGTCAAGGGGTGTGAATACTTTATGAAGGCACATTTAAAAATTATATTTTTTTTTAAAGCAATATTACTAACAGATTAAACACATTTTGGCCAATGCATCCGTGTAATGTTATTCATCTACAATGTATGTTCTTATTAACCCTGGGAATCATCAGGGATATTGGTATCCACAATACTTTTCAACTAAATCCTTATTGTATTTATGTACAATTTATGTACATAAATGCACTGTAATTTAATCTTTAAAACTGCAACGTTTTCTCTCTGCCCCGTGACAAAATGTATAGTTTTGCAGAAATGTAGCGTAAACTGCAGAAGTTCTAGTAGTACTCCTTGAATGGCTACCCAGTGGCACGGTGGTCTAAGACACTGCATCTCAGTGCAGGAGACGTCACTGCAGTACCTAGTTTGAATCCAGGCTGTATCACATCCGGCCATGATTTGGAGTCCCATAGGGCGGCACACAATTGGCCCAGCGTTTGCCGGGGTAGCCCATCAATTTTGTGTTCTGATTATGAGGGGGCCCTTGATGAATTTGTTATCACAATAAGTTTGAAAACCCTGCCGTAGGGTATGAGTGTATGCATAAGCGGAGTGTGAGTTTGAGGAAGCAATTTTTTTCTAATAGTGATGTATCTATCAGACTAATGTAAAACTATTACATTCTATTCCTAATGTTTTGAGTAGATTTTAGTCATAAGTTAGGCTAATAATGTAACTCAATCACTGTTAGCAAAACGGACAGTTCTGAACAATGCTTGCACGAGCATGTAGTGCAAATCAAAATCGAATAGAATGTTATTGGTCACATGCGCAGAATACAACGGGTGTGGACCTTACAGTGAAATGTTTACTTACGAGCCCCTAACTAACAATGCTGTTAAAAAAAATACAGATAAGAGATAAAAGTAACCGGTAATTAAAGAGCAGCAGTAAAATAATCATAGCGAGACTATATACAGGGGGGTACCGCTACAGAGTCAAAGTGCGGGGGCACTGGTTAGTTGAGGTAATATGTACATGTAGGTAGAGTTATTAAAGTGACTGCATAGATGATAACAGAGTAGCAGTGGTGTGGAGAGGGGGCAATGCAAATAGTCTGGGTAGCCATTTGATTAGATGATCAGGAGTCCTTTGGCTTGGGGGTAGAAGCTGTTTAGAAGCGTCTTGGACCTAGACTTGGCGCTCCGGTACCGCTTGCCGTGCGGTAGCAGAGAGAACAGTCTATGACTAGGGTGGCTGGAGTGGAGTCTTTGAAAATGTTTACGGCCTTCCTCTGACACCGCCTGGTATAGAGGTCCTGGATGGCAGGAAGCTTGGCCCCAGTGATGTACTGGGCTGTTCGCACTACCCTCTGTAGTGCCTTGCGGTCGGAGGCCAAGCAGTTGCCATACCAGGCAGTGATGCTCTTGATGGTGCAGCTGTAGAACCTTTTGAGGATCTGAGGACTCATGCAAAATCTTTTTAGTCTCTTGAGGGGGAAAATATTTTTTCGTGCCCTCTTTACAACTGTCTTAGTGTGTTTGGATCATGTTGGTGATGTGGACACCAAGGAACTTGACGCTTTCAACCTGCTCCACTGCAGCCCCGTCTATGAGAATGGGGGTGTGCTCGAGCCTCTTTTTCCTGTAGTCCACAATCATCTCCTTTGTCTTGATCACATTGAGGGAGCTGTTGTTGTCCTGCCACCATACGGCCAGGTCTCTGACCTCCTCCCTATAGGCTTTCTCGTTGTTGTTGGTGATCAGGCCTACCACTGTTGTGTCATCAGCAAACTTAATGATGGTGTTGGTGTCGTGCCTGGCCATGCAGTCATGAGTGAACAGGGGGTACAGGAGGGGACTGAGCACGCACCCCTGAGGGGGCCCCTGTGTTGAGGATCAGCTTGTCAGATGTGTTGTTACCTACCCTTATCACCTGGGGCGACCTGCCAGGAAGTCCAGGATCCAGAGGGAGGTGTTTAGTCCCAGGGTCCTTAGCTTATTGATGAGCTTTGAGGGCACTATGGTGTTGAACGCTGAGCTGTAGTCAATGAATAACATTCTCACAGGTGTTCCTTTTGTCCAGGTGGGAAAGGGCAGTGTGGAGTGCAATAGAGATTGCATAATCTGTGGATCTGTTGGGGCGGTAATCAGAGATGTTTCTTCTCCTTTCTTAGCATGGAAAAAATGTCTTTTTATTAACACATTTCATGCAATTCTACTACACTATATGACTGGAGACACAGGCAACATATTTTTTCATATGACAAATTAGTAGCCTACTCTGCTGACACTGACAAACAGACCATTAAAAACGACCTCTTCTTGAAGGCGACTACATTCTGAAAGTATTCAGACTCCTTTTGTTACGTTACAGCCTTGTACTAAAATTTATGAAATAATTTTTTAGCCCTCATCAATCTACACACAATGCCCTATAATGACAAAGCAAAAACAGGTTCTGGACATTTGTTCAAATTTTTAAAAATAACAAAACAGAAATACCTTATTTACATTTGTATTCAGATCCTTTGCTATGAGACTCGAAATCAACCTCTGGTGCACCCTGTCTCCATTGATTACCCAGCCTACGAAAAGGGGAGGCACAAATTGTATTATATGACATAAATCTGGCCTGGAGGAAAGTATTGTCCATAGTGTCACGGTGCTGACTTTTGCCCAATGCCTGCAGCAAAAGCCTCTACACCGTCCTCTGGCTGGGCAGAGTACTTTGGGACTTTAGTTACTTCGGTGTAACAAGGGCCTTGCCGTGCGGCCCTACCAACCCTTCTGTGTATTCGTAATGGCCCTTTGCGTGAGTTGGGTTTGTTCCTTCGTTCACGTTGTCACTCCCTTATTTTCCGGTCTAGTATGAGGCCTTGGATAGATATACTCCTATTTAAATATTCTTAAGCATTATGGATTCCTCCTATATTTCCTTACCCTCAAGTTATCTTTACCTATGTATATATCAATACCTAATAACAACTCCTAGTAGTTATGCTCGTCAGCTAGTAGTCACTCGGAAACTAGTATTGGTATATGTTTTGACTTTCTTAAAAATATATTATTGTCCACACAATGAAATATTCTTTAGTGCAATCACTTTAACCTATAACCAGGGTCACTTTCTGTTCAGTGAGAGTGTCAAAGGCGTTTGCTCTCCAGGTCGTTAATCTGGCCTAGTTGTCAAAGTTTCAAGCTTTTATTAAGTCACTCTGTTTTTTGTCTTATACACATCATTACAATTCAATGGTTATACAGTTTCTCAATACATCAATAATGCTCAATCAATCCTTAATGCTTTAAGCTATGCCAGATAATATTGCAAAACTTTAAATGCGTTAACACTTCTAACAATATTGACTAAATAGCAAAAATAGTTCAATTACCTTAAATGCTCAGCCCCTTTGTCACTTTCCCGTAATCGGTATTCTTACAGCTATGACGCTAGATTCCGAATTCCACTATCTCTATACACTTCCAACTCTGTGTATGGACTCAATATATTGTAACTGGTACTTGGCTATTTTTCCTTGAATTGCTAATCACCTCTGGTTTCTGGTGTCAAAAATGCGACCGCCCGCTTTGTCTATGTGATCAAGAGGTGGTTAGACCTCTGTTTTTCGGAGACTCAGTCAGGTTCACAAGATTCAACCAGCTTCTTCAGAGTATGACCCAATAAGTACTTAAGCACAATTATCCGGTTCCCAAAATATTGTTTTACTCTATCAAAAAGCGTATAGTGCAATAGTAAATTTACCTATGATGATTCTCCATATGAAGTCTGTTTCATATGTTAGTGAGGGTCATGCTGTCTTATGATCTCTGTTCTCTTTATATACCTTTTTAAAGGGGAAGTTCCCACTGGGGCTGTAGACATACGTAACCTTAGGCCTGTGTGTTAAACGGAAGCTTCCTATTATTACCGTTCAAGGTCATGCACTACTGACTCTCACATTGCTGCTTCCGTGTTACTGTTGGCTGATTCCACTCAATCATACCAGCTGGTTGTTTCTACCACTGGAGGTGGCGTAGGTGGTATGTCAAGCGTCAGCTGGGAGAAGTCTATGATAGGTATCTCCTCTGCTTCTCCCTGTTGTCCAGTTTCTGCAGGTGCGGTCCGTGGTTCCATGAGGTCCCGTGAATGCCCTGTGTTGTTGTACCCATTGTTTGATGGAGTGGGCAGATTATTTTTTATCTCTTGTCACAGTCCACCCAGAAGATGTTCCAGTGGTTCTTTTCCAACGATAAAGATAGTGCACTCACCGGGGCTATGGCCGTTGCTCTCCGCTGGTGCAAATAAGACAGGCTTTTGCTCATTTAAGTTGAGAATTTTTGTAACTAAAAGACATACATTTAAAGCAATAGCCATTTGCTTTTTAAACTTTGTTTTTCCTACTATTGCATTTGCAAATCATGCTGGAAGTCCTTCGTAGGCTATTTGCCAAGTGCACTGGCCAAATTGCGCTCTTAAAACAATCCACAGCTCATTTTTGAAAGATGCGAATGATCCCCTGTGGCCAAAATCATGTTCTCTGGTGTAGTATTATGAATTATTTTATTTATTTATGTACGAGTACTTCAGAGGAGGAAGGGGACCATCCTCCTCATTGAATTTCAGAAAAATGTAAATAGTGAAACATTATCCGTCTAAATATATTCACGTCACTGAATAAAATTGTTTCAAACATACTGTTTTGCTATGAAAGTCTATAGTATCCTCAACAGCACTCTGTAGGGTAGAACCATGGTGTAGCCGGAGGACTGCTAGTTTCCGTCCTCTGGGTACATTGACTTCAATACAAAACCTAGAAAGCTTGTGGTTCTGACCCGCTTCCATAGACTTACACAGTAATTATGACAACTTCCTTGAAGATCTCCTCCAACCTATCAGAGCTCTTGTCACATGAACTGACATGTTGTCCACCCCATGAAAGGATCAGAGAACTAATCTAGTACTGAAAGCATAAGCTACAGTTAGCTAGCCCTACAGTGCATACAATGTGGTGAGTAGTTGAACATTGTACAATAGTTGAACAGTTTTGAACCAAATTAATTTCTTCAAAAAAATGATAGAGAAGTGTGTGTGAGAGAGCTAGTTATATTCTGTTGTAATTTTTTCCACTTACTTAGCTAGCGAATGCATCTAGCTAGTTTAGTTACTCAAACACCTGGCTCAAACAGAGAGGGATGCTATGTTAGCTAGCTGGCTATGACTGTCCAACACTGGAACTCTTCCAAGTCAAGATAAGCTTTTGGTTTTATTAATTTATTGCCACTGGGGACAGCCGGTGTAACTGCTGAACTACTTGCTGACTACACTGTACTGCATTATTGTAGCAGGTTTACTAACGCATTTGTTCTTGTAGTGATGCTGACTGACGTTAGCTAATATGGCGACAACAATGTAGGCCTTGTGTAGCAGTTATGATATGAAGGTTTGGCTTGGAAAGTTGGTTACAGACAGCTGATGTGTTGTGCACTGAAGTCCACAAACAACAGAGTTACACATGGACTAAACAAGCGTACATTCAATAACACAATATAAAGAAGTCTATTATATACAGTGTGTGCAAATGGTGTGAGGTAGGTAGGCAATAAATAGGCTATTTTAGCGAAGTAATTACAATTTAGCAGATTAACACTGGAGTGATAAATGAGCAGATGATGATGTGCAAGTAAAGATACTGGTGTGCAAAAGAGCAGAAAGTAAATAAAAACAGTATGGGGATGAGGTAGGCAGATTGGGCGGGTTATTTATAGATGGACTATGTACAGCTGCAGCGATCGGTTAGCTGCTCAGAAAGCTGATGCTTAAAGTTAGTGAGGGAAATATAAGTCTCCAGCTTCAGCGATTTTTGCAATTCGTTCCAGTCACTGGCAGCAGAGAACTGGAAGGAAAGGTGGCCAAAGGTGGTGTTGACTTTGGGGAGGACCAGTGAGATATACCTGCTGGAGCGCGTGCTGCGGGTGGGTGTTATCGTGTCCAGTGAGCTGAGATAAGGCGGAGCTTTACCTAGCATAGACTTCTAGATGACCTGGAGCCAGTGGGTCTGGCGACGAATATGTAGCGAGGGCCAGCCGACTAGAGCATACAGGTCGCAGTGGTGGGTGCTATATGGGGCTTTGGTGACAAAACGGATGGCACTGTGATCAACTGCATCCAGTTTGCTGAGTAGAGTATTGGAAGCTATTTTGTAGATGACATCGCCAAAGTCGTGGATCTGTAGGATTGTCAGTTTTACTAGGGTAAGTTTGGAGGCGTGAGTGAATGAGGCTTTGTTGCGAAAATAGAAAGCCAATTCTAGATTTGATTTTGGATTGGAGATGTTTAATACGAGTCTGGAAGGAGAGTTTACAGTCTAGCCAGACACCTAGGTATTTGTAGTTGACCACATATTCTAGGTCAGAACCGTCTAGGGTAGTGATGCTAGTCGGGCGGGCGGGTGCGGGCAGCGAACGGTTGAAAAGCATGCATTTAGTTTTACTAGTGTTTAAGAGCAGTTGGAGGCCACGGAAGGAGAGTTGTATGGCATTGAAGCTCGTTTGTAGGTTCGTTAACACAGTGTCCAAAGAAGGGCCAGAAGGATACTGAATGGTGTCATCTGCATAGAGGTGGATCAGGGAATCGCCAGCAGCAAGAGCGACATCATTGATTTTATATATATATAAAATATATATATATACAGAGAAGAGTCTGCCCGAGAATTGAACCCTGTGGTACCCCCATAGAGACTGCCAGAGGTCCAGACAACAGGCCCTCTGATTTAACACACTGATGGAGGCAAGAGTGTGCAAGGCGGTATTGATTGTGCCGCTGTCTGTCGCTCAAATGTTTGAGCGACAGACAGATGTTTTTCTTGACCTGTGCATCTACAATAAACTTTAATTCATAGGCCATAAAATGAGCTCCGCCTAGCAGAAACATCTTTGTGTTAGCAACTCTTAATTATGAGCTTATAAGGGAATAAAGTTAAGGGACATCAACCTGGGCGGGGTGAACCTCAGTAGGGGATAAAAAGGGAAAACACCATATTTTGAACTGAGTGTGTTACTTGCAAATTACTGTAAGTGTATGTATGCTCTGGGTTGCAGTCCTTATTAAACAAACTAACCTCTGATCAAAGACGTTTCCTGTGGTCTCTTGTATGAACAGGGCAGAAATCCCTAACAGTATACGGAAAATTTGAGTATCATCTAGTAGCTTAAACTTATTGATGTGACATTGACCTGAATGAATGAAATATTAATGATAGTCATCCAATATGCTGTAATAGAAATAAGGTAATGCTCATTAAAAACGGTGTCCTCCCTCATCTTAAACGGCACCGACCGCCACTGGAGTACTTATCTAGTCCATTTTTTTTGAGGGAAGCTTAGGTTCCACCCTTCTCCCAAAGTGTATAGCCTATGCTTACACCAATCATATGCTTTTAAATCCATAATGGGAAGTGTGCAAGTGCACACTTCTGGAAAAGCGTGGAGAATTGGGATTCAGCCTGGAGAATTGGGGATTCAGCCTGGAGAATTGGGGATTCAGCCTGGAGAATTGGGATTCAGCCTATGTGGTTTGAGGCCCTATCCTGCATTTAAAAGGCACAACAGAAACTGGCCTAGTTGCTTTTCAGACCCGAGCCCCTTCCCTAAGCTCCCACCCCTGTGGTTGCCTGGCAGGTTTAATCGGTTGTACAATGGTTATTAATTGGTTGTGTTGTGGTTGTGTTTTCAGGGTGGGCTACCTAGCAGGTCGGCTGGTCCAGGAGTTGAGTGAGAGACAACCAGAGCTCCTCATCTCCAGTAGAGACATCCTGTGTGTCCAGATTGCTGGGCTCTGTCACGACCTGGGTGAGTCTCACTCACTCTCTCCCTCCTTCCCTCCCTCCCTCTTTTCCAATCTTATTCTGTTGAATGTGATCTCTTTCCAGGTCATGGTCCTTTCTCCCATATGTTTGATAGCATGTTCATCCCCAAAATGCGTCCAAAGTCCAAGTGGAAGGTAAGACTACAGTCTGAATAACCTCCTCTTTCTTGTCATAGCCTTCTCTCCTCATCTTCCTGTGTGGGCGCGAGAATGTCCATGTCACATGTATGTATGTGTGTTACAGCATGAGCAGGCGTCCCTTGCGATGTTTGACCATCTGGTGTCTGTAAATGCCTTGGAGCCAGTGATGAAGGATCATGGCCTGGTCCTACCTGATGACCTGGTCTTCATCAAGGAACAGATTGCTGGACCACAGAACACTGTCCCTCTCAGACAGGGGGTGAGTCAGGAACACTGTCCCTCTCAGACAGGGGGTGAGTCAGGAACACTGTCCCTCTCAGACAGGGGGTGAGTCAGGAACACTGTCCCTCTCAGACAGGGGGTGAGTCAGGAACACTGTCCCTCTCAGACAGGGGGTGAGTCAGGAACACTGTCCCTCTCAGACAGGGGGTGAGTCAGGAACACTGTCCCTCTCAGACAGGGGTGAGTCAGGAACACTGTCCCTCTCAGACAGGGGTGAGTCAGGAACACTGTCCCTCTCAGACAGGGGGTGAGTCAGGAACACTGTCCCTCTCAGACAGGGGGTGAGTCAGGAACACTGTCCCTCTCAGACAGGGGGTGAGTCAGGAACACTGTCCCTCTCAGACAGGGGGTGAGTCAGGAACACTGTCCCTCTCAGACAGGGGGTGAGTCAGCTAGCCTCAATCAATTAAGAATTTAAGCATCAATCAACATTTTGTGAAGTACTTTATGAATATGATTTACTGATGGTTACTAGCAGTGTATTGACTACAGGTTGAATTTAAACTCTTAAACTTCTGGATACGCTAATTAGCATTAGCTTGTGAAACTACTGCTAACCTACCACTGGCTCCAGGTCATCTATAAGTCTTTGCTAGGTAAAGCCCCGCATTATCTGAGCTCACTGGTCACCGTAGCAACACCCACCCAGAGCATGCGCTCCAGCAGGTATATTTCACTGGTCCCCAAAGCCAATTCTTCCTTTGGCCGCCTTTCCTTCCAGTTCTCTGCTGCCAATGATTGGAACGAATTGCAAAAAGAGACTTATCTCCCGCTCTAACTTTAAGCATCAGCTGTCAGAGCAGCTGATCATTGACCAACCGATCATTGCACCTGTACACAGACCATCTGTAAATAGCCCAACCAACTACCTCATCCCCATATTGTTATATATTTTTGCACCCCAGTATCTCTACTTGCACCTCATCATCTGCACATCTATCACTCCAGTGTTAATGCTAAATTGTAATTATTTCACCACTATGGCCTATTTATTGCCTTACCTCCCTAATCTTACTACATTTGCACACACTGTGTATATAGACTTTTTATTTTGTGTTATTGACTGTATGTTTGTTTATCCCATGTGTAACTCTGTTGTTTTTGCCGCACTGCTTTATATTGGCCAGGTCACAGTTGTAAATGAGAACTTGTTCTCAACTGGCTTACCTGGTTTAAAAAAAGGTGAAATAAATAAAATAAAAACTCTGGTTAAGTATCCCTTGAACTAATTTAGAGTTACTGCACATGCTGGGATTTCAAAGGATTAGTCTAATTCTGAGTCTGTTGTCTTTCCACAGTGGCCTTATAAGGGCCGTCCAGAGGAGAAGTCTAATTCTGAGTCTGTCTTTCCACAGTGGCCTTATGAGGGCCGTCCAGAGGAGAAGTCTTTCCTCTATGAGATTGTGGCCAACAAATTGACCGGCATCGATGTGGACAAGTGGGACTACTTCGCCAGGTGAGTTCCCCAGTTGGAGTTGATCTCTCTCTTAGAAACCATCATCAGTTACTGGAGTAAGCTATATAGAGTACCACAGTATGTGTCATAATACCCATAAAACCTAGCGGTCAAACAGGGAAATGGTTCCAATCATTTTTCCCCATAGGGGATTTTAGAAACACTTAAAATAAGGGCTGTGTTTCCTGTATTCTTACCCTGGTGTGGCGTTTTGATAACCATGTAAAGCTCTCGGACAAGGTGACTTTTATCAACAGTCGGCTCTAAATACAGGGAAATATATTGATAAGTCACCCTGTCCTCGAGAGATTTACACAGTTATCAGAACGAAACACAGCCCTTTAAGTGTTTATAAAATCACCTACAGGGAAATATATTGATAAAAGTCACCCTGTCCTCGAGAGATTTACACAGTTATCAGAACGAAACACAGCCCTTTAAGTGTTTATAAAATCCCCTACAGGGAAAAATGATTGGAACCATTTCCTTGTTTGACCATTAGGTTTCATGGGTAATATGACCCCTCCACTGTGGGGCTCTATTAGAGATCTAACCATACATAGGACCACTGGTGTACACTACCGTTCAAAAGTTTGGGGTCACTTAGAAATGTCTTTTATTTTTAAGAAAAGCAAAAAGAAATGTCCATTTAAAATAATATCAAATTGATCAGAAATACAGTGTAGACATTGTTAATGTTGTAAATGACTATTGTAGCTGGAAACGGCGAATATTTAACGGAATATCTACATAGGTGTACAGAGGCCCATTATCAGCAACCATCACTCCTGTGTTCCAATGGCATGTTGTGTTAGCTAATACAAGTTTATAATTTTAAAAGGCTAATTGATCATTAGAAACCCCTTTGCAATTATGTTAGCAAAGCTGAAAACTGTTGTGCTAATTAAAGAAGCAATAAAACTGGCTTTCTTTAGACTAGTTGTGTATATGTAGCATCAGCATTTGTGGGTTCGATTACAGGCTCAAAATGTCTCCATTTTTTGATTTCACCTTTATTTAACCAGGTAGGCCAGTTGAACAACTTCTCAACTGTGACCTGGCCAAGATGAAGCAAAGCAGTGCGACAAAAACAACAGAGTTACACATAAACAAACGTACAGTCAATAACACAATCGATTATTTATATGTACAGTGTGTGAAAATGTAGAAGATTAGGGAGGTAAATAGGCCGCAGAGGTGAAATAATGACAATTTACCATTAACACTGGAGTGATAGATGTGCAGATGATGATGTGCAAGTAGAGATACTGAGGTGTAAAAGAGCAGGAAGATAAGTAACAATATGGGGATGAGGTAGTTGGGTGTGCTATTTACAGATTGGCTCTGTACAGGTACAGTGATCGGTAAGCTGCTCTGACAGCTGATGCTTAAAGTTAGAGAAGATATTGAAGTCTCCGGCTTAAGCGATTATTTTTTTTGCAATTCGTTCCCGTCATTGGCAGCAAAGAACTGGAAGGAAAGGCGACCAAAGGAAGTGTTGGCTTTGGGGATGACCAGTGAAATATATCTGCTGGAGCGTGTGCTACGGGTGGGTGTTGCTATGGTAACCAGTGAGCTGAGATAGGCGGGGCTTTACCTAGCAAAGACTTATAGATGACCTGGAGCCAGTGGGTTTGGTGACAGATATGTAGCGAGGGCCAGCCAATGAGAGTATACAGGTAGCAGTGGTGGGTGGTATATGGGGCTTTGGTGACAAAACAGATGGCACTGTGATAGCTTACATCCAGTTTGCTGAGTAGAGTGTTGGAGGCTATTTTATAAATGACATTGCCGAAGTCAAGGATCGGTAGGATGGTCAGTTTTACGAGGGTATGTTTGGCAGCATGAGTGAAGGAGGCTTTGTTGCGGAATATGAAGCCGATTTAAGTTTTGATTGGAGATGCTTAATGTGAGTCTGGGAGGAGTGTTTACAGTCTAACCAGACACCCAGGTATTTGTAGTTGTCCACATATTCTAAGTCCGAACCATCCAGAGTAGTGATGGTAGGCGGGCGGGAGGGTGCGGGCAGCGATCGGTTGAAGAGCATGCACGTAGTTTTACTAGCATTTAAAAGTAGTTTGAGTCCACGGAAGGAGTGTTGTATGGCATTGAAGCTCGTTTGGAAGTTTGCTAACAGTGTCCAAAGACGGGCCAGATGTATACAGAATGGTGTCGTCTGCGTAGAGGTGGATCAGAGAATCACCTGCAGCAAGAGCGACATCATTGATACAGTGAGGGAGAAAGTATTTGATCCACTGCTGATTTTGTATGTTTGCCCACTGACAAAGAAATGATCAGTCTATCATTTTAATGGTAGGTTTATTTGAACAGTGAGACAGAATAACAACAAAAAAATCCAGAATAACGCATGTCAAAAATGTTATAAATTGATTTGCATTTTAATGAGGGAAATAAGTATTTGACCCCTCGGCAAAACATGACTTAGTACCTGGTGGCAAAACCCTTGTTGGCAATCACAGAGGTCAGACGTTTCTTGTAGTTGGCCACCAGGTTTGCACACATCTCAGGAGGGATTTTGTCCCACTCCTCTGCAGATCTTCTCCAAGTCATTAAGGTTTCAGCTCCCTCCACAGATGTTCTATGGGATTAAGGTCTGGAGACTGGCTAGGCCACTCCAGGACCTTAATGTGCTTCTTCTTGAGCCACTCCTTTGTTGCCTTGGCCATGTGTTGTCATACTGGAATACCCATCCACGACCCATTTTCAATGCCCTGGCTGAGGGAAGGAGGTTCTCACCCAAGTTGTTAATTAAAAAAAAAATGTTTTACCTTTATTTAACTAGGCAAGTCAGTTAAGAACCAATTCTTATTTTCAATGACGGCCTAGGAACAGTGGGTTACCTGCCTGTTCAGGGGCAGAACGACAGACGACCTTGTCAGCTCTGGGATTTGAACTTGCAAACTTCCAGTTACTAGTCCAACGCTCTAACCACTAGGCTACCCTGCAGCCCCAAATTCTACGGTACATGGCCCCATCCATCGTCCCTTTGATGCGGTGAAGTTGTCCTGTCCCCTTAGCAGAAAAACACCCCCAAAGCATAATGTTTCCACCTCTATGTTTGAAGTTGGGGATGGTGTTCTTGGGGTCATAGGCAGCCTTCCTCCTCCTCCTCCAAACATGGCGAGTTGAGTTGATGCCAAAGAGCTCCATTTTGGTCTCATCTGACCACAACACTTTCACCCAGTTGTCCTCAGAATCATTCAGATGTTCATTGGCAAATTTCAGACGGGCATGTATATGTGCCTTCTTGAGCAGTGGGACCTTGCGGGCGCTGCAGGATTTCAGTCCTTCACGGCGTAGTGTGTTACCAATTGTTTTCTTGGTGACTATGGTCCCAGCTGCCTTGAGATCATTGACAAGATCTTCCCGTGTAGTTCTGGGCTGATTCCTCACCGTTCTCATGATCATTACAACTCCACGAGGTGAGATCTTGCATGGAGCCCCAGGCCGAGGGAGATTGACAGTTCTTTTGTGTTTCTTCCATTTGCGAATAATTGCACCAACTGTTGTCACCTTCTCACCAAGCTGCTTGGCGATGGTCTTGTAGCCCATTCCAGCCTTGTGTAGGTCTACAATCTTGTCCCTGACATCCTTAGAGAGCTCTTTGGTCTTGGCCATGGTGGAGAGTTTGGATTGATTGATTGCTTCTGTGGACAGGTGTCTTTTATACAGGTAAAAGATGAGATTAGGAGCACTCCCTTTAAGAATGTGCAATTAAAACGGTACCATAGAGGCACAGAATAAGTTAGAGGAAAAACAAAAAGAAATGGAGGAACTTATTCAAGAAAGATCCAGTGTAATAGATTATACAAATAAAGTGAACTGGATGGAATATGGGGAAAAATGCACCAAATTCTTTTTCAATCTTCAATATAGAAATTCTACCAAAATGTTTTTATTAAAACTTGTTACAAATGATGGCGTCACGCATGATTCACCAAATTATATTTTGAAAGAGGAAGTAAAGTACTTTAAGAATATGTTTTCATTTCAGGCTCCTCCATCTCCACTAACTGAAACTAATTGTATGGATTTGTTTTCCTAATAATATTGTAAAATTAACATCTGTACAGAGACTCATGTGAAGGCCAAATTACAGAGGAGGAACTGCTTGATGCAATTGGGGCCTTTAAGGATGGGAAAACTCCAGGGCTGGATGGCATACCAGTGGAAGTATAAACAACTTTTTTTATATCCTCAAAGGACCATTATTAGCATGTTTTAACCACTCCTATATAAATGGTAGATTATCAGACACGGAACAAGAAGGTCTGATATCATTATTACTGAAACAGGACCCAAGTGGTATATATAAAGATCCAGTCCATTTTTAAAAAATGGAGACCTCTTACACTTCAGTGTTGTGATGCAGAAGTCCTCGCAAAATGCTTGGCTCATAGAATTTAAAAAATATTGTCAGATATTATTCATCCTAATCAGACAGGTTTTTTACATGGACGATACATTGGAGATAATATAAGACAAGTATTGGAAACAATAGAATACTATGAAATATCGGGGACACCAGGCCTGGTTTTCATAGCTGATTTTGAAAAGGCTTTTGATAAAGTACGACTGGAGTTTATATATAAATGCCTAGAATATTTCAATTTTGGGCAATCTCTTATAAAATGAGTTAAAGTCATGTATAGTAACCCTAGGTGTAAAATAGTAAATAATGGCTACATCTCAGAAAATGTTAAACTCTCTAGAGGAGTAAAACAAGGTTGTCCACTATCGGCATATCTATTTATTATTGCCATTGAAATGTTAGCTGTTAAGATTAGATCAAACAATATTAAGGGATTAGAAATCCGTGCCTTAAAAACTAAGGTGTCATTGTACGCTGATGATTCATGTTTTCTTTTAAAACCACAATTAGTCTCTCCACGGCCTCATAGAGGATCTAGATACCTTTTGCTATTCTCTCTGGATTAAAACCAAATTATGATAAATGTACTATATTACGTATTGGATCACTAACAAATGCACATTTTACATTACCATGTAGTTTACCAATTAAATGGTCTGACGGAGATGTGGACATACTCTGTATACAAATCCCAAAAATAAATGATCTCACTCCAATAAATTTTTATAGAAAGTTGGCAAAAATAGATAAGATCTTGCTACCATGGAAAGGAAAATACCTGTCTATTTGTGGAAAAATCACCCTGATTAACTCTTTAGTCATATCACAGTTTACCTATTTGCTTATGGTTTTGCCTACACCTAGTGACTTGCTTTTTAAATTATATGAACATAAAATATTCAATTTGATTTGGAACGGCAAGCCAGAAAATTTAAAAGGGCCTATTTATATAACGAATATGAATTTCGGAGGGCAGACATTATTAAATATTAAAGCATTAGACCTCTCACTAAAGGCATCAGTCATACAAAAGTTACACTTAAATCCAAACTGGTTCTCTAGTAAATTGGTACAAATGTCTCATCCTATGTTGTCACGGTGCTAACTGTTGCCCGTCGCCTGCAGTAAAAGCCTCTATCCCGTTTTCTGGATAGGCAGAGTTCATTAGGATTTTAGTCACTTCGGCGCAACGAGGGCCTTGCCGTGCGGCCCTACCAACCCTTCTATATATTTGTAATGGCCCTTCGCGTGAGTTGGGTTTGTTCCTTCGTTCACGTTGTCACTCCCTTATTTCCTGGTCTAGTATGGGGCCTTGGATAGATGAGTACTTTATTACTTTATGTTTATAGTCTCTTCCTATACTCCCTTACCTTGTGTCTTCCTCTTTTATATATCAATACCTAATAACTTATTTTCTGTTAGTTATTATGCTGGTCAGCTAGTAGTCACTGGGAAACTAGTATTGCTATATGTATTTGACTTTTCCAAAGATATATTATTGTCTACACAATGAAATATTCTTTAGTGCAATCACTTTAACCTATAACCAGGGTCACTTTCTGTTCAGTGTCAAAGGCGTTTGATCTCCAGATCATTAATCTGGCCTAGTTGTCAAAGTTTCAAGCTTTTATTAAGTCACTCTGTTTTTTGTGTTATACACGTTATTACAATTCAATGGTTATACAGTCCCAATACATCAATAATGCCCAATCAATCCTTAATGCGCTATGCTATGCCAAATAATATTGCAAATGTAAATCGCTTAACACACTTCTTATAACTCTTAAACAAAGCAAAAAAACATATATTTACCTTGAAGCTCTATTCCCTTGGTCCTTCCCCAAACTGCTCTTTATAAGAGTAGTCATATATTTACCTTGAAGCTCTATTCCCTTGGTCCTTCCCCAAACTGCTCTTTATAAGAGTAGTCATATTTTTGCAGCCCCCACTGTTTATAATACTATAATTTTCTTATGTAGTCCGAATTTCCTATGGTTCCACTTTTTACTGCCTACTGTTTAGATATTGATTCCCTTTTATCGACCCTCTGCTACTACGAGGCTTACTTATTTCTGGGCTTTTTCCATCTTGCCAAACTGCAATTTTCACTGACACACCCAAGATGGAACTTGTTGCTCCCAAGAGTTCTCTACGCCTGAAGTTCTCTCTTATTCTCTTATTATTTTTATGTGGTGTGAGCTTCCAGTGTACAACACAATTCTTAAGATGTACCAGTCAATAGTTTGCTCGTGCCTTGATGTCAAAGTAGTCAATACAAACAGAGTATAGTAAAAGTAATTCACCTTGTCTGATTATTCTCTATGATGTCCAAATGGGTTGAGGATCATGCCTAGGCACTGATCTCTCCTCCTCTTATACCTCTTTTAGACACTCAGTTTGGGGGAAGATGTTCGGGAGTGCAATCTTAACACAGTGTGCCATTACATTATGTCCTTGCCACTTTTTGTTGCCGCGTGCTCAAGATTTTTTATTTATTTTATTTTAACTTTATTTAACTAGTCAAGTCAGTTAAGAACAAATTCTTATTTTCAATGACTGCCTAGGAACAGTGGGTTAACTGCCTGTTCAGGGGCAGAACGACAGACTTGCCAGCTCGGGAGTTTTTGAACTAGTCCAACACTCTAACCACTAGGCTACCCTGCCGCCCCAGATTAAGTAGCACTTAGTCCAATGTTAGTTCCTTCAGCACTGATGCCCATAAGTATTCTTCTGTTGGGGCGTTGGTTTGGTATGTCTGTTCATACCACTCCTCCTCAGTCTTTCTGTAGGTTGGTTCTTGTTTAACCTGTTATGGCTGCATCCCTTTGTTCTCAATTTCCGCCTGAAGACATACGCTAATCTATCTGCCTGTAGTTCAACCCCAGTGCCACGGATATGCATATTATTGGTATCATTTGAATGGAAACATTCTGAAGTTTGTGGAAATGTTAATTGAATGTAGGAGAATATAACACAGATCTGGTGGAAGAAAAGAGAAAGAAAGAGCATACGTTTTCTGTTTTTATTGTTGTAGCATCATCTTTCACATGTACTAGAATAGCCACACAGTCGGATAGGATGCTGGAGATAATTTTGATGGATAACACAAGAGGGAAACTGTAGGTGTGCAAAGTTTCAGACTGATAACTTCAGGAATGGGTGAGCAACATGACATTTAGCATGAAGTCACCCAGGTGTCCCACACAAGTTGCCCAAATGTACCCAAGTGGCCGAAATGGTGAAATGACCTATACCTATATACAGCAGTGCAAATAACTATATACAACATATCAAAAAGCACTTCTAACACACACACAAAAAAATGTTTTTTTTTTTTTTCAATTTATAAAATATGTCCCAAAACATGTCCCATAGCAGTCTCTTTCTGATGTAAAGCAGAGGCAAACTGAACAAGTGGTGCAGTTCATGCGACACAGAACACAACGACGCCTCCATGCTGTGCCCTTTTGGCCCTGAGGCACAGTCATGCCTGCAGTAATGAACTGTGGCATATGAACACCACTGGGGGCAGAGGTAGAGCAGGCAGCTTGGCACCGGGGGCTCCCAGTCGGAGTCGCTATCACTGTGAAAGAAAACATTTAAAAAATATTTGTATTGTATGAGCCTTTTATCATCACATAAAATTAACAGATATGTATTGTATAGAGCAGAGGGAACAGTCACTAAGGTGAAGTGCTGTTCCATTCAACTCCGGCCATTGTTGTGGGCCTGCCCTCCCCTGAACAGCACCCAATGGCTATTTCATATGGAAATGAAGAGGAGTAGCAGGCGCAGTGGCCATGTGTGTTTGCTGTTCTACTCCATATATATATATATATATATACACACACACACACACCTAAACAAACCAACACACACACCCAAACAAACCACACATTTCATTGCAAATTTGTAAAAAAATATATTTATATTTCATAAAACGGCATTAGCACTTACCCGTCCAGAAGTACGTCCAGAAGTACAGCTCCTCAGTTCCTGATTGAACCATAACACTCAAAGATTCCTCAAACAAAAAATCTCTCACCTTCACTTTTTTACTTTCACTTTAGACTTTGACTTCGCTTTTCCTGATTTATTCGCCATGATATCTTCAATGAAATCGTTGAAAATACAACTTTCCGAAATACAGCTGCGCATAACAAGCCTCACAGCAACTCCTCTGATCGTCAAGGTGAGAATGGAGTTTGTTACCCATGCGATATCAAACAAGGAATGGTGCTCCAACCCAAAACCATTACATACTGGCGTTTACCTCAGCTCATTGGCTATCTACCCAGCTAGATTTCAAGAAGATCGGTGGTCAAGAATGTTTAATGTTACAAAGTTGTTTAATGTTACAAAGTTGTTACAAAGTTGTATTTTTTTCTGAAATTTCCCCTGATGTTGATCCCTGTACAGGGTTCGCAGCCATAACAGGATTTATGCCCAGTACTTGTAGTTCCTGTGCATTTGGCTCCCTCTGCTGGTCACTTGCTGTTGTGGCAGTTTCTTTCATTCCTCAGTCAATAGTTGGTCTTAGAGCCCATGAATGTGGCTCTGGATCTGGACCGGCCACTGAGGGAGGGGTCTGATCTTTTTTGGCTTTTGCCACAATGTTCAAGAAGGGCCTTTTCCCCTTTATTCAGATTACACCGGCCCACGTTCGATTGATCCCAGCTCTGTAGATTCTGCTGTGAGTCAGAGTCATTAGATCATTTATTTTGGTATTGTCCATATGTAGCTCGTTTTTGGTCACAGGTCCAGGAATGGCTGAAGAATTGCAACATTTGCCTAGAACTAACGCTGCAGACAGCAATACTGGGTGATTTGAAAAGCCATAATCAATAATATAATAATTATTTTAGCAAAAATGTTTATTTTTCATTTATAATCTGTAGAAGCTATGAGAATAGGAAGGTTCAAGTCATTTGAAGCATCACAGCACAGTTGAAAAATATATGGCAAATAGAGATCTAAAATGGATGATGTTGAGAGATAGATGGGAGAGGTTGAATGGAGCTGAAGGGTGGGACTAGATGATGTTGAGAGATGGATGGGAGAGGTTGAATGGAGCTGAAGGGTGGGACTAGATGATGTTGAGAGATAGATGGGAGAGGTTGAATGGAGCTGAAGGGTGGGACTAGATGATGTTGAGAGATGGATGGGAGAGGTTGAATGGAGCTGAAGGGTGGGACTAGATGATGTTGAGAGATAGATGGGAGAGGTTGAATGGAGCTGAAGGGTGGGACTAGATGATGTTGAGAGATGGATGGGAGAGGTTGAATGGAGCTGAAGGGTGGGACTAGATGATGTTGAGAGATAGATGGGAGAGGTTGAATGGAGCTGAAGGGTGGGACTAGATGATGTTGAGAGATGGATGGGAGAGGTTGAATGGAGCTGAAGGGTGGGACTAGATGATGTTGAGAGATAGATGGGAGAGGTTGAATGGAGCTGAAGGGTGGGACTAGATGATGTTGAGAGATGGATGGGAGAGGTTGAATGGAGCTGAAGGGTGGGACTAGATGATGTTGAGAGATAGATGGGAGAGGTTGAATGGAGCTGAAGGGTGGGACTAGATGATGTTGAGAGATGGATGGGAGAGGTTGAATGGAGCTGAAGGGTGGGACTAGATGATGTTGAGAGATAGATGGGAGAGGTTGAATGGAGCTGAAGGGTGGGACTAGATGATGTTGAGAGATAGATGGGAGGGGTTGAATGGAGCTGAAGGGTGGGACTGGATGATGTTGAGAGATAGATGGGAGAGGTTGAATGGAGCTGAAGGGTGGAACTAATTGACCGGTGGAAATATGGTCTGATTAATCCAACATGTAGGACACACAGGCTCTGTAAAATGTATTTATATTCAGAACTTTTGTGAAATAGCACAGTTACAAATAGAAGTCAAACTGGATGGACATCAGAAATGGAGGAAGGACTAAAAACAAACACAAAAATAACTATTCTAAAATAGACTGTCTGTAAAAAGTGGATAAGATGTATAAATTGAAGGTAAAAGCAGAAGTGTTTATTAGTTTACTCCAATTGGTGGAAGGGCTTGCGGGGTATATTATTTAAAAAAGTATGTATATCTATATAGGTATGTATGGATATATATATTTACCAAAAACATATATGGGGGTTTGGAAATGATGCAGACAATTACATTGATGGAACCAATATTCTTTCTGCAATATTTAGCTGATCCGCCAACAATATAAAAATGTGCACCTAATCTCAACTCGTTACCTGTATAAAAGACTCCTGGGAGACAGAAATCTTTCTGATTGAGAGGGGGTCAAATACTTATTTCCCTCATTAAAATGCAAATCTATTTATAACATTTTTGACATGTGTTTTTCTGGATTTTTTGTTGTTATTCTGTCTCACCTTTCAAATAAACCTACCATTAAAATTATAGACTGATCATTTATATATACACATATACACTGCTCAAAAAAATAAAGGGAACACTTAACCAACACAATGTAACTCCAAGTCAATCACACTTCTGTGAAATCAAACTGTCCACTCAGGAAGCAACACTGATTGACAATACATTTCACATGCTGTTGTGCAAATGGAATAGACAACAGGTGGAAATTACACGGTGCTTTCACTCTAGTGGTAGCATGAGACAGAGTCTACAACCCACACAAGTGGCTCAGGTAGTGCAGCTCATCCAGGATGGAACATCAATGCGAGCTGTGGCAAGAAGGTTTGCTGTGTCTGTCAGCGTAGTGTCCAGAGCATGGAGGCGCTACCAGGAGACAGGCCAGTACATCAGGAGATGTGGAGGAGGCCGTAAGAGGGCAACAACCCAGCAGCAGGACCGCTACCTCCGCCTTTGTGCAAGGAGGAGCACTGCCAGAGCCCTGCAAAATGACCTCCAGCAGGCCACAAATGTGCATGTGTCTGCTTAAATGGTCAGAAACAGACTCCATGAGGGTGGTATGAGGGCCCGACGTCCACAGGTGGGGGTTGTGCTTACAGCCCAATACTGTGCAGGACTTTTGCCATAGCCAGAGAACACCAAGATTGGCAAATTCGCCACTGGCGCCCTGTGCTCTTCACAGATGAAAGCAGGTTCACACTGAGCACATGTGACAGAGTCTGGAGATGCCGTGAAGAACGTTCTGCTGCCTGCAACATCCTCCAGCATGACCGGTTTGGTGGGGGGTCAGTCATGGTGTGGGGTGGCATTTCTTTGGGGGGCCGCACAGCCCCCCATGTGCTCGCCAGAGGTAGCCTGACTGCCATTAGGTATCGAGATGAGATCTTCAGACCCCTTGTGAGACCATATGCTGGTGTGGTTGGCCCTGGGTTCCTCCTAATGCAAGACAATGCTAGACCTCATGTTGCTGGAGTGTGTCAGCAGTTCCTGCAAGAGGAAGGCATTGATGCTATGGACTGGCCCGCCCGTTCCCCAGACCTGAATCCAATTGAGCACATCTGTGACATCATGTCTCGCTCCATCCACCAACGCCAAGTTGCACCACAGACTGTCCAGGAGTTGGCTGGGAGGAGATCCCTCAGGAGACCATCCGCCACCTCATCAGGACTATGCCCAGGCATTGTAGGGAGGTCATACAGGCACATGGAGGCCACACACACTACTGAGCCTCATTTTGACTTGTTTTAAGGACATTACATCAAAGTTGGATCAGCCTGTAGTGTGGTTTTCCACTTTAATTTTGAGTGTGACTCCAAATCCAGACCTCCATGGGCTGATAAATTTGATTTCCATTGATCATTTTTGTGTGATTTTGTTGTCAGCACATTCAACTATGTAAAGAAAAAAGTATTTAATAAGAATATTTCATTCATTCAGATCTAGGATGTGTTATTTTAGTGTTCCCTTTATTTTTATATATATATATGAGGTCTGGACAACAGGCCCTGTGATTTGACACACTGAACTCTGTCTGAGAAGTAGTTGGTGAACCAGGCGAGGCAGTCATTTGAGAAACCAAGGCTATTGTGTCTGCCGATAAGAATGCGGTGATTGACAGTTGAAAGCCTTGGCCAGGTCGATGAATACGGCTGCACGGTATTGTCTCTTATCGATGGCGGTTATGATATTGTTTAGGACCTTGAGTGTGGCTGAGGTGCACCAGTGACTAGCTCGGAAACCAGATTCCATAGCAGAGAAGGTACGGTGGGATTTGAAATGGTCGGTGATCTGTTTAACTTGGCTTTTTAAGATTTTAGAATGGCAGGGCAGGATGGATATATAGGTCTATAACCTTTTGGGTCTATAACAGAGTGTCCCCCTTTGAAGAGGGGCATGACCGCGGCAGCTTTCCAATCTTTGGGGATCTCAGACGATATGAGAGGTTGAACAGGCTAGTAATGGGGTTGCAACAATTTCGGTGGATAGTTTTGGCAGAAAGAGGGTCCAGATTGCCCGCATTCAGGGCTCCAACCACCCAATTTATAATAGGAAAAAAGTGCACTTTGGGAAACTTTCCATCTATAATCTCTCTCCCTCTCTTTCTTTCTCAAATAGGTTTTATTGTAGTGCAGAGGAAATTAATACAAATGTACATCTTGTTTAGTGAGCTCGTTTTAAAAAAAAAACATGTTTTACTTAAATGACAACAGGAACATACAATTACGTCAGGAGTATAACGACAGTACAGCAGTTTAAACCCATTTAAACCAAATGGATACTTAAGCAGTATTAATAAAGGAAAGGACCCAGACTGAAGACCAAACCAACACTCTCTTTCCCTCCCCATAGGGACTGCTACCACCTGGGCATCCCGAATAACTTTGACTACCATCGCTTCCTCAAGTTTGCTCGTGTGTGTGAGGTAGATGGGAAGAAGCAGATCTGCACCAGAGAAAAGGTGAAGGCTTGGCCCTAGATTTCACCTCTCATTCATTCCCTTCATTGTTATGTTTTCATTTACCTTTTCATTCAACTTGGTGAAGTAATGAGGTATTAGCCTAGTTTAGTGGTGATGTAGACTAGGCCCAGCTATCGACTAGTGTCCTGTCTAGGGGGTGTACTTGTACATCAAGCTGCCTCACACTACAGAATCAGGAGATGGGCTCCTGCCCTATGGGCTGCTCGGACAAGGTCACTTCCGTTACCAGTGATATCCATGTGTGTTGTCCACATACAGGAAGTGGGTAATTTGTACGACATGTTCCACACACGCAGCTACCTCCACAGAAAAGCCTACCAGCACAAAGTGGGACACATAATAGAGACAATGTAAGTGCTCTCACATCAACAGCTATTCATTCTACTGTTAAATATCTAGCTGACTTACGATCTCTTATATAGTCATACATACAGGTTCTCAGACATTCAGGTGCTTTTCTGCTGTATGTTATGGGTTAAAAATGACATGTTTGATTTAAGTGCGTGTGTGCCTGTCTGTATTGATTCAGGATCACAGAGGCCTTCATCGAGGCAGAACCCCACATCAAGATTCAAGGTTCAAAGGGAGAAATGTTCACCATCTCCACAGCAATACATGACATGGAGGCCTACACTAAACTCACTGGTCAGTTCAACCTCATAGAAATATAATATGTAGAATGGCTCTGGTCTTGTCTACTCACTCTCATTATATGGTTCAAACCTCTTTGGTTGTCAGGGTTTTTTTTCTTTCTAGATGTCATGGCTTTCCTAACAGGCTGGGTTTGCCAGACCTGGTTCTCTGTCACGTTCATGTCCATAATCACTGCCTGGGTTTGGTTTGCATAAATAACCTCTTCTCTTCCCACGCTCCTTGTCTCTCTCCTGTCTCCTCTCCTGTCTCCTCTCCTGTCTCCTCTCCTGTCTCTCTCCGTCTCCTCTCCTGGTCTCTCTCCTGTCTCTCTCCGTCTCCTCTCCTGGTCTCCTCTCCTGGTCTCTCTCCGTCTCCTCTCCTGGTCTCTCTCCGTCTCCTCTCCTGGTCTCTCTCCGTCTCCTCTCCTGGTCTCTCTCCGTCTCCTCTCCTGGTCTCTCTCCGTCTCCTCTCCTGGTCTCTCTCCGTCTCCTCTCCTGGTCTCTCTCCGTCTCCTCTCCTGGTCTCTCTCCGTCTCCTCTCCTGGTCTCTCTCCTGGTCTCTCTCCTGGTCTCTCTCCTGTCTCTCTCCGTCTCCTCTCCGTCTCCTCTCCTGTCTCTCTCCGTCTCCTCTCCTGTCTCTCTCCGTCTCCTCTCCTGTCTCTCTCCGTCTCCTCTCCTGTCTCTCTCCGTCTCCTCTCCTTGTCTCTCTCCGTCTCCTCTCCTGGTCTCTCTCCGTCTCCTCTCCTGGTCTCTCTCCGTCTCCTCTCCTGGTCTCTCTCCTGTCTCCTCTCCTGTCTTCTCTCCGTCTCCTCTCCTGGTCTCTCTCCTGTCTCTCTCCGTCTCCTCTCCTGGTCTTCTCTCCGTCTCCTCTCCTGGTCTCCTCTCCTGGTCTCTCTCCTGGTCTCTCTCCGTCTCCTCTCCTGTCTCTCTCCGTCTCCTCTCCTGTCTCTCTCCGTCTCCTCTCCTGTCTCTCTCCGTCTCCTCTCCTGGTCTCTCTCCTGTCTCTCTCCGTCTCCTCTCCTGGTCTCCTCTCCTGGTCTCTCTCCGTCTCCTCTCCTGGTCTCCTCTCCTGGTCTCTCTCCGTCTCCTCTCCTGGTCTCCTCTCCTTGTCACTCTCGGTCTCCTCTCCTGGTCTCTCTCCGTCTCCTCTCTCCTGGTCTCTCTCCTGGTCTCTCTCCTGGTCTCCTCTCCTGGTCTCCTCTCCTGGTCTCCTCTCCTGGTCTCCTCTCCTGGTCTCTCTCCGTCTCCTCTCCTGGTCTCTCTCCTGGTCTCCTCTCCTGGTCTCCTCTCCTGGTCTCCTCTCCTGGTCTCCTCTCCTGGTCTCCTCTCCTGGTCTCCTCTCCTGGTCTCTCTCTCCGTCTCCTCTCCTGGTCTCTCTCTCCGTCTCCTCTCCTGGTCTCTCTCCTGTCTCTCTCCGTCTCCTCTCCTGGTCTCTCTCCTGTCTCCTCTCCTGTCTCTCTCCTGGTCTCTCTCCGTCTCCTCTCCTGGTCTCTCTCCGTCTCCTCTCCTGGTCTCCTCTCCTGGTCTCTCTCCGGGTCTCTCTCCGGGTCTCTCTCCTGGTCTCTCTCCGTCTCCTCTCCTGGTCTCTCTCCTGTCTCCTCTCCTGTCTCCTCTCCTGGTCTCTCTCCGTCTCCTCTCCTGGTCTCTCTCCGTCTTCTCTCCTGGTCTCTCTCCTGGTCTCTCTCCTGGTCTCCTCTCCTGGTCTCTCTCCTGTCTCTTCCCCTCCCCTCTCCATGTAGACCATGTGTTTGAGCAGATCCTGTACTCATCATCCTCTGAGCTGGCAGAGGCCAGAAAGATCCTCTACAACATCACCTGCAGAAACCTCTACAAGAATTTGGGACAGACCCAAGCCAAGAAACATGTGGTGGTCTCACAGGTGTGTGTGTGTCTGGGGGATGGAGGGTGGATATCCTCTCATGGCTTTTTTAGAAGATCCATATTATGTGCCTCTCCTCCTCTTTTCTCGCCCAGGAACAGCTCCAGGAATGGGCAAGGGACTTGGCGATATGCAGGCCTGAGAAAGACCTCCAGGGCGTCACTCTAGAGCCAGGGGACTTTGTAGTCAATGTGAGTGTCCAGTCTTTTCACCTCACTCAGGGAACTGATCGAAGACACAGGTCACATAACAAGCCCGTCTATAGATAACCTTTATTACCGTTGGCTTTATTGGAAATATGTCAATCAATAAAATGTATTTTTATAAAGCCCTTTTTACATCAGCAGTTGTCACAAAGTGTTTTACAGATATTCAGCCTAAAACTATAAAGAGCAAAGCAATACTGATGTAGAAGCACGGTGGCTAGGAACAACTCCCTAGAAAAGAAGAAACCTAGAGAGGAACCAGGCTCTGTCCTCTTCTGACTGTACCAGGTGGAGATTTAAGAGGACATGTTGCCATGAAGGCCAGATTAACCACCATCAGTTTTTTTGGGGGGGTTATTAAACAACTAATTGACCAACGTTGGTTTAATAACTTGATTTCCATTTAGTTCTATGTTTTTTTTAGAGAGAAATCAAATCCTTTCAATGAAAAAGCTCAAATATTTTTCGTCATTATTTCATAATGCATTTGTTTTACAAAAATGATGGAAAACCATAATAACTGAACCGACCTAGAAAAGCACTAATCGCTCAGCAATACTCTGCCTCTTTATCTATCTCTCGCTCTCTCTTTCTGTCCCTCTTTCTTTCTCTTCATCAGATCATCAACATGGACTGGGGTATGAAGGAGAAGAACCCCATCAACAACATGCGTTTCTACTGTAAGAATACCCCAACCAAAACCACCCAGATCAGCAGGAACCAGGTCAATACTACAATTCACGCTCAAATCTTTTTAGAAATAGTCTGTTCTTTTTGGATCTTGAAAACATTCTTTTACATGATTGTTCTCCCCTGTAGGTGTCTCAGATGCTGCCAGATCAGTTTGCTGAGCAGCAGATCAGGGTCTACTTTAAGAAGAGAGATGAGAAGACCGTGGAGGCAGCTAAGATTAACTATGTCAAGTGGTGCATGGACAACAACTTCTCCAAGCCTCAGGTCAGGAGGCCTCTTATCTCTTTCATTTACAGTATGGATCTCTATCTCAAACTGTTAGCGTTGTGGAGAAAATCAAATGTATTTATATAGCCCTTCTTACATTAGCTGATATTTCAAAGTGCTGTACAGAAACCCAGCCTAAAACCCCAAACAGCAAGCAGTGCAGGTGTAGAAGCACGGTGGCTAGGAATAACTAGGAAGAAAGAGAGGCCAAAACCTAGGAAGAAACCTAGAGAGGAACCAAGCTATGAGGGGTGGCCAGTCCTCTTCTGGGTGTGCCGGGTGGAGATTATAACAGAACATGGCCAAGATGTTCAAATGTTCATAAATTACCAGCATGGTCAAATAATAATAATCACAGTAGTTGTCGAGGGTGCAGCATGTCAGCACCTCAGGAGTAAATGTCAGTTGGCTTTTCATAGCCGATCATTAAGAGTATCTCTACCGCTCCTGCTGTCTCTAGAGAGTTGAAAACAGCAGGTCTGGGACAGGTAGCACGTCCGGTGAACAGGTCAGGGTTCCATAGCCACAGGCAGAACAGTCGACAGATGATGACATTTGAGTGCAAGGCTAAGCCAGCTAGCTATGACCAGCTTACCTGCACCACACATAATCAATCAAAAACATGCTTTCATGAAGTCCATCAGCCAGGTCACAAAGTGATTATACAAGAACCCTGCCAAAAACACCAAACGGCAAGTAATGCAGATGTAGAAGCACGGTGGCTAGGAACAACTCCCTAGAGAGGAACCAGGCTCCTAGGGGTGGCCAGTACTCTTCTGGCTATGCCAGGTTCATAGATGACCAGCAGGGTCAAATAATAATAATCACAGTAGTTGTCAAGGGTGCAACAGGTCAGCACCTCAGGAGTAAATGTCAGTTGGCTTTTCATAGCCGATCATTCAGAGTTAGAGACAGCAGGTGCGGTAGAGAAAGAGTCGAAAACAGCAGGTCCCTGGACAAGGTAGCACGTCCGGTGAACAGATCAGGGTTCCCTAGCCACAGGCAGAACAGTTGAAACTGGAGCAGCAGCACGACCAAGTGGACTGCGGACATCAAGGAGTCATCAGGCCAGGTAGTCCTGAGGCATGGTCCTGGGGCTCAGGTCCTCCGAGGAAAGAGACAGCAAGAATTAGAGGGAGCATACAGGACACCGGATAAGACAGGAGAAATACTCCAGATATAACAGACTGACCCTAGCCCCCCAACACAAACTATTACAGCATAATTACTGGAGGCTGAGACAGGAGGGGTTGGGAGACCCTGTAGCCCCATCCAACTATACCCCCGGACAGGGCCAACCAGGCAGGATATAACCCCACCCACTTTGCCGAAGCACAGCCCCCACACCACTAGAGGGATATCTTCAACCACCAACTTACTACCCTGAGACAAGGCCAAGTATAGCCCACGAAGATCTCCCCCACGGCACGAACCCGAGGGGGGAGCCAAACCGGACAGGAAGATCACGTTAGAGACTCAACCCACTCGAGTGACACACCCCTCCTTGGGACGGCACGGAAGAGTACCAGTAAGCCAGTGACTCAGCCCCTGTAATAGGGTTAGAGGCAGAGAATCCCAGTGGAAAGAGGGGAACCGGCCAGGCAGAGACAGCAAGGGCGGTTCGTTGCTCCAGAGCCTTTCCGTTCACCTTCCCACTCCTGGGCCAGACTACACTCAATCATAGGACTTACTGAAGAGATGATTCTTCAGTAAAGACTTAAAGGTTGAGACCGAGTCTGTGTCTCTCACATGGGTAGGCAGACTGTTCCATAAAAATGGAGCTCTATAGGAGAAAGTCCTGCCTCCAGCTGTTTGCTTAGAAATTCTAGGGACAATTAGGAGGCCTGCGTCTTGTGACTATAGCGTACGTGTAGGTATGTACGGCAGGACCAAATCAGAGAGATAGGTAGGAGCAAGCCCATGTAATGCTTTGTAGGTTAGCAGTAAAATCTTGAAATCATCCCTTGCCTTCACAGGAAGCTAGTGTAGAGAGGCTAGCACTGGAGTAATGTGATCACATTTTCTGGTTCTAGACTAGATTCTAGCAGCCGTGTTTAGCACAAACTGAAGTTTGTTTAGTGCTTTAGCCGGAGAGTAGAGCATTGCAGTAGTCTAATCTAGAAGTGACAAAAGCATGGATTCATTTGTCATTCATTTGGATTAAGTTTCATATTTTTGCAATGTTACTTAGCTGGAAAAAAACCTCTCCGTGTAGACCAATTTGGGTTTCCAATCTCTCCAAAAGAATGTGGTTATCGATGGTATCAAAAGTAGCACTAAGGTCTAGGAGCACGAGGACAGATGCAGAGCCTCGGTCTGACGCCATTAAAAGGTCATTTACCACCTTTGAGTGCAGTCAGTGCTATGATGGAGTGTAAAACCAGACTGAAGCGTTTCGAATGTTGTTAGTGTTCAGGGATGCAGTGAGTTGCTGTGCAACAGCTTTTCTTTTATTAATTGAGAGGAATGGAAGATTCGATATAGGCCGATAGTTTTTTATATTTTCTGGGTCAAGGTTTGGCTTTTTCAAGAGAGGCTTTATTACTGCCACTTTTAGTGAGTTTGGTACACATCCGGTGGATAGAGAGACGTTTATTATGTTCAACATAGGAGGGCCAAGCACAGGAAGCAGCTTTTTCAGTAGTTTAGTTGGAATAGGGTCCAGTATGCAGCTTGATGGTTTAGAGGCCATAACTATTTTCATCAATGTGTCAAGAGATCTAGTATTAAAACACTTAAGTGTCTCCCTTGATCCTATGTCCTGGCAGTGTTGTGAAGACTCAGGACAACTGAGCTTTGAAGAGGAGTCTGTCAAATTGACTCTGGTATCTGTTTGTGTTCATGTTTGTTTAGGACGGAGATTCGATTGCACCGGAGCTCACCCCTCTGAAGCGAAGCTGGGCCCACAATTATGATGAGAACGATGATGAAGAGGATAGCCAGGGAGGAAGAAGCAGGGCTGCAGTCAACATTGGACAACAGAAGGCAAAAGCCAGACTCTTTTAGGAAGATGAGAAAGAGGATCTGTCTGTTTACTTCTTATGGCAGTTCTGGAGAGCTACAGGGTATGCAAGGTTTTGTTCCAACCCAGCACTAACACACCTGATTCAGCTAGTCTAGGTTATAATGATTAATTGAGTAGCTGAATCAGTCGTGTTGATGCTGGGTGGGAACTAACCGTTGCGTACCCTGGTGCTCCCTAGGACTAGGTGTTGGGGACCAAAGATGGTGGATAAATGATGTCTTGCTCAGGCTGTTTACCTTTAAAAAAATGGTCATTGTTCTCGTCTTAAAGGAAAACTCCACCCAAAATGCTATCTTCGTATTTGTCATTAGTCCATTGTTGATACAGCACCAATTGTTTTGCATTTCAGCAATCAAGTTAAAGATATCTAACTTTGGAAATACAGAAATACACCTGGGATGATGTATTGTGCATCGTATGATACAAAGCGCAGCATCATACCGGCTGTATTTTGAAAGTTATGCAGTATATCTTGAGAACTTGATTGCTGACTTGCAAAACATTTTGGGACTATATCAACAATGGTCTAATGAAACAAATACCAAAGTATAGTTTTTGGGTGGACATCAATGTGATAGCAGCTGGGTCTGGTCTGCTTAGTTCATTGACTATATGAACCAGAGAATATTAGGGAGTTGGAGATCAGTGTCTAGGAGCAATGTCCAGAAGAAAGACCTTTGTCTCAGGGTTCTGTTCACTCTCAGTTCTGTTAGGGATTATATCATATAGTCTTTATTTTATTCTCTTTTTATCTCGTTTTATTTTAAGCATATGTTATAGGTTTTTAAGTGCGGTTATTTTGCCTTATTTAATTATCGGTGTCATTGGTATTACATTGTGTGGGAGCCTGTGAGTGTGAAAATACTTCCTGACTTTTCTCTGGCTATGCATCTTGATGTGCCACGATCATACAGGTATCTTTCAGATCGCCTAGCAGCAACTGTTACATATTTATACAACCTGATGAAAGTTGTTCTCAAACCCTTTTTGGACAATCATGCTTGTTTTACATTGTAGCTGAGTATGTAATTGTTTCAATGGTATTGTATCACCATTGTTTGTCTTTCAGGGCATTGTCTTTCTTATAAGCATGTTTTCTACAAGGTTTTAGTTTATATATATAGGCACCCACCATAGCTAGCCTGGTTGTTGACATACGTACAGTATGTTTGGTGAGGTAGGGGTTGACTAAAGCACATAAAGATCAGAGATCTGTCTACCCTATATTTGATTATTTTCCTAAAAGTGGCCCCTTGAACTGACAAACAGAGATGGGTCACAGTGTGCAGTGCAGTGTGGGTAGTGTAGTCAGTTATACATACACAATGCATGCGGTGTGTGATTCAGACCTGAAACTTTTTTGGTTTTGATTTGGACTGTTTCTGATTAGTGTGGTGTTTCTCTAAGTGCTGCGGGTATCACATTGTGTTTTCATCCATGTTACCTTTTGAGTCTGGCTATGTTCTCCTCATTTAAACCATATAAACACAATGTTTTACCATACAGTCTGCATCAAGATGAGTCCACAGCTGTTGGTCATTGATGGTATGTTGGTTGATTTAATTATGTGCTTTGTTTTTTAAAAATATATAATGAAAGACAAATCGTAGAGACAGTCAACGTTTCAGGGATTTTATGATCCAGTACAACTGTCAAAAGCTGTGGAATACAACTAATTTCTCTGCCTGGCTATCTGAGTTCTGTTTTCTTCGAGCTCTGTGTAGATGTCTTTTGGCACCACCACAGGTCTGAGATCAGCATTCCCTCACTAAATCCTCAATTGAACCATTCGAGGGGTGAACTCAAAGCTGACGTGATGAGTTCTGTGTCTATGAACGTCGTCCAGTGTTTCACATCTTTCTCCACTAGAGGGCGGTAAGAGATCCCCTTTCCATAGAGGGGATTTTCTGTAAAGCAGAAACGGCTCTGGCAACAATCACATATCTAAGTATGTATACAATACATGGCTCACTGACAAAGGGATACACACACCGAAACACACACACACACACACATAGACAGTAATACCAGTCAGTCTGAGTAAGGATTTTGCAGGAAAGGATTGGCTGACTGTCCTGGCCCGAGTCCGCTGTGGAAATTACAATATTCTATTTCTAGTTGTAGTCACAGAGGAATTAACTTCTGTTGTTTGGACAGGAAAGTTATATGACAGGAAGTGGAGGTAAAACGCTGCCCTGCTACACGCACATACTCTTCCATTACACATCCTGTGGCACTGATTCTCAGAGCCAGCCGAGGAATATCCACCCCTCCCTCACACCACCACAAGGCCAACTGCCTGCTATAGTATTTTTATAATCTTCATCCTCCCTGACCTGTTGCTCCCCTCCTGGCGCCAGTGGTCTCATCCCCCCCCCCCCCATATCCCCCTGTCTCACACACACAGACTCAGCCCCCCACCATCCCCCTGTCTCACACACCACCCAGCCCCTCCATGGATAATTGAGACCAGCTGTTGCAAGGTGCCTTCCCTCCACCCCCTCCTCCTCTACCCCTCCGTTACCCTCCTGCTGCACTTGCCTCTCTGGCAGATTGGATTGGTATTTGTAGACCCCTCCTTGCTTTTCCAACACACACACAAACACAATCCTCCCATTCCATAGGCTTCTAACTGTGCTTGTCAATACCCATCAATTGTGATGATTGATTTAAAAATGTGATCGTATTATCTGCATACTTGTGTGAGAGGCTGCTTTCCATGTGTTTGTCATTGATCCCCTGTACATTCTGAAACTCACATAAACCAATATTAGACATTACTGATCTACACCCACAAACACACTGGGGGTGAAGGTATGGGGGAGCTGATCTCCTCAAGCCCTGACACAAATGGGCCAATGGTGGCAAAACGCTAGCCCACGACACACTGGAAGGAATGGGGGGGGGGTGTATTCCTCCACATGACTGGTTCCCAGCTGGTCCTATGGGGTCATAGCTACTGTGTGTGTGTGTGTCATGGCCTCTCATTGGGGGGTGAGACGTTGAGGCTCCAGACCCCCATGGTAGGATTGCTCAGGGAGTCTGCAGGGATCCTGCTACTTTGATGCCCCCACCCCCTGCCAGGATGTTAATGAGGGACTGTGGAGGATCTGACTGGAGCAGTGATGTTGTGTATGTGGTACAGAGAGAGAGAGAAATAGGAGTATAGTTGTGGAGAATAATACATATAGAAGGAGAGGAATATAAGAGTAACTCTACAAATCATTCAGTCCTGATCTGGTTAAACACCTAATCCCTATCTGTCAACCTATGAGGGTAAAGCGCAATTGATTTGGAGACGAGACCAAATTGACTTTTGGAACTGAATTCTAGTTTAGAAAGAAAAGAAACATTGAATATAAATTACACTTTTGAATTGAGTGAATAGACATTGAAATGGAATTGACCCCAATGCTGCAGGCAGCTAGTTTGGTAGTCCGTTGTAGCTCAGTTGGTAGAGCATGGCGCTTGCAATGCCAGAGTTGTGGGTTTGATTCCCGTGGGGGACCAGTATGATAATGTATTCACTCACTACTTTTAAGTTGCTCTTGATAAGAGTGTCTGTTATATGACTCAAATGGACATCTAGAAGCTGAGAGACTGATGGTGTGGTATGTGCGTGGGAGGTTTTGTCTGTTTAAAGTGCGGTAGTGCAAGTCCAGGCCAGCATGTATGGCAAAGGACTGGGACTCAAAACAGGTGCTCTCTTTCTTTCTCTTTCTTTTCATCTTACTCTTTTTTTCAGTCATTCTCTCCATTTCTCTCTCCACACCTGCTGAGGCGTGAGGGCTTTTGCTGGGAGAGGAGTGGAGAGGGAGGGAGGATGGAGAGCGAGGGTGAAGGCTGAGCTTGGGGGGGGCAGTAATTGCTTTATTAGTACTTTCTTTACCTCCCTCCTTATCCCCTCTTTCCCTTGATGTGAGGTGTCAATTTTAGGTTGATTAGATATTTGTTGCTCATTTAGCGCTCCAGTGAGAGAGGCAGGAGGGAAGGAGAGAGGGGGAGAGGAGGGAAGGAGAGGAGGGAAGGAGAGTGGGAGTGAAATGGGGAGAGGAGTGAAAACCTGTTAATGGAGAGACTTAGAGTGATAGTTAGAGTGATAGTGAGAAACGCTTAAGTCACCTCTGTTTAAAGAGAACATAAATGAAAGACAAGTTGGCTAAATGTCCCGATATGCTAAAGTGGAGGTTTCCTGGCTTCTTAGCATCCTGTCCTGTATCCCGCCTTGTGTATCAATGACTCTAATCAATTAATCATGGAGCAACACTAATGCATTTGACACAAACAGCAACCATAAGAGCAACACAAACCCCTCCCAAACTCTCAAAAGAGCAAGCCAAGGAGAGTGTTGCTAGGAACAAATCCTACATGTGCATTGTATCTCCAAGGTTGATGGGGCCTTAAAATAGGAGAGGTGGAGCTGGGCCACTTTAGACAATTTGAACAGTCTTGTATAATCTGAGTGACTGATCCCAGCTCTAGATCTCCAGGACCCAGAGGGTAGTGGGGTGGTCTAGCCCCCAAGGGAGCACCTTATTGGGCCTACCGTAAGCCCCCTCTCCTTTGCCTCCCTTCAGTGTGACGTGGGTACAAATGTATACAGCTGTTTGGGATAACTGGGGTTGAATCTTGTCTGTCACTGTAGGGGGAGAGAGGGGGGACAGGGACAAGAGAGAGAGAGAGATCCATAATCATCAAATGAATTTTCGAGTTGTGTATTGAGGATTGGGAGTTTTACAGTAAAAGAAAGGGGATGCTTACACCTCCCTCCCTCTGGCCTGTGTCTGATGATCCTCTGGTAATCATGTCCCATTTGGCTAGCATTTATCACATCCTGTCTTCAGTGTGTGTGTGTGTTTGTCCTTGGTGGCATCTCTCTGTAATAGAATGGATGAGGGCCAGAGCATGTGAGCGGAGTTGAGCGCTGGGAAATCCTGCTCATCCCTCATGGAGCACCGCTCCAGGGCTCCACGTCCTTTCCAACCGCTCTGCTAAAAACCGCTCCGTCACAGGAAAACAAACTGTCACAGGAAAACAAACTGCTGCTCCAAATTCACTCAGAAATGAATTATTTAGGCTTTAGCCTACAAAGAAATACATTGTGAAGCATTTGCGAGGGCGACACACTAGGCTGGTAGGGACATAAAGAGCTCTGCATTTAAACATTTTGTTGCGTTAAATCATTATATATATATATAAATTGTGCATATAGGCTGTGACTTTAAATACAATTAAATACAAATGAATCAAAACATTACTTATTAGTGCCTTTTTAGAAACATGAGTTTGGCTAGTCTTTGGCTTCAAGCTCATGCGATGGTGCCTGGAGAGAAGGCCAGTAGCGGAGAACACCCTCCCCACACTAGCAGAGCCACTGGGGACACCCTTTGGCCACTCTTGCCTGGCTGAGCAGAGATGCAGAGTTGTTCAATTTAAAAAATATATTTTGGTAGCTCTCAAGGTTTTCAGGCAAAATAACCCAATCAAAACAGAAAGCTCCTTGACCATGGAAATATGCCAGGCATATTGGGACAAAATCATTTAATCTATAGATAATAGAACAACAAATGAGGAAATGTTTAAGAGATCAGATTTTTTTGTTTATAAATACTTTGCTGCTGTGACACAGTTATCTTCCCACCTTGTTCTTTGTTTTAGCTTGTGCAGGTAGTAAGTAGACCACAGTTATCTTCCCACCTTGTTCTTTGTTTTAGCTTGTGCAGGTAGTAAGTAGACCACAGTTATCTTCCCACCTTGTTCTTTGTTTTAGCTTGTGCAGGTAGTAAGTAGACCACAGTTATCTTCCCACCTTGTTCTTTGTTTTAGCTTGTGCAGGTAGTAAGTAGACCACAGTTATCTTCCCACCTTGTTCTTTGTTTTAGCTTGTGCAGGTAGTAAGTAGACCACAGTTATCTTCCCACCTTGTTCTTTGTTTTAGCTTGTGCAGGTAGTAAGTAGACCACAGTTATCTTCCCACCTTGTTCTTTGTTTTAGCTTGTGCAGGTAGTAAGTAGACCACAGTTATCTTCCCACCTTGTTCTTTGTTTTAGCTTGTGCAGGTAGTAAGTAGACCACAGTTATCTTCCCACCTTGTTCTTTGTTTTAGCTTGTGCAGGTAGTAAGTAGACCACAGTTATCTTCCCACCTTGTTCTTTGTTTTAGCTTGTGCAGGTAGTAAGTAGACCACAGTTATCTTCCCACCTTGTTCTTTGTTTTAGCTTGTGCAGGTAGTAAGTAGACCACAGTTATCTTCCCACCTTGTTCTTTGTTTTAGCTTGTGCAGGTAGTAAGTAGACCACAGTTATCTTCCCACCTTGTTCTTTGTTTTAGCTTGTGCAGGTAGTAAGTAGACCACAGTTATCTTCCCACCTTGTTCTTTGTTTTAGCTTGTGCAGGTAGTAAGTAGACCACAGTTATCTTCCCACCTTGTTCTTTGTTTTAGCTTGTGCAGGTAGTAAGTAGACCACAGTTATCTTCCCACCTTGTTCTTTGTTTTAGCTTGTGCAGGTAGTAAGTAGACCACAGTTATCTTCCCACCTTGTTCTTTGTTTTAGCTTGTGCAGGTAATAAGTAGACCACAGTTATCTTCCCACCTTGTTCTTTGTTTTAGCTTGTGCAGGTAGTAAGTAGACCACAGTTATCTTCCCACCTTGTTCTTTGTTTTAGCTTGTGCAGGTAGTAAGTAGACCACAGGAGGCTGGTGGCAATTTCATTGGGGAGAATGGGCTCGTGGTAATGACGAGTGGAATGGTGGAATGGTAACATTCCATTTGCTCCGTCACAGACATTATAATGAACAGCCTCCACTGAAGGACACCGTCATGCCTTCAGGATATGTGTCTTTTCAGATTCCACAATGACTATTTAGTTGTGGACACTATATCACCACACTCCCTCTCTTGCTCTTGGTCCTTGTTTCTGTAAATCCTCTTGATTTAGCACCTTTGTGTTTTATCAGTTTCTTTATGAAAATATTTAGTGAACTCCATGACAGTAGCTAAAGCAAAGGGCTAAAGCAGCACACAAGTAGACTACAAATGCATGCACTCATGAAGTGTATGGTATTGGCCCGAGCTCGTGAGGTTAGTGATATTGGAGCACTACTGGAACGAAAATGGATCGCGTGAGAAGGCAGACACTCCAGTCTTTGGGAATCTTGCTCCATGCTCCAGTCAAATGGGGAACACTCCAGCTCCGCTCCATGCGCCACTTCACACTCCAGCTCCGCTCCATGCTCCACTTCACACTCCAGCTCCGCTCCATGCTCCACTTCACACTCCAGCTCCGCTCCATGCTCCACTTCACACTCCAGCTCCGCTCCAGCTCCGCTCCATGCTCCACTTCACACTCCAGCTCCGCTCCATGCTCCACTTCACACTCCAGCTCCGCTCCATGCTCCACTTCACACTCCAGCTCCGCTCCATGCTCCGCTCCATGCTCCACTTCACACTCCAGCTCCGCTCCATGCTCCACTTCACACTCCAGCTCCACTCCAGCTCCGCTTCATGCTCCACTTCACGCTCCTGCTCCGCTTCACGCTCCACTTCACGCTCAGCTCCTGCTCTGTGCTCCACTCCATGCCCCGCTCCAGCTCCACTTCTCTGACATACTCTGATGAGGGCACATCTGGAAAAGCTTTTGCACAGACCTAAATTGTTTGGTTGCTGTGTGTGTGTGTGCGCATGTGTGTGTGTGTGTGTCTGCGGGGGTCAGTGGCACCGTGTCCAGGCAGTCATGTGGGAATCCTCTCAGCACTGTCCTGGTGGTGGTGGGGGGGTGTTTTCCTTTTGGTTCAAGAAAACAACCTGTCAAGTAATGACTTCAACTTCTGAGGGAGAAGAGGGGGAGTGAGGTGAGGAGGAGGGGATGAAAGGGGGATAAGCATACGTACCTGGAAATTACTCTCTCTCAGCTGGTCCTGAGTGTGTGTGTGTGTGTGTGTGTGATGAACTAATTTCATCCTAGTTAAATCTTAAATACAAGCCATATAATTATGTAAAAAATAATAGGTATTCAAAATAGGAAAGCATTGAAATACAATGACCATAGTTCCTCATATTACTTAATCACACTGGCAATTTAATGTTGGAAATGAGGGGCACAAAGTATTTGAAGATGGCTGGGGGGGGTGGGTCCGTACCCATCCAGAAGTTGGAGGATTTAGCATTTTTCAAACACCAGAAAAAGCTTTTTTCCTGCAATCTAGAGCCATAATTATTATGCTTAATTCTATGTCAAAAATATGTTTATTAGGGCCCTCCCGAGTGGCGCAGCAATCTAAGGCACTGCACTACTAGAGACCTGGGTTCAATCTCAGGCTGTGTCGCAGCTGGCATCGAGGGTTCGAGGCCTTCTCCCTGCTGTTTCATTACATTGGTGTCAGAAGTGATCGGACCTTGCATCCACGACAGTGCATGTGCTTGGCTGGTGAGTGCGTTCCTGTAAGACGTAGAGTCGCAAGCAAGCGCACGAGCATGCTTTTTACGACACAGTCGATAGCACGCCGGACCTCGGGGTCGAAGGTCGGGGGTTCGAGACCTGCTCCCTGCTGTTTCATTACAGTACTTTTCATGACTATATTAATCAATACCATACTTACAGGTCGTGGACAACAAACATCTTTTCAAGCTAGTGAATTAGCTTAATTAGCTAGCTAGTCATTTCAGGTAACTTAACCTATACTTAAAGTATCTTCAGAAAGTTTTCACACCCCTTGACTTTTTTCACATTTTGTTGTGGAACAGCCGGATTTTTCAATTGATTCAACTTGCCTACACACAATACCCCATAATGTGAAAGTGGAATTTTGTTTTTCGGAATGTTTACAAATTCATTTGAAATGAAAAGCTGAAATGTCTTGTGTCAATAAATATTTTGTTATGGCAAGTCTAAATGAGTTCAGGAGTAAAAATGTGCTTAACAAGTCATAATAAGTTGCATGGACTCAGTTTTAATGCAGTTTTAATGTTTAACATTTCTGAATGACTACCTCATCTCTGTACACCACACATTATCTGTCCCTCAGTCGAGCAGTGAAAGTTTAAGACTCAATCACAAAGACCAGCTATGTCTCCCAATGCCTCGCAAAGGGCACCTATATAGAATTATTGCCACCAACAAAATGTTGAATATTTGGGGCATAAAATTAACGAAGCTCTGCAGATTTTGTTGTGATACAGAATCAATAGACCATTTATTTTGGTATTGCCATCAGGTAGCCTGTTTCTGATCTCAAGTTCAGGAATGGCTGAAAATGCATAGCATTGATCTAAAATTGACCCTAGAAATAGTACTGTTACGAGATCTGGAGAGACCGGGTCAGACAATTCCTAATATACTAATACTCTTAGTAAAAGTATTTGTCTTCAACTCTCAATCTGTGGATTCTATTCGATTAGATAGATTGAAATTGTACGTTAAACATCACAGCATAGTTGAAAGATATACACTACTGTTCAAAAGTTTGGGGTCACTTAGAACTGTCCTTGTTTTTGAAAGAAAAGCACATTTTTGTCCAATAAAATAACATCAAATTGATCAGAAATACAGTGTAGACAGTGTAGACATTGTTAATGTTGTAAATGACTGTTGTAGTTGGAAATGGCTGATTTTTTATGGAATATCTACATAGGCGTAGAGAGGCCCATTATCAGCAACCACTCCTGTTTTCCATTGGCACGTTCTGTTAGCTAATCCAAGTTTATTATTTTAAACGACTAATTGATCATTAGAAAACCCATTTGCAATTATGTTAGCACAGCTGAAAACTGTTGTCTGATTAAAGAAGCAATTAACTGGCTTACTTTATACTAGTTGAGTATCTGGAGCATCAGCATTTGAAGGTTTGATTACAGGCTCAAAATGACCAGAAACAAAGAACTTTCTTCTGAAACTCATCAGTTTATTGTTATTCTGAGAAATGAAGGCTATTCCATGCGAGAAATTGCCAAGAAACTGAAGATCTCGTACAATGCTGTGTACTACTCCCTTCAAAGAACAGCGCAAACTGGCTCTAACCAGAATAGAAAGAGGAGTGGGAGGCCCCGGTGCACAACTGAGCAAGAGGACAAATATATTAGACTGTCTAGTTTGAGAAACAGACGCCTCACAAGTCCTCAACTGGCAGTTTCATTAAAGAGTACCCGCAAAACACCAGTCTCAACGTCTACAGAGAGGAGGCGACTCCGGGATGCTGGCCTTCTAGGAAGAGTTGCAAAGAAAAAGCAATTTCTCAGACTGGCCAATAAAAAGAAAAGATTAAGATGGGCAAAAGAACAGACACTGGACAGAGATATGGCTTTTTCTTTTCATTTCACAAGGCCAAATGTACACTGGAGTTGCTTACCAAGACAACACTGTTCCTGAGTGGCCTAGTTACAGTTTTGACTTAAATCATCTTGAAAATCTGTGGCAAGACTTAGCTGTCTAGGAATGATCAACAACCAACTTGACAGAGCTTGAAGAATATTTTAAAGAATAATATTGTACAATCCAGGTGTGCAAAGCTCTTAGAGACTTACCCAGAAAGAGTAGTAGCATGAATCGCTGCCAAAGGTGATGATAAAATGTACTGATGAATTGACTCAGGAGTGTGAATACTTACGTAAATGAGATATTTCTAAATTTAATTTTCAATAAATTTGCAAACATTTCTAAAAACATGTTTTCTCTATCATTATCAGGTATTGTGAGTAGATGGGTTAGAAAATAGATTTTGAATTCAGGCTGTAACACAACAAAATGTGGAATAAGTCAAGGTGTATGAGTACTTTCTGAAGGATTTTCTTTGGCCCCCCCAAAAATTCCTGCTTACATTGCTCTCGTGGAATGACGTTCATTGAGCACTAGAGACATCAATTGCTAATTCACGTCAAGGTTCTGGCAATATTGTTCCATCGTTTTCGTTGCCTGAATGCCTAGTTGTGCTATCATGCCAACTCCTTGTCACTAATTCTCATTCCAAAAATGTTTAGCTTTACAACGAGCAGTGGCTCACTCATGTCAGTCATGGCTCCTCTCAGCCATTGATTGATGTGATTGTCTTTATTGCCTTGGCTGGTCCGTGGAGAGTGGTTTAGTATTGTGGTGGATAGAGGTGATCTTAAATGTCACAGAGTTGGAGAAAGCAGATGGAGACAGGGTTGTGTTCAGTCTGTCACAGCCCACTGACCAGCCGTGTGTGTGTGTGTGTGTGTGTGTGTGCGTGGAGACAAGTCTCTGCATAGACGGGCAGGTGTTAGGGACAGGAGGTGCCGTGTGGCCTGGGGGCGTGGTCAAGTGGTGACACACCTGTCCCTACTCGCACAGGAGGGTCATGTTACATAGGAACACACACACCTGCATCTTCCCTGCCATTGGCTCTGACATGCAAATGCCAAGAGTAGCTTTCGTTCAGGCAGTGTATATCACTTAGCCATGAAAATCCAGTCCATTTTTCTCAGTAACCCTAGCCAAGGAAAACATACCAGGGTTAACTCTATATGCCTTTCACGTTGGAGACTGAGAGAAGTATGACATATGAGAACAATGATGTTACGTATAATCCTGGATGTGTGAAAGAGAAGAGAGAGAGGACGGGGAAGAGAGAAGGAATGAGAGGAAGGGGGAAGGACAGGTTCTTGGTCTGATTTAGGTCTTCATCTACCATGAGATACATTTCCATTTGAGTCATTTAAGATCTTCCCGGGTCAGTAAGGATATTGTTACGTCTGATGCTGTGCTATAGGGAGGAAAAGGAACGCCTCATATGGATCCAACTAAAGAAGGTTGAACAATTAAAGTGTCATTGAAGCGAAGTGTAAGACTGTGAAGGGGGCCAAAGATTCCAATTGTTTCATTCAGTATAAGAATGAGATGAAGTGTGATTAGACAGTGATGTCATAAATCTCAAAATTCCTCAGGAAGGAATGTGCTCACTACGAACCAAATGGATCTCCAACTAAACTGTCAATCTTAACCTGTGTGCGTGTGTTTGCATGCGCGTGTGTGTGTGTGTGTGTAAGGGGACACCGATGTGTGGCTTTAAGATGCTGTAAGAACTTGGAGATGGTTGGATAAGCGTCTGGCCTGGAGGTTTGGATTTCAGGCAGGTGCATTTGTGTGCCCTTCGGCTGCCCGAGGGACAGGATGAGACGGGACAGGAGAGGAGGAGGGTGGGGGAGTGGGAAGGAGGAGGGAGGTGGGGGATGCAATCTGTGCTCACTCACAGACAGTCATTCAAGCTCTCATTCACTCACTGATCCCACTGGGCACAAACTGGTTGAATCAACGTTGTTTTAACGTAATTTGTAGACGTATTGTGACATGGAATCTACATGGAAAATACATTACATTTTGAAAAAGTTACCAAAGTTTACTGTTGTTTTGAGAGTGAAATTTGAACCAAAGGATTATGTCATCATTGTAACCAATTTTCAAAATATAAATACCTTGTATAAAAATATGTTACATTTGTGCCTTTGAAACATCAGATCTACTACTTTATATCCACTATCAGGGAAAAAAACTATAGGTTGGGCAGCACCTCCTACTGGTCAAAAGGGTTTTTCTTTATTTGTACTATTTTCTACATTGTAGAATAATAGTGAAGACATCAAAACTATGAAATAACACATATGGAATCATATAGTAACCAAAAAAGTGTTAACAAATCGAAGATTCTTCAAATAGCTACCCTTTGCCTTGATGACAGCGTTGCACACTCTTGGCATTCTCTCAACCAGCTTCACCTGGAATGCTTTTCCAACAGTCTTGAAAGAGTTCCCACATATGCTGATAACTTGTTGGCTGCTTTTCCTTCACTCTGCGGTCCGACTCATCCCAAACCATCTCAATTTGGTTGGTCGGGGGATTGTGGAGGCCAGGTCATCTGATGCAGAACTCAATCACTCTCCTTCTTGGTAAAATAGCCCTTACACACCCTGGAGGTGTGTTGGGTCAATGTCCTGTTGAAAAACAAATGATAGTCCCACTAATCCCAAACCAGATGGGATGGTGTATCGCTGCAAAATGCTGTGGTAGCCATGCTGGTTAAGTGTGCCTTGAATTCTAAATAAATCACAGACAGTGTCACCAGCAAAGCACCCCCACACCATCACAACTCCTCTTCCATGCTTTATGGTGGTAAATATGCGGAGATCCTCCGTACACCCACACTGCATCTCACAAAGACACAGGATTGGAACCAAAAATCTCAACATTTCCACCGGTCTAATGTCCGTTGCTCGTGTTTCTTGGTTCAAGCAAGTCTCTTCTTATTATTGGTGTCCTTTAGTAGTGGTTTCTTTGCAGCAATTTGACCATGAAGTCCTGATTCACACAGTCTCCTCTGAACAATTGATGTTGAGATGTGTCTGTTACTTGAACTTTATTTGGGCTGCAATTTCTAAGGCTGGTAGCTCTAATGAACTTCTCCTCTGCAGCAGTTTAACTCTGGGTCTTGAGAGCCAGTTTCTGTCCTCATGAGAGCCAGTTTCATCATAGCACTTGATGGTTTTTGCGACTGCACTTGAAGAAACTTTAAAAGTTCTTGAAATTTTCCGGATTGACTGACCTTAGTGTCTTAAAGTAATGATGGACTGTTGTTTCTTTTTGCTTATTTGAGCGGTTCTTGCCATAATATGGACTTGGTCTTTAACAAATAGGGCTATCTTCTGTATACCAGCCCTACCTTGTCACAATACATCTGATTGGCTAAAACGCTTAAGAAGGAAAGAAATACCACAAATGAACTTTTAAGGCACACCTGTTAATTGAAATGCATTCCAGATGACTACTTCATGAAGCTGGTTGAGAGAATGCCAAGAGTGTGCAAATCTGTCATCAAGGCAAAGGGTGGCTATTTGAAGAATCTCAAATATAAAACCCTTTTTTGGTTACTACATGATTCCATATGTGTTATTTCATAGTTTTGATGTCTTCACTATTATTCTACAATGTAGAAAATTGTGCAAATAAAGAAAAACCCTTGAATGAGTAGGTGTCCAAAAACTTTTGACTGGTAATGTATTTGGGTTTCAAGCTGTGGTTGATTTCAAATGTAATCTTCAAGTTAATCATTGATACACTATATATACAAAAGTATGTGGACACCCCTTCAAATGAGTGGATTTGGCTATTTCAGCCACACCTGTTGCTGACAGGTGTATAAATCGAGCACACAGCCATGCAATCTCCATAGACAAACATCAGCAGTAGAATGGCCTTACCGAAGAGCTCAGTGACTTTCAACGTGGCACGTCATAGGGTGCCACCTTTCCAACAAGTCAGTTACTCAAATGTCTGCCCTGCTAGAGTTGCCCTGTTCAACTGTAAGTGCTGTTATTGTGAATTGGAAATGTCTAGGAGCAACAACAGCTCAGCCCCAAAGTGGTAGGCCACACAAGCTCACAGAACAGGACCGCCGAGCGCTAACGCATAAAAATCATCTCACTACCGAGTTCCAAACTGCCTCTGGAAGCAACTTCAGCACCAGATCTGTTTGTTGGGAACTTCATGAAATGGGTTTCCATGGCCGAGCAGCCACACACAAGCCTAAGATCCCCATGCACAATGCCAAGCTTCGGCTGGAGTGGTGTACAGCTCGCCGCCATTGAACTCTGGAGCAGTGGAAACATGGAGAGATGAATCACGCTTTCCCATCTAGCAGTCCGATGGACGAATCTGGGTTTGGAGAACTGCCAGGAGAACTCTACCTGCCCGAATGGTAGAGTTGGTGGACGAGGAATAATGGTCTGGGGCTGTTTTTCATGGTTCGGGCTCGGCCCCTTAGTTCTAGTGAAGGGTAATCTTAACGCTACACCAAACATTGACATTCTAGATGATTCTGTGCTTCCAACTTTGTGGTAACAGTTTGGGGAAGGCCCTTTGCTGTTTCAGCATGACAATGCCCCTGTGCACAAAGCGAGGTCCATACAGAAATGTTTTGCGAGATCAGTGTGGAATAACTTGACTGGCCTGCACAGATCCCTGACCTCAACCCCATCGAACACGTTTAAGATTAATTGGAACACTGCCTGTGAGCCAGGCCTAATTTCCCAACGTCAGTGCCTAACCTCACTAATGCTCTTGTGGTTGAATGGCAACAATGTTCCATCATCTAGTGAAAAGCCTTCCCAGAAGAGTGGAGAATGTTATAGATGCAATTGGGGGACCAACTCCATATTAATGCCCATGATTATGGAATGAGATTTTCGACAAGCAGGTGTTCACATAGTTTTGTTCATGTATTGTATGTTGGATTCACGTCTACATCTCAACCAAGAATCAAAGTTAAAGAACATGACTAAATCAAATCAAACTGCATTTAAAGTTACATTTGATTTGATTTAGTCCTATTCTTTGACTTCTTGGTTGAGATGGAGACGTGAATCCAACATATCAATGAATCATTTGTAGACCAACTGGATGTTGAATTGTGTTTGGTTGTCAACGCAACCAAATATCAACATTTGAAGGAGATTTATATTCTGCTTGGATAGTTCTATCTGAGCCACTGACTTAGTCTGGCTTAATTCCAGTTAGTCTACAAATTAATAATAGATATGTTGGATTCACGTCTCCATCTCAACCAAGAATCGAAGTTAAAGAATAGGACTAAATCAAATCTCCTTCAAATGTTGATATTTGGTTGCGTTGACAACCAAACACAATACAGTATATACCCTATTGACTTGCCGACAAATTATCAAATGATATGTTGGATTCACGTCTCCAACTAAACCACAAATAACAGTTAAAGAATGGAATTAAGCCAGTGGCTCAGATGAAACTATCCAAACATAATTCAATCATCATTTTGTAATAAACTAAATAGCCTAAAGTTAAGGCAAAAGTATCAGTGACACATTCATGGCCACATTTTGTGGTAAGCCTACTGTGACTATAAATGTCTTATGTAATCCTAAAAAGTGTGCATGTTCAAGATAGCAAGCCAAGGTCGCAGGTCTGTGGAGATCTTCACAATGGCTGTAATAACCCGTGGAGAATTTGATCAGCATTGATCACTTGCACCATGTACTTTAATGTAGTCTCAACTGTAATCCCGGTCATTTGGTTGTGCTATTAGATGAAGCACAGTGATGACACATTGTGTATAAATACAAAATATCTGACATTGTTTTCCTATTTGAACTTTGTTGTGCTTTTAAATGGTTAAAAGCGCAGTGATAAACACATTTGTTTTTGATGACATTTTGGGGAATTTTAAAACAGTCTACCTGCAGTGAAGCTGCTCAACATTACATTCAGTCATCCAGCAGACACTCCCATCTAGAGCAACCCACAGGAGCAACCAGGGTCAAGCGTCCCACCCAAGGGCACAAGAACCGATCCCTCACCCAGTTGAATCTGGGACGCAAACCAGCCACAAGCTCCCAACCACCAGGCCAACTATCCAAGATAGTTAATCATTGTTTTATTTAACTGTTATTTAACTAGGCATGTCAGTTAAAGAACTAGTTATTTTTTATAATGATGGCCTCCCCTGGCCAAACCCGGACGACTCTGGGCCAATTGTGTTTAAATGTGAGTGTGTGTATGCATGTACAAGCCCCTGCGAGGCATCAGCCTCAGGAAAACAGGCATTGGATGTAACAACGTTCCTTTTTAGTGTCAGTTCAACTTTATTATTATTATTTTTATATTTGACCGTCATTCTACCCCATAACCAGCAACTTCATTCCTACTTGGCTCCAGTTCCACATCCCAACCCTCAGTTTCCTTTCCCTTTCTACCAGCCATATATCTTTCAACTATGCTGTGATATTTAACATACCATTCGAATCTATCTAATCAAATAGAATCCACAGATTGCGAGTTGAAGATAAATACTTTTACTAAGCGTATTAGTATATTAGTAATTGACTGATCAGTTCTCTCCATATCTCCCAACAATACTATTTGTAGGGTCATATTTTTATTTTTATTTTATCTGACATTGTTTTTCCATTGGAATTTGGATGTTATTTTATATTGTTGAAAACATAGTGATAACACATTGGGAATTCAACAAACTTCTGGATGTTGTTATGAGTGGGTGAATAAAGGTTGAAATCTCATTGATCAACATCTCAACCAAATAATATCCCCAAATCTACATTGAAATGACGTACGTGGTGTGCCCAGTTGGATGCACACACACACACACACACACGTGTCACCCTCTTATCCCCCAACCCCTCACGCCCCAGCCTCACACCTACCCACCTCAGCTACCTCCACCCGGCCCAATCCCTCATGGAGAGGAATGTCGGAACAATAGAATTGTCCTGGCCCCTCCCTGCCCCAGCCCCAAGCAGGTCCTGACAGGAGAACAAACGTGCACCTTGCACCTCTCAGCACAACCGCTGGTGCCCCTGAGACACATACCTCAATACCTGTGGCAGAGAGGGAGAGAGAAGGGAAGAGAAAATCTCACTCTATACGCCAATCAGCCTCTCTTTCTATACATTTCATCTATGATAGTACTGCTTTTATCCACCTGACTTCTGTTGTTTTCTTCCAAATATCTCACAATTATTTTCTTATATTGTCCTTCACCGTCTCTCTCTCTCGCTTTCTCTCCCACTCATGTCATGACATGCTGTAGCCTTGGCCTATGTGTTTGTTTGGTAGTTTGACACCTCCGTCAGAGCACAGTGTTGGTTCCCCTCTAGCTCTCCCCTGCTCTCCTTGGTCCTACACAGTGTTGGTTCCCCTCTAGCTCTCCCCTGCTCTCCTTGGTCCTACACAGTGTTGGTTCCCCTCTACTGTAGCTCTCCCCTGCTCTCCTTGGTCCTTCACTGGGGGTGAGCACTGTCTGTTTTCAGAAGCGTGACCACTCTATTCATTCCCTTTCTATGGCTTGAGGTTTCTTTTGAGGTGGCTGTTTGTTAGATTAGGGCAATGGGTCGCTGATAGTCCATTTATCAATGTATTAATCTATTAATCATTTCTCCCTGTCTATCCTTGTATTTATACTTGTCCATTCACTCCTTCAACAGAGAACAGAGGACAGAGAGGGTCTGTACTTGGGAAGAGTGACACAACCCCAACCTCATGTCTCATTGGAGAGGTGGGCAGGAAATGGTGTGTACCCCCTCAATGGGGTCATGTCCTGTCCTTGGGTAGAGCAGCTTGTATTTGTCCTGAGATGTGTAGTTGTGTGTGTGTGTGTGTGTGTGTGTGTGGTGGGGGGGGGTCACAGACAGATTAGGGACTGAAGGAGAACCAAAGGAGGGACAGAGTGAAAGAGCGAAAGACAGTAGTGTGTCCTTTCTCTCTACTTGGCACAGACACAGCTACAGCAGCCCATGACAGTGATCAGAACTGCATTACAACATGTTCTATTCCTCAACCAATACAACACATCTTTCGACCTCCTGCTTCCCCCCGCTCGCACGCTCTGACAAACCTTGACCATTTCATCATCTGTGTGTTTCATCGTTCCTCTCTTTCTCTCTCTATGTTCCCCCTTCTCTCTCTCTGTCTCTCCCCCTCTCTTTTTCATTCCACCTCTCCCTTTTCCCTTTCTCCCTCACTCCATAATGAGAAATGTTTCTAAAGCTGTTGGGTCTGCACTAAAGTCCAGTAAAGCTCCATTGTGTGCAGGTATGGTGAGTATTGGGCTTGTAACTATGTTAGTAGTAATTCTAACCCGGTGACAAAGCCCTCCTGGCTGGAACCTGATCCCAGTGACTCAGCCATCAAACCCCATTGAGTCAGTCCTGGCTAGCTCAAAAACACTAGTCTTTTTAGACATAGGCTGAACTCCGCTGTGACTTATTGATGTGCAGTGGTATACCCCCCACCTCCTTCACACATAGGTACATCACACACACATACAAACAGGCGTACACACACACACGCACGCATGCATGCACGCACGCACGCACACAGGAGAACACACACATACACACATATACATACACACAGGTATGCACACACAGACATGAACACAAACACACACACATACACGCACGCACACACACACACACACACACACACTTATACACATACACACAGGTATACACACACAGACATGAACACAAACACACACACACTGATGTGCGACCCCGCCCAGATGTTTTTTATCAGCGCTGCCGGATTGGTGCTGTTTATACAAGCCTGACAGCTCACTTCCTGTGTCCCAAACAGAGAGAGAGAGAGAGAGAGAGAGAGAGAGATTACTGCAGTAGAGGAGAGTTAAAAGAGGGGGACAGAAACAGAGAAGCCATCTCCCTCTCTGTGTAAAGTAGGTCAGCAGAACATGCTGCATTATCTAACCTGAACTGAACAAAACAGCTATCTCAACGAGATGTTTCTCTCTGTTTATCTGCATTATCTAACCTGAACTGAACAACACAGCTATCTCAACGAGATGTTTCTCTCTGTTTACCTGCCTTATCTAACCTGAACTGAACAACACAGCTATCTCAATGAGATGTTTCTCTCTATTTCCTGGTTCTGTTTCTCTCCCTCTATCCATCCTTCTGTATCTCTCTCATACTGACACACACACACACACACACACAGTGTGTTTCAGAAAAGAAGGCTGTATTGTGTGTCTGTCAGTAATGGTTCAGGAATGTCACATTAGTCAGGCGCTGCATGTGTGACTCGGACATAAAAACACACACCGACATCACAAACATGATCTCACACACACACACACACACACACACACACACACACTTAGAAAGACACCAGCATCTCCAGTGATCTCACTGCCTCAGAGCTACAGGGTAACAGGGTGCCTCCTACACAGACACAGACAATAGCCCAAATATGCCCCTCTGGCTGGCTGGCACAGCTTAGGTTTCATCGATGGAGAAAATAACACTGTTTTTTTACAAAAATTAATATAAAACTTGAGTCAGTACGCATGTGTATGCTCGCTGGGTGCCAGTGTGTGTGCGTGTGACAGACAGATGCTGTTGCCACCAGACACTCAGCCCAGCGGGGGTTCTATTACCTCTGACTGTTGAGTAAAATGTTTAGTTGGAGTCGTGTTAGGCCTACTGCCAAATTGGTTGACATGACAAGTGTGATTTTCAATACGACTGAAAAGAAATGAAGTGAACTCCATTACGTCATCCTCTACCACTCAACAAAACATGCACACCCACATGTGCACATACACAGAAGTTCCATCCATACAACCTACCCACCCACGCTCCTCTCTCTGCCCAGCTAACCTGACACCGTCGGGAGATCAAGCAGAGTTCAGTCCCCCCTGCCCTGGCTCTCTCTCTCTCTGACTCACCATCTGTGTAGACCCACTACACCAAACTCCCCCAAACTCACACTCACACATGCCCATAACCCTATAAAACACTGAAAAAAAAATCATACGCACACACGCACACCATCTATCCACTACACCAGACTTTGGGATCCTTTTCCAAGGTGGGGTGGCTCTATTTACATTACACACAAATGAGGGAACCTGAGCTCCTTCTGGCCCTGTTGTGGCCCTTCTCGCCCCCCAAAACACACACACATACACACCCCATCGCCAGTCCCAGCTATGGGTAGAAACACACCGTTACCTCAGAAAGACTGCATGGGTGAGGATGGCAGGGCATACTGCACACATACCCTACCCATGTGTGGGGGGTTAGTTAGGGGTTAACAGGCATAGGCTGAGGGATAGTCAGTCAGGGGTTTAGCCAGGATGTAGTATGAAAGGCTGGAGGCAGGGAAGGGGGTCAAATGGGCCATATGTGGGAGTGTACCAAGACCATGGGATAGCTGGGGTTAGACCCTGTAGCTGGGGTTATCAAATCAAATCAAATCAAAGTTTATTTGTCACGTGCGCCGAATACAACAGGTGTAGACCTTACAGTGAAATGCTTACTTACAAGCTCTAACCAATAGTGCAAAAAAGGTGTTAGGTGAACAATAGGTAAGTAAAGAAATAAAACAACAGTAAAAAGACAGGCTATAACAGTAGCGAGGCTACATACAGACACCGGTTAGTCAGGCTGATTGAGGTAGTATGTACATGTAGATATGGTTAAAGTGACTATGCATATATGATGAACAGAGAGTAGCAGTAGGGTAAAAGAGGGGTTAGCGGGTGGTGGGTGGCGGGACACAATGCAGATAGCCCGGTTAGCCAGTGTGCGGGAGCACTGGTTGGTCGGCCCAATTGAGGTACTATGTACATGAATGTATAGTTAAAGTGACTATGCATATATGATAAACAGAGAGTAGCAGCAACGTAAAAAGAGGGGTTGGGAGGCACATAATGCAAATAGTCCGGGTAGCCATTTGATTACCTGTTCAGGAGTTTTATGGCTTGGGGTTAAAAACTGTTGAGAAGCCTTTTTGTCCTAGACTTGGCACTCCGGTACCGCTTGCCATGCGGTAGTAGAGAGAACAGTCTATGACTGGGGTGGGTGGGGTCTTTGACAACTTTTAGGGCCTTCCTCTGACACCGCCTGGTGTAGAGGTCCTGGATGGCAGGCAGCTTAGCCCCAGTGATGTACTGGGCCGTACGCACAACCCTCTGTAGTGCCTTGCGGTCAGAGGCCGAGCAATTGCCGTACCAGGCAGTGATGCAACCATGCTCTCGATGTTGTAGCTGTAGAACCTTTTTGAGGATCTCAGGACCCATGCCAAATCTTTTTAGTTTCCTGAGGCTTTGTTGTGCCCTCTTCACAACTGTCTTGGTGTGTTTGGACCATTTTAGTTTGTTGTTGATGTGGACACCAAGGAACTTGAAGCTCTCAACCTGCAACCCCGTTGATGAGAATGGGGGCGTGCTCTGTCCTCCTTTTCCTGTAGTCCACAATCATCTCCTTAGTCTTGGTTACGTTGAGGGATAGTTATTATTCTGGCACCACCCGCCCAGGTCTCTGACCTCCTCCCTATAGGCTGTCTCATCCTTGTTGGTGATCAGGCCTACCACTGTCGTGTCGTCTGCAAACTTAATGATGGTGTTGGAGTCGTGCCTGGCCATGCAGTCGTGGGTGAACAGGGAGTACAGGAGGGGACTGAGCACACACCCCTGGGGAGCTCCAGTGTTGAGGATCAGCATGGCAGATGTGTTGCTACCTACCCTCACCACCTGGGGGCGACCCGTCAGGAAGTCCAGGATCCAGTTTCAGGGGGAGGTGTTTAGTCCCAGGAACCTTAGCTTAGTGATGAGCTTTGAGGGTACTATGGTGTTGACCGCTGAGTTGTTAGATGCTATAGCTGGGGTTAGACCCTATAGCTGTGGTTAGACCCTATAGCTGTGGTTAGACCCTATAGCTGTGGTTAGACCCTATAGCTGGGGTTAGACCCTATAACTGGGGTTAGACCCTATAGCTGGGGTTAGACCCTATAACTGGGGTTAGACCCTATAGCTGGGGTTAGACCCTATAGCTGGGGTTAGACTCTATAGCTGGGGTTAGATGCTATAACTGGGGTTACACCCTATAACTTGGGTTAGACCTTATAACTGGGGTTAGACCTTATAACTGGGGTTAGACCCTATAGCTGGGGTTAGACCCTATAACTGGGGTTAGACCCTATAGATGGGGTTATACTCTATAGCTGGGGTTACACCCTATAACTTGGGTTAGACCTTATAACTGGGGTTAGACCTTATAACTGGGGTTAGACCCTATAGCTGGGGTTAGACCCTATAACTGGGGTTAGACCCTATATCCGGGGTTATACCCTATAGCTGGGGTTAGTCCCTATAACTTGGCTTCAAACAGGGTCTAGCTTACAATGTCTAGGGGCAGTGATGGTAGAGCAGAATGCAGACACACTGTGATGGTAGAGCAGAATGCAGACACACTGTGATGGTAGAGCAGAATGCAGACACACTGTGATGGTAGAGCAGAATGCAGACACAATGTGATGGTAGAGCAGAATGCAGACACACTGTGATGGTAGAGCAGAATGCAGACACACTGTGATGGTAGAGCAGAATGCAGACACACTGTGATGGTAGAGCAGAATGCAGACACACTGTGATGGTAGAGCAGAATGCAGACACAATGTGGCTCTTGCGGCCAGGACCAGAGACTGCCTGGCTTATCCTACAGCCTGCAGCTTGAGTTGAGCTGGGGGTTAATGCTCTGCTGGGGTTTAGCCTAGCTGTGTCCAGCTGTATCCAGGCCTACAGCAGTACAGTGCAGTATGTGGGTCAGGAGGGCTTCTAAAACTCTGCTGATTTCAAGCTACCTCCTGCCTAGGGGCCAAGTATCTCTCAGCTGGAGCCAGGCACAGGTTTTCAAAAGATCATTGTCTCTCTTTGCTGGTCTCTCACTCTTTAATCTCCCACCCCAATAACTCAGACACACCTGTAGGATTGTCAAACATTTGCCTGACGACAGTACTTAGCACATTTGAACAGATTGTCGGGGGGTCTCTTTTGTGTTCAGAGAGCAAAGACATTGAAGTCGTCAGCCACTCAACCTTGTTAAAATACTCCAAACCAGAAGGTGGCAATAGCCTTGTTTGGCAATGCATGTGTGTGTGTGTTTGGCTTAGTTTTTGATATAGATTCAAATGTTAGCTAGCTAGCTGCACTAACGTTGCTATTTTGTAGAACTACCAAGATGGTCACAGCTCGAGAACTACCTAGCAAGATGTCGAAGAAACAATTGAATTCACCATAATCCCTACTGCCAGTGCCAGCCCATAGCCAAATGTTTAGCTTGCTAGCTAAGGTTAGCATATTCACTAGCTAGAACAACTTAGCTAGCTAGCTAAGGACACTGCAGTAACTTGGCAGCTAACAGGCAGCTGTTTTATGGAAACGAATCCATTGTGATTTAATTATAATGTCAATAGTAGCTACAGTATTAAAATAGCTTGGAGGGAAAATGTAGTGTTGTGTGCATTGCTTCTGTGTACTACTTAACTAGCTAACATCCTATAGCTTACATTGCATATGAAGTGTGACTGGCTCATGACATTTAACCATGTATTTACGGAGGAAATGCCCTCTTTTTTCCTTTTTGTTGTCACTCCAGTTGGCTTCCCCATGTGGGGTTTTGTGCTCTCTGATTGGCATCAAGTAGAAACGGCAGGTTCGTCGCTACCGGGTCAGCGCGCAGCAGGTACCACTTTTCTTATAGCAAGAGAAGGAACGGCTTCCCACTGTTACAAGTACCTATAGGCAGTTTATCAGCAGTGAGATTCTCGGTGTTTCATTCTTAACCTCTCACTCTTTCTCCCTCATCCAAACTGCTCTCTCTCTCTCTCTCTCTCTCTCCACCTGCAGTCAGTCCGTTCATGCACCCCTCCAGAACATGTGTTGTCCATGTGTTGTTGGCTCAGCAGCCACACACATGTGTATGTGCTCAAACACACACTGCCCTGTGTAATCTGTGCTGAAAGCCTGGCAGGTGTGTGCAGGTGTTCCATACATCCCTCGACACCAGGGACTCAAACATGTCTGCATTCTCACACACACTTGCATACAGACAGAGACAGACACATAGACACAGACAGAGACACCATAGAGAAACATACAGGGACATAGACAGAGACACAGACAAGGACACATACAGAGACACAGAGAGACAGAGACAGACACATAGACAGAGACACAGACAGAGACACAGACAGAGACATAGACAGAGAAACATACAGGGACATATACAGAGACACAGAGAGACAGAGACACAGAGACAGACACAGAGACACAGACAGGGACACATACAGAGACACAGACATAGACAGAGACACAGCCAGATACATAGACACAGACAGCGACACAGACAGATACAAAGACAGAGACATAGAGACACAGAGAGACAGAGACACAGACAGAGGCACAGAGACACAGAGAGACAGACACATAGACAGAGACACAGACAGAGAAACATACAGGGACATAGACAGAGACACAGAGAGACAGAGACACAGAGACAGACACATAGACAGAGACACAGACAGGGACACATACAGAGACACAGACATAGACACAGACAGAGACACAGCCAGATACATAGACACAGACAGCGACGCAGACAGATACAAAGACATAGAGAGACAGAGACACAGACTGAGACACAGACAGAGGCACAGAGAGACAGAGACACAGACAGAGACACAGAGCAGCACACTGACACAGAGATAGAGCATAACACAATTTACAATGACTAACTAAAGTACTATATCAACATTTATTACCCCTACCTACATGTACAAAGTACCTCTAAAGTACTATATCAACATTTATTACCCCTACCTACATGTACAAAGTACCTCGACTAACCTGTACACAATATACAATGACTAACTAAAGCACTATATCAACATCTATTACCCCTACCTACATGTACAAAGAACCTCTAAAGTACTATATCAACATTTATTACCCCTACCTACATGTACAAAGTACCTCTAAAGTACTATATCAACATGTATTACCCCTACCTACATGTACAAAGTACCTCTGAAGTACTATATCAACATGTATTACCCCTACCTACATGTACAAAGTACCTCTAAAGTACTATATCAACATCTATTACCCCTACCTACATGTACAAAGTACCTCTGAAGTACTATATCAACATGTATTACCCCTACCTACATGTACAAAGTACCTCTAAAGTACTATATCAACATCTATTACCCCTACCTACATGTACAAAGTACCTCTGAAGTACTATATCAACATGTATTACCCCTACCTACATGTACAAAGTACCTCTGAAGTACTATATCAACATGTATTACCCCTACCTACATGTACAAAGTACCTTTATTGTGTAACTTGTTTTTTTATTTACTAAATATTTTTCTTATATCTGCATTGTTGGTTAAGGGCTTGTAAGTAAGCATTTCACGGTAAGGTCTACACCTTGTATTATTGTATTGTATTCTTATTTTTATATATATATATATTTAAAAAATGTAACCTTTATTTAACTAGGCAAGTCAGTTAAGAACAAATTCTTATTTTACAACGACGGCCTACCCCAGCCAAACCGTAACCTGGACGACGCTGGGCCAATGTGACATTTTTTTTTTAAATGGTATGGTAACAACAGTACAATAGATGTATAGTTTTAGTTGCAAAATAATATTTGAACGGAGTGAAAAGGAATGGAAACCAGGTATTTGATACCATTCCACTAGTTCTGCACCAGCCATTAGCATGGGCCCATCCTCCCCAATGAAGTTGCCACCAACCTCCTCTGCCAATAACAGACCAAGAACAGATTTAAGACAAAGCTTTATTTACATATGGCAAGCAGTGGAAAGGACCATCTCTGCTGGTTTAGGAATCATATCAACACATCTCATGATAAATCACAAAGTCATTTGTAGTAGAGCATCATGTTCCTGACAAATTGGCAAGGATGGCACATACAAACTCTTTATAAAAAAATCTGGCCCAAAATTATTTGAGGCATTTATAAAAGTTTGATTTGAAAATGTTAAAGCGCAGATGTTTCAAATGGCTTTGGTTCAGTTACCTATTGGATATAGGATTTAGACTGCCTTTGGTTCAGTTACCTATTGGATATAGGACTTAGACTGCCTTTGGTTCAGTTACCTATTGGATATAGGACTTAGACTGCCTTTGGTTCAGTTACCTATTGGATATAGGACTTAGACTGCCTTTGGTTCGGTTACCTATTGGATATAGGACTTAGACTGCCTTTGGTTCAGTTACCTATTGGATATAGGACTTAGACTGCCTTTGGTTCAGTTACCTATTGGATATAGGACTTAGACTGCATTTGGTTCGGTTACCTATTGGATATAGGACTTAGACTGCCTTTGGTTCAGTTACCTATTGGATATAGGACTTAGACTGCCTTTGGTTCAGTTACCTATTGGATATAGGACTTAGACTGCCTTTGGTTCAGTTACCTATTGGATATAGGACTTAGACTGCATTTGGTTCGGTTACCTATTGGATATAGGACTTAGACTGCCTTTGGTTCAGTTACCTATTGGATATAGGACTTAGACTGCCTTTGGTCATTCTGATATGGTCAACTGACTTGTGATCAAAGCACACAAATCCCAATGGCTTGGTTCTAGTAAATGTTATATAGGTGAGGAGTGTGGTGGGGAGGTGTAATGGAGGAAAAGGTGCCAGGTGAGGATTAGAGGGGTGAGGGAAAAATATTGAGAACTTGGGGGGGTGGGGGGGGGGTAGTCAGGGATAAGTGGATAGGGTCTGGAAGAGATGGACTAGGAGGTGTGAGGGAGAGGAAGGAGGTAAAAACAGAGGGATGAAGAGGTTGTGATGGGAAGGAGGTGAGGAGATAAGGGAGAAGGAGTGAGGGGATGAAGGGTGAGGAGGGAGAAGAGATGAGGGTCAACTGTTGAGGTCAGAGCTAACACATATCTCAGTACTCTGCCTCCACAGAACACCATACAGACAGCTGTCCACACACACACCTGTCCCAATACATGTATGCTGTGTATGTGGACTATGAGAGACGACATTCACTTTCTACACACACGCCAGCAGCTGCACTATGGTCACAGTCCCGGACCAGCCGGCACCGAGGGGTATGCTGGGAATTAACTACATGTCCAGCTGTTCCCTCCACACACATATTAATTTGATTGACCTCACAGTCAACATCAAGTCTCTATGCATAACAACAATATGAAAAACATTTACTTGTTTTCAATTGTCAAGTGTTTTTTTTACAAATGGAAGGCACTTCGGAATTCAAAAGAGTTCACTTATAGGCAACACCCTCCCATCCCTGTCCTTCAGGCCACGAGGTTGCTCAATGGGGGTGCCTAATACCCCTCCAAATTGATGGATGACAGTGTTTGGGGATCCATCCCCCTCCTAAACATTGTCTGAGTGGTCCTAGGTCTTTCAACCCACTACAGTCGGTTCCTACTTTCACCCAGAGCAACTTACATTCTGTATCGCAGTAAACATCCCTTATGGGGAATAGATCAACCGTGGCATCTTCGGCCAGACGTTCTGAGCCGCTGGGTCAGTGTGTGTCTAGGAGGCAGGGCAGCAGCCGGAGGCCGTGTGTTTGTGTAGCAGGGACATGCGGCTGAAGGTGCGAGAGCAGGAACCACACTGGTACTTCTTCACCTCAGAGTGGGTCTGCATGTGGGCCCGCAGGTTGGAGCGATCCGCAAATGCACGGTTACAGTGTTGGCAGGAGAACGGGCGCTCACCTGAAAGGGAGAGAGACAGATGTTAGGAGACTTGTCTTGATAAAGATTGTGTAACCAAAACATCAACGATGTGCAATCCCCTTTGCTGACTCAAGCCTTTGATTGACTTCTTTCCTCACATAAACACAGAGATAAGATAGTGTCACAAGGAGCAATAACATGTGTTTACACCTCAGGGGACATTAATGAATATCAATGCCTAGCTAATCCCTAAGCTTCAACCAGTTTGAACTGGAAATGTCAACCTACCAGACCCCCACAGAAAAAGGGGTTTATTAGTCACATGCACAGAGTCGCAGATGTAATTGCAGGGTACAGTGACATTCTTAAGCTCCAACAGTGCAGGTCCAAGAGAAGTGAGTGAAACAATAAAAATAGTGAAATAAATAAGTGTTATTACTATGTAATTACAACTCTCCAACAGTGTAGGAAAGACCCCTATAACAATCCTAGTGCCATATAAATGTAGAGGGTAAGACTCACCAGTGTGCGTGCGGATGTGTCCTCTGAGCAGCCAGGGTCTGGAGAAGGCCTTTCCACAGGTGGTGCAGACACAGGGCAGGGTATGTGAGCGGATGTGCATCTTCAGAGCCCCCAGGCTGGTGTACTCCTTTGGGCAGTTTTTGCAGTGGAAGGCTGGTCGAGGCAAGGCCTCGCTGGGTATGGAACTGATCTCGCTGCCCCTGGGGCAGTGGGTGAGCTGGTGCCTGGAGAGGCCTGAGGGGCTGCTATAGGTCTTGCTGCAGTGGAGGCAGTGGTAGATGTGGTGGGGGTACAGGGCTGGGGGGGTCTGATGTGCGCCCTGCCTCCTCCTCATCCTCCCCACTGCTACTGGAGGGGGAGCTGCTGAGGTCCAGAGGACCCGTGAGGGACACAGGGGACACAGGGGAGAGAGGTGCTGGGAGTGTGTCCATGTTGAAGAGCAGGGCGGTGGGGAAGTAGGTCAGCACGGAGCTGTTGCCCCTCATCGGGAGCTCAGCAAGAGGATAGCACTCTGGGATGACTGCTGGGAGAGGGGGGAGAGATGTTTTAAATGTTTAGAGAGAGCTGGAGGGGGTGAGAGTCAGTTAAATCTAATTACACAGGTAACTTGTTTTCCTTCTCAGTGTCTTGTTACAGTCAAACTCAAGTGTTCCATGCAGTCCTGTTCCAACCATATGACTCGATTAGCAAACTTCCCAATTCACCATAGGCACCGCACCATAGGCCACAAAGAGATGGGACACAACTCTTTCACACACACACTTAAATGCACCAATAGAAAATGTGAACCCTTTCCTGTTAAGCGTCTTGTGCACCTTGTTACACACTAGGTGCCAAGGTTGACACAACCGTATTCACAAACTAGCCTCTCTGGCTCCGACTTAATATTGTAAATGGAAATCCGGAAAACTCAAATAAATATAATATGTTGGAATTCATTACATTATCATACATTTAGCAAATTCGTAACATACATACGAAATGGATGATGACGTCCACGTAACATACTATTTTAAGTATCCCAGATTTACTTTTACTATGTTACATCTACTCCTGAGTCCAGGTTGCAGCAGCGCTATTTCCGCAGTTTATTGACACCGGATCGCAAAAACACTGGAGGGAACGTGATCCCGACTGTTAAACGGCTTCATGAGGATGTATCAACGGAAAACAGTCTATTTTTTTAGTTGAGCGCTCACCAAGGTGAATTCATGATATCGAACCGTTATGGGGTGCACTTCGGGTGCACTTGCTGTTAGGATACACTACTTAAAATCTAGGCTAACCTCGATTAAAATATACATGTGTTCTCATAGTCATTTGAACAAAAATAGCTCACAACTAGCTCACGACGTTTTGATTTAAACAATTTACCATTCTGGCTTTCCAACTCGCTGTAATTCGGCCTCTTGTTGGTGAAATACTTCTTGACAAGGAATGACCGAGGCATCTTTGCACGCCTGGAATATTTCTGTTTTTGCAGATGAAAAATTACTTCTGCTCTTTCCTTGCAGGGTGGTGCCCGTCTCCCAAACCTCCCAGGGAAGAAATCACAGCGTTCCAAGACACTTCACTATGCACCACTCAATGTTGCACACAGAAGCTGTCCACTCCAAAAGTCCAAAGATACTTTCTTGTTTCCAAAGAGGCGCGGTTGTTGATAAAATGATGATTCAATCGATCACCAGATAAAAGATAAGTTGGAGCTGGGAGTCTGTCCCCTGATATAGCAGCTGAGGGGGAAGAGGGGGTGGGCAAGGATATCCCCGCCTCAAGACACACCCGCCCCAAAATACGCGCCACTAGGATCCTTGCTGACCGCAGGTGCCCGATCGGTGATGGACGCACTTGGCTTGCAGACCAGAATCTATTCATATTACAATCCAAAATTGCTAAATGATTGCAGACGAAGCGCATTCCGAAGAAGATTGTGCAAATACTTAAATGTCCTGTTGTCACCTGTCTGCACGGGTGCGCACAGCCACTGATGATGACTAATTCAACGAAACAACAAACGAAAAACAACAAACGAAAAAAATATTTAGCAGAATTTACGTTTAAAACAGTATTATAGAATGCATACACTGTTTCCTATTTATTTCCTTTTTTAAAAAATCGCTAATTACCCTCAACATATTGTATTTATTTAAAAATAATAGACAGGCCTAATTGAATCAGAATGTTATCTTCAAAACACCGTTTATAAACCCACATCTCAGGTGACATTCCATGTACCCTGCCTAATAGAAATGGGCCTAGAATAAACGCTGTTACTCAGATGATTGCTCCTAAGTGAAACTGGAGCGTCCTCTGTTGGAACAAAGCAACACAGCCACCGAAACTATAATGTGTGACACTGAACACTATTAGTTCAACAACAAATTCAGATGTAGGCCAACTTTTTATATAGTCAATTCTGCACAACTGCGTGTTTTTACGGAGCCATTGAGGGGGTATGGGGCTGTGTGTTATAGCCTATGCCACGTCAACTGTGCTTTGGTTAAAAATGGACTCCAACCTCCCTGAATTATCCACTTACAATGGCAGCATTTACGCGCACACAGGCAAGGAGACATTTGTATTAACGCACTGCAGACAAGCGCACGGTTCTCCTCTTTCCACACAAAGAAGCGTGCTCTTCATTCATGCTCTCCACTGCAGGAGCTCCGCGGGAAACCACCCGACTGCATGAAAAGAGGCGCTGTTCTCTCGCATGTGTTCGCAGTGGGACCGGGAGGGAAATTAACCGAGCCGACAGGAACAATATGACGCCGTAAAACCTCGCTAAAGTGCCCAAGGTGCCATGAAATTCACTGACCGGGTCAACCCCCAGAAGAGGTTACACACAGAGACACTGTTTGACACTTCTGTGTGCCATATATTTAATTGGTTTGTGTCAGGGTGTTGCCTAAGTCAAACTTTGTAAAACAAAAACGGTTTAAGGCAACAGTTAAACATATAAATAAAATTAGGCCTGTAATTCAATGTAGTTTAGGCCTTGTTAGTTAGTAGGTTAGACATCCACAGCTACCTAGGCCGGATAGAACCAGATAACTGGTGGTGTTGAGGTGCCAGTCGCCCTGTCCATTAGGCGTGAATGTAACGGTTCTAAGTGGCCGTGTTTAACATAACGAAAGGGGGGCCAAATGGCATATGCCATCTTACGCCGAGTGAAGGGGTGAGGGGTGTACACCTGTCTATAGACGGCATTGTTCTGGAACCCAGGAATGTCACCGCAACAGCATATGCCTGATGGTTCACACGTCGTTAGCGCGCTTGTTCACACCGACTCCGTGCAGACTGGGGGTCATGGGGGGGGGTGGGGGGGGGGGGGGCAAGGCCGCTCTAAAAGCTAATAGCGTAGACACAAGAAAGTAGTAGAACTATACATCATTCAAATATGACCATTGTAGGTACTTATGTGAAGGTACTATTATCCATAGTGTGCCACACAGAAGCTGCGCTTTTGTGTCAATCAAGTGTACTTTAGGTCACTTTAGGTTTTTTGCCTTTGTTTTTCAGGTGGAGCTTTTGGGTGCTTTGTAGGCCTATAGTGTGTGTGTTTGTGTTTTTGTGTGTGTGCATAGCCTATGTGGTGGTGGGGGAGGTGTCTTGCTTTCTACTATCTTGCTTTTAGGAGTTTATCCTTTAGGTCTTTATCCTTATGGTAGCCTATATTGTTTACTTTAATCTGACATCATTAGCAGGTAACTTATTTGCTAAATCAAATCAAATTGTATTGTATTTGTCACATGCTCAGAATATTGTGTCGTGTTGTCCTGGTGACATTGACCTGGTGACATAGAGCGAGAGGGAGCAGGTTAAATGTGAAAAACTCTCAGTTAAGAACAGATGTCTTCCACTTGTGGCCTGAGGGGGTTATCAGCCTCTCTTCATCCACTCTTTAGTCTTTCTTCATCCTCTCTTCAGCCTTTCTTCATCCTCTCTTCATCCTCTCTTTAGTCTTTCTTCATCCTCTCTTCATCCTCTCTTCAGCCTTTCTTCATCCACTCTTTAGTCTCTCTTCATCCTCTCTTCAGCCTCTCTTCATCCACTCTTTAGTCTCTCTTCATCCACTCTTTAGTCTTTCTTCATCCTCTCTTCATCCTCTCTTCAGCCTTTCTTCATCCTCTCTTCATCCTCTCTTTAGTCTCTCTTCAGCCTCTCTTCAGCCTCTCTCCATCCACTCTTTAGTCTCTCTTCAGCTTCTCTTCAGCCTCTCTTCATCCACTCTTTAGTCTCTCTTCATCCTCTCTTCATCCACTCTTTAGTCTCTCTTCATCCTCTCTTCAGCCTCTCTTCATCCACTCTTTAGTCTCTCTTCATCCACTCTTTAGTCTTTCTTCATCCTCTCTTCATCCTCTCTTCAGCCTTTCTTCATCCTCTCTTCATCCTCTCTTTAGTCTCTCTTCAGCCTCTCTTCAGCCTCTCTCCATCCACTCTTTAGTCTCTCTTCAGCTTCTCTTCAGCCTCTCTTCATCCACTCTTTAGTCTCTCTTCATCCTCTCTTCATCCACTCTTTAGTCTCTCTTCAGCCTCTCTTCAGCCTTTCTTCAGCCTCTCTTCATCCACTTTTTAGTCTCTCTTCAGCCTCTCTTCAGCCTTTCTTCAGCCTCTCTTCATCCACTCTTTAGTCTCTCTTCAGCCTCTCTTCATCCACTCTTTAGTCTCTCTTCAGCCTCTCTTCATCCACTGTTTAGTCTCTCTTCAGCCTCTCTTCAGCCTTTCTTCATCCTCTCTTCATCCGCTCTTTAGTCTCTCTTCAGCCTCTCTTCAGCCTCTCTCCATCCACTCTTTAGTCTCTCTTCAGCTTCTCTTCAGCCTCTCTTCATCCACTCTTTAGTCTCTCTTCATCCACTCTTTAGTCTCTCTTCAGCCTCTCTTCAGCCTTTCTTCAGCCTCTCTTCATCCACTTTTTAGTCTCTCTTCAGCCTCTCTTCAGCCTTTCTTCAGCCTCTCTTCATCCACTCTTTAGTCTCTCTTCAGCCTCTCTTCATCCACTCTTTAGTCTCTCTTCAGCCTCTCTTCATCCACTCTTTAGTCTCCCTTCAGCCTCTCTTCATCCACTCTTTAGTCTCTCTTCAGCCTCTCTTCATCCACTGTTTAGTCTCTCTTCAGCCTCTCTTCAGCCTTTCTTCAGCCTCTCTTCATCCACTGTTTAGTCTCTCTTCAGCTTCTCTTCAGTCTCTCTTCATCCTCTCTTCATCCACTCTTTAGTCTCTCTTCACCCTCTCTTCAGCCTTTCTTCAGCCTCTCTTCATCCACTGTTTAGTCTCTCTTCAGCTTCTCTTCAGCTTCTCTTCAGTCTCTCTTCATCCTCTCTTCAGCTTCTCTTCTCTATCAACGCCACATTCAACAATTTTACTTAGTTACAGTTCATATAAAGAAATCATTCAATTGAAATAAATAAATTAGGCCCTAATCTATGGATTTCACATGACTTGTCAGGGGTGCAGCAGCCATGGGTGGGCCTGGGAGGGCATAGGCCCACCCACTTGGCAGCCAGGCCCACCCATTGGTGAGCCAGGTCCAGCCAATCAGAATGAGTTTTTCCCCACAAATTGACTTTATTGCAGACAGAAATACTCATCAGCACACCCCCAGACGATCCCACAGGTGAAGAACCCGGTTGTGGATGTCCCGGGTTGGCATGGTTACACGTGGTCTGCGGTTGTGAGGCCAGTTGGACGTACTGCCAAATGCTCTGAAATGACGTTGGAGGCAGCTTACGGACATTCCTGTAGTCAGCATGCCAATTGCACGCTCCCTTGAAATGTAAGACATCTGTGACATTGTGTTGTAAAACTGCACATTTTTAAAGTGGCCTTTTTATTGTCCCCAGAATAAGGTGCACCTGTGTAACGATCATGCTGTTTAATCAGTTTTTGATATGTCACACCTTTCAGGTGGATGGATTATCTTGGCAAAGGAGAAATGCTCACAAACAGGGATATAAACAAATGTATGCACCAAATTTGAGAGAAATACGCTTTTTGTGTGTATGAAACGTTTCAGGGATTTTATTTATTTCAGCTCATGAAACATGAGACTAGCACTTCACATGTTGTGTTTATATTTTTGTTCAGTGTAGATAGGGAACGAAGGCGAAACAGAGGGATAGAGAGGAAACAGAGAGAGCTACTCCTGGTATGCCTTCTCCCTGTACAAGACACTAAAACACTAAATACATGACCAATCATTATGAACATCCACGGTCAGGCCTCCTTGTTACAGTTGATGATTGATTGCAGTGGGAACCATTATGTTTAAAAGATTAGGATGTATGGAGAAAAATTGTGTATTAAATTGAAAAGAAACAGATGGTGATCGTGATGCTCCACGGATTGGATCTTATTACTAACGTTCCGGTCTAACAAACGACCAATCATCAACCTTGATGCAACCTTCGCCATGATGGAACATCAAGAGCTGAGTTCCTTTTCCATTTAGAATCTAGAGAGTCATACAGATGCACAACAAAACAAGATGAACTTGTTATTTTCCATGAATAAGTCAAATAGGGTACCTACATTGGGTTCTTAGACAGGGCACAATGAGATCAGGGTTTTCAATTAAAATGTCCACTCATTTTCTTTTACAGTATAATAATAATAATTTGCCCCCCCCCCTTATGCAGAGCTGACATGACAGACAGACATATGACTATGCATTGAGTGTAAAAAACATTAGGAACACCTGCTCTTTCCATGACATAGACTGACCAGGTGAAAGCTATAATCCCTTATTGATGTCACCTGTTAAATCCACTTAAATCAGTGTAGATGAAGGGGAGGATCCAGGTTAAAGAAATATTTCCAAGCCTTGAGACAATTGAGAAATACATTGTGTACAGTGGGGCAAAAAAGTATTTAGTCAGCCACCAATTGTGCAAGTTCTCCCACTTAAAAAGATGAGAGAGGCCTGTATTTTCATCATAGGTACACTTCAACTATGACAGACAAAATGAGAAAAAAAATCCAGAAAATCACATTGTAGGATTTTTAATGAATTTATTTGCAAATTATGGTGGAAAATAAGTATTTGGTCAATAACAAAAGTTTATCTCAATACTTTGTTATATACCCTTTGTTGGCAATGACAGAGGTCAAACGTTTTCTGTAAGTCTTCACAAGGTTTTCTCACACTGTTGCTGGTATTTTGGCCCATTCCTCCATGCAGATCTCCTCTAGAGCAGTGATGTTTTGGGGGTGTTGCTGGGCAACACAGACTTTCAACTCCCTCCAAAGATTTTCTATGGGGTTGAGATCTGGAGACTGGCTAGGCCACTCCAGGACCTTGAAATGCTTCTTACGAAGCCACTCCTTCGTTGCCCGGGCGGTGTGTTTGGGATCATTATCATGCTGAAAGACCCAGCCACGTTTCATCTTCAATGCCCTTGCTGATGGTAGGCTTTGTTACTTTGGTCCCAGCTCTCTGCAGGTCATTCACTAGGTCCCTCCGTGTGGTTCTGGGATTTTTGCTCACCGTTCTTGTGATCATTTTGACCCCACGAGGTGAGATCTTGCATGGAGCCCCAGATCGAGGGAGATTATCAGTGGTCTTGTATGTCTTCCATTTCCTAATAATTGCTCCCACAGTTGATTTCTTCAAACCAAGCTGCTTACCTATTGCAGATTCAGTCTTCCCAGCCTGGGGCAGGTCTACAATTTTGTTTCTGGTGTCCTTTGACAGCTCTTTGGTCTTGGCCATAGTGTAATTTGGAGTGTTTGAGGTTGTGGACAGGTGTCTTTTATACTGATAACAAGTTCAAACAGGTGCCATTAATACAGGTAACGAGTGGAGGACAGAGGAGCCTCTTAAAGAAGAGGTTACAGGTCTGTGAGAGCCAGCAATCTTGCTTGTTTGTAGGTGACCAAATACGTATTTTCCACCATAATTTGCAAATAAATTCATTATAAATTGTCGGTCATAGTTGAAGTGTACCTATGGTGAAAATTACAGGCCTCTCTCATCTTTTTAAGTGGGAGAACTTGCACAATTGGTGGCTGACTAAATACTTTTTGCCCCACTGTATGTGTGCCATTCAGAGGGTGAATGGGCAAGGCACATTTAAACCGAGGTATGGTGGTGGGTGCCAGGCGCACCGGTTTGAATGTGTCAAGAACTGCAACGCTGTTGGGTTTTTCCACACTCAACAGTTTCCCTTGTGTACCAATAATGGTTCAACACCCAAAGGAAATCCAGCCAGTTGACACAACTGTGGGAAACATTGGATTCAACATAAGCGAGCATCCCTGTGGAACGCTTTCGACACCTTGTAAAGTCCATGCCTCAGTAAATTGAGGCTGTTCTGAGGCCAAAAGGGAGTGCAATTTAATATTAGGAAGGTTTTCCTAATGTTTTATACACTCACTGTATTTCCATGTAGTGTTTTATTTTAATCAGTGTGCTCTAAAGTGCTGTTTTAGTCCATTGTTCAGCTACAGTAATAGCCCTGCAATGTGAATGTTCCTATTAGCATGTTAATAGTCTGACTTTCTGTGTTTTGCATTTAAAGACATGCATTTCCAATCACATGTTAACGTGGCAATAGCTCTATTTCTTTGATCAGAAATGATTTGGGGGTAATGAACAACATATATGGTAAACCAAACCAGCTTTTAGCTTGAAGCTAATCTATGGCAACTCCTGATGAACGTAATAGCTTTGGACTGTCATGAATGCATGCATTGACTGAAGCATTCATATCCAATGCAAATCAAAATGCAATATACTGAAATGTAGTTTGGACTATATGCACACCTATAAGAAGTCAATAGTACTTTCAATATTTGCATGGGGGAAAAAATGACTTCACTAACATTTTTCTTGAAACGCTAAAGTTTTCCAAAGGTAACGCTTATAGGACAGCTCCTCCGTGGTCTGTGTAGAAGTGTAGGGGGTTGATGAGGGCCTATCCACCCTGATTAGAGTGTTGATGATTCGGTCGTTACCACTCACCTTTGTATTGTGTTGTAGAGTAGAGCCATTCCGATGCCTTCCTGCCGTATGGTGTGTCTCTCTCTGTGTGTCTGTGTGTGTGGGGGTGGGGTGGGGGGTTTACCCCAGGACTCAATTACTTGATTAGATAAAGCCATATGTACTGTATGGTTGGAGAAATGTGTAAAAGCTTCTGTGTTATATCTACAGTGTCTCATCCCCTGTTCAGGAGATTCACTAAGAGAGTGTATCTTTTGAACGACCATTGTCTCCTTTGCCTCGAACAAGAAACAACATTTAGTAGCCATGGCAATGCAAAGCCACTTGACACAAGTTGACATTGGTGATCAAAATATATTGTTATTCCATTGTTATATTACAATGTTACGTCAAAGTGTTGACTAGAGGAAGAGAGAGAGAGAGAGAGACGGAGAGAGAGAGAGAGAGAGAGAGAGAGACAGAGAGAGACGGAGAGAGAGAGAGAGAGAGACAGAGAGAGAGAGAGAGAGAGACGGAGACGGAGAGAGAGAGAGAGAGAGACGGAGAGAGAGAGAGAGAGAGAGAGAGAGACGGAGAGAGAGAGAGAGACGGAGAGAGAGAGAGAGAGAGAGAGAGTGGGTGAGAGAGAGAGAGAGAGAGAGAGAGAGAGGGAGAGAGAGAGAGAGTGGGTGAGAGAGAGAGAGAGAGAGAGAGAGAGAGAGAGAGTGAGAGAATCCAATTTTGATAAACTCCCATATCTATTGGGTGAAACACCACAATGTGAAATCACAGCAGCAAGATTTGTGACCTGTTGCCAGAAGAAAAGGGCAACCAGTGAAGAATAAACAACATTGTAAATACAACCCATATTTATGCTTATTTATTTTCACTACAACACTGTACATAGACATATTATGACATTTAAAATGTCTTTATTCTTTTGGAACTTTTGTGAGTATAATGTTTACTGTTAAATTTGTATTGGTTATTTAACTTTTGTTTATTATCTATTTCACTTGGTTTGGCAATGTAAATATATGTTTCCCATGCCAATAAAGCCCTTAAATTGGAATTGAAATTGAAGAGATAAATAGAGAGAGAGAGAGAGAGACGGAGACGGAGAGAGAGAGAGAGAGAGAGAGCTGAGCTGCCTGGTGTTCCGGGGCTTGCTGACCTAGCAGGGGGAGATAAGGTGTCTTTGAGGAATGTAAAGACGAGCCATATGGACACACTCACTCGGCAGGCAGCCCTAAATCACCACTGCAGTCAGTGGATTAGTCTTTTAGCACCCCTACTCAAACTAAGCTCATTACCTGTGTGTCACTTCACTGTTCCCCATGGGGTTAAACTGTAGTGTGTGTTTGCATGCATGTGTGTGAGGAGAGAGGGTCACCTTTTAGGCGATTTGGGGGCTCTGTCTCCCTCTGTACCTATAGCAGCATGCTATATTGGGTGTCTGAGTTTGTTTGACAAACAGTTGACCAATTCACGGTAAAGGCCTACATCTGTTGTATTTTTTATTTGATTTTTTTATTCTATTTTTATTTAAATAGGCAAGTCCAATTCTTATTTACAATGACTGCCTAGGAACAGTGGGTTAACTTGTTCAGGGGTAGAACAACAGATTTTTACCTTGTCAGCTCCAGGATTCAATCTAGCAACATTTCGGTTACTGGCTCAATGCTCTAACCACTAGGCTACCTGCCGCCCCAGGTAGCCTAGTGTATTCGGCGCATGTGACAAATAAAATGCAATTTGATTGAGACACACTTGAAGTTTTTCCACATTTTCTAAAGCCTCATCCTATATGTAATGTGCTTATTTCTAATATGTTCAGGAAAATCACCACAACGTCAACACAGACAGAGCAAGCAGACACAGAGGAGAAAACGGCAGGAATGCATTTCTTACAGAGAATGACATGCCACTGTTACATAATGACAAACAAATGAAATATACCAGTTGATACATTTTTTTAAAACAGTGGAAGAGGTATTTCAGCAACACAGCACAAGGCAACATCCATCTCTTGTATTTGTGTAAGGAGATCCAATCTGCATGTGAATGACTTTGTACACCACTCACTCACTCACTCACTCACTCACTCACTCACTCACTCACTCAATTATTGAGGTAGTCTCTAGTATCACTCCAGAATGGTCTGGTATATTTTGCTGGGAACAAACACAAAAAAGATTGAAACGCTATTAGCGCGCACCGCTAACTAAGCTAGCCGTTTCACCTCCGTTACATGTGTGTGTGTGTGTGAGTGAGATAAAGATAAAGAGAGAGAGAGAGAGAGAAAGACAGACCGACAGTGAGAGAACTACAGACATCATGGATCACACTTATGTACTGTCATGGTAACAACTGATCTGCGTGGCTATGGGGGTGGACTAAGGACAGTGTGCGTGTGTCCTTCGTGGCATCTCCCTGTAATAGAACGGATGTGGGCACATCCTGGAAAAGCTTTGTACAGAGCCGCAGGGTTTGGGTCAGTCAGTCAGAAAGCAAACACTTATTATTCTCTCTATAGAAAATATTGTTGTTTTTTCGTGCTTTGATTATTGGTTATTGCTAATCCATATCTGCATTGAGCTCAGCATAAAACATGTTGTTTTGCATATCACTGAGGAGAAAAGTAGTACCATTATTTAAACAGGTAAGTCAATTGAGAACCAATTTTGCCTCAGTAAGTGGTGTATTTTTTCTACCATTTAATTCTTTGTTGCAGACCCGTGTGTTGCTCTACTGTGATGTACAAACAGACACAGAGGATGACATTGACAGAGAACATCTGTTCATAGATGAAGACTTTATATTATCTATTCGCCTGTTGATCCACTTACTCCTTGATTCACTTCCTCATTTATCCTACAATATTTTCTAACATGGAGGACTTGGAAACCATGGAAACCTTCAACCATAATTGTTTTAGGTTCGCAACAGATTTCGGTCAGGTTCTCAACATCTCCTTTATGTTACTTCTGTCCGTTACAATAACGTTGTGTAACGCGGTCAGTCTTACCATCTTCCTGGGCTCCCACCGTTTCCGGACCCCCCAGGGGTACCTGTAGGCCTCTCGGGCTACAGAGGACCTAGCAGTGGCGGTACTGCAGGTGTGTAGGTCTACTAACATTCTGATTCAGGTCATATCATGTTCTAATGTTCTGATATACTATTGGTCCAACATGCCGATGTTCTATTAACCAGTCTGATGTTCTTTTCTTCATTTGTTCTATCATTCTGTGATCCCCGGCTGGTTCTCGTCCACAGAACCACAGCCACAGGGGTTTGGTCCCTGTTTCCTGATAGGACCCATATTCGCTGGGTGTACGTTAGTTTCAGTGACCACCATCTTCCTGCTGTCAGTGGAGAGGGGTATAACGGTGCTGAAACCCCTGCATAGGAACCTGGTGGTGACCAGAGGGAGGACTCTGTGACTGATCGCCCTCTTCTGGCTGTTCTGCTTCCTTCTGTCTGTCTCCCCTCTGATAATATCAGTCTGGAGTACAACCTCTGCAGCAAGATGTGTAACTATGCCCTCTCACCAGGAGGGAGGCAATGTTATCAAGAACATAAGGTTAGTACAGGAGGCTGAGTTGGATTTGTCTTCTGTTTGTTTGTCTGTTTGCTCTCTCTCTCTCTCTCTATCTCCACCTCTCTCTCTCTCTCTCTCCCTCCCTCCAATTCAATTCAATTCAAGGGGCTTTATAGGCATGGGAAACATATGTTAACATTGCCAAAGCAATAAACAATAAACATGAACAGTAAACACAACACTCCAAAAGAATAAAAACATTACAAATGTCATATTATGTCTATATACAGTGTTGTAACAATGTGCAAATGGTTCAAGTACAAAAGGAAAAATAAATAAACATAAATATGGGTTGTATTTACAATGGTGTTTGTCCTTCGCTGGTTACCCTTAACTTGTGGCAACAGTACACAAATCTTGCTGCTGTGATGGCACACTGTGATATTTCACCCAGTAGACATGGGAGTTTATCAAAATTGGGTTTGTTTTTCAAATTCTTTGTGGATCTTTGTAATCTGAGGGAAATATGTGTCTCTAATATGGTCATACATTTGGCAGGAGGTTAGGAAGTGCAGCTCAGTTTCCACCTCATTTTGTGGGCAGTGTGTACATAGCCTGTCTTCTCTTGAGAGCCAGGTCTGCCTCCAGTTGCTATGCTCACTGAGTCTGTACATGGTCAAAGCTTTCTTTAAGTTTGGGTCAGTCACACTGGTCAGGTATTCTGCCACTGTGTACTGTCTGTTTAGGGCCAAATAGCATTCTAGTTTGCTCATTTTTTTGGTCAATCTTTACAATGTGTCAAGTAATTCTCTTTTTGTTTTCTCATGGTTTGGTTGGGTCTAATTGTGTTGCTGTCCTGTGGCTCTGTGTATGTTTGTGAACAGAGCCCCAGGACCAGCTTGCTTAGGGGACTCTTCTCCAGGTTAATTTCTCTGTAGATGGCTTTGTTATGGAAGGTTTGGGAATCGCTGCCTTTTAGGTGGTTGTAGAATTTAATGGCTCTTTTCTGGATTTTGGTCGTTAGCGGGTATCGGCCTAATTATGCTCTGCATTAATTTTTTGGTGTTTTACGTTGTACACAGAGGATATTTTTGCATAATTCTGCATGCAGAGTCTCAATTTGGTGTTTGTCCCATTTTGTGAATTCTTGTTTGGTGAGCGGACCCCAGACCTCACAACCATATAGGCAATGGGTTCTACAGAGACGCTACCTCTGGTAAGACAAGGGGAGGGTGTGTGTGTCTATTTGTCAATAACAGCTGGTGCGCGATGTCTAATATTAAAGAAGGCTCAAGGTATTGCTCGCTTGAGGTAGAGTACCTTATGATAAGCTGTAGACTACACTATCTACCAAGAGAGTTCTCATCTATATTATTCGTAGCCGTCTATTTACCACCACAGAACCAATGCTCAACCATCTCTATAAGGCCATACGCAAAGAAGACAATGCTCACTCAGAAGCGGAGCTCCTAGTGGCCGGGGACTTTAATGCAGGCAAACTTAAATCAGTTTTACCACATTTTTACCAGCATGTCACATGTGCAACCAGAGAAACAAAATCCTAGATCATCTTTACTCCACAAACAGAGATGCATACAAAGCTCTCCACGCCCTCCATTTGGCAAATCTGACCATAATTCTATCCTCCCGATTCCTGATTACAAGCAAAAGCTAAAGCTGAAAATACCAGTAACTCGCTCAATACGGAAGTGGTCAGATGACGCAGATGCTAATCTACAGGACTGTTTTGCTAGCACAGACTGGAATATGTTGCGGGATTCATCCAATGGCTTTGAGGAATACACCACCTCAGTCATCGGCTTCATCAATAAGTGCATCGACAACGTCATCCCCACAGTGACTGTATGTACATGTCCCAACCAGAAGCCATGGAAGACAGGCAACAACCCCATCGAGCTAAAGGCTAGAGTTGACGCTTTTAAGGAGTGGGAGACTAATCCAGACGCTAAAAAGAAGTCCCGCTATGCCCTCAGACGAACCATCAAACAAGCAAAGCGTCAATACAGGATTAAGATTGAATCCTACTACACCGGCTCTGACGCTCCTCGGATGTGGCAGGGCTTGAAAACTATAACGGACTACAAAGGGAAACCCAGACGTGAGCTGCCCAGTGAAGCGAGCCTACCAGATGAGCTAAATGCCTTTTGTGCTCGCTCCGAGGCAAGCAACACTGAAGTATGCACGAGAGCACCAGCTGTTCTGGATGACTGTGTGATAACGCTCTCGTGAACAAAACCTTCAAAACAGGTCAACATTCACAAAGCCGCTGGGCCAGACAGATTACCAGGACGTGTACTAAAAGCATGCACGGACCAGCGGTCAAGTGTCTTCACTGATATTTTCAACCTTTCCCTGACCGAGTCTAATACCTACATGTTTCAAGCAGACCACCGTAGTTCTTGTGCCCAAGAAAGCGAATGTAACCTGCCTAAATGATTATCGCCCCGTGGCACTCACGTCAGTAGCCATAAAGTGCTTTGAAAGGCTGGTCATGGCTCACATCAACAGCATCCTCCAGGACACCCTAGACCACATCCAATTCGCATACGACCCCAACAGATTCACAGATGACGCAATCCCAATCACACTCCACACTGCCCTTTCTCACCTGGACAAAAGGAACACCTATGCAAGAATGCTGTTCAATGATTACAGCTCAGCGTTCAACACCATAGTGCCCTCAAAGCTCATCACTAAGCTAAGGACTCTGGGTCTAAACACTTCCCTCTGCAACTGGATCCTGGACTTCCTGACGAGCCGCCCCCAGGTGGTAAGAGTAGGCAACAACACGTCTGCCACGCTGATCCTTAACCCCTGGGACCCTCAGGGGTGTGTACTTAGTCCCTCCTGTATTCCCTGTTCACCCACAACTGCGTGGCCAAACACGACTCCAACACCATCATTAAGTTTGCAGACGGCACAACAGTGGTAGGCCCGATCACAGACAACAATGAGACGGCCTATAGGGAGGAGGTCAGAGAACAGGCCATGTGGTGACAGGACAGAAACCTCTCCATCAATGTGAGCAAGACAAAGGAGCTGATCGTGGACAACAGGAAAATGCGGGCCGAACAGGCCCCCATTAACATCGACGGGGCTGTAGTGGAGCGGGTCGAGAGTTTCAAGTTCCTTGGTGCCCACATCACCAACAAACTATCATGGTTCAAACATACCAAGACAGTCGTGAAGAGGGCACGACAAAACCTTTTCCCCCTCAGGAGACTGAAAAGATTTGGCATGTGTCCCCAGATCCTCACAAGGCTCAACAACTGCACCATCGAGAGCATCCTGACCGGTTGAATCACCGCCTGGTATGGCAACTGTTCGGCATCTGACCGTAAGGTGCTACAGAGGGTAGTGCAAACGGCCCAGTACATCACTGGGGCCAAGCTCCCTGCCATCCAGGGCCTATACAATAGGCGGTGTCAGAGGAAAGCCCATAAAATTGTCAGAAACTCCAGTCACCAAGTTATAGATTGTTTTCTCTGCTCCCGCCCGGTACCCGAGCGTCAAGTCTAAGACCAAAAGGCTCCTCAAAAGCTTCTACCCCCAGGCCATAAGACTGCTGAACAATTCATAAAAATCGCCATGGCTTTAGAAGCTTCTGTTAGGCTAATTAACATCATTTGAGTCAACTGGAGGTGTACCTGTGGATGTATTTCAAGGCCTACCTTCAAACTCAGTACCTCTTTGCTTGACATTATGGGAAAATCAAAAGAAATCATCAGCCAAGTTCTCAGAAAACAATTGTAGACCTCCATAAGTCTGGTTCATCCTTGGGAGCAATTTCCAAACGCCTGAAGGTACCACGTTCATCTGTACAAACAATAGTATGCAAGTATAAACACCATGGGACCACGCAGCCGTCATACCGCTCAGGAAGGAGACGCGTTCTGTCTCCTAGAGATGAACGTACTTTGGTGCGAAAAGTGCAAATCAATCCCAGAACAACAGCAAATGACCTTGTGAAGATGCTAGAGGAAACAGGTACAACATGATCTATATCTACAGTTAAATGAGTGCTATATCGACATAACCTGAAAGGCCGCTCAGCAAGGAAGAAGCCACTGCTCCAAAACCGCCATAAAAAAGCCAGACTACGGTTTGCAACTGCCGTACTTTTTGGAGAAATGTCCTCTGGTCTGTTGAAAGAAAAATAGAACTGTTTGGCCATAATGACCATCGTTATGTTTGGAGGAAAAAGGGGGATGCTTGCAAGCCGAAGAACACCATCCCAACCGTGAAGCATGGGGGTGGCAGCATCATGTTGTGGGGGTGCTTTGCTGTAGGAGGGATTGGTGCACTTCACAAAATAGATTGCTTCATGAGGAAGGAAATTTATGTGGATATATTGAAGAAAAATCTCAAGAAGTTAAAGCTGGGTTGTAGTAAATGGGTCTTCCAAACGACAGTGACCCCAAGCATACTTCCAAAGTTGTGGTAGCACACAGGAGGAATATTTCTCTGTTAAAATCATTTCGTTTTGAATTTCTAGCCAAGTGTTAAATATTCCTGTTTTGATTAATTTAATGGAGTGAGTTAGGTCTGCTTTATACCAAATTAGCATACCCCTTGAGTTCCTTCCCTGTTTCACACTTGGTAGTCTCTCTCTCTCTCTCTCTCTGTCTCTCAGTGAAATGACTGGGGAGATGATGAGAAACAAACTGATGCCAGCTGGTCCTGTCTATTTTAATTAAACCTCTTCCAGTCAAGTCTAATATACTGTGAAAGACTTTATGTAACAGGTGCTTCAGATTCCCTGCTTTTCTCTCTCTCTCTTTATGTCTCTCTCACACACACACTCTCTATTTTTTATATAAAAATGTATTATCCTAACTTTGCAGAGAAGTCTTGCCTCGTATATTAATATGTATTTTAGTATCTCACCCTCTCTCTCTCCCTTCTCTGCTCCAGAGCACCACTGGGGGAGGGTGGAGTGTGATGCTTCTCTTCCCTGTTTTCAATACCACTCTCCTGAGGGCCACCTCAGTCACCAACCTGGTCACCTTCTCCGCTGTCCGCAGCTTCTGCCACGCCAGGAAGCAAGTGCTTACTAAAGCTCAACACACACACACATGGGTCCTCTACAGTGCACGGGACCACCGGTTCCGTCAGAGGGTGCTCTCGACCTGCTTCATACAGATAAGATAGAACTGAATTCTAACGTGATGCTTTCACAAAGCCATGTAAACTCAATGAACTGCTATTTCCTTGTACGGTAACGTTCAGAATGTTGTAACTGTGTGAGTGTTGATTCAATGTACATTCAAATGAGTCATTGGCTGTGGAAGAAATGACATATTGAGCACCTCACAACAACCAATTTCAGGTGGGAGGGAAGTTCCTCTTGTTTCTATCTCCTCTGGTAATCATTTGTCTGGTCAGATGAGAGATGGACTGATGCCAGCTGTCCTGTTTATTTTAGTATACAACTCAGCCAGCCTGATAGGTAGCATCTAATAGTTTGTGTATTTACTTGAATTACAGAAGCTTGTAAGTCAGCTGCCTTTTTATTCGTTGCATCAAGTCTCTCTCTCTCTCTCTCTCTCTCTCTCTCTCTCTCTCTCTCTTTGTCTCTCTCTTTGTCTCTCTCTTTGTCTCTCTCTCTCTCTCAATTCAATTCAATTTCATTTCATGTTTAAAAATTGTATTACAATGTATATTACTGCCTTAATTTTTGCTGCACCCCAGGAAGAGTAGCAGCTGCCTTGGCAGAACCTAATAGGGATCCACAATAAATACAAATACAAAATGAAAGGGCTTTATTGGCATTGGAAACATGGTTACATTGCCAAAGTAAGTGAAATAGGTAATACATACAAGTGAAATAAACAATCAGAAATGAACAGTAAATATTACACTCATAAAAGTTTCAAAATAATAGAGACATGTCAAATGTAATATTATGGCTCTGTACAGTGTTGTGAAAATGTGGAGACTTTCTCTCTCTGTCTCTCTCTTGCTGTCTTACAATCACTCTCTTTCTCCTATTTCTCTCTTTATTTCTTGCAAAAAACGTAATTACTTTGGCTTTGCTGAACAGCTTTGACTAGTACCTAGTGTGTGTGTGTGAGCGTGTGCGCGTGTGCGAGCATGTGTCTCCTATACATGTGTCCATTCCAGGTTTTGCTTTGGTTATTGCTCCAGGGTAAAGCTCCCGCTATAACACATAGATTTAACTAAATCAAAATGTATTCTAGCATTTCAATAGGATTGCGGACAAGGACTCATGCTTCAGCAGCTTGTTAAAGCTTGATGAGGATTCATTGATTGTTTTGATGCCAAGGAAAAACACCGCCCAAGGAGGAAAGGAGATACACCCTCTCAGGTCTTTGTCCAGTTCTTCTGGCAAAAGAGACTATCTCAACAAGACTTCTGAAGAATCACAGCACCCCATGACGAGCCTGGTTAACACTCGACCCACGTAACTGCACAGCGAGCTGAAGACTTGGAGAGCTGGTGTCAGACAGAATACCCCACGGCAACTTCTTTGACAAATATTGTATTACATAACATGCCTATGGATGTTGCTAAAGACAAAGATAAATACATCATTTTCCATGTCTTATGTCCAGTGTTGTTTAGTTCAGAGGTCACCCGACCTGACCTGGTCTCACATGGGTTGTCACACCCTGATCTGTTTCACCTGATCTGTTTCATTGTCTCCACCCCCTCCAGGTGTTGCTTATTTTCCCCAGTGTATTTATCCCTGTGTTTCCTGTCTCTCTGTGCCAGTTCGTCTTTTATGTTTCCAGGTCAACCAGCGGTTTTCCCGTTCTCCTGCTTTTTGCATTCTCCTTTTGCCTGTCCTTCCGGATTTTACCTCTTGCCTGTTTCTGGACTTTGTACCCGCCTGCCTGACCATTCTGCCTGCCTTGACCACGAGCCTGTCTGCCTTGACCACGAGCCTGTCTGCCTTGACCACGAGCCTGTCTGCCACTCTGTACCTCCTGGACTCTAATCTGGTTTTGACCTTTTTGCCTGTCCACGACCATTCTCTTGCCTACCCCTTTGGATTAATGAACATTGTAAGACTCCAAACATCTGCCTCCTATGTCTGCATTTGGGTCTTGCCTTGTGCCTTGATATGAGTAGGTTATACAGCCCAAACACATTAACTTCTGCTTTCTGGATCTACAGTAACTGAAGATAAGAGAAATTATTACTAAGGGCCAGATTCCTAATGGGGGTCAAGTGATATCCATCTGAGGCTGGAGGTTATCTTGACAAGAAGACCACTAACTCCACTTCAAAGTATCTTGATCCATATCTGGGATGCTGTGATGCTGGGAGTGCATGCAGGACATATGCAGCAGGATGTAATGCCGTGTAATGGGGTTCGACAGCAACACAGCAAAAGAGAAGTATTGCAACAGAGCAACACAGCAGCAGAGCAACACAGCAACAGAGAAATATAGCAACAGAGCAACACAGCAACAGAGAAATATAGCAACAGAGCAACAGAACAACACAGCAACAGAGCAACAGAGCAACACAGCAGCAGAGCAACACAGCAACAGAGAAATATAGCAACAGAGCAACACAGCAACAGAGAAATATAGCAACAGAGCAACACAGCAACAGAGAAATATAGCAACAGAGCAACACAGCAACAGAGCAACAGAGCAACACAGCAGCAGAGCAACACAGCAACAGAGAAATATAGCAACAGAGAAACACAGCAACAGAGAAATATAGCAACAGAGAAACAGCAACACAGCAACAGAGCAACACAGCAACAGAGAAATATAGCAACAGAGCAACACAGCAACAGAGCAACACAGCAACAGAGAAATATAGCAACAGAGAAACAGCAACACAGCAACTCAGCAACAGAGAAACAGCAACAGAGAAACACAGCAACAGAGAAACATAGCAACAGAGAAACACAGCAACACAGCAACAGAGAAACACAGCAACACTGCAACACAGCAACAGAGCAACACAGCAACAGAGAAACACAGCAACACTGCAACACAGCAACACAGCAACAGAGCAACACAGCAACAGAGAAACATAGCAACAGAGAAACACAGCAACACAGCAACAGAGAAACACAGCAACACTGCAACAGAGAAACACAGCAACACAGCAATAGAGCAACAGAGAAATATAGCAACACAGCAACACAGCAATAGAGCAACAGAGAAATATAGCAACACAGCAACACAGCAACAGGAAATATAGCAACAGAGCAACACAGCAACAGAGCAACACAGCAACAGAGCAACAGAGCAACACAGCAACAGAGAAATATAGCAACAGAGCAACACAGCAACAGAGAAATATAGCAACAGCGCAACAGAGCAACACAGCAACAGAGCAACACAGCAACAGAGAAATATAGCAACAGAGCAACACAGCAACAGAGCAACAGAGCAACACAGCAGCAGAGCAACACAGCAACAGAGAAATATAGCAACAGAGAAACACAGCAACAGAGAAATATAGCAACAGAGAAACAGCAACACAGCAACAGAGCAACAGAGCAACACAGCAACAGAGAAATATAGCAACAGAGCAACACAGCAACAGAGCAACACAGCAACAGAGAAATATAGCAACAGAGAAACAGCAACACAGCAACTCAGCAACAGAGAAACAGCAACAGAGAAACATAGCAACAGAGAAACACAGCAACACAGCAACAGAGAAACACAGCAACACTGCAACACAGCAACAGAGCAACACAGCAACAGAGAAACACAGCAACACTGCAACACAGCAACAGAGCAACACAGCAACAGAGAAACATAGCAACAGAGAAACACAGCAACAGAGAAACACAGCAACACTGCAACAGAGAAACACAGCAACAGAGCAACAGAGAAACAGAGAAACAGCAACAGAGCAACACAGCAGCAGAGAAACAGCAACAGAGCAACACAGCAACAGAGCAACACAGCAACAGAGAAATATAGCAACAGAGAAACAGCAACACAACAACAGAGCAACACAGCAACAGAGAAACAGCAACACAGCAACAGAGCAACACAGCAACAGAGAAATATAGCAACAGAGAAACAGCAACACAGCAACTCAGCAACAGAGAAACATAGCAACAGAGAAACACAGCAACACAGCAACAGAGAAACACAGCAACACAGCAACAGAGAAACACAGCAATAGAGCAACAGAGAAACAGCAACACAGCAGCAGAGCAACACAGCAACAGAGAAATATAGCAACAGAGAAACACAGCAACAGAGAAATATAGCAACAGAGAGAAACAGCAACACAGCAACAGAGCAACACAGCAACAGAGAAATATAGCAACAGAGCAACAGAGCAACACAGCAACAGAGAAATATAGCAACAGAGAAACACAGCAACACAGCAACAGAGAAACACAGCAACACAGCAATAGAGCAACAGAGAAACAGCAACACAGCAACACAGCAACAGAGCAACACAGCAACACAGCAACAGAGAAACATAGCAACAGAGAAACAGCAACAGAGCAACACAGCAACAGAGAAACATAGCAACACAGCAACAGAGAAACATAGCAACAGAGAAACAGCAACAGAGCAACACAGCAGCAGAGAAACAGCAACAGAGCAACACAGCAACAGAGCAACACAGCAACAGAGAAATATAGCAACAGAGCAACACAGCAACAGAGCAACACAGCAACAGAGAAATATAGCAACAGAGAAACAGCAACACAGCAACTCAGCAACAGAGAAACATAGCAACAGAGAAACACAGCAACACAGCAACAGAGAAACACAGCAACACAGCAATAGAGAAACAGAGAAACAGAGAAACAGCAACACAGCAACAAAGAAACAGAGAAACAGAGCAACAGAGAAACAGCAACAGAGCAACACAGCAACAGAGAAACATAGCAACACAGCAACAGAGCAACACAGCAGCAGAGAAACAGCAACAGAGCAACACAGCAACAGAGCAACACAGCAACAGAGAAATATAGCAACAGAGAAACAGCAACACAGCAACAGAGCAACACAGCAACAGAGAAATATAGCAACAGAGAAACAGCAACAGAGCAACACAGCAGCAGAGAAACATAGCAACAGAGAAACAGCAACAGAGCAACACAGCAGCAGAGAAACAGCAACAGAGCAACACAGCAACACAGCAACACAGCAATAGAGCAACAGAGAAACAGAGAAACAGCAACACAGCAACAGAGCAACACAGCAACAGAGAAACATAGCAACAGAGAAACAGCAACAGAGCAACACAGCAACAGAGAAACATAGCAACAGAGAAACATAGCAACAGAGCAACACAGCAGCAGAGAAACAGCAACAGAACAACACAGCAACAGAGCAACACAGCAACAGAGAAATATAGCAACAGAGAAACAGCAACACAGCAACAGAGCAACACAGCAACAGAGAAATATAGCAACAGAGAAACAGCAACACAGCAACTCAGCAACAGAGAAACATAGCAACAGAGAAACACAGCAACACAGCAACAGAGAAACACAGCAACACAGCAATAGAGCAACAGAGAAACAGCAACAGAGCAACACAGCAACAGAGAAACAGCAACAGAGCAACACAGCAACAGAGCAACACAGCAACAGAGAAATATAGCAACAGAGCAACACAGCAACAGAGCAACACAGCAACAGAGAAATATAGCAACAGAGAAACAGCAACACAGCAACTCAGCAACAGAGAAACATAGCAACAGAGAAACACAGCAACTCAGCAACAGAGAAACATAGCAACAGAGAAACACAGCAACACAGCAACAGAGAAACACAGCAACACAGCAATAGAGAAACAGAGAAACAGAGAAACAGCAACACAGCAACACAGCAACAGAGAAACAGAGAAACAGAGCAACAGAGAAACAGCAACAGAGCAACACAGCAACAGAGAAACATAGCAACACAGCAACAGAGCAACACAGCAGCAGAGAAACAGCAGCAGAGAAACAGCAACAGAGCAACACAGCAACAGAGCAACACAGCAACAGAGAAATATAGCAACAGAGAAACAGCAACACAGCAACAGAGCAACACAGCAACAGAGAAATATAGCAACAGAGAAACAGCAACAGAGCAACACAGCAGCAGAGAAACATAGCAACAGAGAAACAGCAACAGAGCAACACAGCAGCAGAGAAACAGCAACAGAGCAACACAGCAACACAGCAACACAGCAATAGAGCAACAGAGAAACAGAGAAACAGCAACACAGCAACAGAGCAACAGAGCAACAGAGAAACAGCAACAGAGCAACACAGCAACAGAGAAACATAGCAACAGAGAAACATAGCAACAGAGCAACACAGCAGCAGAGAAACAGCAACAGAACAACACAGCAACAGAGCAACACAGCAACAGAGAAATATAGCAACAGAGAAACAGCAACACAGCAACAGAGCAACACAGCAACAGAGAAATATAGCAACAGAGAAACAGCAACACAGCAACTCAGCAACAGAGAAACATAGCAACAGAGAAACACAGCAACACAGCAACAGAGAAACACAGCAACACAGCAATAGAGCAACAGAGAAACAGCAACAGAGCAACACAGCAACAGAGAAACAGCAACAGAGCAACACAGCAACAGAGAAATATAGCAACAGAGCAACACAGCAACAGAGCAACACAGCAACAGAGAAATATAGCAACAGAGAAACAGCAACACAGCAACTCAGCAACAGAGAAACATAGCAACAGAGAAACACAGCAACACAGCAACAGAGAAACACAGCAACACAGCAATAGAGAAACAGAGAAACAGCAACACAGCAACAAAGAAACAGAGAAACAGAGCAACAGAGAAACAGCAACAGAGCAACACAGCAACAGAGAAACATAGCAACACAGCAACAGAGCAACACAGCAGCAGAGAAACAGCAACAGAGCAACACAGCAACAGAGCAACACAGCAACAGAGAAATATAGCAACAGAGAAACAGCAACACAGCAACAGAGCAACACAGCAACAGAGAAATATAGCAACAGAGAAACAGCAACAGAGCAACACAGCAGCAGAGAAACATAGCAACAGAGAAACAGCAACAGAGCAACACAGCAGCAGAGAAACAGCAACAGAGCAACACAGCAACACAGCAACACAGCAATAGAGCAACAGAGAAACAGAGAAACAGCAACACAGCAACAGAGCAACAGAGCAACACAGCAACAGAGAAACATAGCAACAGAGAAACAGCAACAGAGCAACACAGCAACAGAGAAACATAGCAACAGAGAAACATAGCAACAGAGCAACACAGCAGCAGAGAAACAGCAACAGAACAACACAGCAACAGAGCAACACAGCAACAGAGAAATATAGCAACAGAGAAACAGCAACACAGCAACAGAGCAACACAGCAACAGAGAAATATAGCAACAGAGAAACAGCAACACAGCAACTCAGCAACAGAGAAACAGCAACACAGCAACAGAGCAACACAGCAACAGAGAAACAGCAACACAGCAACAGAGCAACACAGCAACAGAGAAATATAGCAACAGAGAAACAGCAACAGAGAAACAGCAACACAGCAACAGAGCAACTCAGCAACAGAGAAACACAGCAACAGAGAAACACAGCAACACAGCAATAGAGCAACAGAGAAACAGCAACAGAGCAACACAGCAACAGAGCAACACAGCAACAGAGCAACACAGCAACAGAGAAACAGCAACACAGCAACAGAGCAACTCAGCAACAGAGAAACACAGCAACAGAGAAACACAGCAACACAGCAATAGAGCAACAGAGAAACAGCAACAGAGCAACACAGCAACAGAGAAACAGCAACAGAGCAACACAGCAACAGAGAAACATAGCAACAGAGGAACAGCAACAGAGCAACACAGCAGCAGAGAAACAGCAACAGAACAACACAGCAACAGAGCAACACAGCAACAGAGAAATATAGCAACAGAGAAACAGCAACAGAGCAACAGAGCAACACAGCAACAGAGAAATATAGCAACAGAGAAACAGCAACACAGCAACTCAGCAACAGAGAAACATAGCAACAGAGAAACACAGCAACAGAGAAACACAGCAACACAGCAATAGAGCAACAGAGAAACAGCAACAGAGCAACACAGCAACAGAGAAACAGCAACAGAGCAACACAGCAACAGAGAAACATAGCAACAGAGGAACAGCAACAGAGCAACACAGCAGCAGAGAAACAGCAACAGAGCAACACAGCAACAGAGCAACACAGCACCAAATAAACACAGCAAAAGAGCAACACAGCAACACAGAAACAGAGAAAAATCATCATATCATATTTGTTTTAAGTTCTTGGAAGTGGAAATGACTGATTAATATGCATCATCATTATTTAGCTTCGCAGAATTTATGAATGTCTAAGAGGGTTAGAATTCTGGTTGCCTGTGTTTCATCATCAATCATTTTAAAGTCTAATTACAGACAGAACAGGGAGAAAGGAGAGGCCACTTCACATTATTTAGAAATACACTATTGCCCGGAATATAGAGCTCTGTAAAGGGTCTCCATCTATTGGCCAATTGTGTAACTGAAATTGAAGTGGGCGTTTTCTGCCATTGAACCACAAGAGGGCGATAGAAGGCTAGTTTATGTGACGTCTCAGGCCAGCGGTTGGCCAGGAACATAATCAATCACAAACGGGAAATGAATTCAAACCGAGTATAACACAGATTCATAGTATAGTATAAATCTAAATAATTGTATTAAGTTGATCTGATTCCTTTAACTTGGTGAGTGTTTATTACCTGAGACCTTTCTAGACAACCCAGACAACATACAGGGAGCGGCCTTCTTACAATGGCTCATGATACCTCACACACACACACACACACACACACACACACACACACACACACACACACACACACACACACACACACACACACACACACACACACACACACACACACACACACACACACAGGCAAGCACAGTCACACACAGAAAGAACTGAATGCGAATGATGAGGCACTGTGGAATGTGTATGTTGTGCCTTGCCCTAACATTAAAAGATCAACATTGTGCAATGCTGACCAACAGACTTCAAACAGCAGACAGACTGAATGTTATGACCCTTCCCCTGACGACAGTAGACCTACACCTATCTCTCCTGACGACAGTAGGTCTACCACACCTATCTCTCCTGACGACAGTAGGCCTACCACACCTATCTCCCCTGACGACAGTAGGTCTACCACACCTATCTCTCCTGACGACAGTAGGCCTACCACACCTATCTCTCCTGACGACAGTAGTCCTACCACACCTATCTCCCCTGACGACAGTAGTCCTACCACACCTATCTCCCCTGACGACAGTAGGCCTACCACACCTATCTCTCCTGACGACAGTAGGCCTACACCTATCTCCCCTGATGACAGTAGGTCTACCACACCTATCTCACCTGAAGACAGTAGGCCTACCACACCTATCTCCCCTGACGACAGTAGTCCTACCACACCTATCTCCCCTGACGACAGTAGGCCTACACCTATCTCCCCTGATGACAGTAGGTCTACCACACCTATCTCCCCTGAAGACAGTAGGCCTACCACACCTATCTCTCCTGACGACAGTAGGCCTACCACACCTATCTCTCCTGACGACAGTAGGCCTACCACACCTATCTCTCCTGACGACAGTAGGCCTACCACACCTATCTCCCCTGACGACAGTAGTCCTACCACACCTATCTCCCCTGACGACAGTAGTCCTACCACACCTATCTCCCCTGACGACAGTAGTCCTACCACACCTATCTCCCCTGACGACAGTAGGCCTACACCTATCTCCCCTGATGACAGTAGGTCTACCACACCTATCTCCCCTGAAGACAGTAGGCCTACCACACCTATCTCCCCTGACGACAGTAGTCCTACCACACCTATCTCCCCTGAAGACAGTAGGCCTACACCTATCTCGCCTGATGACAGTAGGTCTACCACACCTATCTCCCCTGAAGACAGTAGGCCTACCACACCTATCTCCCCTGACGACAGTAGTCCTACCACACCTATCTCCCCTGACGACAGTAGGGCTACCACACCAATCTCCCCTGATGACAGTAGGGCTACCACACCTATCTCCCCTGACGACAGTAGGGCTACCACACCTATCTGACTGAGTCACATACTGTACAACCACAAACTAAACATTGCTGTTTTTACTGAGTAATATAAAAACAAACATGCATCCACAGTACCTTCAGAAAGTATTCATACCCCTTGACTTATTCCACATTTTGTTGTGTTACAGCCTCAATTCAAAATTATATAAAAAAAAAAACTCTCACCCATCTAGCCTGAATACCCCTTAATGACAAAGTGAAAACATGTTTTTAGAAATGTTTGCAAATGATAAAAAATGTAATACAGAAATATGTCATTTATGACTGAGGGACCTTACAGATAATTGTAACACAACAAAATGTGGAAAAAGTCAATGTGACCATATAAATACTTTGTAAAGGCACTGTACGTCTTCATGTTTGTGTCGGACATTATGTTGGAACCTGCTAGTAGGCTACATGGTGTTTGTATTGCTTTTATACTGTCTTATAAATGCATCTAGCAGGTATAACTTTGCATTGTAAATGGATAGTTATTTGATGAAACGTTTCATTTAGCCTTTACTACCATAGCCCATAGAAATGCATTGCATAGCACGTGTACATGGCAAAACAGACAGTTCAAAATAAATGGTAAGGAATAAGGTTGTGAAGTGTCTGTCCCATATCTGAGAGAGATAAGACAACTTTTCTTTATCCATGTAATTGGCTGATTGAGCTCTGCTCTGCCTGCTATGTGTCCTCTTCGATATTTATATAAGTCAACGGTCCCCTCTATGTCCCCTCTATGTCCCCTCGCTCTTTCTGTTGAATCAGACTGTTGAATCAGTCTGTTGAATCACCCATTCCCACAATGGTCAATTAACCACACACAGAGACAAGAGTAAAGAACCTCTCTCTCTCTCTCTCTCTCTCTCTCTCTCTCTCTCTCTCTCTCTCTCTCTCTCCCTCCCTCCCTCCCTCCCTCTCTCTCTCTCTCTCTCTCTCTCTCTCTCTCTCTCTCTCTCTCTCTCTCTCTCTCTCTCTCTCTCTCTCTCTCTCTCTCTCTCTCTCCTCTCTCTCTCTCTCTCTCTCTCTCTCTCTCTCTCTCTCTCTCTCTCTCTCTCTCTTTCTCTGTCTCTCTCTCTCTCCCCTCTCTCTCTTCTCTCTCTCTCTCTCTCTCTCTCTCTCTCTCTGTCTCTCTGTCTCTCTCTCTCTCTCTCTCTCTCTCTCTCTCTCTCTCTCTCTCTCTGAATTCACAGTAAAAATAGAATAGATACTCATTTACCTCTGCATAATTTTCTGTCATGCCTCTGGTGTTCGTTGTCAGAGGATAGAGAGAATCATATGCCCACATCAATCGTCTATATTCTAGAATGGCATTACATTCTACCTACATCTATAAACCAGGGTAGCCTGGGTAGCGGCAGGGTAGCCTAGTGGTTAGTGTGTTGGACTAGTAACAGAAAGGTTGCAAGATTGAATCCCTGAACTGACAAGGTAAAAACCTGCTGTTCTGCTCCTGAACAAGGAAGTTAATGCACTGTTCTTAGGCTGTCATTGAAAATAACAATTTGTTCATAACTGATTTACCTCGTTAAAAAAACAAGAATGTTATTACAATGTCCCTACAGCTTTAACCCTAAACTGCTGGGAAGTGTCTCTATGTTGACAAGATAACTCCCTTTTGGGTGCTACAATACTGTCTTTATCGATTCCCCACAATCATTACACATTCTGAATGTGAGTATTCCCTTTGTAACACAGCAGATTGCAGCCCGGTTGAGGCTTCATGTTGAAAGCTACGACCTGGTTGAAAGCTTCAAGTGACTTTAAGTGACCAAATGTACTTGGCAAAGTGGGTCAGTCAGTCACAGGAAGGACAGTACGATGATCCCCCAGCATACTCCAGTTCCATGGAGGATAGGATGTCCTGTCCAACTGTCCACACTAAAGCTGGGACACTGATCTACGGTCAGTTGAGCTTTCATCTCTCTAACAGTTAAACTTGGGATTTGGAGAGGGTAAACTGATCCTAAATCTTGGTAAATTCTACCCAGAGCCCAAAAGAACATTGTGTCCTTTTCACATATGTTTTGCTTGTTTATGTCTCTTCTTCCTGTTCCTTGTTGGGTTGTTGTGTCCTTGTTGGGTTGTTGTATCCTTGTTGGGTTGTTGTATCCTTGTTGGGTTGTTGTATCCTTGTTGGGTTGTTGTGTCCATGTTGGGTTGATGTGTCCATGTTGGGTTGTTGTGTCCTTGTTGGGTTGTTGTATCCATGTTTGGTTGTTGTATCCATGTTGGGTTGTTGTATCCATGTTGGGTTGTTGTATCCATGTTGGGTTGTTGTATCCATGTTGGGTTGTTGTGTCCATGTTGGGTTGTTGTGTCCTTGTTGTGTTGATGTGTCCTTGTTGGGTTGATGTGTCCATGTTGGGTTGTTGTGTCCTTGTTGGGTTGTTGTATCCATGTTGGGTTGTTGTATCCATGTTGGGTTGATGTGTCCATGTTGGGTTGTTGTATCCATGTTGGGTTGATGTGTCCATGTTGGGTTGTTGTGTCCTTGTTGGGTTGATGTGTCCATGTTGGGTTGTTGTGTCCTTGTTGGGTTGTTGTGTCCTTGTTGGGTTGTTGTATCCATGTTGGGTTGTTGTATCCATGTTGGGTTGTTGTATCCATGTTGGGTTGTTGTGTCCATGTTGGGTTGTTGTGTCCATGTTGGGTTGATGTGTCCATGTTGGGTTGTTGTGTCCTTGTTGGGTTGATGTGTCCATGTTGGGTTGTTGTGTCCTTGTTGGGTTGTTGTGTCCTTGTTGGGTTGTTGTATCCATGTTGGGTTGTTGTATCCATGTTGGGTTGTTGTATCCATGTTGGGTTGTTGTGTCCATGTTGGGTTGTTGTATCCATGTTGGGTTGTTGTATCCATGTTGGGTTGTTGTGTCCATGTTGGGTTGATGTGTCCATGTTGGGTTGTTGTGTCCTTGTTGGGTTGTTGTATCCATGTTTGGTTGTTGTATCCATGTTGGGTTGTTGTATCCATGTTGGGTTGTTGTATCCATGTTGGGTTGTTGTATCCATGTTGGGTTGTTGTGTCCATGTTGGGTTGTTGTGTCCTTGTTGTGTTGATGTGTCCTTGTTGGGTTGATGTGTCCATGTTGGGTTGTTGTGTCCTTGTTGGGTTGTTGTATCCATGTTGGGTTGTTGTATCCATGTTGGGTTGATGTGTCCATGTTGGGTTGTTGTATCCATGTTGGGTTGATGTGTCCATGTTGGGTTGTTGTGTCCTTGTTGGGTTGATGTGTCCATGTTGGGTTGTTGTGTCCTTGTTGGGTTGTTGTGTCCTTGTTGGGTTGTTGTATCCATGTTGGGTTGTTGTATCCATGTTGGGTTGTTGTATCCATGTTGGGTTGTTGTGTCCATGTTGGGTTGTTGTGTCCATGTTGGGTTGATGTGTCCTTGTTGGGTTGTTGTGTCCTTGTTGGGTTGATGTGTCCATGTTGGGTTGTTGTGTCCTTGTTGGGTTGTTGTGTCCTTGTTGGGTTGTTGTATCCATGTTGGGTTGTTGTATCCATGTTGGGTTGTTGTGTCCATGTTGGGTTGTTGTATCCATGTTGGGTTGTTGTATCCATGTTGGGTTGTTGTATCCATGTTGGGTTGTTGTGTCCTTGTTGGGTTGTTGTATCCATGTTGGGTTGTTGTATCCATGTTGGGTTGTTGTATCCATGTTGGGTTGTTGTGTCCATGTTGGGTTGTTGTGTCCTTGTTGGGTTGTTGTATCCATGTTGGGTTGTTGTATCCATGTTGGGTTGTTGTATCCATGTTGGGTTGTTGTGTCCATGTTGGGTTGTTGTGTCCTTGTTGGGTTGTTGTATCCATGTTGGGTTGTTGTATCCATGTTGGGTTGTTGTGTCCTTGTTGGGTTGTTGTGTCCTTGTTGGGTTGTTGTGTCCTCGTTGGGTAATTGTGTCCTTGTTGGGTTGTTGTATCCATGTTGGGTTGTTGTATCCTTGTTGGGTTGTTGTATCCATGTTGGGTTGTTGTGTCCTTGTTGGGTTGTTGTGTCCTTGTTGGGTTGTTGTATCCATGTTGGGTTGTTGTATCCTTGTTGGGTTGTTGTGTCCTTGTTGGGTTGTTGTATCCATGTTGGGTTGTTGTATCCATGTTGGGTTGTTGTGTCCTTGTTGGGTTGTTGTATCCATGTTGGGTTGTTGTGTCCTTGTTGGGTTGATGTGTCCTTGTTGGGTTGTTGTATCCATGTTGGGTTGTTGTATCCATGTTGGGTTGTTGTGTCCTTGTTGGGTTGTTGTGTCCTTGTTGGGTTGTTGTATCCATGTTGGGTTGATGTGTCCATGTTGGGTTGTTGTGTCCTTGTTGGGTTTGTGTCCCTCGTTGTAATTGTGTCCTTGTTGGGTAATTGTGTCCTTGTTGGGTAATTGTGTCCTTGTTGGGTTGTCGTGTCCTTGTTGGGTAATTGTGTCCTTGTTGGGTTGTCGTGTCCTTGTTGTGTCCTTGTTGGGTTGTTGTATCCATGTTGGGTTGTTGTATCCATGTTGGGTTGATGTGTCCATGTTGGGTTGTTGTATCCATGTTGGGTTGATGTGTCCATGTTGGGTTGTTGTGTCCTTGTTGGGTTGATGTGTCCATGTTGGGTTGTTGTGTCCTTGTTGGGTTGTTGTGTCCTTGTTGGGTTGTTGTATCCATGTTGGGTTGTTGTATCCATGTTGGGTTGTTGTATCCATGTTGGGTTGTTGTGTCCATGTTGGGTTGTTGTGTCCATGTTGGGTTGATGTGTCCATGTTGGGTTGTTGTGTCCTTGTTGGGTTGATGTGTCCATGTTGGGTTGTTGTGTCCTTGTTGGGTTGTTGTGTCCTTGTTGGGTTGTTGTATCCATGTTGGGTTGTTGTATCCATGTTGGGTTGTTGTATCCATGTTGGGTTGTTGTGTCCATGTTGGGTTGTTGTATCCATGTTGGGTTGTTGTATCCATGTTGGGTTGTTGTGTCCATGTTGGGTTGATGTGTCCATGTTGGGTTGTTGTGTCCTTGTTGGGTTGTTGTATCCATGTTTGGTTGTTGTATCCATGTTGGGTTGTTGTATCCATGTTGGGTTGTTGTATCCATGTTGGGTTGTTGTATCCATGTTGGGTTGTTGTGTCCATGTTGGGTTGTTGTGTCCTTGTTGTGTTGATGTGTCCTTGTTGGGTTGATGTGTCCATGTTGGGTTGTTGTGTCCTTGTTGGGTTGTTGTATCCATGTTGGGTTGTTGTATCCATGTTGGGTTGATGTGTCCATGTTGGGTTGTTGTATCCATGTTGGGTTGATGTGTCCATGTTGGGTTGTTGTGTCCTTGTTGGGTTGATGTGTCCATGTTGGGTTGTTGTGTCCTTGTTGGGTTGTTGTGTCCTTGTTGGGTTGTTGTATCCATGTTGGGTTGTTGTATCCATGTTGGGTTGTTGTATCCATGTTGGGTTGTTGTGTCCATGTTGGGTTGTTGTGTCCATGTTGGGTTGATGTGTCCTTGTTGGGTTGTTGTGTCCTTGTTGGGTTGATGTGTCCATGTTGGGTTGTTGTGTCCTTGTTGGGTTGTTGTGTCCTTGTTGGGTTGTTGTATCCATGTTGGGTTGTTGTATCCATGTTGGGTTGTTGTGTCCATGTTGGGTTGTTGTATCCATGTTGGGTTGTTGTATCCATGTTGGGTTGTTGTATCCATGTTGGGTTGTTGTGTCCTTGTTGGGTTGTTGTATCCATGTTGGGTTGTTGTATCCATGTTGGGTTGTTGTATCCATGTTGGGTTGTTGTGTCCATGTTGGGTTGTTGTGTCCTTGTTGGGTTGTTGTATCCATGTTGGGTTGTTGTATCCATGTTGGGTTGTTGTATCCATGTTGGGTTGTTGTGTCCATGTTGGGTTGTTGTGTCCTTGTTGGGTTGTTGTATCCATGTTGGGTTGTTGTATCCATGTTGGGTTGTTGTGTCCTTGTTGGGTTGTTGTGTCCTTGTTGGGTTGTTGTGTCCTCGTTGGGTAATTGTGTCCTTGTTGGGTTGTTGTATCCATGTTGGGTTGTTGTATCCTTGTTGGGTTGTTGTATCCATGTTGGGTTGTTGTGTCCTTGTTGGGTTGTTGTGTCCTTGTTGGGTTGTTGTATCCATGTTGGGTTGTTGTATCCTTGTTGGGTTGTTGTGTCCTTGTTGGGTTGTTGTATCCATGTTGGGTTGTTGTATCCATGTTGGGTTGTTGTGTCCTTGTTGGGTTGTTGTATCCATGTTGGGTTGTTGTGTCCTTGTTGGGTTGATGTGTCCTTGTTGGGTTGTTGTATCCATGTTGGGTTGTTGTATCCATGTTGGGTTGTTGTGTCCTTGTTGGGTTGTTGTGTCCTTGTTGGGTTGTTGTATCCATGTTGGGTTGATGTGTCCATGTTGGGTTGTTGTGTCCTTGTTGGGTTGATGTGTCCTCGTTGGGTAATTGTGTCCTTGTTGGGTAATTGTGTCCTTGTTGGGTAATTGTGTCCTTGTTGGGTTGTCGTGTCCTTGTTGGGTAATTGTGTCCTTGTTGGGTTGTCGTGTCCTTGTTGGGTAATTGTGTCCTTGTTGGGTTGTCGTGCCCTTGCTAGGTTGTTGTGGCAACAGAGCCAGAGATTGGTGGGTTGTTAGGTTTATCTGGTGGTTCCTTGGTTATTGTGGTCGTTCCAAAGGAGGGACAGAGAGCATTCAGTTGTAAATTGTCTGGTCACCAAACAAGGAATGCACTGACCTGTAGCCTACAATATGACTAAACGGCATCCCCAAATCAAAGTTGAAAATAAGAGCCAATCATTATTTATTTATTTATATATGAGGATTTTTTAAATCTTGCTGAATAAAGGCCCTGTTTGATGATGTAATGTAGAAAATGAGTTGGCAAAAGTAATACCCCTGTTACTGTTCACATTTCTTTTAAAATCTTTATCCAATTCCTCCCGTCACAGTCAATTTGAAGATTTGGCTGCAGAGATTGTCTTCTCCTTTCATTTAGACAAAAGAAATCCTGGAGATGCCGGGGATTGAACCCGGGGCCTCATACATGCAAAGCATGCGCTCTACCACTGAGCTACATCCCCTCCCATACATGAACTTATGCAACAGGCTTTATGTGCTTTCCCTGCAGGCAGGTGTCAGTCCTTATTGGTCCTGTGAAAGAGGAGCCAATAGACAGCCAGGATATTTCTGTTTGACTGTTATGCAATATGATTTGAGGTGCCCAGTCTTAACCCTTGACCTTGTGTTCATTAGGTGTGTGTGTGTGTGTGTGTGTGTGTGTGTGTGTGTGTGTGTGTGTGTGTGTGTGTGTGTCTTGTGGATGTGTGTGTAGTAATTGGCTTTGGATATTTTTTGTATATATTTTTTTGTCATGAATATATTTTACATTAATATTCACTTTGGTTTCTATTTTCGAGGAGACATATACCACAAAGTCCATTGCTTTCTTCCATTCATGTTTTCTTCTGTTCTCTTCATAAAAAAATGCACAATAAATGAAAAACAAACATACAGATGATTTATAGATACACATTTCTTTTTGATACAATCCAGGCTATTTTTAGCTGAAGGCTGTATTTTGGTTGACTGTAATGGGATTGGGGAAACAGCCGATCTTCCCACAGCGCAAATACAGACCCTGTTGTGTGTGTGTGAGAGAGAGAGAGAGAGAGAGAGAGAGAGAGAGAGAGAGAGAGAGAGAGAGAGAGAGAGAGAGAGAGAGAGAGAGAGAGAGAGAGGAGAGAGAGAGAGAGAGGTTCTTTACTCTTGAGTGAGTGTATAAATGCATGTGTGCCTCCGTGTGTGCATTCATAATCGGGTGGAGACCGGCATTTTCTCATCAGCCATGATATTCTAATCCAGTGGGAGATTAAAATAGCCCTGTTTCCTAATATCCTCCAGAGGGCCGTGGAAAGGACCATGGCCTCTCCCTAGCTAGCACAGCTTGTTCCCCAGCCACACTCTCCACCCAGAGCCCTGCCAAGGACACCCACCTGCAGCCCTACTTGTGTTAGCCATGTAGGGACAGACCCACAGCATCGGACGCATGGAGTGAGGATTTTAGTAGAGCTAAAGGAGAGGAGGAGTGGAAAAGGGCGGAAGGGAAAGAGAGGAGGAGGAGGTTGGCTCTCTCCCCCATATATCTCTCTTTCTCTCTCTCAATTCAATTTCAATTTCAATTTAAGGGGGGTTTATTGGCATGGGAAATATATGGAATGGCCCCGGAGAAGATTGGCTGCCGTTTCACGGGCTCCTTATCAATTGTGCTATTTTGTGTGTTTTTCGCATTATTTGTAACTTATTTTGTACATAATGTTGGTGCTAACGTCTCGAAAAGAGCTTCTGGATGTCAGAACAGCGATTATTCACATTGAACTGGATGAAGATCTTTTCTTTAATGTGTCCGACGTGAAGGATATACCGTTTCTTTGAGACCAGGTCCAAATTCCCCTCATTCGCGTAAAGAAAAAATGTAGGTACAGCGGGCGTAGATCGGGGTGCCTTGTGAGAATTCGTCAGCGAGAGGGTAACCCGCCTCTACCATCCGTTCTATTGGTCAACGAGCAATCACTGGAGAATAAACTGGATGAGCTCCGTTCGAGACTATCCTACCAGCCGGACATTAAAACCCGTACTATCTTATGTTTCACAAGTCGTGGCTGAACGACGACACATATAATATACAGTTGGCTGGGTTTTCCATGCATCGGCAGGACAGAACAGCTACGTCCGGCAAGATGTGTGTCTGTATGTCAATAACAGCTGATGTGCGATGTCTAATATTAAGGCGCCTGAGATAAAGTATCTCATGATAAGCTGTAGACCACACCATCTATCAAGAGAATTTTCATCTACATGTTTTGGAGCTGTCTATTTATCACAACAAACCGATGCTGGCACTAAGACAGCACTCAACGAGATGTATAAGGCCATAAGCAAATAAGAAAATGTCAATCCAGAAGCGGCGCTCCTAGTGGCCGGAGACTTTAATGCAGGCCAACTTAAATCCGTTTTACCTCATTTATACCAGCATGTGCAACCAGAGAAAAAAAACCTCTAGACCACCTTTACTCCACACACAGAGACACAAACAAAGCTCTCCCTCGCCCTCCATTTAGCAAATCTGACTGTAATTCTATTCTCCTGATTCCTGCTTACAAGCAAAACCTAAAGCAGGAAGTACCAGTGACTCGCTCAATACGGAAGTGGTCAGATGACGTGGATGCTAAGCTACAGGACTGGTTTGCTAGCACAGACTGGAATATGTTCAAGGATTCATCCAATTGCATTGAGGAGTACACCACATCAGTAACCGGCTTCATCAATAAGTGCATTGACAACGTCATCCCCACAGTGACCGTACGTACAAATCACAACCAGATGCCATGGATTAAAGGCAACATCCACACCGAGCTAAAGGCTGTAGCTGCCGCTTTCAAGGAGCGGGAGACTATTCCGGATGCTTATAAGAAAAACCATCAAACAGGCAAAGCGTCAATACAGGACTAAGATTGAATCCTACTACAACGGCTCTGACACTCGTCGGATGTGCAAACTATTACGGACCACAAAGGGAAACCCAGCAGCGAGTTGCCCAGTGACACAAGCCTACCAGACGGGCTAAATTCCTTTTATGCCTTCTTCGAGGCAAGCAAAACTGAAGCATGCATGAGAGCACCAGCTGTTCAGGAAGACTGTGTGATCACGCTGTCCGTAGCAGATGTGAGCGAGACCTTTAAACAGGTCAACATTCACAAGGCCACAGGGCCAGACAGATTACCAGGACATGTTCTTAGAGCAGGCATGGACTAACTGGCAAGTGTCTCACTGACATTTTCATCCTCTCCCTGACCGAGTGTGTAATACCTATATGTTTCAAGCAGCCAACCATAGTCCCTGTGGCTGTCACGCCCTGACCTTAGTTATCTTTGTTTTCTTTGTTATTTTGGTTAGGTCAGGGTGTGACGAGGGTGGTATGTGTGTTTTTGTCTTGTCTAGGGTTTTTGTACATCTATGGGGTTTTGGATTTGTCTAGGTAAATGTACGTCTATGGTGGCCTGAATTGGTTCCCAATCAAAGGCAGCTGTTTATCGTTGTCTCTGATTGGGGATCCTATTTAGGTTGCCATTTTCCATTTTGGTTTTGTGGGTTATTGTCTATGTGTAGTTGCCTGTCAGCACTCGGTTTATATAGCTTCACGTTCATTTTGTTAGTTTGTTTAGTGTTCTTTCTTTCTTAAAATAAGTATGTATTCATATCACGCTGCGCCTTGGTCTCATCAATACGACGAACGTGACAGTGGCCAAAAAACTGAAGGTAGCCTGCCTAAATGACTACTGCCCAGTAGCACTCAATTCGGTAGCCATGAAGTGCTTTGAAAGGCTGGTCATTGCTCACATCAACACCACCATCCCGGAAACGCTAGACTCACTCCAATTGGCATTCCACCCCAACATAACGCCCCTCAGGAGTGCATGCTTAGTCACCTCCTGTACTCCCTGTTCACCCATGACTGCATGGCCAGGCACAACTCCAACACCATCATTAAGGTTGCTGATGACACAGCGGTGGTAGGCCTAAAACCGAGGCCAGACACCTGGCCGTGTGGTGCCAGGACAACAAACTCTCCATCAACATGAGCAAGACAAAGGAGATGACCGTGAAAAGGAGGGCCGAACATGCCCCTATTCACATCGACCGGGCTGTAGTGGAGCGGGTCAAGAGCTTAAAGTTCCTTGGTGTCCACATCACCAACAAACTATCATGGTCCCAACACACCAAGAAAGTAATTCAGAGGGCATGACAATGCCTTTTCCCCCTCAGGAGACTGAAAAGATTTGTCATGGATCCCCAGATCCTCAAAGAGTTCTACAGCTGCACCATCGAGAGCTTCCTGACCGTTTGCATCACCTCCTGTTATGATAACTGCTAGGCATCCGACTGTAAGGTGCTACAGAGAGTGGTGAGTACGGCCCAGTACATCACTGGTGCCAAACTTCCTACCATCCAGGACCTATATACTAGGCGGTGTCAGAGGATGGGACGTGGACTCCACTCCACCATAGTCTTTCTCCGCCTCCTTAACCGCCTCCATGGCCTCTTAAGAGCGGCGACCCTCACTGCCGACCTTGGACTGGGGACCCTAGCCACGGGTCCCAAATGGACTGGAGATTCTGGCAGCGCCGGAGTGAAGGATGACTCCGACAGCGCCGGACAGGTGGGAGATTCCAGGCAGCGCCGGACAGGCGGGAGACTCCAGCAGCGCCGGACAGGCGGGAGACTCCAGCAGCGCCGGAGTGAAGGGAGACTCCGGCAGCTCCGGAGTGAAGGGCGATTCTGGCATCGCTGGCGTGACAGACGACTCTGGCAGCTCCTGGCTGACTGACGGCTCTGGCAGCTCCTGGCTGACTGGCGGCTCAGGACAGACTGGCGGCTCTGGCGGCTCAGGACAAACTGGCAGCTCTGGCAGCTCAGGACAGACTGGCGGCTCTGGCAGCTCAGGACAGACGGGAGACTGGCAGCTCAGGACAGACGGGAGACTGGCAGCTCAGGACAGACGGGAGACTGGCAGCTCAGGACAGACGGGAGACTCTGGCAGCGCTGGGCAGGAGGAAGGTTCAGGCAAAGCTGGACAGGCGGGAGCACCTGTAGGGAGAAGATGGAGAGACAGCCTGGTGCGGGGGCTGCCACCGGAGGGCTGGTGCGTGGATGTGGCACCGGATAGACCGGACCGTGAAGGCACACTGGAGCTCTTGAGTACCGAGCCTGCCCAACCTTACCTGGTTGAATGCTCCCTGTAGCCAGGCCAGTGCGGCGAGGTGGAATAGCCCGCACTGGGCTGTGCTGGCGAACCGGGGACACCATGCGTAAGGCTGGTGCCATGTACACCGGCCCGAGGAGACGCACTGGAGACCAGATGCGCTGAGCCGGCTTCATGGCACCTGGCTCGATGCCCACTCTAGCCCGGCCGATACGAGGCGCTGCAATGTACCGCACCGGGCTATGCACACGCACCGGGGACACCGTGCGCCTCACGGCATAACACGGTGCCTGCCCAGTCCCACTCGCTCTCCGGTAAGCACGGGGAGTTGGCTCAGGTCTCTTACCTGACTTAGCCACACTCCCCGTGCGCCCCCTCCCAAGACATTTTTGGGGCTGCCTCTCGGGCTTCCAGCCGCGCTGCCGTTTTTTAATTTTTTAATTTTTTATTTCACCTTTATTTAACCAGGTAGGCTAGTTGAGAACAAGTTCTCATTTACAACTGCGACCTGGCCAAGATAAAGCATAGCAGTGTGAACAGACAACACAGAGTTACACATGGAGTAAACAATTAACAAGTCAATAACACAGTAGAAAAAAAAATGGGCAGTCTATATACAATGTGTGCAAAAGGCATGAGGAGGTAGGCGAATAATACAATTTTGCAGATTAACAATGGGGTGATAAATGATCAGATGGTCATGTACAGGTAGAGATATTGGTGTGCAAAAAAGCAGAAAAGTAAATAAATAAATAAAAAAACAGTATAAAAACAGTATGGGAATGAGGTAGGTGAAAATGAGTGGGCTATTTACCAATAGACTATGTACAGCTGCAGCGATCGGTTAGCTGCTCGGATAGCTGATGTTTGAAGTTGGTGAGGGAGATAAAAGTCTCCAACTTCAGCGATTTTTGCAGTTCGTTCCAGTCACAGGCAGCAGAGTACTGGAACGAAAGGCGGCCAAATGAGGTGTTGGCTTTAGGGATGATCAGTGAGATACACCTGCTGGAGCGTGTGCTACGGATGGGTGTTGCCATCGTGACCAGTGAACTGAGATAAGGCGGAGCTTTACCTAGCATGGACTTGTAGATGACCTGGAGCCAGTGGGTCTGGCGATGAATATGTAGCGAGGGCCAGCCGACTAGAGCATACAAGTCGCAGTGGTGGGTGGTATAAGGTGCTTTGGTGACAAAACGGATGGCACTGTGATAGACTGCATCCAGTTTGCTGAGTAGAGTGTTGGAAGCCATTTTGTAGATGACATCGCCGAAATCGAGGATCGGTAGGATAGTCAGTTTTACTAGGGTAAGCTTGGCGGCGTGAGTGAAGGAGGCTTTGTTGCGGAATAGAAAGCCGACTCTTGATTTGATTTTCGATTGGAGATGTTTGATGTGAGTCTGGAAGGAGAGTTTGCAGTCTAGCCAGACACCTAGGTACTTATAGATGTCCACATATTCAAGGTCGGAACCATCCAGGGTGGTGATGCTAGTCGGGCATGCGGGTGCAGGCGGCGATCGGTTGAAAAGCATGCATTTGGTTTTACTCGCGTTTAAGAGCAGTTGGAGGCCACGGAAGGAGAGCTGTATGGCATTGAAGCTCGTTTGGAGGTTAGATAGCACAGTGTCCAATGACGGGCCGAAAGTATATAGAATGGTGTCGTCTGCGTAGAGGTGGATCAGGGAATCGCCCGCAGCAAGAGCAACATCATTGATATATACAGAGAAAATAGTCGGCCCGAGAATTGAACCCTGTGGCACCCCCATAGAGACTGCCAGAGGACCGGACAGCATGCCCTCCGATTTGACACACTGAACTCTGTCTGCAAAGTAATTGGTGAACCAGGCAAGGCAGTCATCCGAGAAACCGAGGCTATTGAGTCTGCCGATAAGAATATGGTGATTGACAGAGTCGAAAGCCTTGGCGAGGTCGATGAAGACGGCTGCACAGTACTGTCTTTTATCGATGGCGGTTATGATATCGTTTAGTACCTTGAGCGTGGCTGAGGTGCACCCGTGACCGGCTCAGAAACCAGATTGCACAGCGGAGAAGGTACGGTGGGATTCGAGATGGTCAGTGACCTGTTTGTTGACTTGGCTTTCGAAGACCTTAGATAGGCAGGGCAGGATGGATATAGGTCTATAGCAGTTTGGGTCCAGGGTGTCTCCCCTTTGAAGAGGGGGATGACTGCGGCAGCTTTCCAATCCTTGGGGATCTCAGACGATATGAAAGAGAGGTTGAACAGGCTGGTAATAGGGGTTGCGACAATGGCGGCAGATAGTTTCAGAAATAGAGGGTCCAGATTGTCAAGCCCAGCTGATTTGTACGGGTCTAGGTTTTGCAGCTCTTTCAGAACATCTGCTATCTGGATTTGGGTAAAGGAGAACCTGGAGAGGCTTGGGCGAGGAGCTGCGGGGGCGGAGCTGTTGGCCGAGGTTGGAGTAGCCAGGCGGAAGGCATGGCCAGCCGTTGAGAAGTGCTTATTGAAGCTTTCGATAATCGTGGATTTATCGGTGGAGACCGTGTTCCCTAGCCTCAGTGCAGTGGGCAGCTGGGAGGAGGTGCTCTTGTTCTCCATGGACTTCACAGTGTCCCAGAACTTTTTGGAGTTGGAGCTACAGGATGCAAACTTCTGCCTGAAGAAGCTGGCCTTAGCTTTCCTGACTGACTGCGTGTATTGGTTCCTGACTTCCCTGAACAGTTGCATATCACGGGGGCTATTCGATGCTATTGCAGTCCGCCACAGGATGTTTTTGTGCTGGTCGAGGGCAGTCAGGTCTGGAGTGAACCAAGGGCTGTATCTGTTCTTGGTTCTGCATTTTTGAACGGAGCATGCTTATCTAAAATGGTGAGGAAGTTACTTTTAAAGAATGACCAGGCATCCTCAACTGACGGGATGAGGTCAATGTCCTTCCAGGATACCCGGGCCAGGTCGATTAGAAAGGCCTGCTCACAGAAGTGTTTTAGGGAGCGTTTGACAGTGATGAGGGGTGGTCGTTTGACTGCGGCTCCGTGGCGGATACAGGCAATGAGGCAGTGATCGCTGAGATCCTGGTTGAAGACAGCGGAGGTGTATTTGGAGGGCCAGTTGGTCAGGATGACGTCTATGAGGGTGCCCTTGTTTACAGAGTTAGGGTTGTACCTGGTGGGTTCCTTGATGATTTGAGTGAGATTGAGGGCATCTAGCTTACATTGTAGGACTGCCGGGGTGTTAAGCATATCCCAGTTTAGGTCACCTAACAGAACAAACTCTGAAGCTAGATGGGGGGGCGATCAATTCACAAATGGTGTCCAGGGCACAGCTGGGAGCTGAGGGTGGTCGGTAGCAGGCGGCAACAGTGAGAGGCTTATTTCTGGAGAGGGTAATTTTCAAAATTAGTAGTTCGAACTGTTTGGGTATGGACCTGGAAAGTATGACATTACTTTGCAGGCTATCTCTGCAGTAGACTGCAACTCCGCCCCTTTGGTAGTTCTATCTTGACGGAAGATGTTATAGTTGGGTATGGAAATCTCTGAATTTTTGGTGGCCTTCCTGAGCCAGGATTCAGACACGGCAAGGACATCAGGGTTAGCAGAGTGTGCTAAAGCAGTGAGTAAAACAAACTTAGGGAGGAGGCTTCTGATGTTGACATGCATAAAACCAAGGCTTTTTCGATCACAGAAGTCAACAAATGAGGGTACCTGGGGACATGCAGGGCCTGGGTTTACCTCCACATCACCCGCGGAACAGAGAAGGAGTAGTATGAGGGTGCGGCTAAAGGCTATCAAAACTGGTCGCCTAGAGCGTTGGGGGCAGAGGATAAGAGGAGCAGGTTTCTGGGCATGGTAGAATATATTCAGGGCATAATGCGCAGACAGGGGTATGGTGGGGTGCGGGTACAGCGGAGGTAGGCCCAGGCACTGGGTGATGATGAGAGAGGTTGTATCTCTGGACATGCTGGTTGTAATGGGTGAGGTCACCGCATGTGTGGGAGGTGGGACAAAGGAGGTAACAGGGGTATGCAGAGTGGGTCTAGGGGCTCCATTGTGAACTAAAACAATGATAACTAACCTGAACAACAGTATACAAGGCATATTGACATCTGAGAGAGACATACAGCGAGCCATACAGTAATCACAGGTGTTGAATTTGGAAAGCTAGCTAAAAACAGTAGGCGAGGCTAATCCGCTAGCACAACAAACAGCAGGTAAAATGGCGTTGACTAGGCAACGGGGCTGACAGGTAAGACAAACAAGCAGAAAGGAGTACCGTGATTAATGGACAGTCCAGCGTGCGTCAGCTATGTAGCCAAGAGATCAGTGTCCAGGGGGCAGCGGTGGGTGGGCAGGGGGGCTGGGCTGGCGAGTGTTATCCAGGTTTTTAAAAAAACTAACAATGACTAACTAGCTTGTAGCTAGTTAGCTGGTTAGCGTCTGGAGGTTCTTGAGTGTGTCATAAAAATAAAAATAAGAGTAAAAGTAATAGCGATTCCGTATCACATTGGGTGAGGCAGGTTTCCGGAAGGTATAAACAAATTAAAAATCAAAAAGAGATAGAAAGTAAATGGGGTCAGAGAGTGATTGGGACGCGGTGGTTCAGACGGTTAGCAGGCCTGTGCTAACAAGCTAACAGTTCGTAGGCCCGAGCTAGACAAGGTAGCAGTTAGCGGACCGGAGCTTGACAAGCTAGCCGTTAGCAGGCCGAATTAGCAAGCAGGGAGATAGAGAGGGCTAGAGAGTTAACCTTTGGGGGACGTCGCAATGGGGTGAGTCTGTTTATTCCTCTTCATGCGGTGAGCTGGAGATACAGCGATTCAGAAAGCTCGCGGGCCTTGGCCAGCAGATGGATCTTTGGCGATGTCGCAGCGGAAAAGCCTGTTGAAACCCCCTCGGACGATTATGTCGGCGGACCAGTCGTGATGGATCGGCGGGGCTCTGTGTCGGCAGTAGAGGGTCCAGGCCAATTGGCAAATTAGGTATTTTTGGACCTCTTCGGCTAGTCGGGAGATGGGCTTAGCTCGAGGCTAGCTCCAGGCTAACTGGTGCTTGCTCTGGAACAGAGACGTTAGCCAGGAGTAGCCACTCGGATTGCAGCTAGCTATTTACGATGATCCGGTATAAAGGTTCAGAGCTTGCGGTAGGAATCCGGAGATGTGGTAGAGAAAAAGCATACTGATATGCTTTGGGTAGATGTCGCGCTGGTGTCCTAGTTAGCGTTGAAGACCGCTAGCAGTGGCTAGCTACTAGCTAGTAGCTAGTTAGCTGGCTAGCTTCTGATGAGGGTTCCGATTCTAAAGTATAGAAAAAGCAGATCCGTACCACATTGGGTGATGCGGGTTGCAGGAGAGTATATTCAGCCTGTAGTTGGAAAGTGAGATTAAAATATGTACGAAATATATACAGAAAAAAACGAGGAAAAAACTATATTTACACTATACAGGACGGGACAAGACAAAACACACGTCCGACTGCTACGCCATCTTGGAATAAATGTGCTGCCTCCTCATACCGCCGCCTCTCAGCTTTCGCTGCCTCCAGCTCTGCCTTGGGGCGGTGATATTCCCCAGCCTGTGCCCAGGGTCCTTTGCCGTCCAGGATCTCCTCCCATGTCCAGGAGTCCTGAGTTCGCTGCTGCTGCCCTTTACCAGGCTGCTTGGTCCTTGGTTGGTGGGTGGTTCTGTAACGGCTGTTGTCGGGAGAAAGAGAGGACCAAGGTGCAGCATGGTAAGTGTTCATATTATTTAATGAAATATGCAACACTAGACAAAACAACAAACACGACAAACAAACAGTCCTGAAAGGTGAAACAAAAACACTAAACAGGAAACAACCATCCACAAAACACAATGGAAAACAGGCTACCTAAATATGGTTCTCAATCAGGGACAACGATTGACAGCTGCCTCTGATTGAGAACCATACCAGGCCAAAAACACAAATAGAAAATCATAGACAAACTAACATAGACAACCCACCGAACTAACGCCCTGACCATACTAAAACAAAAGACAAAACAAAGGAACTAAGGTCAGAACGTGACAATAACACTGCTGAACAATTAATCAAATGACCACCTGGACTAAATAGTCCCTCCCCTTTGTTTTTACACTGCTGCTCGCTGTTTATTACCTATGCATAGTCACTTTACCCCTACCTACATGTACAAATTACATCGACTAACCTGTACCCCTCCACATTGACTCGGTAACGGTACCTCCTGTATATAGCCTCATCACTGTTATTTTATTAACTTTTTATTTGATTTTTTACTTCAGGTTATTTAGTAAATATTTTCTTAACTCTATTTCTTCAACTGCATTGTTGGTTAAGGTCTTGTAAGAAAGCATTTCCCGGTAAGGTCTACACCTGTGGTATTCGGCGGATGTGACAAATAGATAATAAACTAAAGTGAAATAAACAATCAAATGAACAGTAAACATTACTCTCACAAAAGTTCCCACAATGTTGTAACGATGTGCAAATAGTTAAAGAACAAAATGGAAAATAAATCAACATAAATAAGGGTTGTATTTACAATGTGGTTTGTTCTTTACTGGTTTCCCTTTTCTTGTGGCAACAGGTCACAAATCTTGGTATTTCACCCAATAGATATGGGAGTTTATCAAAATTGGGTTTGTTTTCGAATTCTTTGTGGGTCTTTGTAATCTCAGGGAAATATGTGTCTCTAATATGGTCATATATTTGGCAGGAGGATAGGGAGTACAGCTCAGGTTCCACCTCATTTTGTGGGCAGTGTGCACATAGCCTGTCTTATCTTGAGAGCCAGGTCTGCCTACGGTGGCCTTTCTCAATAGCAAGGCTATGCTCACTGAGTCTGTACAAAGTCAAAGCTTTCCTTAATTTTAGGTCAGTCACAGTGGTCAGGTATTCTGTTTGCTCTGTTTTTTTGTTAATTCTTTCCAATGTGTCAAGTAATTATCTTTTGTTTTCTCATGGTTTGGTTGGGTCTAATTGTATTGCTGTCCTGGAGATCTGTGGGGTATGTTTGTGTGTGTGAAAAGAGCCCCAGGACCAGCTTGCTTAGGGGACTCTTCTCCAGGTTCAACTCTCTGTAGGTGATGGCTTTGTTATGGAAGGTTTGGGAATCGCTGCCTTTTAGGTGGTTGTAGAATTTAACTTTTCTAGATTTTGATAGTTAGCGGGTATCGGCCTAATTCTGCTCCGCATGCATTATTTGGTGTTTTACGTTGTACACAGAGGATATTTTTTGTACAGTTCTGCATGCACAGTCTCAATTTGGTGTTTGTCCCATTTAGTGAATTATTGTTTGGTGAGCAGACCCCAGACCTCACAACCATATAGGGCAATGGGTTCTAGAACTGATTCAATTTTATGTTCCTTTTGATGGCATTGAATGCCCTTCCTGCCTTGTTTCTGCCTTGTTTGAACTTACTCTAATGAACTTATCCTCTGCAGCAGAGGTAACTCTGGGTCTTCCTTTCCTGTGGCGGTCCTCATGAGAGCCAGTTTCAACATAGCGCTTGATGGTTTTCGCGACTACACTTAAAAAGAAACTTTGAGTTATTTAAATTTTCCGGATTGACTGACCTTCATGTCTTCAAGTAATGATGGACTGTCATTTCTCTTTGCTTGTTTGAGCTGTTCTTGCCATAATATGGAGAATGCCAAGAGTGTGCAGAGCCGCCATCAAGGCAAAGTGGCGCTGATATTTAGCCAAAGGTATATATAGTTTTTTGTGTGCTCTAGGGCAACGATGTCTAGAATGGAATTTGTATTTGTTTTTTCTTTTTTCTTTTTTGGAACACAATTATTTTTGTCTGAGGTTTAGGTTTATTTTTGTCTGAGGTTTACTGTCAGGGCCTTGGTTGGGGACAGAGGCAAAAGGTCATCAGTAGACATTTGACTTCAGATTCTAGTAGGGTGAGGCCGGGTGCTGCAGACCGTTCTTGTGCCCTCGCCAATTCGTTGATATATATTTTGAAGAGGGTGGGGCTTAAGCTGCATCCTTGTCTCACCCCACGACCATGTGGAAAGAAATGTGTGTGTTTTTTGCCCGTTTTAACCACACACTTTTTGTTTGTGTACATGGATTTTATAATGTGGTATGTTTTTCACCCAACACCACTGTCCATCAGTTTGTATAGCAGACTGCCAAATTGCATCAAAAGCTTTTTTGAAATCGACAAAGCATGATGCTCTCGATGGCTAGCAAAGAGAAATGTATCTGCATGTGTTCAAAGGGGCCGATGTCTTTGTCTCCCTGCTGTGAATACTGTTGACTTCCTTGGAGTCCAAAGGTATGAACACTGAGCATTATGATGGAAACCTATCCAGTCGAGGAAGGGAATCTATATTTTGGAGAGGCTGCAGGGTGCACTGCAACTGTCTACACTGTCCCCCGGTTCCTGGTTATTTTCCTTCCTAACAGGCAGAGGATTGGGGCCTCAGAGGCATTGGACACAGCTGAGTAGACTGGTCAGGAAACAGTCGGCCTTACAAGGGATTGATCCAAGTCAGCCCAGAGAGAGAACACACACATACACATACACACACACCGCAGACTATGATTAAAAACCAGTTGTTCCTGAACCAATAAGCCAGGCTGAAAGAGAACTCTAATTAAACATAGGTGGCATGGCAACGCTACACATGTTGGGTTGTGTTATGCCCTATGACGAGCCATGAACTATGTTCTGTATGTTTTGTTGCTGTAATGAATACCACTGCAAGGCCTGTGTGTTAGTGCTGTGTTACTGCTGTGTGTTCATTTGCCTGAATTTGTTTCTAGTAGGCCTATAAACAGGCCATGGCCACTGGCATGTCTCTGGTGATACTGATAGAAAGAGTTATCCTGACCTCTCTGCTGTGGCTGTACACTTATCATGAGCCAGGACACTCACACTGAGGAGAGGGTAGAGAGGGAGATAAGGGAGAGAGAAGGGGGTGAGTCAGAGAGGGCAGGGCAGAGAGGGAGAGAGAGACATGGTGGAGAGGGAGAGAGAGACATGGTGGACAGGGAAAGAGAGACATGGTAGAGAGGGAGAAAGAGACATGGTAGAGAGGTAGAGAGAGACATGGTGGAGAGGGAGAGAGAGGGGCTGAGAGGAGAGGGAGAGAGACATGGTAGAGAGGGAGAGAGAGACATGGTGGACAGGGAGAGAGAGACATGGTAGAGAAGGAGGGAGAGACATGGTAGAGAGGGTAAGAGAGACATGGTAGAGAGGGAGAGAGACATGGTGGACAGGGAAAGAGAGACATGGTGGACAGGGAGAGAGAGACATGGTAGAGAGGTAGAGAGAGACATGGTGGAGAGGGAGAGAGAGACATGGTGGAGAGGGAAAGAGAGACATGGTGGACAGGGAGAGAGAGACATGGTAGAGAGGTAGAGAGAGAGACATGGTAGAGAGGGAGAGAGAGACATGGTAGAGAGGGAGAGAGAGACATGGTGGACAGGAGAGAGACATGGTAGAGAGGGAGAGAGAGACATGGTAGAGAGGGTAAGAGAGACATGGTAGATAGGCAAAGAGAGACATGGTAGAGAAGGAGAGAGAGACCATGGTGGACAGGGAAAGAGAGACATGGTAGATAGGGAAAGAGAGACATGGTGGACAGGGAAAGAGAGACATGGTGGACAGGGAAAGAGAGACATGGTGGACAGGGAAAGAGAGACATGGTGGACAGGGAAAGAGAGACATGGTGGACAGGGAAAGAGAGACATGGTGGACAGGGAAAGAGAGACATGTTGGACAGGGAAAGAGAGACATGGTGGACAGGGAAAGAGAGACATGGTGGACAGGGGAGAGAGAGAGACATGGTAGATAGGGAAAGAGAGACATGGTGGACAGGGAGAGAGAGACATGGTGGACAGGGAAAGAGAGACATGGTGGACAGGGAGAGAGAGACATGGTAGACAGGGAGAGAGAGACATGGTGGACAGGGAAAGAGAGACATGGTGGACAGGGAGAGAGAGACATGGTAGATAGGGAAAGAGAGACATGGTGGACAGGAGAGAGAGACATGGTGGACAGGGAGAGAGAGACATGGTGGACAGGGAAAGAGAGACATGGTGGACAGGGAAAGAGAGACATGGTAGAGAGGGTAAGAGAGACATGGTAGATAGGGAAAGAGAGACATGGTAGAGAAGGAGAGAGAGACCATGGTGGACAGGGAAAGAGAGACATGGTAGATAGGGAAAGAGAGACATGGTGGACAGGGAAAGAGAGACATGGTGGACAGGGAAAGAGAGACATGGTGGACAGGGAAAGAGAGACATGGTGGACAGGGAAAGAGAGACATGGTGGACAGGGAAAGAGAGACATGGTGGACAGGGAAAGAGAGACATGGTGGACAGGGAAAGAGAGACATGTTGGACAGGGAAAGAGAGACATGGTGGACAGGGAGAGAGAGACATGGTGGACAGGGAGAGAGAGACCATGGTGGACAGGGAGAGAGAGACATGGTGGACAGGGAGAGAGAGACATGGTGGACAGGGAAAGAGAGACATGGTAGAGAGGGAGAGAGAGACCATGGTGGACAGGGAGAGAGAGACATGGTGGACAGGGAGAGAGAGACATGGTGGACAGGGAGAGAGAGACATGGTAGAGAGGGAGAGAGAGACATGGTGGACAGGGAGAGAGAGACATGGTAGAGAAGGAGGGAGAGACATGGTAGAGAGGGTAAGAGAGACATGGTAGAGAGGGAGAGAGACATGGTGGACAGGGAAAGATAGACATGGTGGACAGGGAGAGAGAGACATGGTAGAGAGGTAGAGAGAGACATGGTGGAGAGGGAGAGAGAGACATGGTGGAGAGGGAAAGAGAGACATGGTGGACAGGGAGAGAGAGACATGGTGGACAGGGAGAGAGAGACATGGTAGAGAGGGTAAGAGAGACATGGTAGAGAGGGAGAGAGAGACATGGTAGAGAGGGAGAGAGAGACATGGTAGAGAGGGAGAGAGAGACATGGTGGACAGGGAGAGAGACATGGTAGAGAGGGAGAGAGAGACATGGTAGAGAGGGTAAGAGAGACATGGTAGATAGGCAAAGAGAGACATGGTAGAGAAGGAGAGAGAGACCATGGTGGACAGGGAAAGAGAGACATGGTAGATAGGGAAAGAGAGACATGGTGGACAGGGAAAGAGAGACATGGTGGACAGGGAAAGAGAGACATGGTGGACAGGGAAAGAGAGACATGGTGGACAGGGAAAGAGAGACATGGTGGACAGGGAAAGAGAGACATGGTGGACAGGGAAAGAGAGACATGTTGGACAGGGAAAGAGAGACATGGTGGACAGGGAAAGAGAGACATGGTGGACAGGGAGAGAGAGAGACATGGTAGATAGGGAAAGAGAGACATGGTGGACAGGGAGAGAGAGACATGGTGGACAGGGAAAGAGAGACATGGTGGACAGGGAGAGAGAGACATGGTAGACAGGGAGAGAGAGACATGGTGGACAGGGAAAGAGAGACATGGTGGACAGGGAGAGAGAGACATGGTAGATAGGGAAAGAGAGACATGGTGGACAGGGAGAGAGAGAGATGGTGGACAGGGAGAGAGAGACATGGTGGACAGGGAAAGAGAGACATGGTGGACAGGGAAAGAGAGACATGGTAGAGAGGGTAAGAGAGACATGGTAGATAGGGAAAGAGAGACATGGTAGAGAAGGAGAGAGAGACCATGGTGGACAGGGAAAGAGAGACATGGTGGACAGGGAGAGAGAGACATGGTGGACAGGGAGAGAGAGACCATGGTGGACAGGGAGAGAGAGACATGGTGGACAGGGAGAGAGAGACATGGTGGACAGGGAAAGAGAGACATGGTAGAGAGGGAGAGAGAGACCATGGTGGACAGGGAGAGAGAGACATGGTGGACAGGGAGAGAGAGACATGGTGGACAGGGAGAGAGAGACATGGTAGAGAGGGAGAGAGAGACATGGTGGACAGGGAGAGAGAGACATGGTAGAGAAGGAGGGAGAGACATGGTAGAGAGGGTAAGAGAGACATGGTAGAGAGGGAGAGAGACATGGTGGACAGGGAAAGAGAGACATGGTGGACAGGGAGAGAGAGACATGGTAGAGAGGTAGAGAGAGACATGGTGGAGAGGGAGAGAGAGACATGGTGGAGAGGGAAAGAGAGACATGGTGGACAGGGAGAGAGAGACATGGTGGACAGGGAGAGAGAGACATGGTAGAGAGGGTAAGAGAGACATGGTAGAGAGGGAGAGAGAGACATGGTAGAGAGGGAGAGAGAGACATGGTAGAGAGGGAGAGAGAGACATGGTGGACAGGGAGAGAGACATGGTAGAGAGGGAGAGAGAGACATGGTAGAGAGGGTAAGAGAGACATGGTAGATAGGCAAAGAGAGACATGGTAGAGAAGGAGAGAGAGACCATGGTGGACAGGGAAAGAGAGACATGGTAGATAGGGAAAGAGAGACATGGTGGACAGGGAAAGAGAGACATGGTGGACATGGTGGGGAAAGAGAGACATGGTGGACAGGGAAAGAGAGACATGGTGGACAGGAAAGAGAGACATGGTGGACAGGGAAAGAGAGACATGGTGGACAGGGAAAGAGAGACATGGTGGACAGGGAAAGAGAGACATGTTGGACAGGGAAAGAGAGACATGGTGGACAGGGAAAGAGAGACATGGTGGACAGGGAGAGAGAGAGACATGGTAGATAGGGAAAGAGAGACATGGTGGACAGGAGAGAGAGACATGGTGGACAGGAAAGAGAGACATGGTGGACAGGGAGAGAGAGACATGGTAGACAGGGAGAGAGAGACATGGTGGACAGGGAAAGAGAGACATGGTGGACAGGGAGAGAGAGACATGGTAGATAGGGAAAGAGAGACATGGTGGACAGGGAGAGAGAGACATGGTGGACAGGGAGAGAGAGACATGGTGGACAGGGAAAGAGAGACATGGTGGACAGGGAAAGAGAGACATGGTAGAGAGGGTAAGAGAGACATGGTAGATAGGGAAAGAGAGACATGGTAGAGAAGGAGAGAGAGACCATGGTGGACAGGGAAAGAGAGACATGGTAGATAGGGAAAGAGAGACATGGTGGACAGGGAAAGAGAGACATGGTGGACAGGGAAAGAGAGACATGGTGGACAGGGAAAGAGAGACATGGTGGACAGGGAAAGAGAGACATGGTGGACAGGGAAAGAGAGACATGGTGGACAGGGAAAGAGAGACATGTTGGACAGGGAAAGAGAGACATGGTGGACAGGGAGAGAGAGACATGGTGGACAGGGAGAGAGAGACCATGGTGGACAGGGAGAGAGAGACATGGTGGACAGGGAGAGAGAGACATGGTGGACAGGGAAAGAGAGACATGGTAGAGAGGGAGAGAGAGACCATGGTGGACAGGGAGAGAGAGACATGGTGGACAGGGAGAGAGAGACATGGTGGACAGGGAGAGAGAGACATGGTAGAGAGGGAGAGAGAGACATGGTGGACAGGGAGAGAGAGACATGGTAGAGAGGGAGAGAGAGACATGGTAGAGAAGGAGAAAGAGAGACATGGTGGACAGGGAAAGAGAGACATGGTAGAGAGGGAGAGAGAGACCATGGTGGACAGGGAGAGAGAGACATGGTGGACAGGGAGAGAGAGACATGGTAGAGAGGGAGAGAGAGACATGGTGGACAGGGAGAGAGAGACATGGTAGAGAAGGAGAAAGCGACATGGTAGAGAGGGAGAGAGAGACATGGTAGAGAGGGAGAGAGAGACCATGGTGGACAGGGAGAGAGAGACATGGTAGAGAGGTCTGACAAGAGGGAGAAGGGCTCGGAGGGCTGAGACTGGGGCAGGGTTAGCGAGGGGGAGTTACTTAGACTAGGTAGGGTTGTCACATTCCAGTGTAAATATGGAATAGGTGAAAAGAGAAGTCGTCCTAAAAGTAATCTGAGAAGAGACTGAGGTTCAGTGAACTGCAGGTCATACATTAGACTGTAGGTCCAGATCAAATAATGGGCTATATTTACTCAATGATTTCACCAGCACACATACTGCAAACATAAACACTTGGTAAATGTATAGATAAACACTTGGTAAATGTATAGAGAAACACTTGGTAAATGTATAGAGAAACACTTGGTAAATGTATAGATAAACACTTAGTAAATGTATAGATAAACACTTGGTAAATGTATAGATAAACACTTGGTAAATGTATAGATAAACACTTGGTAAATGTATATATAAACACTTGGTAAATGTATAGAGAAACACTTGGTAAATGTATAGATAAACACTTGGTAAATGTATAGAGAAACACTTGGTAAATGTATAGAGAAACACTTGGTAAATGTATAAACACTTGGTAAATGTATAGATAAACACTTGGTAAATGTATAGAGAAACATAATGCTACAACATGAATCTGCACATTATGAATTCCTTTTCTTGTCCTTAAACCCTCCTCCAACTCTGCCTCCTCCCCTCCCTGTACCATAGACTCCTCCCCCTTCCTCCTCCTCCTCCTCCTCCTCCTCCTCCACCCATCACATGAGCGTGTGTTATGTCATCAGGTTTCCCCTGTTTGTGCTTCCCTCCGTATAGGCAACCCTGCAGATCCATCTCTCTATCCATCACTCCATCCATCTGTATCTACCTTTCTATCTACCTCCCACCCTACCTTACGGCAAATACCTCTGTTCCTCAGGCATATTCTTCTGAAGGGTGCTTTGTCTGACCTGTTAGGGCTTGACTTGAACAAAAGCCTGAACACTGCGGCCCTCGAGGACCAGAGTTGCCCATATATGTCTTAAAAGGTCAAATGTGGGCAAAACCTCCACAGACACAATGAGGGACACTGAGCCTTTGAGTTTGCTCTGTCAGCTGTTCTATTTCTCGTTCCTGTGAATCCATCTCTTATCAAAAGCACACATAGCTCTGTGATCCTTCTTGTTCCTAAAGCTGAGTACAGAAAACAGGTCTTGGGTGATATAGTATAGCAATAAGGCCAGAGGGGGTGTGGTATATGGCCAATATACCACGACGAAGGTACCTGGATACAGCCCTTAGCCGTGGTATATTGTCCACATAACACAAACCCCACAGGTGCCTTACTGCTATTATAAACAGGTTCCGAATGTAATTAGAGCAGTACAAATAAATGTTTTGTCATACCCGTGGTATATGGCCTCATATACCACGGCTTTCAGCCAATCAGCATTCAGGGCTGGAACCACCCAATTTATAATGAAGCATAGTAGGCAGATGTATGTGAGCATAACCTCAGTCTCATCAGCAGCTGTGTGCTCCCTTTGTACCTTCTAACAAATGTTTAATGCAATAAGTAAACAGTACACATATGTAACATACTCCCCCTTTTCTGCATTGTTTTCCTTGCTGAATAAATATACTAACTATCCACTAACACACCCAACCTGTCGCTTACAAACTTAAGTTTGTCCTCATGTGCCATTGCGGGGTAAGGAAGGGTAGGGTCAGGCGTGATAGCAAAGAGCAACTGTGCTAACTGTGCACACACACACACACACACACACACACACACACACACACACACACACACACACACAGCAGCCCAGTGACCTTTCCCCTACTTTCTCTACCAGCCCCTAGGTGCTTACTGGGAGAAGTGTAGGAATCCAGTCAGTATTCTGTAAAAACAGTAATTGTAGTTCAGAAGGAGAGAAGGGAACGAGTGAGGAAGTCTATCACTTCTCTGTGTTCTTGATGAGAGTTTTGAAGTCCAGCTGACAACATAAGACTCTGGTCTGGGTTATTGTGAGAACATTTATTAATCACATTTCACAAGATGTTATTTTTGGGTTTCAGTCCCGAGAACCCAGCGTTTCATTCAGGGATGGATTTAATTTTCTATAATGGGTACCTGGAGGAAAATGGGGGAGGGTCATGCTTTCTCCATTTCGGTCAAGCGGAGGGTTTAGTATCTTTTAAATCTAGTCTAGGGGAGGGTCATTTTAATTTGGAATTGATGACATTTCTATATTTCTCAGTGTTTTAGAATTAGTTGCTTATTAGGCTATATATGGATGTGTGCCTGATGCCCCCCTGATCTCTGATTGTCCGCTGGGTGTGAAATATCAAGTGCACCTATAGCCTATTAGGTGTCGTCTCAATCACACGATCCATAGTCTATAAGCTATGAAGTGAATGCACGGAGAAGCACATGCACAGAGAAGCACATGCACGGAGAAGCACATGGCACAGTTCTATTTCTAAGATCTCTGTTGGGATGGTGTAAATTAAACAAGGCTGTTCAACACACTCCACACAGTTGTCACTGACTAGTTGGATACTAGTTGGATGTTCCAACCCTGAGCCCCCGGCATGCTCTGCTCTTGCTGATCAAAAACTAAGTAATGGCTGTGCTGTTTGCTCAGTGATAAATTAGCATCCAACTAGTCAGTGACAACTGTGTGGAGTTTGGAGTTTGATACAGCAATTATGTGAGCTTATTACAATATTATAGAAACTATGTCCTGGGATTTCCTGTGATCTATGTAGAAGAACCCCTTACCTTCTAGCGACTCTTGTTTAGAGCAAACCGTGTGCGTGTTCGTGAGAGTCTCAGCTTTTCATGGATAGATTTGAATAGTTAATAGCTCAAACCCTTTAGGACTCTACAGACGTTTTTGTAAAAATCCCCGACCCTGTGCCCCTTCAGGATCCACCCTCGTCTCACAAACACCGCTCTAGGTCAGCCCCCGATAATCACAGACTAATCACACAGGTTTCAATGGATGCAGAAGAAATCTATTGAATCCAATGGTACAGTCACACCCTGATCTGTTTCACCTGTCCTTGTGATTGTCTCCACCCCCTCCAGGTGTCAGTTATTATTCCTGGTGTATATATCCCTGTGTTTCCTGTCTCTCTGTGCCAGTTTGTCTTGTATGCTTTTCAAGTCAACCAGTGTTTTTCCCCGTACTCCTGCTTCTATTCTCTTTTGCTAGTCCTCCCGGTTCTTGACCCTTGCCTGTTTTCTGGACTCTGTACCCGCCTGCCTGACCATTCTGTCTGCCCTGACCTTGAGGCTGCCTGACCAGTCTGTCTGCCCTGACCTCGAGCCTGCCTGCCACACTGTACCTCCTGGACTCTGAACTGGTTTTGGCCTTTTGCCTGTCCATGACCATTCTCTTGCCTACCCCTTTTGGATTGTTTAATAAATATCAAAGACTCAAACCATCTGCCTCCCGTATCTGCATCTGGGTCTCGCCTTGTGCCCTTATAGGTACAACCCAGTCTGTAGCTCAAATATACAATGCTTTAAAGGGACTAGAAGTCCAAAAACATGCTGGGACTGTAGGAGTTAAAGAGGACTGAAATAAAATAATTTGATTATGTTTGGAATAGCTTTTGGTAATCAATAGGGCTTATACAGTAACTGAGCTGTAACAAACACCAGGGTCAAAGATAGCAGACAGACAGTCTATCTGCTCCATGTTTGTGTACATGGTGTTATCACAGTGCAGGTATCAGGGAGAGGTGAGGTGTGTGTGTGTGTGTGTGTGTGTGTGTGTGTGTGTGTGTGTGTGTGTGTGTGTGTGTGTGTGTGTGTGTGTGTGTGTGTGTGTGTGTGTGTGTGTGTGTGTGCTGTTGTATACCTGTGAAAGAGTGTTGCTTAGCACTTGGTAACTCTACAGGCCTGTAGCCTTATCATCTTGCCTTTAGTTTAGACCACTAAAGCTCACATTGCCATGGGGCTGGTCTCTCCTGTCGTCCTTCAGTTTAGACCACTAAAGCTCACATTGCCACGGGGCTAGTCTCTCCTGTCGTCCTTCAGTTTAGACCACTAAAGCTCACATTGCCATGGGGCTGGTCTCTCCTGTCGTCCTTCAGTTTAGACCACGAAAGCTCACATTGCCACGGGGCTGGTCTCTCCTGTCGTCCTTCAGTTTAGACCACTAAAGCTCACATTGCCATGGGGCTGGTCTCTCCTGTCGTCCTTCAGTTTAGACCACGAAAGCTCACATTGCCACGGGGCTGGTCTCTCCTGTCGTCCTTCAGTTTAGACCACTAAAGCTCACATTGCCACGGGGCTGGTCTCTCCTGTAGTCCTTCAGTTTAGACCACTAAAGCTCACATATCCATGGGACTGGTCTCTCCTGTCGTCCTTCAGTTTAGACCACTAACGCTCATATTGCCATGGGACTGGTCTCTCCTGTAGTCCTTCAGTGGTACAGTCAGAGAGAGCAAGGCTTACTGGAGAGCATGTAGCCTACAGGACACTGACACAACCTGTTCTGTTAGCTTTGATCTGGGTCTGTGCACACACACACGCACGCACACACACACACACACACACACACACACACACACACACACACACACACACACACACACACACACACACACTGCCTCCCCTGCCCACGTCTGTACTCACAGTACAGTATGCACACTAGTCAGTATGTACACTACTCAGTATGCACACTGGTCAGTATGTACACTAGCCAGTATGCACACTAGATAGCATGTACACTACTCAGTATGCACACTGGTCAGTACGTACACTAGTCAGTGTTTCTCTCTCCCTCACTCTCTCTGCCTCGCTCTCTCTCTCTCTCTCTCTCTCTCTCACTATCTCTCTCTCTATTTCAATACCTCCCTTTTGCTCTCTCTCTCTCTCTCTCACTCTCCCTCCCTCCCTCACTCTCTCTCTTTCTCAATTTCAATTAAATTCAATTTAAGGGCTTTTTTGGCATGGAAAACACATGTTTACATTGTCAAAACAGATGAAATAGATCATAAACAAAATGGAAAATGAATAAACAGGTTGTATTTACAATGGTGTTTGTTCTTCGCTGGTTGCCCTTTTCTAGTGGCAGCAGGTCACAAATCTTGCTGCTGTGATGGCACACTGTGGTATTTCAACCAGTAGATATGGGAGTTTATAAAAATTGGGTTTGTTTTCGAATTCTTTGTGGGTCTGTGTAATCTGAGGGAAATATGTGTCTCTAATATGGTCATACATTTGGCAGGAGGTTAGGAAGTGCAGCTTAGTTTCTCGCTCTCTCTCGCTCTTTCTCTCTCTTTCTCACTCTCTTGGTCTCTCTCTCTCTCTCTCTCTCTCTCTCTGTCTCTTTCCCTATGTCTCTCTACATTAACTCACATTTGTATCATAGTGATTCAGTTCAGAGTCTCTGTGGAGGACATTGAGTCCTGTCTGACCTGTCCTGTCTGATCTAGAAGAATGTGAATATCTGCTCATAAACCAGATTGACTACTGACCATTACACCCATGCTTAACAATAAACCTTTGTCTCAGATTCTGTAAGAGATACTGGCTAATCCTGTCTGCACTGAGTAACACTAACATGTAGGCCTGCTGTTAAGCCTTTGCTATAGCAACCAAAAAACCTTACTGAAAGGTTCCTGATGGTCCAAACTTCAATGTATTCATTTCTTGGTCAGGTAAATATGACCTCTGGTCCTCACAGCAAGCCAATAAGACAGTGTATCTCAACACTGACAAGCCCAAACCCATTGGGGTTGTGTGGATGTTTGTGTGAGGTATGTGTATGTGCGTGTATGTATGTGTGTGTGTGTTTGAGTGTGTGTGTGTGTGTGAACAGGATTTCAGACCCTCAGGAACCTTGGCCTGCTTCCAATATGGAGGGTAATGTTATGGTGTTAGGTGTCATCTGTGAAAGGCATTCTCTCTGACATAACAACAAACTTTCGCTCCATGTTGCAACAAGCAACAAAACACAGCACGCAGGGCATACACACATTGAAGTGTAGATTCAGGAAAACTAGCACAAGACATAGCTTAAACAAACAGACAGTTCAGTTCTTCACAAAACATAGCCGTAGGTCTGTACATTAGCACAAATGTACTGGACATTCAAGACTCTGACAAGTGCACACATCATTAAACACCTGTTGAAGTCACATACGGTATGCAAAACACCAGTCTCAACGTCACCGGTGAAGAGGTGACTCCGGGATGCTGGCCTTCAAGGCAGATTTCCTCTGTCCAGTGTCTGTGTTCTTTTGCCCATCTTAATCTTTTATTTTTATTGGCCAGTCTGAGATATGGCTTTTTCTTTGCAAGTCTGCCTAGAAGACCAGCATCCCAGAGTCGCCTCTTCACTGTTGACGTTGAGACCGGTGTTTTGCGGGTACTATTTAATGAAGCTGCCAGTTGAGGACTTGTGAGGCGTCTGTTTCTCAAACTAGACACTCTAATGTACTTGTCCTCTTGCGCAGTTGTGCACCGGGGCCTCACACTCCGCTTTCTATTCTGGTTAGAGACCGTTTGCGCTGTTCTGTGAAGGGAGTAGTACACAGCGTTGTACGAGATCTTCAGTTTCTTGGCAATTTCTCGCATGGAATAGCCTTCATTTCTCAGAACAAGAATAGACTGACGAGTTTCAGAAGAAAGTTATTTGTTTCTGGCCATTTTGAGCCTGTAATCGAACAGGCTCGATGTTAGTGTACACCTGTTGTTTACCAAGCATGGGACAAATAATATCTGATTGATTTGATTTACAGTGCATTTGGAAAGTATTCAGACCCCTTGACTTATTCCACATTTTGTTACATTTTAGAATAAGGCTGTAATGTATTAAAAATGTGTCGTTTTTTCCCCGCTCATCAATCTACACACAATACCCCATAATGACAAAGCAAAAGTGGGTTTTTACATTGTTTTTTGGAGAGAAAAAATTAAATAACTGAAAGATCACATTTACATAAGTATTCAGACCCTTTACTCAGTGCTTTGATAAAAAGCACATTTGGCAGTGGTTATAGCCCCGATGGTATGGCTTTACAAGCTTGGCACCTGTATTTAGGGAGTTTCTCCCATTCTTCTATGCAGATCTTCTCAAGCTCTGTCAGGTTGGATGGGAAGCGTCGCTGCACAGCTATTTTCAGTTCTCTGATGTTTGATCGGGTTCAAGTCCGAGCTCTGGCTGGGCCACTCTAGGACATTCAAAGACTTGTCCTGAAGCCACACCTGCATTGTCTTGGCTGTGTGCTTAGGGTCATTGTCCTGTTGGAAGGGGAACCTTCACCCCAGTCTGAGGTCCAGAGTCTTGGTTTTCATCAAGGATCTCCGTGTACTTTGCTCCATTCATCTTTGCCTCGATCCTGACTAGTCTCCCAGTCCCTGCCGCTGAAAAACACTCCCTCAGCATGTTGCTGCCACCACCATGCTTCACCGTGGGGATGGTGCCAGGTTTCCTCCAGACGTGACAATTGGCATTCTGGCCAAATAGTTATTAGTTTCAACAGACCAGAGAATCTTGTTTCTCATGTTCTGAGATTCTTTAGGTGCCTTTTGGCAAACTTCAAGCTGTCATGTGCCTTTTACTGAGGAGTGGCCACTCTACCATAAAGGCCTGATTGGTGGAGAGCTGCAAAGATGGTTGTCCTTCTGAAAGGTTCTCCCATCTCCACAGAGGCACTCTAGAGCTCTGTGAGAGTGACCATCTGTTTTTTTGTCACCTCTCTGACCAAGGCCCTTCTCCCCCGATTGCTCAGTTTGGCCAGGCTGCCAGCTCTAGGAAGAGTCTTGGTGGTTCCAAACTTCTTTCATTTAAGTATGACGGAGGCGTTTGTGTTCTTGGAGACCTTCAATGCTACAGAATTGTTTTGGTACCCTTCCCCAGATCTGTGCCTCGACACAATCCTGTCTCTGAGCTCTACGGACATTCCCTTCGACCTCATAGCTTGGTTTTTGCTCTGACATGCACTTTCGACTGTGGGACATTATATAGACAGGTGTGTGCCTTTCCAAATCATGTCCAATCAATTGAATTTACCTCAGGTGGACTCCAATCAAGTTGTAGAAACATCTCAAGGATGATCAATGGAAACAGAATGCACCTGAGCTCAATTTTGAGTCTCATAGCAAAGGGTCTGAATACTATATATCTGTTTTTAATGTTTAATACATTTGCAAAAAAAACAAAAAACGATTAGCTTTATCATTATGGAGTATTTTGTGTAGATTGCAGAGGGTAAAAAATATGTTTAGAATAAGGTTGTAGGGTAACAAAATGAGGAAAAAGTCAAGGGGTCTGAAAAATTTCCGAAGGCACAGTACATGTAGGCTACGCACAAATGTATAAACTCAACACACTCATAGTGTTCACATAATTAAAGCCTGGTACAACATATACTGTACATAGGCAAACACACACACATAAAACAAACACTCAGTCAAGGGCCATGGTCACCAGCTTGCATAACTTGTCAGGAGTGGGAGCAAGGGTAGAGGAGGGGAGTGCAGTGGGCGCTGACAGAGATTACTTGTCCCTGGCACAGATCACTGAGTCTGGAGTCACTAGCTGAGGCTTTCAAAAACATTCACTGCCCATTCGCTGCTCAAATGCTGCATTCAGACTGAACCCATTTGATTGGCCAGTTTGGGTCGAGTGGCGTTCAAAGCCACTCCCACTGAAGGAAGAATTAATCAAATATAGGGAGGGGGAGGGGAGAGTGGGGGACTATGACATTTAAAGCGACAGTACTCTTAATGATATGATGGAATATTACCACTGGACAATCAAGTTATTACTGTTGTGTCATTACACATGTAAATGTGAACATACGTTCCTTATTCATGTGTTATTCAATTAATATAGGCCTAGAGAGGAAGGCAGATTGAAAACTTTATTTTAGGGTTAAGGTTATATTTTGTTTTAACTGTTTCATCGCTGGACTGAAGCTTGCTGGTCGACATTTAGGCCGACTGTAAAGATTTTTTCAAACATGAGAGATTGATCAAGAATTTAGTTGCAATTCAATGTTTTAAATGAAAAAATGTTGGTATCTTCAGGGGGCAGAAGAAGAGTCAAAACAATTTTCTCTGATTTTTTTATATAACCAGAGAGATATTTTATTTGTCCTGCTATCTCTTAGTAATTAGTAATGGTGACAGTGGATTTCCTGTTATGCTGTCAAACAGCTTTCATCACATTATTGGTCTCACCCATCCTTACACACAGTCACTCTATAGGCCATTCATAGTTCTAGGACCAGTTTCTCCTCCCTGCCACGGGCGCCACCAGTAGTAAACAGTTGGAGGGGAAACAAAACACTGACCTTAGATCAGCTTCTAAGGGCAACTTTATTCTACTCCACCAGAGCATGTTGACAGTTTTGAGTCGGACTACGCAAAAACCATACCCAACCCCCACTGTGTTACCAAGAGGCCCGGCTTGGATCTTGTGTAATATTCCGATTGGCCGTCGGTTCTTGAGGGCGTGGAAATGGGCGTCACTGGAAGTATTGTGATATCACAATCAGCTGTTTTGTACGTTCTACATTCTGATCCGAGGATCAGCTGGAGGAAGCAATAACAGAGGGAAAATCTGCAAGGGAAAAAATCGAGCAAGAGGGAAAAAACTGCAGATGTTATACTCTGAACATCAAGTGTAAATTCAAGTTTTACACGAAGCCCCTTCTTCTACGAAGAAAGCCTTTTTTTTATTTTGTATTATGGTGTTTTAACTACCTCACTTAAAAGGCAACCTAAAGCTATGCTTTAAGAATTATTGTCGTTTCTACTTTGTGTGAGATCATCACGTTTACAATTTGAAATATATTGCTAATACAGGTAAGCTATTAAATCTCCTTTGCTGTTGTTTTTTGTGCTTTCTGAAAGGCAAACTGTGTAAGCTTGCAGGGTATCAGGCTACCTCTGCCACTGACGCCTGTATAGCTATCTCTGATGATGCATAGCCTATCTCATAACAGCAGATGAAGAAAATGCGAATTAGGTTGTGTTATAAACAGAATCATTCTGAAACAAAACAATCTACATTACAACGGAATTAATCCATTGTAGTAGTGGCTGTCACCGAGGAAAATACATTAGTTCTGCATTAAATTAATTATCGACTGTTATGCATCCTAGACATCCGTTTATAGGTCAATGACGTTTTGATGGCTTCCATAAATTGATGCTTTTACGGAAACCTCGACGTCCGGTTTATGATCTCTCAGAATATGAAAATTATGTTTACATAAAACCTGTCCTTGTTTTTCACCAAACTGGGGTGTTTTGTCGAATGAAGACGATGGGGGGTATTTTTGAATTGTGCCTTTCTCTCTTCCTCAGTGCTTATGTAGGCCTATGTATGGATTTTGAACGACCTCGATATTATAATTGATTCCTTCGCATCAGTCCTATACTGGTGAGCCTATCTGTCATTGCCATGACCCTTCCACTATATCCATAGCCGTGTCACAGACTCGGAGCTTACACGGATAATTCATGTTTAACCTGACCGCTATCGACAATGACTTATTCTGGGCCCTATTTTTCTCGTCGTCGGTGACATTGGGAAGGTTTTTGTAATCCAAATTAATTTATATCTGGCTTTAAATCAAATGTACACTGCTTGCTGTCGGACCCATAAAAGAATAAAACAAATGTTTTTCTTTCTTTTTCTCTCTCTCTCATCGGCATCTGTCAATGTGGTTGTTTAACTCGAAACAAAGAAGTTAAGGATGTTGAATCATTCCTTTATTTATTAACAATGCTTGGGGTTTATTCTTTATTTTGCATCCGAACAATTGCAGTTGAAATACATAAATAATCATTTGACGGCACCAGAATTGTTCCTTTTCTATTCGCCGCTGTTCTGCTTTCCTTTTCCTCGACCGAAATCGGCTGAACCAGCAGCATCAGTGACGTAAGAGTCTTCGTCATGCAAGCGCATAGGAGGTATTTATGTTGTTTTCGCGAAGCCACGCCCATCTCCCTCAGCTCCTCCCTCTGTTTAAACGGCCTTCTGACTGCCATGAGCAGAGAAATTATGAGCGCATCTGGGAATAGCAGAGCGACAGAGCGCTTTTGTTTTGTAGAATTAGGAAGAAAAAATGAAATATATAATTGTCTATATCTGGTCTTTACCTATTTGCTATGAGCTTATACTGGTTTATAACCAGTTTATAACCAGTGGATCAGGGTGAAAAACACAAAAAGCATAAAAGTAATATGCATTTGTACACTGATTTAACACGTATTATTATATCAAATCAAAGTTTATTTGTCACGTGCGCCGAATACAACAGACCTTACAGTGAAATGCAGAATACAACAGACCTTACAGTGAAATGCAGAATACAACAGACCTTACAGTGAAATGCCGAATACAACAGACCTTACAGTGAAATGCAGAATACAACAGACCTTACAGTGAAGTGAAATACAACAGAATACAGTGAAACAGACAGACCTTACAGTGAAATGCAGAATACAACAGACCTTACAGTGAAATGCAGAATACAACAGACCTTACAGTGAAATGCCGAATACAACAGACCTTACAGTGAAATGCCGAATACAACAGACCTTACAGTGAAATGCAGAATACAACAGACCTTACAGTGAAATGCAGAATACAACAGACCTTACAGTGAAATGCAGAATACAACAGACCTTACAGTGAAATGCAGAATACAACAGACCTTACAGTGAAATGCAGAATACAACAGACCTTACAGTGAAATGCAGAATACAACAGACCTTACAGTGAAATGCAGAATACAACAGACCTTACAGTGAAATGCAGAATACAACAGACCTTACAGTGAAATGCAGAATACAACAGACCTTACAGTGAAATGCAGAATACAACAGACCTTACAGTGAAATGCAGAATACAACAGACCTTACAGTGAAATGCCGAATACAACAGACCTTACAGTGAAATGCAGAATACAACAGACCTTACAGTGAAATGCAGAATACAACAGACCTTACAGTGAAATGCCGAATACAACAGACCTTACAGTGAAATGCCGAATACAACAGACCTTACAGTGAAATGCAGAATACAACAGACCTTACAGTGAAATGCAGAATACAACAGACCTTACAGTGAAATGCAGAATACAACAGACCTTACAGTGAAATGCTTACTTACAGGCTCTAACCAATAGTGCAGAGAAGGGGGGAACAAAGTATGTGTGTGTGTGTGTAGGTAAGTAAAGAAATAAAACAACAGTAAAAAGACATTTGAACATTTTGGCTATGTAGAATAAATAAATAAATAAATGATTAACTCAAGGTACCTGGCAGGGCTGTAATTACCATACCATATGCCATTAGTTTTGAATAACACATTTTTGCACGTGGGTTCAATCACCATTCTACACCATTTACTGTTAGGTTATGTTTCCTTTTAGAATGAATTAAACCAGTCACCAGTGCTGTCACAATGGAATCTTTATAACCACAAGTAATAATTTAACAGGTACAGTAAACATTGTGATGTCATCCAGAAGATAAATGCCTTGTGTTGGTCTATCATATTTCCCCCTTAGTTTATACAGGGCAAAAATATGGGAAATCTCTCGACATTTTCCTTGGATAAATTTCCAATGTATTTTTTTCCTGTTTCCCCCAAACATCAGTCCTTATATGGACCACCTGAGGCATGAGAGACCACTGCTGGCTGTTTAATGATGTTTCCAATATGTTCCAGTGCTGTTCTTATCCCTGGTGTCGTCTGTCTGTCCCAGTAGACAGAATGGTATATTTATACACCAGGCAGATAATACTGAATTAGCATCACAGCTGACTGATAGCATTTGCTTATCAAGGAGACTGAATGGTGCTTGACACAGTTCCTTCAAAGGAAGTGTGTTTGTGTGTGTTTATGACTTGGGAACTCACAAAAAAGTGGCCCTGGGACAGTTTAATATTCTTAGAAAGATTCAAAGTGGGTAAACTCACGTAAATACATTTTTTGAGTAAATGTTTTATCTGGCATCATCCTGTGACTTCAGTAAGCCTTAAGGAATGCATGAAAAACAGTCAAGAAGGGAGCTGATCAACAGACTCCTCTATGTCCTCTGCAACATCTCTCATATCTCCACCTAAACCATCAACATTCATTTCATTGGTAGCCTATCGCTTTATTTTACGAGCCTTCTTATGACGTTTCATATTTGCCTTATAAACATATGCAGCCACAGATAAACCATTACAAAACTGTATAATGCAATGATAAGACAGAAGCTAGAAGTCAGAATGAACTTTCTTAGCAGTAGGTTTTTATTGAAATAGAATACGGCTTTGTTTTATCCTCTCTACAAGCACATCACACTGGTTGAATCAACGTTGTTTCCACGTCATTTTATTGACATTACATTGAACCATAGACTTTGAATTGACGTCTGTTTACATCCCCGTTTTGAGAAAGGCAGCATTACTTTCTTCTTGGCTGCTTTCCTGACAGGATCGTTTCTGACAAAATGTCTAGTTAAATGTGATCATTTCTGTGTGTGTGTTTCTCTTCTTAGCGTGAGACTCCTGTGTCCTCCTGTCGGCTCCTGGTGTCTGTCACCATGGCAACCGTCCAAATAAGCAGGAAGTGTCGCTTTCCACCCATGCGTAACATATGTCCCTCTCCTTCTTCATCGCACTCCTTTCCTTTCATTTATCTCCCTCACCTCATTGTACATCTTTCTCCCTCTCTCGACCTCCTCTGTTTTTATCCATACCTGGAGCCTAATTGCTATCTCTTTCTATTCCTCTCCTACACCTCTCTCCTTTCCTCTTCTCCCCCTACATTAATCTCTCTCACTTTTCATTTGTCTCTCTTCCTCCTTCCTCTTCTCTCCCCCCCCCCTCCCCCCATATTATCTAATTTTAGAAAGTACACCCTGTCAGATCAGAGAGGTCAGTGTTCCGTCATACCGTCCAGTAGCCTCTGCAGGAATGATATGTCTCTCTGATATCCAATATCTCCCTCCATGGTTAAATACAGGGACAGAAAAGTGCAGGCTCCAGTGGCTCAGTTGGTTAGAGTATGAGGCTTGCAATTTCAGGGATGTAGGTTCGATCCCCAGATGACCTATGAAGTGTCTAAACTTTTTGTATATTATATTATACTGTATTTGTTCTTTTTTTACTGTCTTTGTGTTACTCCTTCCCCCTAGACTCCAGGCCCTGATTACGACCCGAGTTAAGCGTGCGTAAATTGAACTTTTCTCTCTATGCGTATTCTGACCTTGAACTTAAGCATGGGTCTAGCGAACCTGCCGGTTCCAGGTGGAAAAAACTTTTTTTTTCATTCATATTTTTTCATATAGAAATAACAGCATTCTCCATGCACTGTAATTTCTGAATGGATAAGAGCTAGGTAAATGCATAATCCGTTTGGAGAAGGGGATTGTAAATACACACATCAATTGTTTTAAGTGATTTTTACTTTTGATCCCTGGAGATGAATGTGAAACCAGTGATATGGAAGCTAACTGAAAAGCATGTCAACATGACATGTATTGCTGCCCCTTTCCCACGGTGAAATAGGTTACAAACACACCAAGACAGCCTTGAAGAGGGCACGAAAATGCCTTTCCCCCTCAGGAGATTGAAAAGAATAGGCATGGGTCCCCAGATCCTCAAAAGGTTTTTACAGCTGAACCATTGAGGGCATCCTGACTGGTTGCATCATTGCCTGGTATGGCAACTGCTCGGCATCCGACCATAAGGCGCAGCAGAGGGTAGTGCGTACAGCCCAGTACATCACTGGGGCCAAGCTTCCTGCCATCCAGGACCTTTATACTAGGCGGTGTCAGAGGAAGGCCCAAAACATTGTCAAAGACTCCAGTCACCCAACTCATAGTCTGCTCTCTACGGCAAGCGGTACCGAAGCGCCAAGTCTAGGTCCAAAAGGCTCCTTAACTGCTTCTACCCCCAAGCCTTAAGACTGCTGAACAATTAATCAAATGACCCCTCCCCCCCTTTGTTTTGACACTGCTGCTACTCGCTGTTTATTATCTATGCATAGTCACATTACCCCTACCTACATGTACAAATGACCTCGACTAACCTGTATCCTCACACATTGACTCGGTACCGGTACGCCCCTGTATATAGCCTCGTTATTGTTATTTTACTGTGGAACTTTTACATTTTTTACTATAGTGTATTTAGTAAAAAAAAAAAAACTCTACATTCTTAAAACAACATTGTTGGTTAAGGGCTTGTAAGTAAGCATTTTACGGTAAGGTCTACACCTGTTGGTTAAGGGCTTGTAAGTAAGTGTTTTACGGTAAGGTCTACACCTGTTGGTTAAGGGCTTGTAAGTAAGCATTTTACGGTAAGGTCTACACCTGTTGGTTAAGGGCTTGTAAGTAAGCATTTTACGGTAAGGTCTACACCTGTTGGTTAAGGGCTTGTCAGTAAGCATTTTACGGTAAGGTCTACACCTGTTGGTTAAGGGCTTGTAAGTAAGCATTTTACGGTAAGGTCTACACCTGTTGGTTAAGGGCTTGTAAGTAAGCATTTTACGGTAAGGTCTACACCTGTTGGTTAAGGGCTTGTCATTAAGCATTTTACGGTTAGGTCTACACCTGTTGGTTAAGGGCTTGTAAGTAAGCATTTTACGGTAAGGTCTACACCTGTTGGTTAAGGGCTTGTCAGTAAGCATTTTACGGTAAGGTCTACACCTGTTGGTTAAGGGCTTGTCAGTAAGCATTTTACGGTAAGGTCTACACCTGTTGGTTAAGGGCTTGTCAGTAAGCATTTTACGGTAAGGTCTACACCTGTTGGTTAAGGGCTTGTCAGTAAGCATTTTACGGTAAGGTCTACACCTGTTGGTAAAGGGCTTGTAAGTAAGCATTTTACGGTAAGGTCTACACCTGTTGGTTAAGGGCTTGTAAGTAAGCATTTTACGGTAAGGTCTACACCTGTTGTATTCGACGCATGTGACCTTTTTTGTGTGATTTGATAAATAGCTGTGCCATCGTTCTGAATTTGAATTGTGTGCCCTCATAATTTGCATGGATGAAATTTGGACACCCAAGCTATAGGCTTCTGTAGGGCTGAACCTAGGCTTCTTTAGGGCTGAACCTAGGCTTCTGTAGGGATGAATCTAGGCTTCTGTAGGGCTGAACCTAACAAATTTACAGTTGAAGTTGGAGGTTTACATACACTTAGGTTGTAGTCATTAAAACTAATTTTTCAACCACTCCACAAATTTCTTGTTAACAAATTATAGTTTTGGCAAGTTGGTTAGGACATCTACTTTGTGCATGACACAAGTCATATTTTCAACAATTGTTTAGAGACAGATTATTTCACTTATAATTCATTGTATCACATTACCAGTGGCTCAGAAGTTTACATACACAAAGCTGACTGTGCCTTTAAACAGCTTGGACAATTCCAGAAAATTATGTCATGGCTTTCTGATAGGCTTATTGACATCATTTGAGTCAATTGGAGGTGTACCTGTGGATGTATTTCAAGGCCTACCTTCAAACTCAGTGCCTCTTTGCTTGACATCATCAAAAGAAATTAGCCAAGATCTCAGAAAAAAGTTGTAGACCTCCACAAATCTGGTTCATCCTTGGGAGCATTTTCCAAACGCCTGAAGGTACCACGTTCATCTGTACAAACAATAGTAAGCAAGTATAAACCCCATGGGACCACATATCCGTCATAACGCTCAGGAAGGAGATGCGTTCTGTCTCCTAGAGATGAATGTACTTTGGTGTGAAAAGTGCAAATCAATCCCAGAACAACAGCAAAGGACCTTGTGAAGATGCTGGAGGAAACGGATACAGAAGTATCTATATCCACAGTAAAACAAGTCCTATATCGACATAACCTGAAAGTCCGCTCTGCAAGGAAGAAGCCACTGCTCCAAAACCACCATAAAAAATCCAAACTAGGGTTTGGAACTGCATATGGGGACAAAGATCGTATTTTTTTGAGAAATGTCCTCTGGTCTGATGAAAGGAAAATAGAACTGTTTGGCCATAATGACCATCGTTATGGTTGGAGGAAAAAGGGGGAGGCTTGCAAGCCGAAAAACACCCTCCCAACCGTGAAGCATGGGGGTGGCAGCATCATGTTGTGGGGGTGCTTTGCTGTAGGAGGGACTGGTGCACTTCTCAAAATAGATGGCGTCATGAGGAAAGGAAAATGATGTGGATATATTGAAGAAACATCTCAAGACATCAGTTAAAGCTTGGTCGCAAATTAGCCTTCCAACAATGACCCAAGCATACTTCCAAAGTTGTTACAAAATGACTTAAGGACAACAAAGTCAAGGTATTGGAGTGGCCAACACAAAGCCCTGAGCTCAATCCTATAGAAGATTTGTGGGCAGAACTGAAAAAGCGTGTGCGAGCAAGGAGGCCTACAAACCTGACTCAGTTACACCACCTCTGTCAGGAGGAATGGGCCAAAATTCACCCAACTGATTGTGGGAAGCTTGTGGAAGGCTACTCGAAACGTTTGACCCAAGTTAAACAATTTAAAGGCAATGCTACCAAATACTAATTGAGTGTGTACACTTCTGACCCACTGGGAATGTGATGAAAGAAATCAAATCTGAAATAAATTATTCTGATATTTGACATTCTTAAAATAAAGTGGTGATCCTATCTGACCTAAGAGAGATCATTTGTATTAGGATTAAATGACAGGAATGGTAAAAAACTGAGTTTAAATGTATTTGCCTAAGGTGCATGTAAACTTCCGACTTCAACTGTATGTATGCACTTTAGAATGTTTTAATTATAGCCTATGGCCGGGCTTTTCTTAGCTTTATTTTACCATTTGTATCATGTAAAATATTAGCCACTATTGGAGCCACCATCAGTAATACCCACATACATTTATAACTGTCACTTGCACTGTTCGTTTTCTTACATTTTGTACCATTCCGTTCCGTTTACCGTTCATTCCTCTGTCACATCCGTGCAAATGGTTCCTGAGGGTCGCTAGCATTAATGGATCATATTAGGCTAACGTTCAATAATTTGGGACATGTAGCCTATTCTAATCATTATGGAACTCAGACCACACATAGCAGGTTGAACCTAGAGCCTTGCGCACGGTTCACGACGACTGGATCGTTGTCATACAGTTTCATGATTAGTGAGAATTGGGGTAGATTTGTAGACTCTTTTCAACACTTATTGTACACTTTTTTCCACATTCCAACATTTCATGGTTTGAACTTGAATGTGACAATTTTCAGGATTTTCAAACCCCTGTATTTTTTTGTGCGTAAAGGCTCTCCAAACCTGTCTTTTTTAATGATTCATGCATACTTTCCTAACCCTAAAATGTGCCAAAATAATCTACAAGATCAGAGTATTTTTAAATCTAACCAGTTGGTGCTGAAATGGAGACGAAGATGGATAGATGGGTTGGTTGTTTAGCAACAAAAACCACCCGCTCACAACCATCGGGCAAAACAGATGAGGTTGGCTTAGATTGTTGACAACATGTAAACTGTATTTCTTCTCCAATGTTTATTGAAAACATAAATACATTTCCACAATGACCACTTGTTGTCTCTCAAATATATAGTTGAAGTTGTTGGCTAGCTAGCTAGCAATCAATAACAAGATTAAACAAGCTGAAACGAGCCACTTGCGATTCTCCACATGGCAGTTTGTTGTCATTCTTGCTAGTAATCTGGCCACCCAGAATCACAACGACAGGCGCGCTGAATTACATGTATTCAACGCGCGCAATGGAAGCACCGTTATATGCACCTTCATAAGGTAAGTCTGAAAACCAACTACTGAGAAGTGTGTAAGAAAGAAATGCGTACTTTTCCTTAATCGGAATCGGGTCCCTCGTGTCTTCTCTCGGTAGTCCATCAGGCCTAAACCCATTCTGTTGTTCACTATAGCAGTAGCACAGGGGGGAGGGTGTAACGCCATTGTTCCTCAGGAACAGCCTGGCTGCGTCTCCTTAGTCTGCAATAGCTTCCCTTCCCTTAATCAAATTTCCTTCATTACAACCCAATTCAAAGAACTCATCTGAAAGAAGCAATTTATCTGTTTGCATTTGTGTCTGAGTGTCTGACCGATTCTAACTGCATGCATACATTTTATGATCCTATTGAGAAAAGACTATTGTGATTGTTTACGATTTGTTGAGCTTATTAAGCTATTTACTTGTTATTCATTTCGGAATTACATTACAATTACCCAATAGCGCCACATTTTCCAACTTTAGTTGAATTCTTTGAAGTACAGTAAGCCCCACAATGTGCGCACTGTTGTTACTGCATAATTTGCTAGTAGATTGAAGACAAATTGACCAGCTGAAACAGAACCGTAAAACGGTTACTGTCTCCAGTCAGCCAGTATGACCCAGACAAACCTTCTCCCTCTGTCTACCTCAGACGTAGACAGAGATAACTGCATCTCAATACTCTAGTGCCTTCCTCATCTCCTTCCCTTCATATGCACTGATCTGAGGACACAGAACAGGTGAAAGCATTATAAGTGGATGCCTACTGTGCATTTGCTTTCAGTTTACTGGTCAATTTCTTTCAGATGAGTGCGGGTGAAGGGAAGGAGATGAGGATGAGGTGAGGAAAACACGTGAGAATGTTGAGATGCAGCCAACCTATCACACTTTCTAATCTTCTCCTCATAAATGGTTCCTTGACCAACATGATTAAAGTAGCCCTGGAACAGAAAGGCTCTTTTTGTTCAGTTCTGCTCACGTGATTTCGCCACATACACTTCATGGCCAAAAGTATGTGGAAACCTGCTCGTCGAACATCTCATTCCAAAATCATGGGTATTAATATGGGGTTGGTCCCCCCTTTGCTGCTACAACTGCCTCCACTCTTCCTGGAAGGCTTTCCACTAGATGATGGAACATTGCTGCAGGGACATGCTTTCATTCAACCACAAGAACATTAGTGAGGTCGAGCACTGATGTTAGGCGATTAGGCCTTGCTCGCAGTTGGCATTCCAATTCATTCAAAAGGTGTTCGATGGGGTTGAGGTCAGGAGTCTGTGCAGGCCAGTCAAGTTCTTCCACACCGATCTTGACAAACTATTTCTGTGTGGACCTCGCTTTGTACACGGGGCCATTGTCATGCTGAAACAGGAAGGGGCCCTCCCCAAATTGTTGCCACAAAATTGGAAGCACAGAATCGTCTAGAATGCCATTGAATGCTGTAGTGTTAAGATTTCCCTTCACTGGAACTAAGAGCCCTAGCCCGTACCAAGAAAAACAGCCCCAGACCATTATTCCTCCTCCACCAAACTTTACAGTTGGCACTATGCATTCGGACAGGTAGTGTTTTCCTGGCATCCGCCAAACCCAGATTCGTCCGTCGGACTGCCAGATGGTGAAGCGTGATTCATCACTCCACTGTTCCATAGTCCAGAGTCCAATGGAGGCAAGCTTTGTACCACTCCAGCCGATGCTTGGCATTGCGCATGGTGATCTTAGGCGTGTGTGATGCTGCTTGGCCATGGAAACCCATTTCTGATGCTCCCGACGAACAGTTCTTGTGCTGACGTTGCTTCCAGAGGCAGTTTGGAACTCGGCATTGAGTGTTGCAACCGAGAACAGACGATTTTTACGCACTACGCGCTTCAGCACTCAGCGGTTCCGTTCTGTGAGCTTGTGTGGCCTACCACTTCACGGCTGAACTGTTGTTGCTCCTAGACATTTCCACTTCACAATAACAGCACTTACAATTGACGGGGGCAGCTCTAACAGGGCAGAAATTTGACGAACTGACTTGGAAAGATGCCACGTTGAAAGTCACTAAGCTCTTCAGTAGGGGCCATTCTACTGCCAGTGTTTGTCTATGGAGATTGCATGGCGGTGTGCTCAATTGTATGCACCTGTCAGCAACAGCTGTTGCTGAAATAGTCAAGTCGACCATTTTTGGCCATATCTCCTTCATCTCGCTTTTTACTAATTTGTGATTCGCAACGCTGCTTTCTAATGTTCCTCTCCACTTGTTCCCATTGTCTTTGGATTTGTAATCTAAATATTTTCTTGCTGTTCTTAATAGTCTCTCCTGTTTTTCTTTTGTCTCCCCACAGGCCTTTGCAGCGATACCAAGTAAAACCTTACATTTGCACTAAGGAAGCCTGTCGAGTCCTGTAAGAAAATCAACCTACGAGATCAAGACAAGAAAAGGGTTGAAGCAAAGAGAGGCCAAGAAAACCGTGCTCACTTTCCTGACCTGGCAACTGTTTGACAAAGCGAAAAGAGAAATAACTAACTAAATAAGAGAAACAAAAATACTTAATAAGTAGCAAAAACACACAAAGGCAGCTAGCTATACCTTGAGAACTACAACTATACACAGAACCTGACTTCCGCAATCCCTGACCCTTGACTTTTTACCCATTGACGTGTACCCGACCAACCGGCCTAGCCATGTTCCAAGCTCTGAGCAGCCTGTTCTTCGGAGAGGTGGAGGAGGTGGCCGCAGATATCAAGGGGCCCAACCCCTGTGTGACCGACGCTGATGAGGAAGGATGGATGCTGGTCAACCTGCCCGGTGAGTCCTCCCTTAGGGATAGTTGGAAGGGGTTGGAAGTGGAGAGGGAAATGGTAGTCACTATATGGCCATGCCAGAATGGACAGAAGTGAGGATATTGACGGTACTGTTGAGCATGTACATCAGCTGTTCGTTTTCTAACGTCAAAGGTTTTGGTGATTTGTGGTCAGCACTTCAGTCCTCTCTAGTGTGGCCATATAGTGATGGGGGTGTGGGGGCTAATATATTGTTTAAAATCTCCATAAAAGGGAATCTGAATAGTTTAGAGACCACATCTCAAACTAAATATATAAGCCCCAATGAAACACATCACAAAACAGTCAGTACAACAATACTGTCACTGACATGACCAAGCGGTTAGAGGGTCGAAGTAACTAATTATATTATTCCTATTTTTATGTTTTGTGTTTCTTTACCCTTTCTTCTCCCCCCTCTCCAATTTTATTTAAATATCCTGACATTTCTCACACTGGTGTGTGTGTGTGTGTGCGTGTGTGTGTGTGTGTGTGTGTGTGTGTGTGTGTGCATGTGCTCCCCTTTTAATGACCCCACAACCTGCATGGCTTCTTCCTCTTTGCCTTCACCTTTCCCCCTAACCTACACCACCCTAAACATACACCCTACCTGAATTGGCCGACTCCTCCATGGTCCCACCTTTACTCTGTTCTCAGGGGAAGCTGATTGTGCGATGCTAGTAGAGGGAGGGATAGAGGCGCCATCGATAGCACAGGCGCAAGCACAAAACAACCAATCAAATCACCCAGACACACCCACCAGAACTGAGTGCCCCGTCCCATCTCCAACCCCTCCCCCCCAATATCAGAATCGCCGCAGAACACACAAAGCTTGTTCACGAGCGGCAACAGTGGCGCCATCAGACCCCCTCTCCACTCTCCCTTCTGCTAGCCCGTTAGCCACGGGCATCGTTACGCCCATATCCCTAAAAAGGCGGGCCAGGCTCTCCACCCCATCTGTGTCCCCTGGCAGTAGTGGGTCGGAGAGAGGCTGCATGGACGAGAGCTGGTTCGTTACCCCTCCCCCCTGTTTCACTGCAGAGGGAGCCACGGCCGAGACCAGCCCCATGGAGGATCTGCTTATAGAACACCCCAGCATGTCCGTCTACGTCTCCCCTAGCAACCTGTCCATGATCTCCAACGGCAACCTGTCCATCGTCGGGGAGGAGAGCATCACCAGCCTGACAGGCAGCATGAGGTGAGGACCGACCTACCAACACCTTATTATATCTTTGTCACCATGTAATAGATCTGGCACATAGCCACCGTTCTATGAGAGAGCTACATAACTGCTTGACTAATGTTCTATACCCCAACTTCCTCCTATTCCTCCCCTCCTCTAGCAGGGTGGCAGAACCAGCCGCTACCTCTGCCGTCCATAATACCATGCCCACCAGGGTAACCCGAGGAGCCGCTGCCCAGGCTGGTACCCTGGCCAAGGTGACCCAGGTGGCCAGGGTTCAGAGGGGCAAGGCCCGCACTGAGAGGCGCCACCTTGGACGCAACCGCATCCAGCGCCAGAACCGCACTAGGGAGCAGGTTCCCCGCCACGCAGCCCACGCTAGAAACACCTACCTGCACCAGCCCTGCCAGCGTAACATCTGCCACTGAGCTCCCAGGGGGAGCCATTTACTCTGAGGCCATTAGTGGTTATACTCCCCCTTACATACATACAGGTAGATTTATATGGACACACACACATATATACTCATGTAGACAAATATGTAAATACACATGCACACAACGTACATGCATCATTTACACATGCACACACAGCACATAGACACTCTCTCTTTTACTAAATCACTCTCCCACACACACACACACACACACACTAATTGATTTACGTAGGCTACTGTGCCATGTTAGGCCCTAAACCCCAACCAAGCCCTCTAATAACTTAAGTCTATTGTTGTTAGCTGTCACATAGAAACATTTTTGAAAAACTTGCAAAAAAATATTACTTAGCAACTAATATGTGTGTAAAACTATAAAAAGTTCCATCTACTCTCTCCATTTCAGTTAAAACACTCATCTCCTCTGTCTCTTTCTAGTGGAAGTCCACCTATTTACTGTCATGGAATACATGGCCCTCTCTCCTTTGCAGCCGTCCTAATGCTTTTAATCAGGTTGGGGGACAGGCAGGCAAAGGAGGAGAAATGAAAGATGCTCACTCTCTTTCTGCGGGAACAAGCTTTTATAGGGAATCTTTATTAGATAGCACACCTGTGGACATGTAATAATTTTAGCCGTTGAGTATCTACGTAGCTGGTTATAAATGAAGACATTTTTTTGCAACAGGAAAAACACCTCATCTTGTCCTTTATTTGCCGTGTTTGAGTTACCAAACATTTTTTAATAAAGAAATCTGTTCGCAAAAAGGAAGAGTATACCGTGTACATTACAGTGAGAGAGGAGAAAAACCAGAAGAGGTGTTTGTCCTCTTGTCCCAATGTGAGGGATGGAAGCAGGTAGAGGAAGGTGAAAGAGAGGAAGACGAAAACAGACTAAAGAGTAAAAAGAAGTGAAAAACGATGAATTGGAGAGTTTAGATAGGATGACAGAGGAACCAGAGTAGATGTAGTTGACTGTGTAGTGTAGCTTTCTGGGCAACCAATAGTTCATTTTTAGAATGCCTAACTGGCTACTTTGACATATTTGGCTTGCCATCTGTGACTAAGACAAGTTTGCCAATGCAGAAACAAACAGGCACTCTTATCTCAAGTCAGGCAGACTTGCAAAGCAGGAAGCTGATTCCCTAATTTCCTAAACGTTTTTGTTCAACAACTACAACACGATCATGAAAGTAATTCAGAGCTGTCTGGTCATAAGAAGTCTAGTATAGCTAGCTTCAATGACTGTGCATAGTTAACTGTGTATGTCCTGTGCAAATGACTTTGTTGGGACGTACCATAATGATATATGTAGGGAAACTAGCCAAGGGTTGCCTGTAGGTTACAAGGTATGACAGGCTAAAGTAGGTGCAAGGCGGTATGGATGGCAACTATTTATTTTGGTTTGTTTGTTTGTCTGCTACTGTTATTAAAGTTATGGAGAAGGTAGGCCTAACCAATGCTCTCTGAATGATGTCTGTGACAGGAAAAGCCTGTTCCCTGCAGCCCCATAATGAGAGCACATCGTTTCATCCAAATAGCTGACAACCTAAAAACTTGGCCTAGTTTGACAGAATGACTGTGAAAGATTCACACTTTGAGGAGAATAGTAGAAAAAAAAGAGAACAAAATGTATATCCATTTGCTCAGCACATTGGGCTCCAACTGATGTTATTGTGCTGTGATGCTTCTGCATTAAGACACCTCCCCCCTAACTAAATATTAATCAAGTGACAACCTTACCCATGAAAAGACAAACAGGGAAATAGATAACATCGACCAATCCCTTTTCACTTCACGTCATTCAGTGACAACAGGGTAATCATGGTAGGAGACTCGGGGTGAACACACACACACACACACACACACACACGATGTCCACCGGGCTGATACTGCTCAGTGTTGCTAGTAAAGACTAGCTCAAGGACAGAGAATTAGTTATGAGTGACCCTTTCCCTTCTACACCCACTCCCTGGCCTCCTAATAGCACATCCAGCCGTAACAGTGTCCCCCACCTTAAGATCTAGCTTACTGAGATGTATTCAACTACAATAGTAAACTATGGTGCTGAAGTGTATATGACTATATACTAAAGTTTGTAAATGATTTGAGACATGGATGTAAGTTTGCACTGTCATACATTTTGGTGAATCAAAGTTTTAGCTGTGTGATGTCTTTTATTCTCCTTTGGGATGTTTACTTTTTCTTTTTGTTTTGTATCAAACCATCAAAGGTCTGTGAGAGTGTGAGAGGATGTGTGTTAAAAAAAATACTTCAAAAGACTAATAATGATCAATTATTTTTCTTGTACATATTAGAATACAGGTTGTAATGCTCCTTGCCGTTAGGTGTCAAAGCGACTCAGGATTAGAGTCCTTAAAGTAGCTACCATCTTGACTGAGGACAAGACTGTCCCTGCCTCTTTCCTGAATAGGACAGTAAGGATGCATCTCAATGATCTAAAGTGGCATCCTATCCACTTATCCTTTCCTTAATCTACACTGAGATGTGACCAATTGAGATGTACCCTATTGGAGCTTTTGAGTTAGATGTGTTAACGTTCCAATTAGACACTGCCCTCTAGGGGGATAAAAGTGTAATAACTTGTAACGACACAGGATCATTTCATGCTGGCATCATCATAACACAACACATATTTCAAAGTATAAAGATGTATTTGTGGGAGCAGTGGAATTGTTCTCTAGATACAGTGAGAGTGAGGTGAGAAATTGTTCTTATTGTTTAGAATGTTCTGAACTAGAAACATTTATTTGTCCTTTCAATCACAAACCACCATGTTCCACTCAACGTATCGCCAACCATCTTGTAAATTACTATATTTTATTTGATTTATCTACTAATATGAAATAATTATTAATATTATGTATATTTATTTTCTGTTGCTGTTTTAAATGATGACTGTATGTAACTCTGTTTGATCCTATGAATGACGCAGTGTGTGGATTGCAGTAACGACTCACTCAGACACACAGATACACACACATCTGGTCTCCATACTTCCTTAACCCCTAGGGTTTTCTGAACCTTATACTACAGTATCTCTGTGGTCACACTTCTTACTCACATGATGAAGACATTTTACAAAGAGAGAGGGGAGGGGGCCTATACATGAGAGACCATAGCTGTGTGTGTGTGTGTGTGTGTGTGTGTAACTCACCACCTCTAACAAGGCCTTGTTGGTCCTCACTGCGAGACTGTTTTTCTCTTTTTCTTGTTGTTCTTTTCCTTCTTTCACCTTTCACCTTTCATCACCTTCTCACCTTTACGTCCATGTTATCTCCAAGTTGTTGTTTTCTGAGTATGTAGTGTGGGACTAATGAAAGGTGTGAGTTTAGGGTGGCAACCCGCCAATCACAGAGAGAGGGCGGGGCCACCAGGTGCACGTGTGTCTAGTGTGATGTGAGAGTTGTGGGGGAGGGAGGGAGGAAGAAAGAGGGGATGTGACAGAGGATGGAGTAAGCAGATAGATTGAAAAAAAATCTGAAATGAAATGTATAAAAAAAAAAATATATGCTTATTTTTCCCCGTTTAGTTATTAGAACAGTTGTTCACCTGGTATGTTAATGTTTTAAAAGAAAGGGGGTTGATTGTGTGTGGATTATTTTTGTTCTGCTTTGCGCCCTAAAATGATGGCAGCTTTAAGATACTTTGGGGTTCACCCACGTACCATCTCAATGAGTACACCCCTCCCCCATCAAAACAACTATTTATAGACATATAAAAAAGATTGATGTATCTGATATCTATGGTGATCGTGCCTTTCACTATTTCTGCATGGTTTTTGTGATGTACTGAATTGTTCCATCCCTGAGTGGACAGTCAGGTCCATAGACAGTCAAGTCCATAGACAGTGAAGACCATAGACAGTCAAGTCCATAGACAGTCAAGTCCATAGACAGTCAAGTCCATAGACATTGAAGACCTATGCAACCATCAACGGATGGGTTAATACAACATCCATTCAGAAAAACGCAGGTACCACACAACAACAACAACAACAATAAACACTCAGGTTGACAACCTGAATCTCGTCTCGTCATTTACACCTGAAGGACTGGTTGGTCGGTGTGAGGACTGGAGGGAAAGGAAGAGGGGGGGTAGCTTGGCTGGGGGTCGGGGTGAGGACTGGGGGAAGGGGGGCAGGGTAGCTTGGCTGGGGTTGGGGTGAGGACTGGGGGACAGGGTAGTTTGGGTGGGGGTTGGGATGAGGACTGGGGGGAAGGGGGCAGGGTCACATGGGTGGGAAAGACAAATGGGTGGGCAATGGGGAAGACAGTACAGGAATACACACAGAAACAACAGCCTCTCCAAGAACGTCCCAGTTTTAAATCTTGTGGGGGGAAAAATAAGTATGGGTTTTTGAGCAGCTGACACATTGTATGACCTAGCAGGGTTAAAATACACATACACACGCACGAACACTTGCACATAAACACACAGACCCACAAGCATACCGTAAGTACCATAGTATATAGACTAACAAAATAAGGATAGCAATTTAAATTATACAAGAGCTTCTCATCTAAACCATATTGCACATAGTTTGCACACTTGATTAATGCTATGATTCACACGTGTGGATATTTTAAAAGCCTTTCATTTTCAATTTGGCAAAGAGAGCAAAAATGCTGACTACTGGTATTAAGGTAATTTTTCAGGAGCCTTTGTCTTTACACTCTACCACTCAGAGGAGGGTATGTGATGTTGATGTCTCTTAAAGAGATATTTGAATGTAGATCCGTGTCTTTACACAAGGATCTCTCCTGGGCCTAGTTTGTGTCATCAAAGTAGTGTAGTGGAAAGTGGCCCTAATTCTATTTCCTTGAGCTGCAGGGTGGTGTAGCCTATAAACAGAGAGAGAGAGAGGCGGTCTGTCCAACCTCAGGTTTCCTATCCTTTCAGTAATCTGCTACAGCACGCCCTCCTAAAACTTGTTCTGCAACTCCAGTAAAGAGACAACACCACTTCCTCTTCAGGAAGCACAGTCTCAGGTAAATGCTAAACCAGATACCTATTTATGGTTTTTATGGGGTGTTGTAGGCTACATGTAAATATACCTACATGTTACGTTTTCAACGAGATCTGTGTTTGTTCACCGACTGTAAGATTCCAACAGTTTGATTGCAGGTGAGTCCTGCCGTCTCAAGTTGAGACCATATTGTATTTTAGGATCAACAACTGTGGGCTACCACATCTCATTGTGTGACCTGTAGCCTTACCTTCAGTGGTGACCATGTGACCATTTCCTATCGTTATGTCACTGATCTTACATATCACCGAAGATCATCTATTATATTGACAAGATAACTGAGTGACCGCTTTTATTTAACAATGGAAATACACGTCCTCAAAGATGGAAGGCAGGTAGGAGAAGGCGAGATCAGGTGGGACCATTCTAGCCAATGAGAGGGCAGATAAGCATGGTAACGATTGGCACAACTCTGATATAAAGTAGTATTTTTCAAAGTTGCCAAAATGCCATGTGCGTCAATTTAGGGTATATCAGTACATTTGTAACAAATAAGCCTCATATATCAATTGAGCAATTACATTTTTGTTGACCAAATTTAACACTCATTAACCACGTTCCATCCAGTTTTTATGTGAGTAAAAAAATATATACTGTAGCCTATTAAAAAAAATGACAGCTGTGATCGAAACAGGAAGTTACCGTACAATGTTATAATTGCAGACAGCTCATTTGTTCGTTCGACATGTGGGGGATCATTGGTCAAATTAATTATGTGAGAAAGGATGGTGGAAACGCCATTAGGCTCAGATATTGATATTATAACTATCATGTAAAGCTGGGGCACAACTTTCTCTGGGGACAGTTCTGAAATGGCATTTCTGACCCCCCCAGTTTTATCATTGGAATGTGATACAAAACGATGCAACGGTGTGCTTTAGGACCGCTCTGATGCCTCAGAGCGGTGGGGTAGGCTGTTTAGAGTGTTTATCCTGCTGGATACATTTTAAAATAAGAATAATAATAATAAATTATGCCCCCCACCCCCATTTCTTAAACGCAAGTTGCGAGTTGCGCCTCTGATCACGTAAACTTGGAGACCCACCATGACATAGTTTGTGGTCCACTCACTAAGACTCGTCAAACCTTGCCGTTTATTATTAGGCTACATATGAAATAAATATGATAAACTTCACATGGGGGTGAAAGTGCACGGTGATGAGTTTGATGCTCCTTTCCCAAAAATATCGAGGGTCTTAATCTGGTGACATGTTTATTAATGCTGTTTGACAATTACAGATATTCTTGCTCTTATCCATAGTAATCTCATCATGTAGACTAGCCTACCTGCAGAGCCTACAGTATCTGCAAGGTGCTAACTCGAAAATGTGTCGCCAATTCAAATCACAATTTATTTGATTGGACGGAAACCTAACTAGTGACCTCCACAAAAAATGCCTCACTCCATAGTCTTATTTTCGTGAACAGATTTTAGGCGATGTAAACTCATCTCGCTTCTTCCTCTCTGATAGCACATATTGGGTGTAATGATTAGTCCAAACAGTTGCAACGTTTTGCAACAAAAATGAGAGTTTCTATTGGACGAATTCAGGTAGTTCCCGCCCCGTTTCGTTCGCTTCCGTTAAAAAAAACGTTTAGGAAACGTTTTGCAACCTAACGTTTGTATAACGTTTTTATATTGACTGCGTAATGAATACGCCCCTGCCCTCTATCTGGAGAGGGCTACAGGAAAGCCCTAATGTTCTTCCTTCCTCCCATTATAAATTCTACAAGAACGTCCTATCTGCATTGGTTGATGCTTGAATACAGTTGTCTGTCTCAAATGGTAAGAATTTCACAATTTTGTTTTACTGCAAAGAATATTCCGTCGCAAAGGGGGGGCAACCTTAGCGATGCGTCAATTTATGGAAGCCAGCCGTGTAGGCTGTAGCCTATGTAGGTTGCATCTCGAAGAGTAGGCTGGAAAATCAACAAGGAGATAACAACAACCCTCCCAGGGAGCAGCTGACGCGATCAATTCTGACACATTTGATCTAATAACCACATTACGCGGGTTTTGTGGTTGTAGGCCTAGGTAGATATTTGCCGCATATAGCTGATGTGTTTCACGACCACTTTCACGGTGGAAGCATAGACTATTGGTAGCCTAATATTCATAGTGGGCTATGTATTTGGCCTACTGTTTTAATACTCAATCTATTAAGTTATGCATGTGGTGTTGGCTTTATTTTCAACTATGAATGATATTCGATGCGTTTGATCTTTCCACAGGTCTTACGAATGGAATCGGATAGGCTATGAATAATTGCCGCATCACCTCCTAGACCTAGAGGGAGCCAGACAACAATGTTACGGATCAAGTGCAACATTGTTACAACTGACCAATAACAAGTGTATTATTGCAGACCAATAGCATAACTAATTGCAACATTTTAACACACCAGGTTAAGGCTACATGGCTACCTCGTGTGAAGTCAAAAGGCAAAACTGAAGACAATTCATCCTGAAGTCTGCTAAACAACATCCTCAGTGGATGCTGTAAGTTAACAAGAGAGAAGAGCTCAGGTTGTGCTGACTCCTCTATTCATTAGTTGTCTTAACTGAACCATCGCCATGTATAACCCTGCCAACGATGCCGTGGCTGGGTACTCCAGCGGCACCATGACGGAGAAAGACCCGAGCCTGGAGACGACCCTGGGAAGTGCCTACTCACCGGTGGACTACATGAGCATTACCAGCTTCCCCCGGTTACCCGAGGATGACGTGGTTTCCGGGGAAAACACTCTCAAATCACGAAAAGATGACGACAACTTCCTTAGCGAGCAAGACACAGGTAAGAGACCGGTGGATACATAGCAGACAACAAGGTGGTGATTAACCAAACCATCAGTTATAAGGTCTATATAACACTGTCATAACAGTGACATCTCCTTTTCCTTCCTTGTCTGCCAGACAGTCATGTATGATGTTCAATATGTTGTTGTACTCAGAGCCATATACAGTATTTAGATGGGTCTGGTTGTACTTATTCTGGCAACTGCCGCCTGCCTATTTCCCTTCATGCCCATTAAACACTTCCTGAATTGCATTGACCTCTGACCCCAATGTTCCAGACCCAGACCTGTTTCTGAAGTCAGCCCGTCTACAGCGTCTCCCGTCCTCCGCCTCTGACCTGGCCAGCCATGACATCACACCCCTGCGGGAGACCACCAGAGACCCCTTAGCGGAGGGCTGTGCCTGCCAGAGAGATGGCCTCACTGTCATCATCACAGCCTGCCTCACCTTTGCCACAGGAGTCACTATTGCTCTCATCATGCAGATCTACTTCGGAGACCCACAGGTGTGTGTGTCTGCCTTCCGCCCATCTTCCTCTCTTTACCCTCAACCCATCTCTCTGTCTCTCCATCCTCTCCCATCCTCTCTCCACCCTCATTCCCTCCCCCAATCTAAGTGTATTCCCTCTCCTCTTCCCTGTGTGTCAGATCTTTAACCAGGGGGCGGTGGTGACTGACGTGGCCCAGTGTACATCTCTGGGCTTCGAGGCCCTGGAGAAGCAAGGCTCTAGTGTGGATGCTGCCATCGCTGCTGCTCTCTGCCTGGGCATCATACACCCACACACCTCCGGCATCGGCGGGTGAGTCTTCACACATCACACCAGCAGGTCATCACCAGCAATAGATAGTCAATAGGATTAGGTGGATCCTAATCAAAGTGTGAGTTATGTCCCCCTAGATCTGCAAGAAGAGGATGTGCTTATTGCTGTTGAACAACACTGGTCTTTGTTATTTGCAGTGGAGGCGTGATGCTAGTGCATGACATCCGTAGGAACGAGAGCAGGGTCATAGACTTCAGTGAGACAGCGCCCTCTGCAATCCTGGAGGACATGTTACAGACCAACCTGGAGCTCAAGGTAAGAGTCTCATCATAACCTCAGGCCATGCTTGAGAGCATCAAAACCATAATGTACCATGGGTAAATTGTGACTGACATGTCTGATCTACAAAAAATATTGAGTCGTTACTTATGATGCAAGGTGATTCGTAGATCAGTCAGTCGGCAGTCGCCGGCAGTCTTTATGATGCTCTCGAACACGGCCTTAGTCTACAGCTAAAGGTCAAGTGTTGTGTCGGCCTGGAGTTCTAGTATTTGTAGTCACGGAAAATGTTCACTATCTCTGTTCCAGCCTGGCCTGATGGTTGGAGTTCCGGGCATGCTCAGTGGTATGCACCAGGCCCACCAGCTTTACGGAAGGTAAAGCTTTTTATCACTGATGAAGTCACTTTGTCTTAGAGCATTGAAGCTCACTAGCCCCAGTTAAATTCCACAAGGTTTAATAGGCTCTGGATGTCTGCTTGCTCCAGTTTAGCGCACACAGACAGTCCCGAGCCTTTGATTGGGTTAATCAGGAGTAGAGTGTTATTCTCTGTATCAGCCTTGAACAAGGGGACTCTTAGTCCATCTCCTGTACAGTGGAGCTATAATTACTCCAGTGATACATGGTCATTATCGTGGCTCAGTTGGAGGAGTGGGGTGCAGCATTGAACAAAGCTGTGGGTTTGATTACAATGTTGTCTACATACACTAAATATAGCTATATATATATAATATAGATCACTCTTTTTTTGCTGATCATTTTTGTACACAGCAGGAAATGCAAACTTATAGTGTATTTGAGTCTTAAAAACACTTCTAAAGTTTGTAATTTCCACTTTGAAATTTCAGAGTTGATTTGTCCTAGCGAAAAATTAATCACCCGCTACATAAATTTCCATTTAATTATCATTCATATAATAATTCACATTTCTTGTTGCTGTAGAATAATTTTTCTGCCGTAGCAAAATGGCTCAACTTAAGATCCTACCTCTGTAAGTGGCTTTGGATACAAATGTCTGTTAAACCATATTTGATTACAGATTTAGGACATAAAATGTAATGATAAACCAATCCAAACGGATATTTTTGCATTTTTTCACAGAATGCCTTGGAAGGATGTAGTCACCATGGCAGCAGATGTGGCCAGAAGTGGTTTCAATGTTACACATGACCTGGGTAAGCATGAGGAATTGATATTATGCTAAACATATGCATCGGTGCTCCTTAGATCAGTGTCTAGGGGCAACTTCATCCTACTCTGGATCCCCCCTTCTCTCTAGCTGAGGCCCTGGCCAAGGTCAAGGACAAGAATGTGTCGGAGGCTTTCCGTGCCCTGTTTCTCCCCAATGGTCAGCCTCCCCTCTCCGGCCTGTTCTCCCGACGACCCGACCTGGCCGCCATCTTGGACGCTGTGGCAGCCAATGGGATTGCAGAGTTCTACAGTGGAAACCTGACCCAGGAAATTGCAGCCGCAGTAAGCAGCTCCTCTGTCTCCCAGCCATCAGCCTCTGGCATTGTATAAGCACTCATAAATACTGTATTGGCTCCACTTTAAAATATATGCTCTGGGTAGACGTAGCACTTAGGGACATCTCTAGGATCAGCTTACCTTCTCTAAATCCTAACCTTAACCATTAGGAGGGGTAAGCGTAACACTGTCCTTGGATCAGTGTATAGGGGTAACTTCATCCTGCTCCAAAAGATACGGCTTCTCGTGAAGTCCCTTGGTTATTCCTTATTCATAGGGATCTAGTCAGCTTTATTCCATCAGCACAACTCTTGCCAGAATGGAAAGGTATTATCATGTGTTTCATGTATTTAAGCGATAAGGCCCAAGGGGGTGGGGTATATGGCCAATATACCACGTCTAAGGGCTGTTCTTAAGCACGATGCAACGCGGAGTACCTGAAAACAGCCATTAGCCACGGTATTTTGGCCATATACCTCAAACCCCTGATGTGCCTTATTGCTATTATAAGGTGATTACCAACATAATTAGAGCAGTACAAATAAATGAGAGCAGTAAAAATACACGTTTTGTCATACCCTTGGTATACGGTCTGATATACCACGTCTGTCAGACAATCATCATTCAAGGCTTGAAACACCCAGTTTATAATCAGGTTTTTAATCATGTATTTTCTAACAGGTGCAAGCCAGAGGAGGAGTTCTCTCTGAGGAGGACTTTGGGAATTACACCACTGTCCTACAGCAGCCAGCCGAGAGTTTCTATCAGGGTAAATATAAGATTCCCTTTGAACAAATATCTTTTCACGATTATATTGTGATGATGCATCCTCGCTCCCAATTCTTGCCAGATGTGATATTTGAACCTGCAACCTTGCGGCTAAATGCATCCATTTCTCTGTTGTTGATGTTGTGTAGGGCACCATGTGATGGCAGCCCCAGCCCCCAGTGCAGGAGCAGCTCTGATCACAGCTCTGAACATTCTGGAAGGCTACAACATCACCAGCCAGGTCCCGCGCAACAGCACCTACCACTGGATTGCTGAGGTACTTCGCCCGATTTCATTTACATGACTGATGAAAATACTTGGTTGTCAACCTGATCATTGAGTTAATCCGTAATGGTTGTTGATTACTACATGCATCCTATAGTAAATGTTAACCCTGTATACTGTGGTGTCTACAGCATGTACAGTCGTGGCCAAAAGTTTGAGAATGATACAAATATTAATATTCACAAAGTCTGCTGCCTCAGTTTGTATAATGGCAATTTGCATATACTCCAGAATGTTATGAAGAGTGATCAGATGAATTTGCCATGCAAATGAACTGAATCCCCCGCCCAAAAAATCCACTGCATTTCAGCCCTGCCACGAACGGACCAGCTGACATCATGTCAGTGATTCTCTCGTTAACACAGGTGTGAGTGTTGACGAGGACAAGGCTGGCGATCACTCTGTCATGCCGATTGAGTTCGAATAACAGACTGGAAGCTTTAAAAGGAGGGTGGTGCTTGGAATCATTGTTCTTCCTCTGTCAAATATGGTTACCTGCAAGGAAACACGTGCCGTCATCATTGTTTTGCACAAAAAGGGCTTCACAGGCAAGGATATTGCTGCCAGTAAGATTGCACCTACATCGGATCATCAAGAACTTCAAGGAGAGTGGTTCAATTGTTGTGAAGAAGGCTTCAGGGTGCCCAAGAAAGTCCAGCAAGCTCCAGGACCGTCTCCTAAAGTTGATTCAGCTGCGGGATCGGGGCACCACCACTACAGAGCTTGCTCAGGAATGGCAGCAGGCAGGTGTGAGTGCATCTGCACGCACCGTGAGGCGAAGACTTTTGGAGGATGGCCTGGTGTCAAAGAAGGGCAGCAAAGAAGCCACATCTCTCCAGGAAAAACATCAGGGACAGACTGATATTCTGCAAAAGATACAGGGATTGGACTGCTGAGGACTGGGGTAAAGTCATTTTCTCTGTTGAATCCCCTTTCCGATTGTTTGGGGCATCCGTAAAAAAGCTTGTCTGTCTGGAGAAGACAAGGTGAGCGCTACCATCAGTCCTGTGTCACGCAAACAGTAAAGCATCCTGAGACCATTCATGTGTGGGGTTGCTTCTCGGCCAAGGGAGTGGGCTCACTCACAATTTTGCCTAAGAACACAGCCATGAATAAAGAATGGCACCAACACATCCTCCGAGAGCAACTTCTCCCAACCATCCAGGAACAGTTTGGTGACGAACAATGCCTTTTCCAGCATGATGGAGCGAGCCCCTTGTAGCTCGGGGAACAAAACATGGATATTTTGGGTCCATGGGGTCCAAAACATGGATATTTTGGGTCCAAGGAATCTCCCCAGACCTTAATCCTATTGAGAACTTGTGGTCAATCCTCAAGAGGCGGGTGGACAAACAAAAACCCACAAATTCTGACAAAACTCTAAGCATTGATTATGCATTGATTATGCAAGAATGGGTGGCCATCAGTGTGTGGCCCTGAAGTTAATTGACAGCATGCCAGGGCGGATTGAAGAGGTCTTGAAAGAGAAGGGTCAACACTGCAAATATTGACTCTTTGCATCAACTTCATGTAATTGTCAATAAAAGCCTTTGACATTTATGAAGTGCTTGTAATTATACTTCAGTATTCCATAGTAACATCTGGCAAAAATATCTAAAGACACTGAAGCAGCAAACTGTGGAAATTAATATTTGTGTCATTCTCAAAACTTTTGGCCACAACTGTACTGTATCTGTAAAGCATGGCTACTTCTGTCATTGTCACTTACCAATGTCTCTGTCCAGTCTCTGAAGATTGCTGTGGCCCTGGCCAGTGGGCTGGGAGACCCCATGTATGACTCTTCCATCTCAGACAAGGTCACACAGATGCTCAGGTAGGTTCTTCTTGATCAACACAATTCATCATCAGACACTTTGATCAAACAAAATAAGATGATTGAGACATGAATCAGTGTGAAGCGTGAAAATCAGACCCGTGTGACGTTTTGAACCATCATAAAGCTGGCTAACCTGTTGATTCCTTGACCCCCCCCCCCCCCCCCTGTCGTGCTACCTGTGGTCCTCCAGTAAGTCCCAGGCAGTGCTGCTCCGCCAGATGATCAATGATTCCCAGGCATTCCCCCCGGGTCACTACACTTCCTCGTACGCCCTAGAGGAGGGCGCCGTGGCCAGTCAGGTCATGGTTATGGGGCCTGACGACTTCATTGTCTCCGTCATGAGGTATACCAAGAAACATGCTAGCAGATACCATAGACTTCCAGTCATTGCGTCAATGCTAGTTAGCGTTGGCTCTCAAAACTACCTCTAACTTCCTTCATACTGCACACAGAGACATAAACATGATATCCATGAGTTCATCTGATTCAGGGGGAAGTAGATAAAGGGCTTCATCTGACTCTGGGTCAGTAGATAAAGGGCTTCATCTGACTCTGGGTCAGTAGATAAAGGGCTTCATCTGACTCTGGGTCAGTAGATAAAGGGCTTCATCTGACTCTGGGTCAGTTTAACCTCAGACATTATTAATCAAAAATGTTTGTTCCTATCTATTGAGTTAATAATCCTGGACTTTGAAGGTTTGTGCAGTGGAGTGAAGTACTCAAGTAAAAATACTTTAAAGTACCTCTTAAGTTGTTTTTTTGGGGTATCTGTACTTTACTTTACTATTTATATTTTTGATTACTTTTACTCCACGACATTCCTAAAGAAAATAATGTACTTTTTACTCCATACATTTTCCCTGACTTCCAAAAGTCCTGCTAAGCATTCCAAATGTAAATAGTACATGTCTAATGACATCCCTGGTCATCCCTACTGCCTCTGATCTGGCAGACTCACTTAACAGAGAGCATCCCTGGTCATCCCTACTGCCTCTGATCTGGCAGACTCACTAAACAGAGAACATCCCTGGTCATCCCTACTGCCTCTGATCTGGCAGACTCACTAAACAGAGAACATCCCTGGTCATCCCTACTGCCTCTGATCTGGCAGACTCACTAAACAGAGAACATCCCTGGTCATCCCTACTGCCTCTGATCTGGCAGACTCACTAAACAGAGAACATCCCTGGTCATCCCTACTGCCTCTGATCTGGCAGACTCACTAAACAGAGAACATCCCTGGTCATCCCTACTGCCTCTGATCTGGCAGACTCACTTAAGACAAATGCTTAGTTTGTAAATGATGTCTGAGTGTTAGTGTCCCCCTGGCTTTCCGTAAATTAAAAAAACAGGAAAACCGTGCCGTCTGGTTTGCTAAATATAAAGAATTTGAAATGATTTATACTTTTACTTTTGATACTTAAGTATATTTTAGTGATTACATGTACTTGTAATACTTAAATACATTTAAAACCAGATACTTTTACTCAAGTAGTATTTTACTGTGTGACTTTCACTTTTACTTGAGTCATTTTATATTTAGGTATCTTTACTTTTACTCAAGTATGAGAATTGGGTAGTTTTTCCACCATTGGGTTTGAGTCAAGTTGCTTATTTGTAACTCGGGTTAGGATTCGGTCCAATATAAGCCAAATAGTCATGATTGTATTCAGATGCTGTGTGCTTTGTTCAGAAAAAGAGGACTGTGTAATATGTTTGATCTATTACTGTAAATGTTATTGCAGTTGTTGACTATACATATTTGATGATTGTAAGACGGTTGGTGTTCTCTGCAATCTCCCTTTAGCTCCTTGAACCGTCCGTTTGGCAGTAGGATCGTGACACCGTCTGGGATCCTGTTGAACAGCCAGATCCTGGACTTCTCATGGTCCAACAAGACCCAGACCTCTCAGCCTCTGAACCCGGTACCACTGCCTGTCATATAATGGACTGGTTTTTTATCTTTGACTTGGATTTAATCAATCAATACCAGGGTTTCCCAAACTCGGTCCTGCCCCCCTCATGATGGGTTGATTATTTGAATCAGCTGTGTAGTGCTAGGGCAAAAACCAAAATGTGCTCTCAGGCCAGGACTGAGTTTGGGAAACCTGGATCTAAACCACCAGTTATTGGGCATATGAATAACCCTCTCTCTGCTGTCTGTCTGCAGCATAATGTCATCCAGCCTGGTAAGAGGCCCCTGTCCTTCCTGGTGCCCACGGCAGTGAGGCCTCGCCTGGGTTTGTGTGGCACCTATGTGGCCCTGGGATCCTCCAACGGGGACCGGGCCCTCAGTGGCATCACCCAGGTGTTGATGAACGTCCTGTCCTCTCGTAAAAACCTGAGTGATAGTTTGGCGTATGGTAGACTCCACCCACAGTTGCAACCCGACACTCTCTTGGTGGACTGTGAGTATGGCCTTCAGAAATAGTTTCTAACTTTGTCTCTGTTTCACCCACAAATAATCACATATCCATTCATATACTGTATGTCTAAACACTAAACTTGTTTTTCATCTTTATTCCTTCCCTCACTTCTTTCCCTCTTTCAGCTGAGTTCCTGGAGGAGGATGTGGAGGTGCTGCAGTTCAAAGGTCACCAGGTGCAGAGGGTAGACGTCCTCTCATTGGTGGAGGGCACCAGGAGGACTAATGACCTCATCATCGGGGTGAAGGACCCGCGTAGTGCAGACGCCTCGGCCCTCACCATGTCCATGAACATGCCCTAGCCTTCCTTTATGACAGGGTTGGGTGAGTGACAGGAGGGGGTGTAGGGGTGAGGGATCCAAAAGGGACGCAGAGGGTTTTGAGGAGTATGAAGGACAAATGTCTATATATGAGGCCAGTATTTTGGAGGAAAATGATGCTCGAAAGGGCTGATATTCCACCAAAGGGCTGATATTCCCAAAGGGACTGATACAAACAGAATTATTATGGGCAGGTATGAAGGAGGGATACTAAGGGATATTAAGAAGAGGAGTAGAGGTGCAGGAATTTGAGGGGCGTGGAGCAGTCTTTGGGTGTCCTGGAGAAATGTGTAATGAGTCTTTGAAACGGGTTATACCCTCCTACTCACACGGGGTGTAGCATGCTGTGTGTTTTCGGTTGTCTTTTGCCAGGCACATTTCACTGTAAATCCACTGGGATATGACTATGCTCACACACACTTGAGATGACGGAAACTTAAATGGCTCCTTCCACCACACACACACACACACACACACACACACAATCCTACATACGCACGCATTCATTCCTTTGCACACATAACACACACAGATGGCATGCTTACGTCTAGATTCTCCTCAGTGGCCCATTTAACTTAGCTGAGCATCCCCCCCTGCCTGTCGTTATACTTCCACTCATTCAAAATGCCGGCGAATGCCAGTGCATATAAAATCATATGGGTTTGATCTGCTCAGTTCCATTATCTTCCCTTGTGAACACTCAGGAGTTGGCTAGTCACATACTGACACACCTTGATTTATGCTTAGACCACCTGTTTACTGTGTATGCATTTGTATGGGCAGTGAGTCAGTGACTGAGTCAGTGACTGTCCTTAATCGGATTCTTGTGGCTTGAGTCTAAAGGTGTAGTAGCTTGTCGATATCTAACCTGTTACGAACAATCACTAGGTTACTAGATGCCATTTTGTAAAGAATAGAGATCATATTCTTATCTCAAAAAAGAGTGGATACCGCACACTAATCTTCACGTGAATGTCGTCCGTCCTCACTTCAATATTGAATGTTATTTATTGCTAGTACTAATGGGTTTAAATAATGTATTATTATTTAAGGTGTTCTGGGGTAATGACTGGAAAGGGAGTAGTTTAAAAGCTTATTGCAAATCTTTTTTTAGAAAGGATATTTTTAGAATGAATGGTCAGAGTGACCAGGTTATGAACAATTGCTCGTACAATGGTTTTGTCTATTTATATTAGCATATTTTGCTTATATTTTGTCATTTGCACAGATGTTTTTTCGCTTGAGACAACACTTGCTCTATCTGATTTACTTTTAATATATTGAATGATTATTGTATTTTAGTGAAACGGTAGACATTAGTCTTTGTGCCCATATTGCTGTGTCAATGGGCTATTTATTATAGCACGTATGAAAAGACTCTCCCTTTGTATTCCAAAATGCTACCACAGGCCAATTCTTCTCCCTAGACTCAGTTGATTAACTGACCATTGTGCTAATACCTCAATAGATGTGGCTGTTTTCAATCTAATTTCAAAATGCCAATAACCATGATAAAACACTGCTTGGTTACATAAGTAGTCATTGATGCCATTATGAAGCATTAAATAAAAAGCATATTTTATTTTCTCTTTTGTTGAGCAATGACTGGCCTATACATGGGCTCTGTTTTCTGTGATGCTATTTGCCTTTCCTTCTCCTTTGTCTTAAATTTGAACGTCCACTTGTTTGCACAGTAACAAGGTTGTTTGTATACGCTACACATGATGTACTTTGTATTGAAAAGTAAGAATTCACACTGGAAGAAACACTGTATAGGAGGGCCCAGTTATGGAATAAATATGTTTACACAGAAATGTGTATATAAGGATGGAGTTACTGTTACTATGTTTTTTTTCATGAATTATATTTTTAGACATACTGAACTGTCATTAAATGTATTATCAAAATATAAAATATATAGGTAATCAAATGGGTGTATCAATATCACATTTAAACATGTGGTTCAAATTATTAAAAATTTCGAACAAATGTGAGAAGTCATAAACTAGGAACCCAGTGAAAATCTTTTAAGTTCAGGATTTATTTGTCATATGCACAAGTACAGTGAAATGCTTAACTTGCAAGCCCTACACAAGTGTAGAATTCAATATAAAAAAGTATGATAAGGGAGCTGTACTGAACAAAAATATAAACGCAACAATTTCAATGATTTTACTGAGTTACAGTTCATATAAGGAAATCATTCAATTTAAATAAATGTTTTAAGCCCGAATCTATGGATTTAACATGACTGGGCAGGGGCACAGCCATGGGTGGGCCTGGGAGGGAATAGGGCCACCAACTTGTGAGCCAAGCCCAGCCAATCAGAATGAGTCTTTCCACACTAAAAGGCTTCATTACAGACATAAATATTCCTCTGTTTCCTTAGCTGTCCGGGTGGCAGGTCTCAGACAATCCTGCAGATAAAGATGCCTGATGTGGAGGTCCTGAGCTGGCGTGGTTACACGTGATCTGCCGTTGTGAGGCCGGTTGAACATGCTGCCAAATTCTCTGAAACGACGGAGGCAGCTTATGGTAGAGAAATGAACAGTAAAATCTCTGGCAACAGCTCTGGTGGACATTCTTGCAGTCAGCATGCCAATGTCATGCTCCTTCAAATCTTGAGACATCTGTAGCATTGTTGTGTGACAAACCTGGCCATTTTAAGTGGCCTTTTATTGTCTCCAGCACAAGGTGTACCTGTGTAGCGATCATGCTGTTTAATCCGCTTCTTGATATGCCAAACCTGTCAGGTGGAAGGATTATCTTGGCAAAGGAGAAACGCTCACTAACAGGGATGTCAACACACAGATTTTTGTGCATATGGAACATTTCTGTCAGCTCATGAAACATGGGACCAACACTTTACATGCTGCATTTATATTTTTGTTCAGTATACATGACCGGTCAAAAGTTTTAGAACACCTACTCATTCAAAGGTTTTCATTTAATTTTTTACTATTTTCTACTTTGTAGAATAATAGTGATGACATCAACTATGAAATAACACATGGAATGTACTAACCAAAAAAGTGTGTCAAGATGTGTATGAAGGCGAAGTCAGGTGCAGGAGAGAAGAGTATGATTAAATAAAGTGCACTTTATTATAGTTTCAAACCGGGAGCACAACAAAACAAACGCACTAAAAAAAACGGAACAATAAAGTAAAGCGCTAAACGAACATCACTAGACATGAAAACAATTACACACAAAACATGATGGGAAACAGAGGGTTAAATACAAGTAGATTGATTGGGGAAATGAAAACCAGGTGTGTATGAAAACAAGACAAGACAAATGGATATACGAAAAATGGAGCGGCGATGGCTAGAAAGCCGGTGACGCCGACCGCCGAACGCCGCCCGAACAATCGACTTCGGCGGAAGTCGTGACAAAGTGTTAAACAAATAAATATATATTTGAGATTCTTCAAAATAGCCACCCTTTGCCTTGATGACAGCTTTGCACACTCTTGGCATTCTCTCAACCAGCTTCACCTGGAATGCTTTTCCAACAGTCTTGAAGGAGTTCCCACATATGCTGAGAACTTGTTGGCTGCTTTTCCTTCACTCTGCGTTCCGAACTCATCCCAAACCATCTCAATTTGGTTGAGGTCGGGGGATTGTGGACACCAGGTCATCTGATGCAGCACTCCATCACTCTCCTTCTTGGTCAAATAGCCCTTACACAGCCTGGAGGTGTGTTGGGTCATTGTCCTGTTGAAAAACAAATGATAGTCCCACTAAGCCCAAACCAGATTGGATGGTGTTTTGCTGCAGAATCCTGTGGTAGCCATGCTGGTTAAGTGTACCTTGAATTCTAAATAAATCACAGACAGTGTCACCAGCAAAGCACCATCACACATCCTCCTCCATACTTTACGGTGGGAACCACACATGCAGAGATCATCCGTTCACCCACACCGCGTCTCACAAAGACACAGGATTGGAACCAAAAATCTCCAATTTGGACACCAGACCAAAGGACAGATTTGCACCAGTCTAATGTCCATTGCTTGTGTTTCTTGGCCCAAGTAAGTCTCTTCTTATTATTTGTGTCCTTTAGTAGTTTCTTTGCAGCAATTTGACCATGAAGGCCTGATTCACACAGTCTCCTCTGAACAGTTGATGTTGAGTTGTGTCTGTTTCTTGAACTCTGTGAAGCATTTATTTGGGCTGCAATTTCTGAAGCTGGTAACTCTAATAAACGTATCCTCTGCAGCAGAGGTAACTCTGGGTCTTCCAGTCCTGTGGCAGTCCTCATGAGAGCCAGTTTCATCATAGCGCTTGATGGTTTTTGCGACTGCGCTTGAAAAACAAAGTTCTTTACATTTTCCGGATTGACTGACCTTTGTGTCTTAAAGTAATGATGGACTGTCGTTTCTCTTTGCTTATTTGAGCTGTTCTTGCCATAATATGAACTTGGTCTATCTTCTGTATTCCACCCCTACCTTGTCACAACTCAACTGATTGGCTCAAATGCATTAAGAAGGAAAGAAATTCCACAAATGTACTTTTAACAAGGCACACCTGTTAATTGAAATGCATTCCAGGTGACTAACTCATGAAACTGGTTGAGAGATTGCCAAGAGTGTGCAAGGCTGTCATCAAAGCAAATGGTGGCTACTTTGAAGAATCTCAGATAGAAAATGTCACGAACCGGCTCAAAGCCCGTAACAAAGGGAGACAACGTGGAGATAAGGAGTAGCAAAACATATATTTATTAACTAAATAACTAAGTATAATATACAATGGTGTGTGTAATCAGTAATCAGTAGTGTAAGTGAGTGTTTTGCATGCATGAATGTGATAAAGCAGGGTGTTGAAAGGTGCCAAAGCAAACAAACAAAAGGCCACCAAGAACCACAACACAATCTACAAAGGTGTCTGCATGGAGAGAGTCTCCTCCATGAATGTGGAAGAGGTCTATTTATCCTGGGAGACACCTGGCCCAGGTGTTTCCCATGTAGCTGACGACCCTCTGCACTCCGCCCACCGGCATCCTAATAAGGAAACAAGAACAAAGACAGACTACTGCAGACAAGAGTGGGAGGGTCGTCACAAAAATATATTTTGATTTGTTTAACACTTTTTTGTGTTACTACATGATTCCATATGTGTTATTTCATAGTTTTGATGTCTTCACTATTATTCTACAATGTAGAAAATAGTAAAAATAAAGAAAATGGAATGAGTAGGTGTGTCCAAACCTTTGACTGGTACTGTACATGTATGGAGGAATTACAAGAAAGTGACTGGTAGCAGGATTAATAATGATAATAATAAACAGTTTGGCAGCAACATAAGTGGTGGGTGATTATGTAAGTGTGTGGGTCTTATAGTGTGAGTGTGCAAGTGTCAGTGTAGGTGCAAGTGTCAGTGTAGGCGTGATAGATGGATATACATGTCAACATGGCTTAAAAGTTACTGGTAGCAGGAATATATAAATACTTATGGTAATGTACTAATGGTAATATGTACATATAAACAGGAGTAATAGTGACCAGTAGCAGGAGAAATACTGTAGATGTATACTAATTGTAATGGCAATCAGTCAATGAACACTAGCGTAGTGGTAGTAATAGATCTAGCTAATCAATAATCATTTTATCAGCAGTGTAGGTGTGAGGGGGAGCTGTTAGCCATTTAACAGTCTTATGGCAAGGGGATAGAAGCTGTTTATGACTGTGCTGGTGTGAGAGGACCATGATAGGTCCTCAGTGATGTGGACACCGAGGAACTTGAAGCTCATGGCCCTCTTCACTGCCTGCTGCTCCGTCGATGTAAACACTCGCTTACATCTACTGTATTTGTTGCTTGACAAGATTATTAGTGTGTAAGCAAAATAAGGCCAAGTAGTGTCCCTTTAATAAATCCATAATAAATTGTAAAATCACAGAGTACTTCAATTGTCTTTGGTAAAAGTTTTTCCTCCATCGACCTCAGCCTAGCATTTCACTTATTGGTTGTGATTTTTACTTATTTAAACCCCTTTCAGCCAGTGGAGTTCACTGTCATTAGAATAAATTGTACTGAAGATGATCTATTATATTGACAAGAAAGTCAAGTGACCGCTTCTAACAATGGAAATGAATGTCCTCAATAATGGACATGTACTCTACATCTGCATCTACATCTGCGTTGCTTGTTGTTTGTGGTTGTAGGCTGGGTTTCTGTATAGCACTTTGTGACATCGGCTGATGTAAAAAGGGCTTTATAAATACATTTGATTGATTGATGGAAGGCAAGCGGGAGGAGGCAAGATCAGGTGGGACCATTCTAGCCAGAGGGCATGAACTACCAGGACAACTCCAACAACATTTTTTCAAAGTTGCTGAAATGTACTTATGTCATTGCGTTGGTAAGAACCTAACCATTATGGAACTTGTATTTGATCAAATAAGCTTTACTCATAAAAATATGAATTAGAATACTAGAATAGACATGAACCTTCTTATGATGGGATAAAGGTCATCCATTTTGGTCAGGGAGTCGGTCAACCATGGTTTGCAGTGCTGTGATAAGATAGGGTAAAACATAGAATTTGAAGAATGTATCTGCACTGTATGTTTATTAGCTAGCTAGCCAGACAGTTTTAGAGGAATTATTCCATATAGTTTTTCTAATTAACTGGCAACATTCAAATATACCAACATTTATTCAAACATTGTAGTCAATCCACAGCCACACACTGGCTGAAATCTGTTGATGATAGGATTTAGACAAGTTGTAAGTGCAGCAAGTACTAATATTGTGTCATATAATAGAACTCACAGCTTTCCAAGAAAACAACCATTTTGAAACGTATTGTCTGTTTACATATAGTTTAATAAGGGATATGTGTACATACAGTTGGTATAAGCCCCCTATAAACTGTATTTATAATTATATGACATATCTTACACAATTTCTGTAATATCACATGCCTTACTTTTATTTTCCTGCATAATTAAAATCAGGATTATGCCTCTACTGCCATTAACTACAATTAGACGGATTTGGATTTCTCCCTGACCAATATTGCTGCCATTTTAAATCCATGCTGAATTTTGAGGGGTTTATCCTATTAAATTACTAGAGGGGCTCTTTATGGCCTCACGTATGAAATTTAAAAATCTTTTTTTTTTTTGGTTCGACACTGATTGACCTCCATACAAAAATATCTCACTTTGTGGTTATTATTTTCATGGACAGATTTTGGGCGGAGTAAAACTCTAGTTTCGCCTTTTCCTCTCTTGACGGTACCAACTCCAGCTACACAAACACCACCGCAAATAGCGTATTTTAGTAAGACAAATAGCGTATTTTAGTAAGATAATGGTCCAATCAAAAAACAGCATCGACAGTCCGTGGGTCGTACGCTACGTTTTAAACGCAGAATATATTCACAAAGAATTACGACGTAAATATGCGAGTATCTCTTTTTGAGAATACAGAGAAAACCGAAAGAAAAAATCTCGTCGGAATCGGATTGGAAAGCCTCTCCTGTTTCGGTGTTGGTTACCACTGTTCCCCGGTTCATGTTTTGTTAGCTATCAGATATTACATCATTGGACTTTCTCCCTAATGGATTTATCTAGTAAGTATTGCATTGTTATATTTCCTGTTAACATTTGGCTAGCAGTTGTAACTAGCTAGATATAAGTAGCAGTAACCGGGACGAATATGATGAAGTAACTTAATACGCATGATCAAGCTAGCCATCTAACCGTTGCATAGTGTTTAGCTGTTAGACGTGTAGCTAGCTAATGCTAAACGCTAACTACTGGATCTTGCTAGCCAGAGCTAGCTGTTAAGGCCTTCATTGTTTTTTTGCTCAGCTGTGTGTCGTGGTGTAAACTTTGTAATCAATAGGCTTTTCGGTGATCTCTAACGTTCATTTTCGACAACTACAAGTTTTTTGTTGCTTGCTAGCGCGGCACTATGCAGGCTTGTCAAGCCAGGTCTTCTTCGTCAATGACCTGCTAGCGAAGGCCTTGCAATCAATCGTTCTGATTACCGCCTTAGCCAATCGAGGAAATTATTTAATCGCTTTTGCCAGATAGTGCTGTGGCTTTACATATTTTGTAGTCGGGGTCTTCTTATTAGTTATTGCTAAAACAATGCTTGTTGTTTTGAATTATGTCGCTAGATAGTTAGTTATTATTGGTGTTTTACTTTAGCCATTGCATTTGTGTTCGTTAACTCAAGTTAGGTAGGATAGCTTAAAGCTAACGCTACCTGACATGTTAATGATTGTGATAAACATCTTTGTAACTAGCTAATTATAACCAAAAAGACTGTTTGATATACAGTAAATTAACATCTCCCGAAACTTTTAACAACATCGGCAGCTATCTTAGCTACATTGAACAACAATTACCAGGGGTATTCTCATGGTTACTACTAGGGTACTACATGGGTACTACTAGCCCTTGTTCATGACTCAGTTTCTTTACATTAAGGGAAAGGGGGATACCTAGTCAGTTGTCCAACTGAACGTTTTCAACTGAAATGTGTCTTCCGCATTTAACCCAACCCATCTGAATCAGAGAGGTACAGGGGGCTGCCTTAATCGACATCCAGAGTCCCTACACTTGGATTGAACGCATCGCTTGCAGTATGTTTTTGGAAGCACAATAATCTTATCTTTCATATCAGCGAGATGGGGAAAAAAATAAACAATTTAAATTGATACACAATTTTATAGGGCTATTAGTGTTTCCACACGGTCATATCTCCATGTTATAGCCTGTGTTTACTCTGCTCATCAAACTCGTTGTGGGGGATTGTTCGCGAACTGCTATTTAGCATGATCCAAACACCTGTGTGTAACTGAAGAGAAACGTGTTGTCATAGAAAAATACTGTGGGCTGCAACTGTGATAAATCTGTTGAAAACAGTGTACACACAACACAGGAGGTTGGTAGCGCCTTAATTGGGGAGGATGGGCTCATGATAATGGCTGGAACAGAATTGGTGGAATGGTATCAAATACATCAAACACATGGTTTCCATGTTGCCATTCCATTTACTCTGTTCCAGCCATTATTATGATCTGTCCTCCCCTCAGCAGCCTCCACTGAATACAGTAAGTGTATACTTTACATTTGTGAAATTATTTTGATGTGATATGAAGTAAAGGGCTTTATGTTTCTAGAACAATATTGCAATGTGAGAACCGATTCACGTTTAGGTGGAGTTTGGACCTTTTTAAGGAGTAACGGTATGCTCCTTAAGACTACATCTTGGGTTGGGGTATGATGTAGTCACAACCCAGCAACATAGGTAACTTGTTCAGGATTTATATACAGTTCCAATATACTATACTGTACATATATTTGTTGCCTTCATAACAAATAGAATCAAGGTCAGTAATTTGTTATCCATAATTGTGGTCAAAAAATATCTTGACACTTCCTTGCTTGTGTTTGCAAGGTCATGCTGTTTAAATGTATGTGTTAGGCCACTTGTTGTATAGTTTTAGTGAGCCTATCTATGTCCTTGCTCTCATCAAATCTGTAACAAGTCAAGACTTTATATTTGATGTACAGTACCAGTCAAAAGTTTAGACACACCTACTCATTCAAAGTTATTTACTTTTGCAATGTTTTACATGGTAGAATAATAGTGAAGACATCAAAACTATGAAATAACACATGGACTCATGTAGTAACCAAAAAAGTGTTAAACAAATCAAAAGATATTTGAGATTCTTCAAAGTAGCCATCATTTGCCTTAATGACAGCTTTGCACACTCTTGGCATTCTCTCAACCAGCTTCATGAGAGTTACATGGAATGCATTTAAATTAACAGGTGTGCCTTGTTAAAAGTTCATTTGTGGAATTTCTTTCCTCCTTAATGCATTTGAGCCAATTGGTTGTGTCGTGACAAGGTAGGGGTGGTATACAGAAGATAGACCAAGTTCATATTATGGCAAGAACAGCTCAAATAAGCAAAGAGAAACGACAGTCCATCATTACTTTAAGACATGAAGGTCAGTCAATCTGGAAAATGTCAAGAACTTCAATTGAAATTCATTAGAGTTACCAGCCTCAGAAATTGCAGCCCAAATAAATGCTTCACAGAGTTCAAGAAACAGACACATCTCAACATCAACTGTTCAGAGGAGACTGCTTGAACCAGGCCTTCATGGTAAAATTGCTCTAAAGAAACCACTACCAAAGGATACCAATAATAAGAAGAGACTTGCTTGGGCCAACCCATGAGCAATGGGCATTAGATCAGTGGAAATGTGATTTTTGGTCCCAACCGCTGTCTTTGCGAGACTCCGAGTAAGTGAACGGAGTGTGATGGTGTGTGGGTGCTTTGCTGGTGACACTGTCAGTGATTTTTATTTAGAATTCAAGGCAGATTTAGCCAGCATGGCTACCACAGGATTCTGCTACGATACACAATCTCATCGGGTTTGGGCTTAGTCCCACTATCATTTATTTTTCAACAGGACAATGACCTAACACACCTCCAGGCTGTGTAAGGGCTATTTTACCAAGAAGGAGATTGATGGAGTGCTACATCAGATGACTTGGCCTCCACAATCCCCCAACCTCAACCCAATTGAGATGTTTTGGGATGAGTTGGACCGCAGAGTGAAGGAAAAGCAGCCAACAAGTTCTCAGCATATGTGGGAACTCCTTCAAGACTGTTTGAAAAACATTCCAGGTGAAGCAGGTTGAGAGAATTCCAAGCGTGTGCAAAGCTGTCATCAAGGCAAAGGGTGGCTATTTTGAAAAATCTCAAATATATTTAGATTTGTTTAACACTTTTTTTTTTTTTTGGTTCCCACATGATTCCATATGTATTATTTCATAGTTATGTCTTCACTATTACTCTACAAATTAGAAAAAATAAAGAGAAACCCTTGAATGAGTAGATGTGTCCAAACTTGACTGGAACTGTTCATTGACACTTTCTTATGGCCTTTCTATTGCAAGTAGATTTAATTACATGGCATACATTTTCATATAACTTACAATATTTGTCTCAATTGGGTATATCATGGAAGATAAAGTCCTTGTTTGGTTCCATAGCATAAACGACTCCAGTCTTCCCCACGCCAGTCCTACTGAGAGGGGAAGATGGCACATCAACATCTCCCATTGGAGCTTCCCCAGTGGACAGCAGTCCCAGATGGGGACACTGAATCAGATTCTGACCGGGACTCAGGAGTCGGAGAAGATGCCGGCAGTCACCGTGGCAATGACATCTCGCACCGGCAGGATGGAGTTGGAGAGCGAGACGGAGAGGGGGATTTCACGATCTTTGTTGCCTTTCGAGGAAATATGGATGACGAGGACTTACAAGAGAAACTTGACAACATCCTTAACGGGATGCCTAGTATGCTTGAACTAGGTTAGTAATGGGTGGTGACGTGGTGCACCTTTCTAAATGGTTAAACAGTTTCCTACTTTGTCAAACTATTTTCAGGATACATTCAATGTTTGAAAGCCATCATTTCAGACCTCTGTATTATTTCTAAGCTGAAAATGAACTGTGATAGTGTACCTCTCATCCTCGGTCTTATCCCTCACCAGATTCTGATAGACTCCAGCCCCAGCATGTGGAGCCATGGAACAGTGTGCGCGTCACCTTTAACATTCCCCGGGAAGCAGCGGAGCGCCTCAGGCTGCTGGCCCAGAACAACCAGCAGCAGCTCCGAGACCTGGGCATCCTCTCTGTACAGATAGAAGGTATGTACAGTACGCAGATAGTCATTGCTGCTGCTATGATCAGGCCCAAAAGTGATAGTTTATTTTATAATAAGCATCCAGAAAAGTACTTAGACCCTGATTGTTGTTAATGTTTGTTTTTGTTTCGTCCAGGTGAAGGAGCCATCAATGTGGCCATGGGGCAGAACAGAGGTCAGGAGGTCAGGGTGAACGGACCAATCGGCGCGCCCGGACAGCTAAGGATGGATGTTGGATTCCCAGGACAACCAGGCCCAGGTACCTAACACTCATATTATGTCATACTGGCCCAGGATGGGGACGTAACAAGTTGAACTATATACATTCATTGTTCATCTTTTAGTTGTTAAAATATAAACCAACCTCCATACCAATCCAGGGCTTGACATTAACTATTGTCCTCTTGTCCAGGACAAGTAAGACAAATAGTCGGACAAGAAGAATATAGATTTGTTGTCCGAATAGTAAAAAAATATATATATATCACTCACAAATCACAATATCTAACTTTTACCCTGTAGGCCAACATTGGAATAATATTGAAATAAATGTTTCATGTACATAAATAAAAAGGCCTACAGGTCAAATTGTAGGTGATGTGCATATCTGCTACAGCCTCATGTCCAACCCCATGCTGACATGAGGGAGGTGCCAGAAAATGTAGCCACACTTTAATGAGACTTTTAATTACTTAAATATAGGCTAAACACCAGTTATGTTTGACAAATATATATGTTTTATTGTCACATACAGTACACTGGGTCAGCTATAGTAGTATGAATAAACTGTGCCTCAAGTATGTCGAGAGAATCAAGGCTTCAGCCTTTAGCGTGACTCTGTCACAAGACCGGAGAGTCAAGGACAGTGCCTGTTGTGCACTGCACATCACCCACCTTAAATCTGAGCGGAGGCGGTCATCATGTTGAAACTATTTAACCATGAATTTAATTGTTTAAAACCTGGATGTTTTGTCATTTTATAAAAAGCATGTCTTACCTTGTTTCAAAGTATCTTAGGCTAAAATATGACCACATAAATGTTGGGATTATTTTATAAACACTTATGACATTGAAACCAGCATGTTCTATTGGTTTTCAAGTCAGTGTTATTTTATTGTCCAGCAGCCAAAGACATAATCCTAATCATATTAGTAAACCATGCTAGTTGATGATAATCCTAGTCATATTAGTAAACCATGCTAGTTGATGATAATCCTAGTCATATTAGTAAACCATGCTAGTTGATGATAATCCTAGTCATATTAGTAAACCATGCTAGTTGATGATAATCCTAGTCATATTAGTAAACCATGCTAGTTGATGATAATCCTAGTCATATTAGTAAACCATGCTAGTTGATGATAATCCTAGTCATATTAGTAAACCATGCTAGTTGATGATAATCCTAGTCATATTAGTAAACCATGCTAGTTGATGATAATCCTAGTCATATTAGTAAACCATGCTAGTTGATGATAATCCTAGTCATATTAGTAAACCATGCTAGTTGATGATAGTCCTAGTCATATTAGTAAACCATGCTAGTTGATGATAATCCTAGTCATATTAGTAAACCATGCTAGTTGATGATAATCCTAGTCATATTAGTAAACCATGCTAGTTGATGATAATCCTAGTCATATTAGTAAACCATGCTAGTTGATGATAATCCTAGTCATATTAGTAAACCATGCTAGTTGATGATAATCCTAGTCATATTAGTAAACCATGCTAGTTGATGATAGTCCTAGTCATATTAGTAAACCATGCTAGTTGATGATAATCCTAGTCATATTAGTAAACCATGCTAGTTGATAATGATAATAAACCCTAGTCATATTAGTAAACCATGCTAGTTGATGATAATCCTAGTCATATTAGTAAACCATGCTAGTTGATGATAATCCTAGTCATATTAGTAAACCATGCTAGTTGATGATAATCCTAGTCATATTAGTAAACCATGCTAGTTGATGATAATCCTAGTCATATTAGTAAACCATGCTAGTTGATGATAATCCTAGTCATATTAGTAAACCATGCTAGTTGATGATAATCCTAGTCATATTAGTAAACCATGCTAGTTGATGATAATCCTAGTCATATTAGTAAACCATGCTAGTTGATGATAATCCTAGTCATATTAGTAAACCATGCTAGTTGATGATAATCCTAGTCATATTAGTAAACCATGCTAGTTGATGATAATCCTAGTCATATTAGTAAACCACGCTAGTTGATGATAATCCTAGTCATATTAGTAAACCACGCTAGTTGATGATAATCCTAGTCATATTAGTAAACCATGCTAGTTGATGATAATCCTAGTCATATTAGTAAACCATGCTAGTTGATGATAATCCTAGTCATATTAGTAAACCATGCTAGTTGATGATAATCCTAGTCATATTAGTAAACCATGCTAGTTGATGATAATCCTAATCATATTAGTAAACCATGCTAGTTGATGATAATCCTAGTCATATTAGTAAACCATGCTAGTTGATGATAATCCCTAGTCATATTAGTAAACCATGCTAGTTGATGATAATCCTAGTCATATTAGTAAACCATGCTAGTTGATGATAATCCTAGTCATATTAGTAAACCATGCTAGTTGATGATAATCCTAGTCATATTAGTAAACCATGCTAGTTGATGATAATCCTAGTCATATTAGTAAACCATGCTAGTTGATGATAATCCTAGTCATATTAGTAAACCATGCTAGTTGATGATAATCCTAGTCATATTAGTAAACCATGCTAGTTGATGATAATCCTAGTCATATTAGTAAACCATGCTAGTTGATGATAATCCTAGTCATATTAGTAAACCATGCTAGTTGATGATAATCCTAGTCATATTAGTAAACCATGCTAGTTGATGATAATCCTAGTCATATTAGTAAACCATGCTAGTTGATGATAGTCCTAGTCATATTAGTAAACCATGCTAGTTGATGATAATCCTAGTCATATTAGTAAACCATGCTAGTTGATGATAATCCTAGTCATATTAGTAAACCATGCTAGTTGATGATAATCCTAGTCATATTAGTAAACCATGCTAGTTGATGATAATCCTAGTCATATTAGTCATATTAGATAAACCACGCTAGTTGATGATAATCCTAGTCATATTAGTAAACCACGCTAGTTGATGATAATCCTAGTCATATTAGTAAACCATGCTGATGATAAGTTGATGATAATCCTAATCATATTAGTAAACCATGCTAGTTGATGATAATCCTAGTCATATTAGTAAACCACGCTAGTTGATGATAATCCTAGTCATATTAGTAAACCACGCTAGTTGATGATAATCCTAGTCATATTAGTAAACCATGCTAGTTGATGATAATCCTAGTCATATTAGTAAACCATGCTAGTTGATGATAATCCTAGTCATATTAGTAAACCATGCTAGTTGATGATAATCCTAGTCATATTAGTAAACCATGCTAGTTGATGATAATCCTAGTCATATTAGTAAACCATGCTAGTTGATGATAATCCTAGTCATATTAGTAAACCATGCTAGTTGATGATAATCCTAGTCATATTAGTAAACCATGCTAGTTGATGATAATCCTAGTCATATTAGTAAACCATGCTAGTTGATGATAATCCTAGTCATATTAGTAAACCATGCTAGTTGATGATAATCCTAGTCATATTAGTAAACCATGCTAGTTGATGATAATCCTAGTCATATTAGTAAACCATGCTAGTTGATGATAATCCTAGTCATATTAGTAAACCATGCTAGTTGATGATAGTCCTAGTCATATTAGTAAACCATGCTAGTTGATGATAATCCTAATCATATTAGTAAACCATGCTAGTTGATGATAATCCTAGTCATATTAGTAAACCATGCTAGTTGATGATAATCCTAGTCATATTAGTAAACCATGCTAGTTGATGATAATCCTAGTCATATTAGTAAACCATGCTAGTTGATGATAGTCCTAGTCATATTAGTAAACCATGCTAGTTGATGATAATCCTAGTCATATTAGTAAACCATGCTAGTTGATGATAATCCTAGTCATATTAGTAAACCATGCTAGTTGATGATAATCCTAGTCATATTAGTAAACCATGCTAGTTGATGATAATCCTAGTCATATTAGTAAACCATGCTAGTTGATGATAATCCTAGTCATATTAGTAAACCATGCTAGTTGATGATAATCCTAGTCATATTAGTAAACCATGCTAGTTGATGATAATCCTAGTCATATTAGTAAACCATGCTAGTTGATGATAATCCTAGTCATATTAGTAAACCATGCTAGTTGATGATAATCCTAGTCATATTAGTAAACCATGCTAGTTGATGATAATCCTAGTCATATTAGTAAACCACGCTAGTTGATGATAATCCTAGTCATATTAGTAAACCACGCTAGTTGATGATAATCCTAGTCATATTAGTAAACCACGCTAGTTGATGATAATCCTAGTCATATTAGTAAACCACGCTAGTTGATGATAATCCTAGTCATATTAGTAAACCATGCTAGTTGATGATAATCCTAGTCATATTAGTAAACCATGCTAGTTGATGATAATCCTAGTCATATTAGTAAACCATGCTAGTTGATGATAATCCTAGTCATATTAGTAAACCATGCTAGTTGATGATAATCCTAGTCATATTAGTAAACCATGCTAGTTGATGATAATCCTAATCATATTAGTAAACCATGCTAGTTGATGATAATCCTAGTCATATTAGTAAACCATGCTAGTTGATGATAATCCTAGTCATATTAGTAAACCATGCTAGTTGATGATAATCCTAGTCATATTAGTAAACCATGCTATGTTGATGATAATCCTAGTCATATTAGTAAACCATGCTAGTTGATGATAATCCTAGTCATATTAGTAAACCATGCTAGTTGATGATAATCCTAGTCATATTAGTAAACCATGCTAGTTGATGATAATCCTAGTCATATTAGTAAACCATGCTAGTTGATGATAATCCTAGTCATATTAGTAAACCATGCTAGTTGATGATAATCCTAGTCATATTAGTAAACCATGCTAGTTGATGATAATCCTAGTCATATTAGTAAACCATGCTAGTTGATGATAATCCTAGTCATATTAGTAAACCATGCTAGTTGATGATAATCCTAGTCATATTAGTAAACCATGCTAGTTGATGATAATCCTAGTCATATTAGTAAACCATGCTAGTTGATGATAATCCTAGTCATATTAGTAAACCATGCTAGTTGATGATAATCCTAGTCATATTAGTAAACCATAGCTAGTTGATGATAATCCTAGTCATATTAGTAAACCACGCTAGTTGATGATAATCCTAGTCATATTAGTAAACCACGCTAGTTGATGATAATCCTAGTCATATTAGTAAACCATGCTAGTTGATGATAATCCTAATCATATTAGTAAACCATGCTAGTTGATGATAATCCTAGTCATATTAGTAAACCACGCTAGTTGATGATAATCCTAGTCATATTAGTAAACCACGCTAGTTGATGATAATCCTAGTCATATTAGTAAACCACGCTAGTTGATGATAATCCTAGTCATATTAGTAAACCATGCTAGTTGATGATAATCCTAGTCATATTAGTAAACCATGCTAGTTGATGATAATCCTAGTCATATTAGTAAACCACGCTAGTTGATGATAATCCTAGTCATATTAGTAAACCACGCTAGTTGATGATAATCCTAGTCATATTAGTAAACCATGCTAGTTGATGATAATCCTAGTCATATTAGTAAACCATGCTAGTTGATGATAATCCTAGTCATATTAGTAAACCATGCTAGTTGATGATAATCCTAGTCATATTAGTAAACCATGCTAGTTGATGATAATCCTAGTCATATTAGTAAACCATGCTAGTTGATGATAATCCTAGTCATATTAGTAAACCATGCTAGTTGATGATAATCCTAGTCATATTAGTAAACCATGCTAGTTGATGATAATCCTAGTCATATTAGTAAACCATGCTAGTTGATGATAATCCTAGTCATATTAGTAAACCATGCTAGTTGATGATAATCCTAGTCATATTAGTAAACCATGCTAGTTGATGATAATCCTAGTCATATTAGTAAACCATGCTAGTTGATGATAATCCTAGTCATATTAGTAAACCATGCTAGTTGATGATAATCCTAGTCATATTAGTAAACCACGCTAGTTGATGATAATCCTAGTCATATTAGTAAACCACGCTAGTTGATGATAATCCTAGTCATATTAGTAAACCATGCTAGTTGATGATAATCCTAGTCATATTAGTAAACGATGCTAGTTGATGATAATCCTAGTCATATTAGTAAACCATGCTAGTTGATGATAATCCTAGTCATATTAGTAAACCATGCTAGTTGATGATAATCCTAGTCATATTAGTAAACCATGCTAGTTGATGATAATCCTAGTCATATTAGTAAACCATGCTAGTTGATGATAATCCTAGTCATATTAGTAAACCATGCTAGTTGATGATAATCCTAGTCATATTAGTAAACCATGCTAGTTGATGATAATCCTAGTCATATTAGTAAACCATGCTAGTTGATGATAATCCTAGTCATATTAGTAAACCACGCTAGTTGATGATAATCCTAGTCATATTAGTAAACCACGCTAGTTGATGATAATCCTAGTCATATTAGTAAACCATGCTAGTTGATGATAATCCTAATCATATTAGTAAACCATGCTAGTTGATGATAATCCTAGTCATATTAGTAAACCATGCTAGTTGATGATAATCCTAGTCATATTAGTAAACCATGCTAGTTGATGATAATCCTAGTCATATTAGTAAACCATGCTAGTTGATGATAATCCTAGTCATATTAGTAAACCATGCTAGTTGATGATAATCCTAGTCATATTAGTAAACCATGCTAGTTGATGATAATCCTAGTCATATTAGTAAACCATGCTAGTTGATGATAGTCCTAGTCATATTAGTAAACCATGCTAGTTGATGATAATCCTAGTCATATTAGTAAACCATGCTAGTTGATGATAATCCTAGTCATATTAGTAAACCATGCTAGTTGATGATAATCCTAGTCATATTAGTAAACCATGCTAGTTGATGATAATCCTAGTCATATTAGTAAACCATGCTAGTTGATGATAATCCTAGTCATATTAGTAAACCATGCTAGTTGATGATAATCCTAGTCATATTAGTAAACCACGCTAGTTGATGATAATCCTAGTCATATTAGTAAACCATGCTAGTTGATGATAATCCTAGTCATATTAGTAAACCATGCTAGTTGATGATAATCCTAGTCATATTAGTAAACCATGCTAGTTGATGATAGTCCTAGTCATATTAGTAAACCATGCTAGTTGATGATAATCCTAGTCATATTAGTAAACCATGCTAGTTGATGATAATCCTAGTCATATTAGTAAACCATGCTAGTTGATGATAATCCTAGTCATATTAGTAAACCATGCTAGTTGATGATAGTCCTAGTCATATTAGTAAACCATGCTAGTTGATGATAATCCTAGTCATATTAGTAAACCATGCTAGTTGATGATAATCCTAGTCATATTAGTAAACCATGCTAGTTGATGATAATCCTAGTCATATTAGTAAACCATGCTAGTTGATGATAATCCTAGTCATATTAGTAAACCACGCTAGTTGATGATAATCCTAGTCATATTAGTAAACCATGCTAGTTGATGATAGTCCTAGTCATATTAGTAAACCATGCTAGTTGATGATAATCCTAGTCATATTAGTAAACCACGCTAGTTGATGATAATCCTAAAAGGCTGAGCCGTTGCCGTACCAGGCAGTGATGCAACCAGTCAGGATGCTCTCGATGGTGCAGCTGTAGCACTTTTGAGGATCTGAGGACCCATGCCAAATCTTTTCAGTCTCGAGGGGGAGTAGATTATGTCGTGCCCTCTTAATGACTGTCTTGGTGTGCTTGAACCATGTTAGTTTGTTGGTGATGTGGACCCCAAGGAACTTGAAGCTCTCAACCTGTTCCACTACAGCCCCGTCGATGAGAATGGGGGTGTGCTCGGTCCTCCTTTTCCTGTAGTCCACAATCTTCTCCTTTGTCGTGATCACATTGAGGGAGAGGTTGTTGTCCTGGCACCACACTGCCAGGTCTCTGACCACCTCCCTATAGGCTGTCTCATCGTTGTCGGTGATCAGGCCTACCACTGTCGTGTCGTCTGCAAACTTAATGGTGGTGTTGGAGTTGTGCTTGGCCATGCAGTCATGGGTGAACAGGGAGTACAGGAGGGGACTGAGCACGCACCCATGTGTGGCCCCTGTGTTGAGGATCAGCGTGGCAGATGTGTTATTATCTACCTTTACCACCTGGGGGCGGACTGTCAGGAAGTCCCGGATCCAGTTGCAGAGGGAGATGTTTAGTCCCAGGGTCCTTAGCTTAGTGATGAGCTTTGTGGGCACTGTGGTATTGAACGCTGAGCTGTAGTCAATGAACAGCATTCTCACATAGGTGTTCCTTTTGTCCAAGTTGGAAAGGGCAGTGTGGAGTGCAATATAGATTGCATCTGGATCTGTTGGGGCGGTATGCAAATTGGAGTGGGTCTAGGGTTTCTGTGATAATGGTGTTGATGTGAGCCAAGTGACATGAGCTTTTGGATAATAAAAAAAAAGAGGTCCTTCAGATGAGTAGGACAGGTGGCTAAAAAAGTTCATGTCAAGCCCTATAATCTCTCGTAGGAGGCATGAGAATGAGCAACCCGTCGATGGTCCCCCCTGGCCCCGGTATGTCTGGCCAGGCCATGGTCCCCAGCAGCAGTGGACAGATGCACCCCAGACCCCCTTCGCAGACTGGTGAGGACATACTTGCTTAATAACCAACCAGTTAACTCATTCACGGATCCAGAATATATGCAACTTGTTCAGAGGTAGTGAACATGGATGTGTTTTTCCCCTCCTTCAGATGCAATGGACCCCATGATGTCCTTACAACAGCAGCAGCTTCAGCATCCCCAGGCTGGCCCCCACAGCCAAGGCCCCATGCCCCCCCAGGCTGGCCCCCACAGCCAAGGCCCCATGCCCCCCCAGGCTGCTCACCACATTCAGGTATATAATCACTAATGGAGCTCAACAATAACCATGTGTTTATAATCACTATCAATACTACCAAGTAATGAAAGGATCAACGGTATCAGGAGTTGATTGCATTTATAAAGGCTGTATTTTGACCACAGGTCATGCAGGCAGGGCGGCAGCTCAACCCAGCCGCCCTCCAGCAGCTGCAGCAGGCTCAGCAACAGGCCCAGCTCTCCCAGCTTGGTGGCCCCCGTCCCCCTTTCAATCCCTCCGGCCAGATGCCCGTACCCTCCGGCTGGAACCAGCTCCCCTCAGGGGTCCTCCAGCCCCCTCCAGCTCAGGGAGGACCCATGGGCCCAGCAGCCTGGAGGAAGGCGCCTCCCCAAGTCCAGATGGGCCAACGTCCCCCCTCCCTGGCTACGGTGCAGACCCCCAGCCACCCTCCACCTCCGTACCCGTTTGGTAGCCAGCAGGCTGGCCAGGTGTTTAATGCTATGGGGCAGCTACAGCAACAGCAGCAGTCAGGGGCTGGTCAATTTGCAGCGCCCCAACCTAAAGGTCCCCAAGGTGTGCTTGGAGGGGTGGCAGGACTCCCTAGACCTCATCTGCCTCCATCAGCAGGGCCTCAGGGTAACCTCACAGCCAAGTCCCCTGGGTCTTCATCTTCCCCCTTCCAGCAGGGTTCTCCAGGGACTCCTCCCATGATGGGTCAGGCCCAGCTAGGCCCGCGATCTATGACCCCACAGGGTTTCCCTCAAGGGGTGGGCTCACCGGGCAGGGTGGTGATGGGACAGCAGGGTAACATGCAGCAAGGGTTCATAGGAATGCCCCAACATGGGCAACCTGGACCTCAGGTTCATCAAGGAGGAATGGGAGGTAAGAAGCTAAACCATTGTGGATGACTACAAATGATTCATTCACTTTCATAGAGTATGTTTGTTTCATGGCCACAGATGATCTCCTGTGTTATTACCTTTGTAGTTAGAATTGCTGTTAACTAGAAATGTGACTGTATTTCAATATTTCTTTCCATGGCAAAAATGAAAACATGAAACCGATAACACTTTGGTCCTTTTAAAAACCTGCTGTATGTAAAATGTTGTGTGCTATAGCGTGAAAAATACATTTGTGATTCTGGATGACAACGTTTGTTTCCAACATTGGGGATGTTTTCCTCAAGAAATGATATCTGATTCGTGTTTTCTTTCTTTGCCACATACTAGCGTGTATCATGATACTGGTATTGTCCTGGCCCTACTGGTATCACAATTCACTCTTAACTCAAAATAGTACTCAGACAGTTAGTGTAATACAGACTCACTATAATGACCGTGTTAGCTGGGCTGATGAAGTTCCCCATGGTGATGTTTGATCACAGGCATGCCCAAACGTCTGCCCATGGGGTTCCCTAGCGTCTCAGGGAACCAGAACTTTGCCCAGGGTCAGGTGACTAGTGCCCCAGGAACCCCAGGGGGAGGAGCCAATCCCCAGCCCCAGAGCAGCCAGACTATGGCCCACACAGGTACAAGACCAAGAATAGATCAGCACATACCTTTCAGACATACTGTATACCATAGAAAAATGCTTAAGAGCAGATAACACAGTGATATGATTTAGACTGCATTCGTCAGTGTCATTCTTCTATCACAATCTGATTTCAGGATCCCAGTCGTCAGCCTCCACCCCCAACACCATGCAGGGTCCATCCCACTCCCAGCCCAACGTCATGGGTCTCCACAGTGGCATGGCTGGCCAGCCCCAAGGCACAAACTCTGGGCCCAGTATGAGCCAGCCCCAGCCAGGCCTCCAGTCCCAGATGATGGACCTCCAGGGCCAGCCCGTGTCCTCGTCCCCCAGCCAGATGGTCCAAGGTGGGGGTCAGGGGCAGACAGTCCTCTCCAGACCCCTCAACCCAGGGCAGAGAGGAGGCATGACCCCACCCAAACAGCTGATGCCACAGCAGGGCCAGGGCCAGATGATTGGAGGGCCGGGGCACCAGGCGATGCTCCTACAACAACAACAGCAAAACTCCATGATGGAACAGATGCAACAAATGCAAGGAAACAAGCAGGCGTTTGGGTTGAAAGGTCAAGCCGGGGTCATGCCTGGTCAGATGATGCGGGGTCCATCTCCTAACGTGCCTGGTAACATGGCTCAGTTCCAGCAGCCTCAGGTGGGCCAACAGCAGCAACAAATGACTCCACAGCAGCAGCATCAACAGCAGCAGCAAATGGCTCAGCTCCAACAGTTACAACAACTGCAGCTACAACAGCTACAACAGCAGCAGCAGCAGCAACAACAGATGACCCAGCAGCCCCAACAGGTATTTCATTACTTTTTTTCCTTTTTTATTTGCACGGTGGAAAACCATCCACAAATTTTACTTCTGGGTAGCATTAAAGAGTATTATTTCACTCGCTCATTCCTTAATTTGTTCAGGTCCCCATTGGCGGCAACCCCAACCAGGCCATGGGTATGCAGGGTCAACAGATGAGACTCCCCAGTGGTCATCCTCTGGTCCAACAGCAGCTACAGCAGCAGCAGCAGCAGCTCCAACAAAAACAAGCCATGCTGCAACAGCAGCAGCAACAGGCGGCACAGCAACACCCACACGCTCTCGGGGACCCCAGCGGTGCTACAGGCGACATGGGCGGTGTCCAACAGATGCTCCCGGACATGCAGGTTCAGCAACAAGGCATGATGGGAATTGGAGTCCCTCAGCATATGCAGGTGGGCAATGGCCACTTCCCTGGTCATGGGATGAACTTCAACCCCCAGTTTGGGGGTCAGATGCCCATGGGAGGGCCGTGTGCTCAGGCAGGGGGGTTTCCAGTGAACAAGGATGTGACGCTAACCAGTCCTCTCCTGGTCAACCTGCTTCAGAGTGACATCTCTGCCAGTCAATTTGGGCCTGGGGGGAAGCAGGCGGCTGGAGGACCTGGCCAGGCCAAACCCAAGAAGAAGAAACCACCACGCAAGAAGAAGCCCAAAGTAGGGGAGGGACAGCAGCCGGTCGAGGGGCTAGGGTAAGCAGCTGGATTTAATTGAAATTAAAAACTATACTGAACAAAAATATAACCGCAACATGTAAAGTGTTGGTCTCATGAGCTGAAATAAAAGTTCTCAGAAATGTTCCATAAGCACAAAAAGCTTATTTCTCTCAAATTTTGTGCACAAATTTGTTTACATACATGTTAGTGAGCATTTCTCCTTTACCAAGATAATCCATCCACCTGACAGGTATGGCATATCAAGAAGCTGATTAAACAGCATGATCATTACACAGGTACAACCTTTTGCTGGGGACAATAAAAGGTCACTCTAAAATGTGCAGTTTTGCCACACAACACAATGCCATAGTTGTCTCAAGTTTTGAGGAAGCGTGCACTTGGCATGCTGACTGCAAGAATGTCCACTAGAGCTGTTGCCAGAGAATGTACATTTCTCTACCATAAGCCACCACCAATGTGGTTCTAGATTTATTTTTCTTTGTAATAAATCCTTTTTGTGGGGAAAAACTCTTTGTTTGCAGGGCCTTGCTCCACAGTGGGTGTGCATGGCTCTCAGTGGGTGTGCATGGCTCTCAGTGGGTGTGCATGGCTCTCAGTGGGTGGGCATATGTGAAATCCATAGATTAGGGCCTATTTCCTTATTTGAACTGTAATTCACAAAAATCTTTGAAATTGTTGCGTTTTATATTTTTGTTAAGTATATATTTGCTCAAGGTATTTGTTATTGGACATGGTTTGTCATTGCGCTATTCTTCTCTCCTCAGGGGTCTGGATGTGGGGGCTGGCCTGGAGGACCCAGAGCTGCCAGGGCTGAGTGGGGAACAGGGAGTGGGCATGGACCCTTCCGGACCCAAACTCTCAGACTTCAGCAACAGGCCTGCAGGTATGCAATTTGAATGCTTCTTGGTTTGCTTACTCACACTGTTCTATATAGTTGATTGGCTTTCGATCGCTCCTTTTCTCTCATGTCAGGTTTCCCAGGTCAGCCTGGAGACCAGAGAGTCCTACAGCAGGTGCCCATGCAGTTCATGCAGCAACAACAACAGCAGCAACAACAACAGCAACAACAACAGCAGCAACAACAACAGCAGCAACAACAACAGCAGCAACAACAGCAACAACAACAACAGCAGCAACAACAACAGCATCAAATGCAGCATATGCAACAACAGCAAATGCAACAGCTGCAACAACAGCAAATGCAACAACAACTACAACAGCAGCAGATGCAGGGACTGCAGGTTCCTCCTGGACAGCAGCAGGGGGTGGCTGGAGCTCAGGGTCCGACTCAAGTCCAGCCACAGATGCACCCTCATCAGCTACAACAGCAGCAGCAGCAACAGGTATAATCTACTGCCAATGTGTACTTGTTGCTTTCAGCCTTGCATTTGTGTATATGGTGAAAAGACACATTTTCCATTTGGACTATGGATCATCTAGATAACTGGTTTCTTGTGTTAAAGCAACAGATGCTGATGATCATGAAGATGCAGCAGGAGCAGGCTAAGAGCCGGATGCCCCTCCCTCCAGGCGGGCAGCACCCCCCCAGGGGCATGTTGAATCCCGGGGAGGCCCAGAGAACACCCGGTTCCCAACAGGGTAACATGCCTGTCATGATCAACCTCCAGGGGCACGGAGGAGTGCCTCCCTCTCCAGACAAACCCAGAGGGATGCCCCTCATGGTCAATCCACAGGTTGGACCCACTATCTGGATGTTTGACATTTTTATATATCATATTTATTGTTATTGTCTTGTGAATGTTCTATGCTTGTTGAATTTGTCTGTGTGGGATAATGAATTCCTCTGTGTATAAATAAAGTATTCTCTTGCTCTACCTATGTAGATGGCTGGGGCAGCCAGAAGGATGTCTCACCCCGAGGCAGGGCAGGGTACTGGGGCTGAGGAGGCCCCTGGAGCGGCCAACTCCCTGCAAGACAGACCCGGGGGCCAGGAGATGGGGATGCCGCCTGGTAACGGGGCCCAACAGATGGTGGTGAACCAGGGCCCCAATGCCCACATGATGAAGCAAGGCCCAGGCCCCTCGTCCCAGCACCCTGGAGCCAGTCCCCAGCAGCAGATGCCCCCTCAGCCCCAGCAGGGTGGCCCCATGCCAGGCCTCCACTTCCCTAATGTCCCCACAACTTCCCAGAGCTCCAGGCCCAAAACACCCAACCGAGCCAGTCCCAGGCCCTACCACCATCCTCTCACCCCAACCAATCGTCCTCCCAGCACTGAGCCCTCTGAGATCAACCTCTCCCCTGAGAGGCTGAATGCCTCCATCGCAGGCCTGTTCCCCCCCAAGATCAACATCCCTCTGCCCCCCAGGCAGCCCAACCTTAGCCGGGGCTTTGACCAGCAGGGTGGGCTCAACCCCACCACTCTCAAAGCCATAGGGCAGGCCCCTCCCAGCCTAACTCTGCCCAGCAACAACGGAAGTGGTGTAGGTAACTCTAACAACGGTCAGCAGTCTTTCCCTACAGGCAGTGGAGCTGCCAACTCGGGCCAGGGAAAACCGGACAAGCAGCCTGGAGGAGGTCAGGCTAAAAGGGCCAATCCAAGTAACGGCCGCAGATCCAGCCCTGCCTCCAGCCGCAAAGTCACTAACCCCAGCTCAGGGAGGCAGAAGTGGACCAAAATCACCCTCGCATCCCCTTCTCACCAGCAACAGATGGTCAACCCCCAGACAGGGCATACCATGATGCTGAGCCCCACCCCAGTGCCTCCTAGCCCAGTCACTCTCCCACCAGCAGCGGGGGTGGGCCTAGAGTCCCAGCAGATCCAGACCCCCTTCCAGGTGATACAGGGTAACCCAGCTGAGATGCCCAGGGAAGGGCAGGGAATGACAGGTGTAGAGCACCGGCAGATGCCCCAGCCTCTGAGGGAGCTCTCCGCCCCACGGATGGCTAGCCCCCGTGTAGCCACTCCTCAGGAGGCTAAAGCTGGGCTGGAGCAGACAGTGGTGATAGTGGAGCGGCAGCCTGTACAGAGCACTCCTCAGCAGGCGTCTGGATCTGAGGCCTCTCCTTCTCTCAGGGATGTGCCTTCCTCCCTCAACCAGCTGCTGGATAATGCAGCCACCCCCAGCGTGCCTCCCAGGCCCACTCTGAGTGCTCCTGCTGGGGATGCTGCCTGCAAGGAGAGCTCTAAAGCCTCCATAGTTTCAGAGAACCCATCCAGTGTTTTTCAGAGCTCGAATGTGGGGGCTACTACTGCTGCTGTGAACGAGCCAGAAGCGAAACCCAAGCCTAGCTCAACCCCCAGCCCAAAACTCCCAAATCCAGTCGGTAGTCCTAACCTGCAGCGCAATGCAAATACCAATCTGAATGCTAATCCCGGCCCTAGCCCCAATCTTAACCCAACTGACAGCCCCAACCTAAACTCTAACTCTATCCCCAGCCTCAAGCCTAGCACCCCTAGCCCTAACTTAAATCCTACCATTACCCACGGCCCTACTCTAAACCCTACTCCTAGTCTTAGCGTCAGTGTGGGCGCCAGCGTCAGTCACAGTAGTCCCATCCCTAGCATTACCTCCAGCCCCAAACTTAACCCAAACCCTGCCATTAGCCCCAAACCAAGCCCCAAACCTAACCCAAACCCTGCCGTTGGCCCCAAACCAACCCCCAGCCCTAAACCCTCGACCAATGTCCCCACTGTCCTGCCGATCCCTGCATCATCCGCCACCATCTCCCCCAACCAGATCAGTTACACACCTGCTCCCACCCCCCAGGCCCCCCCAGCCATCATCTCAGCTATGGTGGCAATGCCCAAAAAGAACATCAGACCCCAGCAGACCCGTGGTCCCCACCCCCAGTTTATCACCACTCCTGTGTTTAACACCGGTACCCCCATCTTCCAGGTCCCTACAGTGTCTGTGGCCCCCAACGCCACGGTAGTGTCCCAGCCAGTCACCATGGTAAAGCCCATACAGGTGTCCACCACTAACATCCAGCTCACTGCTGCTCCAACCCAAGCCCCAGCCTCGACTCAGGCTGCTGTGGTCAGTGTGGCTAGCTACCAGCCTGCCCGAACGCTAGTTGGGCAGGTCCAGATGGCCACTAGACGTGCTTCCCCTGTCCCTGTTAGTACTCTGCCTCGTCCTCCGCAGCAAAGCCCTGGCACTCCCAAGTCAGAAACCCCGGGTGAGGCGCCCCCTGGCCAGAAATTGAGCCCACCTGTTGGGCAGCCATCCCCCCATCCCAGCCTCTCTCCCACAGCCTTGGCGTTTGCCTCGTCTTCCGTCCAACAGCCCCTTGCGTCCCCTCCTCCATGCTCCAGTCCTGGTGCCCCAGCCAGCACCCGGAAGAGCCCTATGTCCCCCCCCTTGCCTGCCCAGGGAAAGCCTGCCCAGGCTCCTGGCTCTGCACCACCAGTGGGTAATCGACCAGACTACCAGCAGGTTGCTGAAGCACGGGCTGTCCAACCTTTAGAGGTGACTTCCCAGCCCCAGAGGGGGCCGAACTGGGCTGTGCCCCCTCATGCCTTCCCTCCACCCCCTGCATCTGTCATCCAGACTCGGACCACAGTGTCTGGAGCACAGACTCGGACCACAGTGTCTGGAGCACAGACTCGGACCACAGTGTCTGGAGCACAGACTCGGACCACAGTGTCTGGAGCACAGACTCGGACCACAGTGTCTGGAGCACAGACTCGGACCACAGCTGCTGCTGTTCCTCTGAAAGTCACCACTCCTCCTCCAGTATCAGCGCCAACTCCTGTCCTTGCGCAACCTACTGCACCAGCCCAGTCCTGTCTTCCTGCCTCTACTACTACCACCCCTCCCCCAGTGTCAGTCCCTGTCCCCACCCGAACCCCTACTACTGCCCCTGCTACGTCTCTCCCTGCTCCTTCTTCAGCCTCAGTCCCAAGTCCATCCCCATCCACCTCTCCTGTTGCTGGTGTCCCTGGACCCTACAACCCCCCCGGTGACTCCCCAGCCATATCCTCCCTAGTGGCCCCTACCCCTACTGGGGCTCAGCCTGCCCCCATAGCCATGGAGCCTCCCAGCCAGCCAGCCCCACTAGAGCCCCCAGCACCTGCAGGCAACACCCCAGGTACATATTGATCGATAAATCAATCAATGATTGAGTGACTTATCCCCCCCACATGTCAAAGTTTGACTGATAATAATGTCCTTTCTCCCAGTGTCAGTCCAACCTGAACCTCTACAGCAAGAGGAGCCTGCTGCTACGGAGAAGATGGGTAAGTACTGTCACACTAACTTATCTGTAACAAAGTGGTTGATGCTCCAGCCATGGTAATGACATGATATGGCATATTGTTAAGAGGACGGGTGGGAACATCCATAACGTAAGCTAAGATTGTGATGTATTATGAGGGAACCATAAGATGTAAATGCATTAGAGCAAGTTATTCATGCAGGCTGTGCTGATCTAGGATCAGTTTTACCTTTAAGATCATAATGAATAAGGTTATTTGGACAGATTCTAAAGCAGTGTTAGCCTGGTTGCCAGTCTGTTTAGCTAACATTCTACTCCCTGAACTATGTCATGTGACATATGTTTGGGCGTTGCCAATGGTGCGGTTTTTATAGGCCCTTCTCTTGGCCGCAGAGACATTTCACTGTTTTTAAAGCTAATTTCCTACAATTATACACATTTTACCATGGCTGAGGCCTTGTTCTTATGTTATCTGAGTGACTTGAGCATTATAACAAAGTCAATGCCATGACATTTTGGGAATTTAAGCTTCTCCCTAACTGTCAATATTTTTTTTGGGGGGGTGATTATTAGTTCTCAAAGATGATCTTGTTTAAAAATATTGCTCCATTTATCTTTTCTACATACCCCCCTATAAAACATTATTACATTTTTTGGAGGGCTGCCACGATTTGACAGCGTTGGTGCCCCACTGCTAAATGCACATAAGGGAAACACTGCTTTATATGATACCCTGTATGCTGTGAACATAATGTGCCCTTTGCTGTGATATTTAGTAACCTTTTTTTTGTTTTTTTCCCTCTACAGCAGAAGTTGCCACAGTAACTGAGCAAGGGTGAGGTTGTCAAAACAGATTTCAAATGAACAAAATGAAACCCTGTTCTTTTTAATAAACAAATACTTTTCATGCCAGGGGTGATTGGGATATTCCATTGCCTTTAAGGTTAACATCAGTATTTAGTACTTGGCCTAGTCTGCTGTAAGTGCCATGTTTGTAAACAGAAATGCTTAGACATTTGTAACTCTACCGAAACTCAGGGAGTTTATTTGGTTGGCCAGGGCAGGGGGGGTACATGGCGAAACCCAATGAGCCACGTGGCCTCAGCACTTGGTATGTATGCTTAGCATGCAAACTATATCCAAACTTAATGCATGTCAAAAGACAACTCAAGCACTACCACTCCATAAGATCTTGTCTACAATATGAATATGGCCATATCTGATTTATATTTTCTGGCGATATTTATAATCATTAAGCGTATTTTGGCGGACTAAAACCATGTTTGTTCAGCATCGTCACAGTTTTAGTTTACCTCTGTTTTTCCACTTCTATCACAGATGGGCAAAGAAAAGAAAGACTCCTGTCAACTTAGTCCCAAGGTATGTATTTACATGCGTGAGTACTGTCAGGATACACGCAGCAGCTCTGTCGCGTTCACCATTTTGTTATCTATCGGATACTGTTTGGGGTGAAGACGGACGACAGTATCTGTGGTAGACGAGGAAAAACAGCCCATTCCCCAAGCGGTTTTCCCAACTGAACTTTCACTGAGTAGCTACTGTAGAGTTACTATTTGTATTATTATCTCTGTAAATGACCTCCTGTTTTTCTCTTTCTCCCCTGTTCTGTTTTCTGTTGGGAATCTATCAGGGCTGCCGTGGAGAAGCCGAAAGGTCCCAGCAGACGGAGCTCGCGGGCTGAAAAGGAGGTGGAGGAGGAAACGGTGGCAGACAGCGCGCAGAGGAAGAGACCAGCCAGGCCTGGAGCCAGCACTGTGGTTGCTGCTAAAGGTACACACAGGCACATGTATACAGTACACACACTTCCCACTGAGGGCACACTCTCTCACACAACTTGCTCTTGCATAGCTTAAATTGTTATTTTAAAGTTCTTTGTCTCATCAAACTTGTCCCCCTCTCTTTCCTGTGGCCTTTCAGAAACCGGTGCCAGTCCTACCCAGGCTAAGAGAAGGAAGTCTAAGTGACCACAGTAGTGAAACCCTGTGAACTGTAAATGTGTTTTTCTGTCAATCATTCAATTACTTTATTTTCTCCCAGATTATGAATTCACAATGGAGAAAATAACCATGTACAGATAATTGTTTTTAAAATAATTATGTTGATGTTTTGTCCCAGCTATCATGTGAGGTTGTAGCTAGTGTGTGTTTGTGGGTGCGTGAATGTGTTTTGTTTTTAAACAATTATGCTGGATTAATCATGTGAAGACTGATAATTGAAGGTGTCTCAATTGTATAATTATGTTGTGAAACTTAATAAAATGTTCTGCTACTTAATTGTCCTATTTTAATGTGTTGAACTGACATTCTGTGAAAGAAGTTCACACATAAGTGGCTGACATGGCTGCATGAATTGTTCCATTTTACAATATTTTGTTAGGACTGAGTGCTGTCCCCTTTTTTTAAAAGTGCAGTTTGACAATGGAGTATTTTCTATACTCTATATCCTACTGTTAATCTATCATAGAGAGATTTTACGACAAATAAGGGAACTTTAACTATTGTAGGGAGGAACCATGCAGGACAGTAGACATTTATTTTTCATTATTTAAATTCGAGCATGCGCAGTTGCAGAGAATTCGGACTTAGCCCAGTGCGCAACGACTCCATTCCACAGTATCCAGACTACTCTGTCAACCTCATCTTCTTACCTTGGGCATCTCTGACTTGTGCATTTGGCTTTACAAGACAATGAGCGGGGATCACGGTGAAAGAGACTCGCAGGTAGTGTTATTATGCTGAACGAGATGTAGGTAGCTGGTTATTTGCATTATGTGACAGTTGGTTTGGTTGACTAGATAATGATAAAATTACATTTAATGTGAAAGCCTATCGATTGTATCCATGCAATGTTAACAAGTTGCATTAGTTGTCTTTCAAGTAGTAACTTTGTTATAAATAATACAAGTAATTGCTGGGCTTTGTGTAGAATTTCTCACATTTTCCTGTATGAAACTTGACATTCTCCTTTCTACCGGCATTCAGAAAATATAAACATTTAATTTAATATATTTTTAAAATTTTGCAGGTCAATTCTGGGTCTCGAGCCAATGGTAAGTTGATTTTAACGTCAAAAAAAAGATTGATCATGGTTTTGCTTGTGATCAAGTCCCAATCTTCATTCGTCTACTCCTGTTAGTTTTTAAAGGACAGAAATGGCGTCCCAGAGACTAAGTCCCTTCTCCTCCACTCTCTTGTGTCTATTGTTCAAAAAGAGGGCCTCAAAATTACCCTTTCGGTATATAATATTGCGATCTGAGGGGAAATTCTGGCAGCGCTTTACATCGTGTTTCTCAAATAGACCATTGTTTGTTTATGTTGTGGTGCAACAATGTATAATTTTTGAGCCGAAAGTAGTGAAATGGGGGTTTAGGACTTAGTCTCTGCGCCATTTTCTTTTTCTCTGTCTAGCAGCCAGTGCGCGGAGCACTGATAGAACAGTTGGCCGTGATATGGAGGCTAGAGCTGGGAGTTCATCGGCCTCTCCCACCCCATGGCTCCTGGTACAATCGCTGCAGACATTACTGCCACATTTCATCTGTCAAAGATAGTTGCTTTATTACAAATATGTTTTAAATGTTGTTATAGCTTGTTGCATTTGTTAGTCAACTTTGGGCATGGTTTTTAGAAATGATACTGGAATTCTGCCAGCACAATAATACTGTAATAACATATTTAAAAAGGGGGGAGGGGGGAATCAAGTGCACACACCTTTGACAACTCAACATTTCATTAGTTTTATAATTAAACAGTCATGGAAATGGGACAGAGATATAATAGTGGGAGCATATTATTGTTTCCTATGACAATAACCCCCTACCCGTTATTTAACTGCCATGACAGAGGGACGCCACAAGGTGACGTTCAAGCTCAAGACTGACAGTTATATGGGCCCACCCTGTGACAAAGCCACCACTAATTGGAAGTTTTTCCCACTTTTGTTCAGGGGGGTTTTAAAAAAAAGACAGTCACCCAAAGGAGATTGGGATAGACTGTCTCAAATTATGACCTGTTATTCTTAATCTAGTTCACTACTTCTCACCAGCGACACATAGACTATTGTGCACCACTAGAGGAAAAGGGTATCCTATCATTTAAGACAGGGTTATTCAACCTGGGGTCTGCGGACCCCCAGGAGTTCGCCATGGTACTGCAGAGGGTCTGCGAAAATAATTGTTAAAAAATATATATATTTTCATGAATATCGCTTGCAACAACAGAATAAATACATTTTGAATTACAAACCTACAGTAGAAAAGAGGAGAATATATTATTTCTTATGTCAACTTTTGTTTCTCTACTCCTAATATTGAGCTAATTACAAGCACCCGCCTTGAAAAGTGCCACTGGCTGCTGGTAAACTTTCTTGACTTGTACACTTCCTCTTCCAATTATAATGTGGGAAGGTCAAAACAATTAAAAACTATTAATTGTACATTTTCGATTTCTTGTCATTATAATTTACTTCATGATAAGACATATGATTGGGGTCGCCTGTTTGCCTGGGCCAGGGGTCAAGAAAAGGTTGAAGACCTCTGATTTAAGATTTTACCTTTGACCTTGATGTAGTGGTAAAAAAATGGTGGGTAAAATGCTGATTGCAAGACTGGATTACAGAAGTAACGCTCCCTATACTTTCAATACATTTTTCTGCAAGAGGTGTGTAAACGCTCACCCAAAATAAATAAAAAAGTGCGTAAACAACATTGTATGCATTTACCCTCCCCTACACCACTGACCTTAGGTCTAGGCTACCCTGCCGCCCTTGTGATGTTACTATCAACAGAGAACATGCAGGCATGTGTGTGCGGGTGGTTCATGTTTGGGGTGCGTGTTGAGACAGGGCAGCAGCAGTATGGATCTCTCATGTTTTGGTCTAATAATAGAGATATGCAGCCTCCATTGTAGGAAAGTAGACCCACCTAGATGTCTGAACCTCCCTCCTATCCCCACTCTCCTATCCCCACTCTCCTGGACCCACTTTTTTTCTCTTTGACACTCCCCCTGGGATCTAATTTTGAGTTTAGACAGGTAGGGATAGATATGCAAGGGTGGTTTTGACTTTCAATTACCCAGTCCTGTTTCCGTACTTGATTTTACAGGTCATACTTCACATTAAATGGTACGATACCGTTTAAGCTTTTAATTGTGGTGTAATTACAAAGTAACTACACAGTAACTTAATAATCCAGCCAACTAATTTGAAAGAAAATGTGGCACTAAAGAGGCTGGGTTAGGGTCTGTTTGATGTTTAATATTGAACACCCTTGCGGTATGAGAAGTGATTCTATTTGTTGAACCTGCAGTTTGTATTCATTACTATGTGACGCTGAAGACATTAGCTTATCCATACACTGTGCCACCGAGGGCCACAAAATGCTCAGATTACACTGTGCTGTTACAGTTCCTATTGTCTGGGGGATCTCTACTAAACAAGTCCATCTCTAACTTTGTCCCAGACACTCACAAACACAAGGACAAGCACAAAGAACACAGGCGCAAAGAACACAAGAAAGACAAGGAGAGAGATAAAGCCAAGCACAGCAACAGGTATGTTTCCCCTCCTCTCTTTGTCTCTCTCTCTCTCTCTCTCTTTCCTTTTGCCAGTCATCTCTCATCCCGCTGAGGGTTTCTCAGAAGTTTTTCCGTCTTGTTCTCCATCTCTCATTCCTTCTCATTTCCCTTTTCATTTGTTCTGAGGGAGAGTTCTGAGTATACTGCCATTGCTGACCGTAACTTTGTGTTGTACAAGACCATAAGACAACACCGCATTACATCATTCAACAGGATATCTTCATTTACCATGCTGCACCTATGCTGTCTCTGTGCTGTTGTACTGTGCCTTCAGAACAGTGGCGGTCGGGGCCATTTAAGATGGGGGAGGACATTTTTGTTTTATGAGCATGGCCTTATTACAGCATATTGGATGACTATCATTCATATTCCATTCACCCAGCTCAGTGTAACATCGATAAGTTTAGGCTACTACATGATACTCCAATTTTCCCTATATTCATCATGCGGTTGCCACAACCTAGCCTATGGATGAATGGGTATGTTTATATTAGCTAGCTAATATAGCATCCCTCTCTGTTTGAGCCAGGTGTTTGAGTAGACTAAACTAGCTCGAAAGGAAAGGGGGATACCTAGTCAGTTATACAACTGAATGCATTCAACTGAAATGTGTCTTCAGAGAGGTGGGTGCGGTGGCTGCCTTAATCAACATCCACGTCATCGGCACCCGGGGAACAGTGGGTTAACTGCCTTGCTCAGGAGCAGAGCGACAGATTTTTATCTTGTCAGCTCGGGGATTCGATCCAGCAACCTTTCAGTTACTGGCCCAACACCCCTACCCGCAGGCTATTTTGAGATGTATTGGTTAGCTAAGTAAGTGAAAGTTGGGGATAAAATACAATGAAATATGGCTACTTTAGGTAGTTGCTTCTCCTTAATTTTTTAAGAATTGAATTAGTTCAAAACAGTTCAGCGATTGTCTTTCTCTCTCTTTGAGTCAACTACTCACCACATTTTATGCACTGCAGTGCTAGCTAGCTGTAGCTTATGCATTCAGTACTAGATTCATTCTCTGATCCTTTGATTCGGTGGAAAATATGTCATTTTATGCTGCAAGTGCTCTGATAGGTTGGAGGACGTCCTCCGGAAGTTGTCATAATCAAATCAAATGTATTTATATAGCCCTTCTTACATCAGCTGACATCTCAAAGTGCTGTACAGAAACCCAACCTAAAACCCCAAACAGCAAGCAATGAAGGTGTAGAAGCACGGTGGCTAGGAAAAACTCCCTAGAAAGGCCAAAACCTACGAAGAAACCTAGAGAGGAACCAGGCTATGAGGGGTGGCCAGTCCTCTTCTGGCTGTGCCGGGTGGAGATTATAACAGAACATGGCCAAGATGTTCAACTGTTCATAAATGACCAGCATGGTCAAATAATAATAATAATAATTACTGTGTAAGTCTATGGAAGAGGGTCAGACCCACAAGCCTCATAGGTTTTGTATTGAAGTCAATGTACCCAGAGCAAAACGGAAACTTGCTGTCTGGCTACACCATGGTGCTACCCTAGAGAGTGCTGTTGAAACTCTGGCTACACCATGGTGCTACCCTAGAGAGTGCTGTTGAAACTCTGGCTACACCATGGTGTTACCCTAGAGAGTGCTGTTGAAACTCTGGCTACACCATGGTGCTACCCTAGAGAGTGCTGTTGAAACTCTGGCTACACCATGGTGCTACCCTAGAGAGTGCTGTTGAAACTCTGGCTACACCATGGTGCTATCCTAGAGAGTGCTGTTGAAACTCTGGCTACACCATGGTGCTACCCTAGAGAGTGCTGTTGAAACTCTGGCTACACCATGGCGCTACCCTAGAGAGTGCTGTTGAAACTCTGGCTACACCATGGTGCTACCCTAGAGAGTGCTGTTGAAACTCTGGCTACACCATGGTGCTACCCTAGAGAGTGCTGTTGAGGCTACTTTAAACCTTTGTCGTGTCTTTGGCATCATTAAACTGAAGATTCATCTTTATCAAATGACTCTGTAATTATTATTATGTGATTAAACTGATTAATCATGTAACTGTAATTAACTAGGAAGTTGGGGCACCAAGGAAAATATTCAGATTACAAAGTTATACCGAATTCCTAGCTGCAGACTAGTAATTAATATCAAAGACTTGTTCTTATTCTGTCGGTATCGATAGTCTAAGAGTTTAACCACGTGGGATTGTTAAAAGATTCAGCAGTCTGGTCTCAAACCTTGGCCCTCTCATTATCGAGGTAAACTGGTCTGCAACCTTTGTCCTCTCGTAATTGAGAGCAACATGGTCTGTTGAGAAATTCTCAAGGTGGGGGTTTTATTCGGACTTGCAGAAAAGGGCCTGTCCCAGCATGCCCGACCATAATTGTGCTCATGGGCGGTCCTCTGATTTAGTTCAACTCCAAAGGGAATTGGAGTTTCCTTCATTAAACAGTCCAAAATCACATTACACAATTTCACAAACAGTATCATCCACACTCATTCATTTTATACAACAATTAGATGTAAACCTCATGTCTGAGGCTATTATATAAACAGCGTTATGGTAATGTGGCCGTTTTGTCTCCCATGAGTTTCACAAAATTGTACCAAACGGACCAGTTCGTAGCTGGATTCTTCACCGATCTTTTATTACCTTCTCCAGAACATAAATGTTATTCGGTTCTCCAGTTCTGTGAGGTGGAAGAAATTCCTTTGTTCTCTCTATGAAACTGTACTCTCTCTCTATACTGTGGCCATGAGGAGATAATCTCCTCCAGGAATGTACGACCTCTCTCTGACCACAGCAGCCTGGGTGTAGGAGACGGAGAGGGGGATGGGGCTTGCTGTACCCAAAGATGACACCTTCATTGCAAAACTGTGTGTTTTATTCAATTATTTGGTGACGTGAATGTATTTCGTATAGTTTTAAAAAGGATAACTTTCTATTTTTCTTAAATTCACTGAGGGGGGGGGGGTGTTTCTCCCCTTTCTCCTCTGAGGAGCCTCCACTGGTTCAGAAACTATTCACACCCCTTGACTTTTTCCACATTATGTTGAGTGACAGCCTGAATTTAAATGGATTATATTGAGATTGTGTGTCACTGAACAAACAGTACTCAAAGTACTAAATAATATAATTAATTTAATCCATACTCGAAAGAATACTAAAAGTGAAAGTGCAAGGTGCTAAATAAAGTAAAAAGGAGCAGAGCATACGTTTCAGCCTTATGTCTTCATCAGTGCTGATGAGCAAAATGACAAAAGGAATACCTATGTGAGAATGCTGTTCATTAACTACAGTTTAGCGTTCAACACCATAGTGCTCACGAAGCTCATAACTAAGCTAAGGACCCTGGGACTAAACACCTCCCTCTGCAACTGGATCCTGGACTTCCTGACGGGCCGCCCCCATGTGGTAAGAGTAGGCAACAACTGCCATGCTGATTCTCAACACGGGGGCTCCTCAGGGGTGGGTGCTTAGTCCCTTCCTGTACTCCTTGTTCACCCACGACTGCGTGGCCAAGCACGACTCCAACACCATCATTAAGTTTGCCGACAACACAACGCTAGTAGGTCTGATCACCGACAACGATGAGACAGCCTATAGGGAGGAGGTCAGAGACCTGGCAGTGTGGTATTGTATTTTTTCAAGCATAGATTAAATTAATTATATTATTTTTGCATCTCTGCCTCTTTGCGTTATTCCTTTTCGTGGTTTTGAGTGTGAGTACTTTTTTGACTCTACAGATATATTCTCTCCCACGCACCTGCCTTCTTTCATTATAGCCTGAGCACAAACTCTCTTAATGGGTTTCTTCTGAGTCACTGATCTACACTTGTTATGGCAGTGACTGCCCCATCTCTACCCCACACATACATTTAACTGTAAGGTCCCTCAATGGAATAGTGAATTTCAAGCACAGGTTCAATCATAAAGACCAGGGAGGTTTTTCAATGCCTCGCAAAGAAGGGCAGCGTTTAGTAGATGTGTAAAAATTTAAAAAAGCAGATGCTGAATATCCCTTTGAGCATGGTGAAGTTATTCATTAAGCTTTGGGTGGTGTATCAATACACCCAGTCACTACATAGATAGAGGCGTCTTTCCTAACTCAGAGAGGAAGGACACTGCTCAGGGATTTCCTGAGCCAATGGTGATTTTTAAACACAGAGTTTAATGGTTGTGATATGAGAAAACTGAGGATGGATCAACAACATTGTAGTTACTCCACAATACTAACCTAAATGAAAGAATGAAAAGAAGGAAGCTTCTACAGAATAACATTTTTCCAAAACATGCATCCTGTTTGCAAGAAGGCACTTAATAAGTAATACTGCAAAATATATAGCAAAGAAATTAACTTTTTGCCCTGAATACTAAGCGTTATGTTTGGGGCAAATCCAAAACAATACATCACCAGTGCCAGTCTTCATATTTTCAAGCATGGTGGTGGCTGCATCATGTTATGGGTATGCTTGTCATCGGAAAGGACTATGGAGTTTTTTGGGGGATATAAGCACAGTCAAAATCCTAGAGGAAAACCTGGTTCAGTCTGCTTTCCAACAGACTGGGAGACTAATTCATCTTTCAGCAGGACAATAACCTAAAACACCAGGCCAAATCTACACGGGAGTTGCTTACCAATATGACATTGAATGTTACTGACGTAGTTACAGTTTTTACTTAAATAGTCATGAAAATCTATGGGAAGACTTGAAAATGGCAGTCTAACAATGATCAACAATCAACTTGACAGAGCTTGAATAATTTTACAAAGAATAATGGGCAAATATTGTACAATCCATGTTGACAAAGCTCTTAGAGACTTACCCAAAAATACTCACAGCTGTAATTACCACCAAAGGTGTGTCTGCAAAGTATTGACTCAGGGGTGTGAATCCTAATATAAATGATACATTTCTGTATTTCATTTTCAATAAATTAGCTAACATTTCTAAAAACATGTTTTCACTTTGTCATTATGGGGTATTGTGTGTAGATAGATTGGTGATATTTAATTCAGATGGGTGATATTTAATACTTCCTGAAGGTACTGTATGTCTTCTACCTAGTTCTCTAGGACATCAATGCATGATTTTCATGCACAGAAATGACTTTCTCACTCTCCCTCTTTCCCTACCCATTCTTTATCTTTCTCCCTTTCTCTCTACCCTCTCTCTTTGTCTTTCTACCTCTCTCTAACCCCCCCTCTCTCTACCCCCCTCTCTCTCTCTCTACCACCTCTCTCTCTCTCGCTCCCTCTCTACCCCCCCTTCTCTCTCTCCCTCTCTCTACCCCCACCCTCTCTCTCTACTGCCTCTCTCTCTCTCTCCCTCTCTCTACCGCCTCTCTCTCTCTCTCTCGCTCCCTCTCTCTACCCCCCCCGCCCTCTCTCTACCGCCTCTCTCTCTCTCTCTCTCTCTCTCTCTCTCTCTCTCCCCCCTCTCTCTCACTCTCTCTCTCTACCCCCCCTCTCTCACGACCCCTCTCTCTTGCTCTCTCGCTCTCTGTTAACATCCATAGGCACAAGTACCCTCTCTGAAACAAAGTGTTCCCACTTGTACTTGTTATGAAAACATTTTTCAATTGGTATTTGGCACAATGTGGGTCTTATGCTTTTGAGGTTATTTCTGGGCAGTAATGCTAGATAAAGAAAATCATGCTTTTCAGAGTTTTTGAGGATAACTGGGATTTGTGTATTTATTTAGCTCATATGTGTCTATGTAAGTTCACTGAGAACACATTATAATTTATAGCAAATACCTTGGGAAATTTGTCAGAGAGAGAGTTTGAATGTTGTCTATGGCTAAGAATGTCTGTGGTTTCAGTCAGGAACACTGTGTGCAAGTGACGCGTTTCATACGTCGTACTTCCTAGTTCATGTCTCTGGTCTTTTGAATGGGCTTGAGGATTATATAATACAATTCATGAAAACGTGGTCGAATTAGATATGGTGCATTCAGAATGTATTCAGACCCCTTGACTTTTTCTATATTTTGTTACGTTACAGCCTTATTCTTAAGTTGATGAAGTTGTTTTTTCTTCTCATCAATCTACACACAATACCCCATAATGACAAAGCGATCTACACACAATACCCCATAATGACAAAGCGATCTACACACAATACCCCATAATGACAAAGCGATCTACACACAATACCCCATAATGACAAAGCGATCTACACACAATACCCCATAATGACAAAGCGATCTACACACAATACCCCATAATGACAAAGCGATCTACACACATAATGACAAAGCGACCCCATAATGACAAAGCGATCTACACACAATACCCCATAATGACAAAGCGATCTACAGCGATCTACACACAATACCCCATAATGACAAAGCGATCTACACAATACCCCATAATGACAATACACACAATACCCCATAATGACAAAGCGATCTACACACAATACCCCATAATGACAAAGCGATCTACACACAATACCCCATAATGACAAAGCGATCTACACAATACCCCATAATGACAAAGCGATCTACACACAATACCCCATAATGACAAAGCGATCTACACACAATACCCCATAATGACAAAGCGATCTACACACAGTACCCCATAATGACAAAGCGATCTACACACAATACCCCATAATGACAAAGCGATCTACACACACATACCCCATAATGACAAAGCGATCTACACACAATACCCCATAATGACAAAGCGATCCCATACCCCATAATGACAAAGCGATCTACACACAATACCCCATAATGACAAAGCGATCTACACACAGTACCCCATAATGACAAAGCGATCTACACACAATACCCCATAATGACAAAGCGATCTACACACAGTACCCCATAATGACAAAGCGATCTACACACAGTACCCCATAATGACAAAGCGATCTACACACACTACCCCATAATGACAAAGCGATCTATCACACAGTACCCCATAATGACAAAGCGATCTACACACAATACCCCATAATGACAAACACACAATACCCCATAATGACAAAGCGATCTACACACAATACCCCATAATGACAAAGCGATCTACACAATACCCCATAATGACAAAGCGTACCCCATAATGACAAAGCGATCTACACACAATACCCCATAATGACAAAGCGATCTACACACAATACCCCATAATGACAAAGCGATCTACACACAATACCCCATAATGACAAAGCGATCTACACACAATACCCCCATAATGACAAAGCGATCTACACACAATACCCCATAATGACAAAGCGATCTACACACAGTACCCCATAATGACAAAGCGATCTACACAGTACCATAATGACAATACCCCATAATGACAAAGCGATCTACACACAATACCCCATAATGACAAAGCGATCTACACACAGTACCCCATAATGACAAAGCGATCTACACACAATACCCCATAATGACAAAGCGATCTACACACAATACCCCATAATGACAAAGCGATCTACACACAGTACCCCATAATGACAAAGCGATCTACACACAATACCCCATAATGATAATGAAGCGATCTACACACAATACCCCATAATGACAAAGCGATCTACACACAGTACCCCATAATGACAAAGCGATCTACACACAATACCCCATAATGACAAAGCGATCTACACACAATACCCCATAATGACAAAGCGATCTACACAATACCCCATAATGACAAAGCGATCTACACACAATACCCCATAATGACAAAGCGATCTACACACAATACCCCATAATGACAAAGCGATCTACACACAATACCCCATAATGACAAAGCGATCAAAGCGACACAATACCCCATAATGACCCCATAATGACAAAGCGATCTACACACAATACCCCATAATGACCCCATAATGACAAAGCGATCTACACACAATACCCCATAATGACAAAGCGATCTACACACAATACCCCATAATGACAATCTACACACAATACCCCATAATGACAAAGCGATCTACACACAGTACCCCATAATGACAAAGCGATCTACACACAATACCCCATAATGACAAAGCGATCTACACACAATACCCCATAATGACAAAGCGATCTACACACAGTACCCCATAATGACAAAGCGATCTACACACAATACCCCATAATGACAAAGCGATCTACACACAATACCCCATAATGACAAAGCGATCTACACACAATACCCCATAATGACAAAGCGATCTACACACAATACCCCATAATGACAAAGCGATCTACACACAATACCCCATAATGACAAAGCGATCTATCTACACAATACCCCATAATGACAAAGCGATCTACACACAATACCCCATAATGACAAAGCGATCTACACACAATACCCCATAATGACAAAATCTACACATAATGACCCCATAATGACAAAGCGATCTACACACAATACCCCATAATGACAAAGCGATCTACACACAATACCCCATAATGACAAAGCGATCTACACACAATACCCCATAATGACAAAGCGATCTACACACAATACCCCATAATAATGACAAATGACGATCTACACACAATACCCCATAATGACAAAGCGATCTACACACAATACCCCATAATGACAAAGCGATCTACACACAATACCCCATAATGACAAAGATCTACACGATACCCCATAATGACAAAGCAATCACAATACCCCATAATGACAAAGCGATCTACACACAATACCCCATAATGACAAAGCGATCTACACACAATACCCCATAATGACAAAGCGATCTACACACAATACCCCATAATGACAAAGCGATCTACACACAATACCCCATAATGACAAAGCGATCTACACACAATCATAATGACAAAGCGATCTACACACAATACCCCATAATGACAAAGCGATCTACACACAGTACCCCATAATGACAAAGCGATCTACACACACATAATACCCCATAATGACATAATGACGATCTACACACAATACCCCATAATGACAAAGCGATCTACACACAGTACCCCATAATGACAAAGCGATCTACACACAATACCCCATAATGACAAAGCGATCTACACACCCCATAATGACAAAGCGATCTACACACAATACCCCATAATGACAAAGCGATCTACACATAATGACAATACCCCATAATGACAAAGCGATCTACACACAATACCCCATAATGACAAAGCGATCTACACACAATACCCCATAATGACAAAGCGATCTACACACAATACCCCATAATGACAAAGCGATCTACACACAATACCCCATAATGACAAAGCGATCTACACACAATACCCCATAATGACAAAGCGAATTTAAACAAAAAATAAAATATAATACATATTTACATAATATCGAACCCTTTGCTATGAGACTCCAAATGAATCTCAGGTGCATCCTGTTTCCATAGATAGTCCTTGAGATGTTTCTACACCTGTGGTAAATTCAATTGATTGGACACACACCTGTAAATATAAATCAAATCAAATGTATTTATATAGCCCTTCGTACATAATATAAGGTCCCACAGTTGACAGTGCAGGTCAGAGCAAAAACCAAGCCACGAGGTCCAAGGAATTGTCCTTAGAGGTCCGAGACAGGATTGTGATGAGGCACAGATCTGGGGAACGGTACCAAAACAATTCTGCAGCATTGAAGGTCCCCAAGAACACAGTGGCCTCCATCATGCTTAAATGGAAGAAGTTTGTTACCACCAAGACTCTTCCTAGAGCTGGATGCCTGGCCAAACTGAGCAATCGGGGGAGAAGGGCCTTGTTCATGGAGGTGACCAAGAACCCGATGGTCACACTGACAGAGTTCCTCTGTGGAGATAGGAGAACCTTCCAGAAGGACAACAATCTCTGCAGCACTCCACCAATCAGGCCTTTACGGTAGAGTGGCCAAAACGGAAGCCACTACTCAGTAAAAGCCGGAAGCCCACTTGGAATTTGCCAAAAGGCACCTAAAGAACTCTCAGACCATGAGAAACAAGATTCTCTGGTTTGATGAAACCAAGATTGAGCTCTTTGGCCTGAATGCTAAACATCACATCTGGAGGAAACCTGGCACCATCCCTACGGTGAAGCATGGTGGTGGCAGCATCCCTACGGTGAAGCATGGTGGTAGTCTGGATCGAGGGAAAGATGATCGGAGCATAGGACAAAGAGATCCTTGATGAAAACCTGATCGAACATCTCTGGAGAGACCTGAAAATAGATGTGCAGTGATGCTCCCCATCTAACCTGACAGAGGTTGAGAGAATCTGCAATTAAGAATGGGAGAAACTCCCCAAATACAGGTGTGCCAAGCTTGTAGCATCATACCCAACAAGACTCGAGGTTGTAATCGCTGCCAAAGGTGCTTCAACAAAGTACTGAGTAAAGGGTCTGAATACTTATGTAAATGTGATATTCACATTTTTTACTTTTAATACATTTGCAAATTTAAAAAAACGTTTTTTTGTCATTATGGGGTATTGTGTGTAGATTGATGAGGGGGAAAAAAACAATTTAATTCATTTTAGAATAACACGGAAGCCAAACCGGCTGCGCGCGTGCGCCATCGTGCACTATCGTGCATAAATGTATTTTGTCACCCCGCGATCACAACACGCAGGTTAAAATATCAAAACAAACTCTGAACCAATGACATTCATTTGGGGACAGGTCGAAAAGCATTACACATTTATGACAATTTAGCTAGTTAATGTGCACTTGCTAGCTAATTTATCCCATTTAGCTAACTTGCTGTTGCTAGCGAATTTGTCCTGGGATATAAACATTGAGTTGTTATTTTACCTGAACTGCACAAGGTCCTCTACTCCGACAATTAATCCACACATAAAACGGCCAACCGAATCGTTTCAAGTCATCTCTCCTCCTTCCAGGCTTTTTCATCTTTGAACTTATATGGTGATTGGCATCTCAACTTTCATAGTATTACTACACCGACCGGCAACACAGTTCATCTTTCAATCACCCACGTGGGTATAACCTACAGTCAATCACGGACTACAAGAAGAAACCCAGCCCAGTCACGGACCAGGATGTCTTGCTCCCAGGCAGACTAAATAACTTTTTTGCCCGCTTTGAGGACAATACAGTGCCACTGACACGGCCTGCAACGAAAACATGCGGTCTCTCCTTCACTGCAGCCGAGGTGAGTAAGACATTTAAACGTGTTAACCCTCGCAAGGCTGCAGGCCCAGACGGCATCCCCAGCCGCGCCCTCAGAGCATGCGCAGACCAGCTGGCCGGTGTGTTTACGGACATATTCAATCAATCCCTATACCAGTCTGCTGTTCCCACATGCTTCAAGAGGGCCACCATTGTTCCTGTTCCCAAGAAAGCTAAGGTAACTGAGCTAAACGACTACCGCCCCGTAGCACTCACTTCCGTCATCATGAAGTGCTTTGAGAGACTAGTCAAGGACCATATCACCTCCACCCTACCTGACACCCTAGACCCACTCCAATTTGCTTACCGCCCAAATAGGTCCACAGACGATGCAATCTCAACCACACTGCACACTGCCCTAACCCACCTGGACAAGAGGAATACCTATGTGAGAATGCTGTTCATCGACTACAGCTCGGCATTCAACACCATAGTACCCTCCAAGCTCGTCATCAAGCTCGAGACCCTGGGTCTCGACCCCGCCCTGTGCAACTGGGTACTGGACTTCCTGACGGGCCGCCCCCAGGTGGTGAGGGTAGGCAACAACATCTCCTCCCCGCTGATCCTCAACACGGGGGCCCCACAAGGGTGCGTTCTGAGCCCTCTCCTGTACTCCCTGTTCACCCACGACTGCGTGGCCACGCACGCCTCCAACTCAATCATCAAGTTTGCGGACGACACAACAGTGGTAGGCTTGATTACCAACAACGACGAGAGGGAGGGTGTGAGGGCCCTCGGAGTGTGGTGTCAGGAAAATAACCTCACACTCAACGTCAACAAAACTAAGGAGATGATTGTGGACTTCAGGAAACAGCAGAGGGAACACCCCCTATCCACATCGATGGAACAGTAGTGGAGAGGGTAGCAAGTTTTACATTACATTTACATTTAAGTCATTTAGCAGACGCTCTTATCCAGAGCGACTTACAAATTGGTGCATTCACCTTATGACCTCCAGTGGAACAGTAGTGCATCTAAATCTTTTCAGGGGGAGGGGGGGTGAGAGGGATTACTTTATCCTATCCTAGGTATTCCTTAAAGAGGTGGGGTTTCAGGTGTCTCCGGAAGGTGGTGATTGACTCCGCTGTCCTGTCGTCGTGAGGGAGTTTGTTCCACCATTGGGGGGCCAGAGCAGCGAACAGTTTTGACTGGGCTGAGCGGGAACTGTACTTCCTCAGTGGTAGGGAGGCGAGCAGGCCAGAGGTGGATGAACGCAGTGCCCTTGTTTGGGTGTAGGGCCTGATCAGAGTCTGGAGGTACTGAGGTGCCGTTCCCCTCACAGCTCCGTAGGCAAGCACCATGGTCTTGTAGCGGATGCGAGCTTCAACTGGAAGCCAGTGGAGGGAGCGGAGGAGCGGGGTGACGTGAGAGAACTTGGGAAGGTTGAACACCAGACGGGCTGCGGCGTTCTGGATGAGTTGTAGGGGTTTAATGGCACAGGCAGGGAGCCCAGCCAACAGCGAGTTGCAGTAATCCAGACGGGAGATGACAAGTGCCTGGATTAGGACCTGCGCCGCTTCCTGTGTGAGGCAGGGTCGTACTCTGCGGATGTTGTAGAGGTTCCTCGGCATACACATCACAGACAAACTGAATTGGTCCACTCACACTGACAGCGTCGTGAAGAAGGCGCAGCAGCGCCTCTTCAACCTCAGGAGGCTGAAGAAATTCGGCTTGTCACCAAAAGCACTCACAAACTTCTACAGATGCACAATCGAGAACATCCTGGCGGGCTGTATCACCGCCTGGTACGGCAACTGCTCCGCCCTCAACCGTAAGGCTCTCCAGAGGGTAGTGAGGTCTGCACAACGCATCACCGGGGGCAAACTACCTGCCCTCCAGGACACCTACACCACCCGATGTTACAGGAAGGCCATAAAGATCATCAAGGACATCAACCACCCGAACCACTGCCTGTTCACCCCGCTATCATCCAGAAGGCGAGGTCAGTACAGGTGCATCAAAGCTGGGACCGAGAGACTGAAAAACAGCTTCTATCTCAAGGCCATCAGACTGTTAAACAGCCACCACTAACATTGAGTGGCTGCTGCCAACACACTGTCATTGACACTGACCCAACTCCAGCCACTTTAATAATGGGAATTGATGGGAAATGATGTAAATATATCACTAGCCACTTTAAACAATGCTACCTTATATAATGTTACTTACCCTACATTATTCATCTCATATGCATACGTATATACTGTACTCTACATCATCGACTGCATCCTTATGTAATACATGTATCACTAGCCACTTTAACTATGCCACTTTGTTTACTTTGTCTACATACTCATCTCATATGTATATACTGTACTCGATACCATCTACTGTATGCTGCTCTGTACCATCACTCATTCATATATCTTTATGTACATATTCCTTATCCCCTTACACTGTGTATAAGACAGTAGTTTTGGAATTGTTAGTTAGATTACTTGTTGGTTATCACTGCATTGTCGGAACTAGAAGCACAAGCATTTCGCTACACTCGCATTAACATCTGCTAACCATGTGTATGTGACAAATAAAATTTGATTTGATTTGAACCAATGAGGAGATGGCACGTGGGTACCTGCTTCTATAAACCAATGAGGAGATGGCACGTGGGTACCTGCTTCTATAAACCAATGAGGTGATGGGAGAGGCAGGACTTCCAGTGCGATCTGCGTCAGAAATAGAAAGGGGTTCTATTTTAGCCCTTGGCATCGCAGATGCTCGTTGGCGCGCGCGAGCAGTGTGGGTGCAATAATTGAATAACATGGATTTCTAAAAAAGAATTGCGACGTGTCTGGTCTGGTCAGCATGTAAGGCTGTAATGTAACAAAATGTGGAAAAAGTCAAGGGGTCTGAACACTTTCCAAATGCACCTTATATCAATAAATTATATCAAATGCCTTTCATGAAGTTTTTGCGCAGAAGTCTGTTGCACTATGTTTTTTGCCATTGAAGACCATTCAAAAAGCCTACATAAGTTCAAAACCTACAAGACTACTTGCCGCGTCAATTGCGTAGTCTATTCAGTGAAACAGAAAGCTGTCAAAACAATCTAAGTCTTTATTAAGTTGACTTCTCCTCCATCTGTGTTCATCTGTGTTCATCCAGATTGTGTGTTGTAGTCTGTATTCAATATTGGAGCTCTCTGTGGCCTGAATAATTTGTGTTTGTGTAGCTTTCCTGTGTCTGACCCCTGTCCATTGACCCCTAACCCCTGACCTCCCATGTGTTGTCCATCTTTCAGTGAACACAGGGAGCACTCTGAGAAGAAGCACAGAGACAAGGAGAAGGAGAGGGTGAAGCACAGCGATGGGAGTGTCGACAGGCACAGGGAGAAACAGAAGGAGAAAGACAAAGAGAAGAGAAGAGAGGAAAAGGTTTGTTTTCTCCGTATAGACCAGGGATATTCAACTCTTACCCTATGAGGTCCGGAGCCTCCTGCTTTTCTGTTCTACCTGATAATTAATTACGCCCACCTGGTGTCCCAGGTCTAAATATGTTTGTGATTAGAGGGGAACAATGAAAACATGCAGTGGAACTGGCTTTGAGGTCCATAGTTGAGTTTGATGGGTATAGAGGGTCTATCAGAAAAGTTAGATCTCAGATGTTACAGTGACTCTACTAGTAGACTACAATTCCCAGCCAGTTTGTCTGTTTCTCGTAGGTCAAATCCTCCCATGTTGAAGGCAAGCCCAAGAAGGAGAAAGAAAACGGTCATGCAAGGTAAATGGGAATATAGAATTGACTGTTCTATTTTATTTTTCATTGTAACTACAAGCAGTAGTGTAAACAACTATGGGTGTAGAAGGCAGATACTGTACATTTTAAGAATATCTATGGGATTGCACCTTTAACACTGTAATGTGTCCTACAGGGAGATGTGGAACAGCCCCAGCCCTCCTGCCATTAAGAGTGAACCAGAGGAGGACAACGGCTTGTACCCCTCTCCCAAACACAACAAGACGCTGAAGAGAGAGAGAGATGAGGAGGAGTGAGTATCCACAATGTTCTAAGGCTTCTTATTAAATCTTGGTGCAGTATGACAAGGTTTGTTAGCCATGCCTGTTGAGCCAATCAGGAAGACAAACAGATTAGAAACTAATACAAAAACACTAACATTTATGTGTGCATACTCACACATAAGTAGTATGTACGCCTCATATAAATAGTTAATTCATGCATTTTTTTAATGAAAGTGATGAAATTAAACCTAGGTACATTTTTTTTCATGTTTCATCTGATGGTTGTATTTTGTTCAGATTTGAATACAAGCCCAAAAAGATCAAGACAGAGAATGGCAAGAAGGCAAAGAAGAGAAAACAGGAATATGAAGATGAGGAGGAGGAAGAGGTGAGTTGAGGTTCTCAGCTGAAATTGGTCACTCTTCCCTCACCCTTGTTCACACTCGTTTTTGTCTCGTTCAGGACATAAAACCCAAGAAGAAGACAAAAGACAAGAAAGCAGGAGCGGATGGCAAGAAAGCCAAGAAGGAAACAGAGGAGAAGTGGAAATGGTGAGATGTTTGGGAGGATTGGTTGATTCCTACAGATACAATCACTAAATGGTGAGATGTTTGGGAGGATTGGTTGATTCCTACAGATACAATCACTAAATGGTGAGATGTTTGGGAGGATTGGTTGATTCCTACAGATACAATCACTAAATGGTGAGATGTTTGGGAGGATTGGTTGATTCCTACAGATACAATCACTAAATGGTGAGATGTTTGGGAGGATTGGTTGATTCCTACAGATACAATCACTAAATGGTGAGATGTTTGGGAGGATTGGTTGATTCCTACAGATACAATCACTAAATGGTGAGATGTTTGGGAGGATTGGTTGATTCCTACAGATACAATCACGAAATGGTTTTGGGTGCTCTAAAAAAAACAAAAATCTACAGTCATTCTACTCTTTACTTGTTATTTTTCTCATACACATTTTCTCATCCATCCATTTTAGGTGGGAGGAGGAAAGATCTACTGATGGCTCCAAATGGAAGTTTCTGGAACACAAGGGACCTGTTCTTGCTCCTCCATATGAACCCCTACCTGGCCATGTCAGGTTTTTCTACGATGGTGAGTGAGTCCATATAGATTCACACTTTATGTTTAGGTGGTTAGATTGTATTTTTGATATGATGATATCACCAAGTCTCTCTGAAAGACAAGTCATATTTTATATGCTCAATCTTTCTATGCCCCCCCAGGTAAGCTCCTGAGACTAAGTGCCCCAGCAGAGGAGGTGGCTACGTTCTTTGCTAAGATGCTGGACCATGAGTACACAACCAAGGAAATGTTTAGGAAGAACTTCTACAAGGACTGGAGAAAGGTAGGTTCATGGCTGCTCTGTTTCCTCTAGGGGAACGTTCAGACAGATATTACTTGAGTTATGCCCCATGGAATACTGTGTTATACTCCATTGCACCTACTGTTGGCCAAGCATTTTAAAATTCTGGTACTGCAGAAGACACTTTCTGATCTTAAGTTGGTGCTGAATGCTAACAAAACAAAATATATGCTCTCGGGTGGTGGATGGCAGGACACAGTGCAGATAGCCCGGTTAGCCAATGTGCGGGAGCACTGGTTGGTCGGCCCAATTGAGGTAGTATGTACATGAATGTATAGTAAAAGTGACTATGCATATATGATAAACAGAGAGTAGCAGCAGCGTAAAAGAGGGGTTGGGAGGCACACAATGGAAATAGTCCAGGTAGCCATTTGATTACCTGTTCAGGAGTTTTATGGCTTGGGGTTAAAAACTGTTGAGAAGCCTTTTTGTCCTAGACTTGGCACTCTGGTACCGCTTGCCATGCGGTAGTAGAGAGAACAGTCTATGACTGGTGTGGCTGGGGTCTTTGACAATTTTTAGGGCCTTTCTCTGACACCGCCTGGTGTAGAGGTCCTGGATGGCAGGCTGCTTAGTCCCAGTGATGTACTAGGCCATACGCACTACCCTCTGTAGTGCCTTGCGGTCGGAGGCCAAGCAATTGCCTTCGATGCTCTCGATGTTGCAGCTGTAGAACCTTTTGAGGGTCTGAGGACCCATGCCAAGTCTTTTTAGTTTCCTGAGGGGGAATAGGCTTTGTCGTGCCCTCTTCACGACTGTCTTGGTGTGTTTGGACCATTCTAGACTGTTGTTGATGTGGACACCAAGGAACTTGAAGCTCTCAACCTGCTCCACTACAGCCCCATTCATGAGAATGGGGGTGTGCTCGGTTCTCCTTTTCCTGTAGTCCACAATCATCTCCTTAGTCTTGGTTACGTTGAGGGATAGGTTGTTATTCTGGCACCACCCGGCCAGGTCTCTGACCTCCTCCCTATAGGCTGTCTCGTCCTTGTCGGTGATCAGGCCTACCACTGTTGTGTCATCTGCAAACTTAATGATGGTGTTGGAGTCGTGCCTGGCCATGCAGTCGTGGGTGAACACGGAGTACAGGAGGGGACTGAGCACGCACCCCTGGGGAGCTCCAGTGTTGAGGATCAGCGTAGCAGATGTGTTGCTACCTACCCTCAACACCTGGGGGAGGCCCGTCAGGAAGTCCAGGATCCAGTTGCAGAGGGAGGGGTTTAGTCCCAGGGTTCTTAGCTTAGTGATGAGCTTTGTGGGCACTGTGGTATTGAACGCTGAGCTGTAGTCAATGAACAGCATTCTCACATAGGTGTTCCTTTTGTCCAAGTTGGAAAGGGCAGTGTGGTATTGAACGCTTAGCTGTAGTCAATGAACAGCATTCTCACATAAGTGTTCCTTTTGTCCAAGTGGGAAAGGGCAGGTAACCTTTACCGTTATGTGTATATTGGATTATTGGATTATGGGGTGTTGTTTACATGCATGCTGCAACGTCCACACTTGGATGCTGTATATCATTGTGCCCTGAGGTTCATTACTGGCTCTGGTTCTAAAACTCACCACTGTTCCTGATATCTAAAAGTAGGTTGGGCCTCTTTGACCGCCAGAAGAGAGCAGCATTGTATATTAATTATCTATAAAGCCCTAATGCAAACATTTCCAATTTATCTGACATCTTTGATCTCTTATAGAATGACTCATTCTAAAACGATGTCAATGAATTACATTACACTTCAGATATGCTGCACCTTACATGTGAAAAACAAACTGTTGTAATGGATGTTCTAGGGCCTCTTGGGTCCTTCAAAAAATAGATTTCTGATCATTTAAATGTTAATTGTGATGGTTTTTCTTAATGCGCATGTTTTGTCTTTGTATTGAAAACAGGGCTCTACTGCAAATGCTTAGTCTCATTTGATCCCCTGTATAAATAAAACTCTATTCTGTCCTTTAACCCCAGGAAATGACCTCGGAGGAGAAGTCAAAGATCACAGATATAAACAAGTGTAACTTCACGGAGATGAGCGAGTACTTCAAGGCCCAATCAGAGGCCCGGAAACAGATGTCCAAAGATGAGAAACTGGTGAGGCCCTGAACCAACATGTGCACACGCGCTCGCACACACAGACACACACATACAGTACACATACAGTACACACGTCTACAACTCACACACCCTCCAACGTTCTCCAATATTATTCCAACGTTTTCCAGAAAATCAAAGAGGAGAATGAGCGTATCCTCCAGGAGTATGGTTTCTGTGTGATGGACAACCATAAGGAGCGAATTGGAAACTTTCGCATCGAGCCTCCCGGTCTGTTCAGGGGGCGTGGGGACCACCCAAAGATGGGCATGCTGAAACGCCGCATCCGCCCTGAAGACATCATTATCAACTGCAGCAAGTGAGTCTCCCCATCTTCATCATCATCAGTTGGAAAGAGGGTGATGAATGAGCATTGCGAGGGATTGTTGGTAGAAAGGTAGCCAAGTGGTTAGAGCGTTGGACTAGTAACCGAAAGGTTGCTACATCAAATCCCAGAGCTGACAAGGCAAAAATCTGTCGTTCTGCTCCTGAACAAGGCAGTTAACCCACTGTTCCTATTGTAAATAAGAATTTGTTCTTAAACTGACTTACCTAGTTCAATTAAATGGATCACCAAGTTCATGATAAATGTGAAGTTTTGTGTTCCTACCACAAGAGGTCCCTGTATACCACTATATATTTGAGTGGTAAGCTATTGAGGCCTGCAACAATCACATTGAATTGCTTACCAAGTTGTGCCTGCTCCTGTATGGATTCTATGGGCTTCATGTGTAAGGGTGTGAACCTATGTCTCGTGAGAAGAGAACATGTTATTGGGACATTGTGTTTTGTGGGAGTTTTATGTTCATGACATCACACCCTTTTTTTTCTACGGTGACGGGATTTCTTATTGTACTTGTGTGTTTTTATGTAAAAGAGTCCTCCACCCCTCTGCCCCATTGTTATTTTCCTCTGTTCTCTCCCTTATCCCTCCTCTCCCTGCTGTATGTCTGTCCCCCACTTCTCTCTCCTTCCTCTGTATGCCTCCCTCCCTCCCCCCTCTTATCTCCCCCTCCATATCTGCCTTGTTGTGATAGCTGCAGCTATTTTTATCCGGGGTAAAAAGTATCTTTGCTTGCTGTCCTGTCCTGTCCTGGCTCTGTCCTGGCTCTGTCCTGTCCTGGCTCTGTCCTGTCCTTGCTCCGTCCTGGGCCCTGTCCTGTCCTGGCTCTGTCCTGTCCTGGCTCTGTCCTCTCCTGTCCTGGCTCTGTCCTGTTATGACTCTGTCCTGTCCGTGTCTGTCTCTGTCTCTGTCCGTGTCTGTCTCTGTCCCGTGTCTGTCCCGTGTCTGTCTCTGTCCTGACTCTGTCCTGTCCTGGCTCTGTCCTGTCCTTGCTCTGTCCTGTCCTGTCCTGGCTCTGTCCTCTCCTGTCCTGGCTCTGTCCTGTCCTGGCTCTGTCCTGTCCTGGCTCTGTCCTGGCTCTGTCCTGTCCTGGCTCTGTCCCTGTTCTGGCTCTGTCCTGTCCTGGCTCTGTCCTGCTCTGTCCTGGCCCTGTCCTGGCTCTGTCCTGTCCTGGCTCTGTCCTGGCTCTGTCCTGTTCTGGCTCTGTCCTGTCCTGGCTCTGTCCTGTCCTTGCTCTGTCCTGGCTCTGTCCTGTCCTTGCTCTGTCCTGGCTCTGTCCTGTCCTGGCTCTGTCCTGTCCTGGCTCTGTCCTGTTCTGGCTCTGTCCTGTCCTGGCTCTGTCCTGTCCTTGCTCTGTCCTGGCTCTGTCCTGTCCTTGCTCTGTCCTGGCTCTGTCCTGTCCTGGCTCTGTCCTGGCTCTGTCCTGTTCTGACTCTGTCCTGTCCGTGTCTGTCTCTGTCCGTGTCTGTCTCTGTCCCGTGTCTGCCCCGTGTCTGTCTCTGTCCTGACTCTGTCCTGTCCTGTCCTGGCTCTGTCCTGTCCTTGCTCTGTCCTGTCCCTGGCTCTGTCCTCTCCTGTCCTGGCCCTGTCCTGGCTCTGTCCTGTCCTGGCTCTGTCCTGGCTCTGTCCTGTCCTGGCTCTGTCCTGTCCCTGTTCTGGCTCTGTCCTGTCCTGGCTCTGTCCTGGCCCTGTCCTGGCTCTGTCCTGTCCTGGCTCTGTCCTGTCCTGGCTCTGTCCTGTTCTGGCTCTGTCCTGTCCTGGCTCTGTCCTGTCCTTGCTCTGTCCTGGCTCTGTCCTGTCCTTGCTCTGTCCTGGCTCTGTCCTGTCCTTGCTCTGTCCTGGCTCTGTCCTGTCCTTGCTCTGTCCTGTCCTTGCTCTGTCCTTGCTCTGTCCTGTCCTTGCTCTGTCCTGGCTCTGTCCTGTCCTTGCTCTGTCCTGGCTCTGTCCTGTTCTGGCTCTGTCCTGTCCTGGCTCTGTCATGGCTCTGTCCTGGCTCTGTCCTGTCCTTGCTCTGTTCTGGCTCTGTCCTGTCCTTGCTCTGTCCTGGCTCTGTCCTGTCCTTGCTCTGTCCTGGCTCTGTCCTGTCCTTGCTCTGTCCTGGCTCTGTCCTGTCCTTGCTCTGTCCTGGCTCTGTCCTGTCCTGGCTCTGTCCTGTCCTGGCTCTGTACTGGCTCTGTCCTGTCCTGGCTCTGTCCTGGCTCTGTCCTGGCTCTGTCCTGGCTCTGTCCTGTCCTGGCTCTGTCCTGGCTCTGTCCTGTCCTGGCTCTGTCCTGGCTCTGTCCTGTCCTGGCTCTGTCCTGTCCTGGCTCTGTCCTGTCCTGGCTCTGTCCTGTCCTGGCTCTTCTAGTTTCCATGCATGGTTTGTGTGTGTGATGGTCCTAAACATGCCATATGGTTGTTTACGTGTGTGTCAAAGGCCATTTCTCTGTCTGTGTAGCCCCAGGCTCAGTTGTGTGTTCATGTGTGTGTGTGTGTGTCGCCTCGAACCCAGTCCGGTGGTGGAAACAATAAAAGGACAAGCTGGCCATCTACCTGCTCAGCTTGGCGTTGTTTTGGTGTGTTTTTCACCCCGGTCCTGTGATAGTTGTACACAGGAGAGGAAATGTCAAAACAGGATCAGCTTTGACTTTAGAACACAATTGAAGCCTTACTCCTTTGAGGAACCTCAGTATAGCATTGAGAGGTCTGAAGGCCTCAAGCCCTAAAGGATTTGGGGTGAACCCACGTGGACTATGCTTACCTCTTAGACCAGCTAAAACACTACATCTCTCAGCCCCTCTTCCCCAAGTTGTCTCACTCAGTCTCTTTGATCCAAGGTATTGCTTTATTCTTCTTCAAACCTTCTCTCTGCCCCTCTCCTCTTCTCCTCAGAGACTCCAAGCACCCCAAGCCGCCCCAGGGCACGCGCTGGAAGGAGGTTCGTCATGACAACAAGGTCACATGGCTGGTGTCGTGGACTGAGAACATCCAGGGTTCTATTAAGTACATCATGCTCAACCCCAGCTCCAGAATCAAGGTAATCACAACCTTAAACCTCCCCACTCCTAACAAGTACATTTACTTCAGTTCCAGAATCAAGGTAATCACAACCTTAAACCTCCCCACTCCTAACCCTAACAAGTACATTTACTTCAGCTCCAGAATCAAGGTAATCACAACCTTAAACCTCCCCACTCCTAACAAGTACATTTACTTCAGTTCCAGAATCAAGGTAATCACAACCTTAAACCTCCCCACTCCTAACAAGTACATTTACTTCAGCTCCAGAATCAAGGTAATCACAACCTTAAACCTCCCCACTCCTAACCCTAACAAGTACATTTACTTCAGCTCCAGAATCAAGGTAATCACAACCTTAAACCTCCCCACTCCTAACAAGTACATTTACTTCAGCTCCAGAATCAAGGTAATCACAACCTTAAACCTCCCCACTCCTAACCCTAACAAGTACATTTACTTCAGCTCCAGAATCAAGGTAATCACAACCTTAAACCTCCCCACTCCTAACCCTAACAAGTACATTTACTTCAGCTCCAGAATCAAGGTAATCACAACCTTAAACCTCCCCACTCCTAACCCTAACAAGTACATTTACTTCAGTTCCAGAATCAAGGTAATCACAACCTTAAACCTCCCCACTCCTAACCCTAAAGTACATTTACTTCAGTTCCAGAATCAAGGTAATCACAACCTTAAAACTCCTAACCCTAACAAGTACATTTACTTCAGTTCCAGAATCAAGGTAATCACAACCTTAAACCTCCCCACTCCTAACCCTAACAAGTACATTTACTTCAGTTCCAGAATCAAGGTAATCACAACCTTAAACCTCCCCACTCCTAACCCTAACAAGTACATTTACTTCAGTTCCAGAATCAAGTTCCAGTAATCACAACCTTAAACCTCCCCACTCCTAACCCTAACAAGTACATTTACTTCAGTTCCAGAATCAAGGTAATCACAACCTTAAACCTCCCCACTCCTAACAAGTACATTTACTTCAGCTCCAGAATCAAGGTAATCACAACCTTAAACCTCCCCACTCCTAACCCTAACAAGTACATTTACTTCAGCTCCAGAATCAAGGTAATCACAACCTTAAACCTCCCCACTCCTAACAAGTACATTTACTTCAGTTCCAGAATCAAGGTAATCACAACCTTAAACCTCCCCACTCCTAACCCTAACAAGTACATTTACTTCAGCTCCAGAATCAAGGTAATCACAACCTTAAACCTCCCCACTCCTAACCCTAACAAGTACATTTACTTCAGTTCCAGAATCAAGGTAATCACAACCTTAAACCTCCCCACTCCTAACCCTAACAAGTACATTTACTTCAGTTCCAGAATCAAGGTAATCACAACCTTAAACCTCCCCACTCCTAACAAGTACATTTACTTCAGCTCCAGAATCAAGGTAATCACAACCTTAAACCTCCCCACTCCTAACCCTAACAAGTACATTTACTTCAGTTCCAGAATCAAGGTAATCACGACCTTAAACCTCCCCACTCCTAACAAGTACATTTACTTCAGCTCCAGAATCAAGGTAATCACAACCTTAAACCTCCCCACTCCTAACCCTAACAAGTACATTTACTTCAGCTCCAGAATCAAGGTAATCACAACCTTAAACCTCCCCACTCCTAACCCTAACAAGTACATTTACTTCAGCTCCAGAATCAAGGTAATCACAACCTTAAACCTCCCCACTCCTAACCCTAACAAGTACATTTACTTCAGCTCCAGAATCAAGGTAATCACAACCTTAAACCTCCCCACTCCTAACAAGTACATTTACTTCAGTTCCAGAATCAAGGTAATCACAACCTTAAACCTCCCCACTCCTAACAAGTACATTTACTTCAGCTCCAGAATCAAGGTAATCACAACCTTAAACCTCCCCACTCCTAACCCTAACAAGTACATTTACTTCAGCTCCAGAATCAAGGTAACTCTAAGATCTAACTCCTTACCATGACCCTCTCACCCTAACCTCAAATAAAGGAGGTTACTAAAGGAGTCCCTCACTCCCTTATCCTGACCTTATCACTCACCCTAAATCTGATGTAACCTGTCTGTCTGTCTCTGTCCCGTATCTGTCTCTGCCCGTGTCTGTCTCTGTCCCGTGTCTGTCTCTGTCCCGTCTCTGTCCGTGTCTGTCTCTGTTCTGTCTCTGTCCCGTGTCTGTCTCTGTCCCGTGTCTGTCTCTGTCCGTGTCTGCCTCTGTCCGTGTCTGTCTCTGTCCGTGTCTGCCTCTGTCCGTGTCTGTCTCTGTCCCGTGTCTGTCTCTGTCCGTGTCTGCCTCTGTCCCGTGTCTGTCTCTGTCCGTGTCTGTCTCTGTCCCGTGTCTGTCTCTGTCCCGTGTCTGTCCCATGTCTGTCTCTGTCCCGTGTCTGTCTCTGTCCGTGTCTGTCCCATGTCTGTCTCTGTCCCGTCTCTGTCTCTGTCCCGTGTCTGTCTCTGTCCGTGTCTGTCTCTGTCCGTGTCTGTCTCTGTCCCGTGTCTGTCTCTGTCCCGTGTCTGTCCCGTGTCTGTCTCTGTCCGTGTCTGTCCCGTGTCTGTCTCTGTCCGTGTCTGTCTCTGTCCGTGTCTGTCTCTGTCCCGTGTCTGTCTCTGTCCCGTGTCTGTCCCGTGTCTGTCTCTGTCCGTGTCTGTCTCTGTCCGTGTCTGTCTCTGTCCCGTGTCTGTCTCTGTCCGTGTCTGTCTCTGTCCGTGTCTGTCCCGTGTCTGTCTCTGTCCGTGTCTGTCTCTGTCCCGTGTCTGTCCCGTGTCTGTCTCTGTCCGTGTCTGTCTCTCTTCCGTCTCTGTCCCGTGTCTATCTCTGTTCCGTGTCTGTCCCGTGTCTGTCTCTGTTCTGTGTCTATTTCTGTCCCGTGTCTGTCTCTGTTCCGTGTCTCTGTCCATGTCTGTCTCTGTCCCGTGTCTATCTCTGTTCCGTGTCTATCTCTGTTCCGTGTCTCTGTCCCGTGTCTGTCTCTGTCCCGTGTCTATCTCTGTTCCGTGTCTATCTCTGTTCCGTGTCTATCTCTGTTCCGTGTCTCCGTCCCGTGTCTGTCTCTGTCCCGTGTCTGTCTCTGTCCCGTGTCTATCTCTGTTCCGTGTCTATCTCTGTTCCGTGTCTCTGTCCCGTGTCTGTCTTGTTTCTGTGTCTGTCTCTGTTCTGTCCCGTGTCTATCTCTGTTCCGTGTCTATCTCTGTTCCGTCTCTGTCCCGTGTCTGTCTCTGTTCCGTGTCTATCTCTGTTCCGTCTCTGTTCCGTGTCTGTCTGTGTCTGTCTCTGTCCCGTGTTTGTCTCTGTTCTGTCTCTGTCCCGTGTCTGTCTCTGTTCCGTGTCTATCTCTGTTCCGTCTCTGTTCCGTGTCTGTCTGTGTCTGTCTCTGTCCCGTGTCTGTCTCTGTTCCGTGTCTGTTCCGTGTCTCTGTCCCGTGTCTGTCTTGTTTCTGTGTCTGTCTCTGTTCCGTCTCTGTCCCTTGTCTATCTCTGTTCCGTCTCTGTCCCGTGTCTGTCTGTGTCTGTCTCTGTTCCGTCTCTGTCCCGTGTCTGTCTCTGTTCCGTGTCTGTCTCTGTCTGTTTCTGTCTCTGTCCCGTGTCTGTCTCTGTCTGTTTCTGTCTCTGTTCCGTGTCTGTCTCTGTCTGTTTCTGTCTCTGTCCCGTGTCTGTCTCTGTTCCGTCTCTGTCCCGTGTCTGTCTCTGTTCCGTGTCTGTCTGTGTCTGTCTCTGTCCCGTGTCTGTCTCTGTTCTGTCTCTGTCCCGTGTCTGTCTCTGTTCTGTCTCTGTCCCGTGTCTGTCTCTGTTCTGTCTCTGTCCCGTGTCTGTCTCTGTCCCGTGTCTGTCTCTGTTCCGTGTCTGTCTCTGTTCTGTCTCTGTCCCGTGTCTGTCTCTGTTCTGTCTCTGTCCCGTGTCTGTCTCTGTCCCGTGTCTGTCTCTGTTCCGTGTCTGTCCCGTGTCTGTCTCTGTTCCGTGTCTGTCCCGTGTCTGTCTCTGTTCTGTCTCTGTTCCGTGTCTGTCTCTGTCTGTTTCTGTCTCTGTTCCGTGTCTGTCTCTGTCTGTTTCTGTCTCTGTCCCGTGTCTGTCTCTGTTCCGTCTCTGTCCCATGTCTGTCTCTGTTCCATGTCTGTCTGTGTCTGTCTCTGTCCCGTGTCTGTCTCTGTTCTGTCCCTGTCCCGTGTCTGTCTCTGTCCCGTGTCTGTCTCTGTTCCGTGTCTGTCCCGTGTCTGTCTCTGTTCTGTCTCTGTCCCGTGTCTGTCTCTGTTCTGTCTCTGTCCCGTGTCTGTCTCTGTTCCGTCTCTGTCCCGTGTCTGTCTCTGTTCCGTGTCTGTCTCTGTCTGTGTCTGTCTGTGTCTGTCTCTGTCCCGTGTCTGTCTCTGTTCCGTGTCTGTCTCTGTCCCGTGTCTGTCTCTGTTCCGTCTCTGTCCCGTGTCTGTCTCTGTTCCGTCTCTGTCCCGTGTCTGTCTCTGTTCCGTGTCTGTCTCTGTCCGTGTCTGTCTCTGTCCCGTGTCTGTCTCTGTCCCATGTCTGTCTCTGTCCCGTATCTGTCTCTGTCCGTGTCTGTCTCTGTCCGTGTCTGTCTCTGTCCCGTGTCCGTCTCTGTCCCGTGTCCGTCTCTGTCCCATGTCCGTCTCTGTCCCGTATCTGTCTCTGTCCGTGTCTGTCTCTGTCCGTGTCTGTCTCTGTCCGTGTCTGTCTCTGTCCCGTGTCTGTCTCTGTCACGTGTCTGTCTCTGTCACGTGTCTGTCTCTGTCCCGTATCTGTCTCTGTCCGTGTCTGTCTCTGTCCGTGTCTGTCTCTGTCCCGTGTCTGTCTCTGTCACGTGTCTGTCTCTGTCACGTGTCTGTCTCTGTCACGTGTCTGTCTCTGTCCCGTGTCTGTCTCTGTCCCGTGTCTGTCTCTGTCACGTGTCTGTCTCTGTCCCGTGTCTGTCTCTGTTCCGTGTTTGTCTCTCTTCCGTGTCTGTCTCTGTCACGTGTCTGTCTCTGTCACGTGTCTGTCTCTGTCACGTGTCTGTCTCTGTCACGTGTCTGTCTCTGTCCGTGTCTGTCTCTGTTCCGTGTTTGTCTCTGTTCTGTCTCTGTCCCGTGTCTGTCTCTGTTCCGTGTCTGTCTCTGTTCCGTCTCTGTCCTGTGTCTGTCTCTGTTCCGTGTTTGTCTCTCTTCCGTGTCTGTCTCTGTCCCGTGTCTGTCTCTGTCACGTGTCTGTCTCTGTCCCGTGTCTGTCTCTGTCCGTGTCTGTCTCTGTTCCGTGTTTGTCTCTGTTCTGTCTCTGTCCCGTGTCTGTCTCTGTTCCGTGTCTGTCTCTGTTCCGTCTCTGTCCTGTGTCTGTCTCTGTTCCGTGTTTGTCTCTCTTCCGTGTCTGTCTCTGTCCCGTGTCTGTCTCTGTCACGTGTCTGTCTCTGTCCCGTGTCTGTCTCTGTCCGTGTCTGTCTCTGTTCCGTGTCTGTCTCTGTCCCGTGTCTGTCTCTGTTCCGTGTTTGTCTCTCTTCCGTGTCTGTCTCTGTCACGTGTCTGTCTCTGTCACGTGTCTGTCTCTGTCACGTGTCTGTCTCTGTCACGTGTCTGTCTCTGTCCGTGTCTGTCTCTGTTCCGTGTTTGTCTCTGTTCTGTCTCTGTCCCGTGTCTGTCTCTGTTCCGTGTCTGTCTCTGTTCCGTCTCTGTCCTGTGTCTGTCTCTGTTCCGTGTTTGTCTCTGTTCCGTGTCTGTCTCTGTCCCGTGTCTGTCTCTGTTCCGTGTTTGTCTCTCTTCCGTGTCTGTCTCTGTCACGTGTCTGTCTCTGTCACGTGTCTGTCTCTGTCACGTGTCTGTCTCTGTCCGTGTCTGTCTCTGTTCCGTGTTTGTCTCTGTTCTGTCTCTGTCCCGTGTCTGTCTCTGTTCCGTGTCTGTCTCTGTTCCGTCTCTGTCCTGTGTCTGTCTCTGTTCCGTGTTTGTCTCTCTTCCGTGTCTGTCTCTGTCCCGTGTCTGTCTCTGTCACGTGTCTGTCTCTGTCCCGTGTCTGTCTCTGTCCGTGTCTGTCTCTGTTCCGTGTTTGTCTCTGTTCTGTCTCTGTCCCGTGTCTGTCTCTGTTCCGTGTCTGTCTCTGTTCCGTCTCTGTCCTGTGTCTGTCTCTGTTCCGTGTTTGTCTCTCTTCCGTGTCTGTCTCTGTCCCGTGTCTGTCTCTGTCACGTGTCTGTCTCTGTCCCGTGTCTGTCTCTGTCCGTGTCTGTCTCTGTTTCGTGTCTGTCTCTGTCCCGTGTCTGTCTCTGTCCGTGTCTGCCTCTGTTCTGTGTCTGCCTCTGTTCCGTGTCTGCCTGTGTGTAGGGCGAGAAGGACTGGCAGAAGTATGAGACGGCCCGGAGGCTGAAGAAGTGTGTGGAGCGCCTGAGGGCCCAGTACAGAGAGGACTGGAAGTCTAAAGAGATGAGGGTCAGACAGAGAGCTGTGGCTCTCTACTTCATAGACAAGGTGAGGAGAAATACACGTTACAGTACATCTATTAGCTGTGACTGGATTGTTGAGAGCAAGGTTCTGCTTTCACCACTCTAAGCCTTTTCGATTGAGGTTGGATACCTAAATAATGGAGGATGCTGAAACACAACCTCTGCCCTCCTTCCTGTGTGTCCTATAGCTGGCCTTGAGGGCGGGGAATGAGAAGGAGGAGGGGGAGACGGCTGATACGGTTGGCTGCTGCTCCCTGAGGGTGGAACACATCAAGCTGTACCCCAAGATGGACGACCAGGAGTACGTGGTGGAGTTTGACTTCCTGGGAAAAGACTCCATCAGATACTACAACAAGATGCCTGTGGAGAAGAGGGTGAGGAGAGGAGGGGGGAGTGGAGGAGAGAGGGGACAGACGGAGAACAGAGGAGGGGGGAGGAGAGAAGAGGAAGGAGAGAATAGGATATTGATTAAGAATTAAAGGGATGTTTAAGATTTCATCCCTTCCATTTGATCGGGTGGTCTAGTCTGTGTTGGGCGAGCGTTTAACAGATGTCTGGAGCGTGTGTTAGTCATGCTCTAATGATCTGCCTGTGTGCGCACACCTGCCTGTGTGTGTGTGTGTGTGTGTGTGTGTGTGTGTGTGTGTGTGTGTGTGTGTGTGTGTGTGTGTGTGTGTGTGTGTGTGTGTGTGTGTGTGTGTGTGTGTTTGGACACACATTGCTCGGAGGATGTTTGTACAGACAGGTGAGCCAGGCCTAAAGTGCTTTCCGTCAGCTCTGCCTCTGGGGGAGGTCTGTTTCCTGCTATTACTGGCATACACACACACACACACACACAACCTGCTCAATGACGGCACCCTCATCTGGCAGGAATCAGACATTACAAGAGAATAACTAGATCACCAGCCTGGTCAGGGTTATTTATCTAAACCTAAAAGTGAAATGTACTAGAATACTGGTGTATTTTATAAGGAATAAGACATGTCAAGACTCCCTCTTAAATTAACCTGTGTATTCTGTCTCAGGTGTTTAAGAACCTGCAGCTGTTCTTGGAGAATAAGCAGCCCGAGGATGACCTCTTCGACAGACTCAATGTAAGAGAGACAACCTATGGTCTTAATACTGGGTGAATGAAGGCACTGAGGGCTAATAGTCAAATATAAAACAGGTCTTACATCAGTGTCTCGAATGTGCTCTCCCTCTCTCCCCATCTCCTCCAAACTCACTGCCCTCTCCCTCTCTCCCCATCTCCTCCAAACTCACTGCCCTCTCCCTCTCTCCCCTAAACTCACCGCCCTCTCCCCATCTCCCCTAAACTCACCGCCCTCTCCCCATCTCCCCTAAACTCACTGCCCTCTCCCTCTCTCCCCATCTCCTCTAAACTCACCCCCCTCTCTCCCATCTCCCTAAACTCACCGCCCTCTCCCCATCTCCTCCAAACTCACCTTCTCTCTCTCCCATCTCCCCTAAACTCACCGCCCTCTCCCTCATCTCCCCATCTCATCTAAACTCACCAACCTCTCCCTCTCTCCCCATCTCATCTAAACTCACCAACCTCTCCCTCTCTCCCCCATCTCATCTAAACTCACCAACCTCTCCCTCTCTCCCCCATCTCATCTAAACTCACCAACCTCTCCCTCTCTCCCCCATCTCATCTAAACTCACCAACCCTCCCTCTCTCCCCCATCTCATCTAAACTCACCAACCTCTCCCTCTCTCCCCCATCTCATCTAAACTCACCAACCTCTCCCTCTCTCCCCATCTCATCTAAACTCACCGCCCTCTCCCTCTCTCCCCCATCTCATCTAAACTCACCGCCCTCTCCCTCTCTCCCCCATCTCATCTAAACTCACCGCCCTCTCCCTCTCTCCCCATCTCATCTAAACTCACCAACCTCTCCTCTCTCCCCCATCTCATCTAAACTCACCAACCTCTCCCTCTCTCCCCCATCTCATCTAAACTCACCAACCTCTCCCTCTCTCCCCCATCTCATCTAAACTCACCGCCCTCTCCCTCTCTCCCCCATCTCCCTAAACTCACCTCCCTCTCTCCCCCATCTTATCTAAACTCACCTACCTCTCCCTCTCTCCCCGTCTCCCTACCTCTCCCCTATCTCCCCTAAGCTCACCTACCTCTCTCTCCCATCTCCTCTAAACTCACTTCCCTCCCTCTCCCTCTCTCCCCCATCTCATCTAAACTCACCTACCTCTCCCTCTCATCTCCCTAAACTCACCTCCCTCATCTCATCTAAACTCGCATCCTTCTCCCTCTCTTCCCCATCTCCTCTAAACTCACCTCCCTCCCTCTCATCTAAACTCACCTGCATCTCCCTCTCTCCCCATCTCCCATATCTCACCCCCATCTTCCCCAAACTCACCTCCCTCTCTCCCCATCTCATCTAAACTCACCTCCCTCTCTCCCTCAACTCCCTTAAACTCATCTCCCTCTCGCACCCATCGCCCCTAAACTCACCTCCCTCTCTCCCTCAACTCCCTTAAACTCATCTCCCTCTCGCACCCATCGCCCCTAAACTCACCTCCCTCTCTCCCTCAACTCCCTTAAACTCATCTCCCTCTCGCACCCATCGCCCCTAAACGCACCTACCTCTCTCCCTCAACTCCCTTAAACTCATCTCCCTCTCGCACCCATCGCCCCTAAACACACCTACCTCTCTCCCTCAACTCCCTTAAACTCATCTCCCTCTCGCACCCATCGCCCCTAAACGCACCTACCTCTCTCCCCCTGCCTTTATATCTTTCTCTGTTCCTTCTCTTCCTCCTCTTCTCTAGACCTCTATTCTGAATAAGCACCTCCAGGAGTTGATGGACGGGTTGACAGCCAAAGTGTTCCGTACGTACAATGCCTCCATCACCCTGCAGCAGCAGCTCAAAGAGCTCACCAGCCGTGAGTGACAGCACGCAGACAGCCAATCACACACACTGCTCCGATGAGTGACAGGTCCACTAGCCAATAGTGGATGAAGTTGTCTGCCCACTGTTTGCTTCTACTAACCTGATGTCGGGGCAAATGTTATTGTTGCTGTGTTACTAGCTTTAATAAAGATCACATTGGCAGCAGCAAACAGTGAGCAAATAGTTGGTTCAACTTTATGTTGAGGTAGCCTACACAATTTACCAGATATTTCTTTGAAAAGTGCATGGTAAATACTGTATCTGTGTCTGTCTCCAGCGGATGAGAGCATTCCTGCTAAGATCCTGTCCTACAACAGAGCCAACCGGGCTGTGGCTATACTGTGCAACCACCAGAGGGCTGCACCTAAGACCTTTGAGAAGTCCATGCAGAACCTGCAAACCAAGGTAACAGTAGAATAGAATAAGTCTCTATTGTCCACTTGCACTGAAATGTATATTTTTGCTGTCACAGTACCCACATAGTATACACAGTAATGACTGTGTGTGTGTGTGTGTGTGTGTGTGTGTGTGTGTGTGTGTGTGTGTGTGTGTGTGTGTGTGTGTGTGTGTGTGTGTGTGTGTGTGTGTGTGTGTGTGTGTGTGTGTGTTTAATGCTCTCAGATAGATGAGAAGCAGAAGCAGCTGTCGGCCACCAGGAAACAGCTGAAGGGGGCAAAGACAGAGCACAAGGCCTCACATGATGACCGGAGTAAAAAGTGAGTACAGCTCTACTGAAACTACACCAGACTAGGGCCCCATGCCAAGTCAACCCCTAGCTAGCCCCTTCCCCTACGTACTTTGTGCTGCATACAAATGACAATAGACTCACCTTGCCGGCAGATAGGTGGAAGTTTCTACTCATTTCTTACCCCAATCCGATTTGGTAGAACTAGGGATGGATCAATCAGCTAATCAATGACTTGTGTGGTGTCCTCAGGATGGTGGAGGTGAAGAGGAAAGCGGTCCAGAGGATAGAGGAACAGCTGATGAAGCTACAGATGCAGGCCACAGACAGAGAGGAGAACAAGCAGATCGCACTGGGAACCTCCAAACTCAACTACCTGGACCCACGCATCTCTGTGGCATGGTAAATGAAAGCCAGACAGACAGTCAGACAGACAGGTGACAGACAGACAGACAGACAGACAGACAGGTGACAGACAGACAGACAGACAGACAGACAGACAGACAGACAGACAGACAGACAGACAGACAGACAGACAGACAGACAGACAGACAGACAGACAGACAGACAGACAGGTGACAGACAGGTGACAGACAGACCGACAGACAGACAGACAGACAGACAGACAGACAGACAGACAGACAGACAGACAGACAGACAGACAGGAATGATCACATTACATAGAGTGGATTACATTTTACTTCACAATTATCACAGATACCATGTAGTTCATTTATCTTGTAATTACGCGATAAGTAAGTAAGTGATGTCTGACGTTACCAGGCACAAACTGAGGAATATATTTGTTACTAAAGTAGTTACATACGTAAGCCTGTCATACATGTAATGTTTTCATAGGCGGGGGTGGGTGTGTGTCTTGGGTGGGTGGGGGGTAGTGGTGGGGTCGCTAGTGGTAGCCAATGGTGACAGAAGGCAGGAAATGCTTGTGCATTGTGGGAAAGCAGAGTGAAGAAGAGAACGAAAGGGTGTGTGAGTGAGGAACAATAGGGTTTGTTTGTAGGGCCAGAGAGCGTCCCCTCACAGAGCTCTTCCTCCACATGTAGAGGCAATGTGACGTGCCCGCCCGGGACAAATAGCCAGTTGTGGGAAAAGTAATCAATTCTAATACTTTAAAAGTAAAATATCTTAATAGAAAATGACTCAGCTAAAAGTGAATGTCACCCAGTAAAATACTACTTGAGTACAATTCTAAAAGTATCAGGTTTTAAATGTACCGAAGTACAGTGGTGGAACAAGTATTCAACTTGAAACATGAAACAATTGTGAAAAGTAAAATGCTATACATCAAATTCCTTATATTAAGCAATTTTATTTTGAATTTTTTATGGACAGACAGTGGAACACTCCAACACAACCACAGTATATATTTTTCTGTGGGTCTGCCAGATCAGAGATAGTAGGGATGGTTGATAGGTGTGTGAATTGGACCATAATTCTGTCCTGCCTGAGCATTTGAACTGTAACTACTTTTTGGTGTCAGGGGAAATGTATGGGAGTAAAAAGTACATATTTCCTTTAGAAATGTTGTTTCTTTAGGAATGAGTAAAAGTACAAGTTGACTAATATATGAATAGTAAAGTAAAGTACAGATTCCCCCAAAAACGACTTAAGTAGTACTTTAAAGTATTTTTTACTTAAGTACAGTACACCACTCCAAATAGCCTACTGCTGCTGGATGAGTGGAGGGCCAAGACAGAGGGCCCTCACCCACACACCCTTACATGATCAATAGATGTTTTAATATCATCTTCAATGATAAAAGGAAACAATATGAATAAAAAAGACAACTGTCTTTAGACAGTCATTGTCAGAGATTGTGAGTGTGAGGGATTTAAATACACTGTCCCAATACAAACGTATTGGGACAGTGACCATTTTTTTGTTTGTTTTCGCTCTGGATTTGAAATGACACAATGGCTATGTGGTTAAAGTGCAGACTGACAGCTTTCATTTGAGGGTATTTTCGTTCATTTCGGGTGAACCCTTTGAATTTACAGCACTTTTTGTGCATAGAACCCCCATTTTAGGGGACCAAAAGTATTGGGACAAATTAACTTACAGTGGGGCAAAAAAGTGTTTAGTCAGCCACCAATTGTGCAAGTTCTCCCACTTAAAAAGATGAGAGAGGCCTGTAATTTTCATCATAGGTACATTTCAACTATGACAGACAAAATGAGAAAGAAAAATCCAGAAAATCACATTGTAAGATTTTTAATGAATTTATTTGCAAATTATGGTGGAAAATAAGTATTAGGTCACCTACAAACAAGCAAGATTTCTGGCTCTCACAGACCTCTAACTTCTTCTTTAAGAGGCTCCTCTGTCCTCCACTCATTACCTGTATTAATGGCACCTGTTTGAACTTGTTATCAGTATAAAAGACACCTGTCCACAACCTCAAACAGTCACACTCCAAACTCCACTATGGCCAAGACCAAAGAGCTGTCAAAGGACACCAGAAACAAAATTGTAGACCTGCACCAGGCTGGGAAGACTGAATCTGCAATAGGTAAGCAGCTTGGTTTGAAGAAATCAACTGTGGGAGCAATTATTAGGAAATGGTAGACATACAAGGCCACTGATAATCTGCCTCGATCTGGGGCTCCAAGCAAGATCTCACTCCGTGGGGTCAAAAATCCCAGAACCACACGGGGGGACCTAGTGAATGACCTGCAGAGAGCTGGGACCAAAGTAACAAAGCCTACCATCAGTAACACACTACGCCGCCAGGGACTCAAATCCTGCAGTGCCAGACGTGTCCCCCTGCTTAAGCCAGTACATGTCCAGGCCCGTCTGAAGTGTGCTAGAGAGCATTTGGATGATCCAGAAGAAGATTGGGAGAATGTCATATGGTCAGATGAAACCAAAATATAACTTTTTGGTAAAAACTCAACTCGTCGTGTTTGGAGGACAAAGAATGCTGAGTTGCATCCAAAGAACACCATAACTACTGTGAAGCATGGGGGTGGAAACATCATGCTTTGGGGCTGTTTTTCTGCAAATGGACCAGGACGACTGATCCGTGTAAAGGAAAGAATGAATGGGGCCATGTATCGTGAGATTTTGAGTGAAAACCTCCTTCCATCAGCAAGGACATTGAAGATGAAACGTGGCTGGGTCTTTCAGCATGACAATGATCCCAAACACACCGCCCGGGCAACGAAGGAGTGGCTTCGTAAGAAGCATTTCAAGGTCCTGGAGTGGCCTAGCCAGTCTCCAGATCTCAACCCCATAGAAAATCTTTGGAGGGAGTTGAAAGTCCGTGTTGCCCAGCAACAGCCCCAAAACATCACTACTCTAAAGGAGATCTGCATGGAGGAATGGGCCAAAATACCAGCAACAGTGTGTGAAAACCTTGTGAAGACTTACAGAATACGTTTGACCTCTGTCATTGCCAACAAAGGGTATATAACAAAGTATTGAGATAAACTTTTGTCATTGACCAAATACTTATTTTCCACCATAATTTGCAAATTAATTAATTAAAAATCCTACAATGTGATTTTTCTGGATTTTTTTTCTCATTTTGTCTGTCATAGTTGAAGTGTACCTAAGATGAAAATTACAGGCCTCTCTCATCTTTTTAAGTGGGAGAACTTGCACAACTGGTGGCTGACTAAATACTTTTTTGCCCCACTGTATATGTATATTAACGTAGTCAAATGTTTAGCATTTGGTCCCATATTCATAGCACGCAATGACTACATCAAGCTTGTGACTTTATACATTTGTTGGATGCATTTGCTGTTTGTTTTGGTTGTGTTTCAGATTATTTTGTGCCCAATATAAATGAATGGTAAATAAAGTATTCTGTTATTTAGAAGTCACTTTTATTGTAAATAAGATTAGAGTATGTTTCTAAACGCTTCTACATTAATGTGGATGCTACCATGACTACGGATAATCCTGAATGAATCATGAATAATGTTGAGTTAGAACGTTACAGACACACAAATATCATAACCTCCCCTGTTATTAACATGACTTGGGGGTAGGATATTTATGTGTCTGTAGCCAAAACAACAAAAAATGTGTCACTGTCCCAATACTTTTGTTTGCTTTCCCTCCTCTGTCTTTAGTTCTCTCTCCTAATGCCCTGCTCTCCTTCTCTCTTCCTCTCCTCCTCTCCTCTGCAGGGTTAAGAAATGGGACGTTCCCATGGAGAAGATTTACAACAAAACCCAGAGGGAGAAGTTTGCCTGGGCCATCGACATGGCTGAAGAGGACTATGAGTTTTAGATCCTGTTCTGTCATTTTATCCCTCCATTTTATTGTTGTTTAATTTTAGAAGTATGTGTAGTTCATGTGATTGAGTCCACCATGTAAAATGGAGATCATTCTTAGCAATTGACCAGGGTCCTGTTTGAAGCATGTACTGTATCCTTCCTTCCTCCCTTGAATTGAACGCAGATCTGATAGGTTAAAGCAGTATGGTAGAAACCTTGCTTACACGTATCCAATCACATGCAAATCAGTGATGAGGAATAAAATAGTGCATTGGCCAAGTATTCAAACAGGGATCACGCCCTGAATCTTACTGCAGTGAAAAGTATAGTAGTGTGTTTGACCAAAACATGTTAACCGGACCTTTCAACCTTATCAGCTTCTGTGATTTTCAGCTAGCTAATAGAAGAACTGTAAATGCCTGCTTTTTCTATTGATTTATGCTACAATATCTTAGTCATCAAATATATTGATAAATTCTATATTTTGAAATATTCATGAATTAATCAAAGAATTCCCTAATGAGCGGCACCTTCATACCTTGTGGAAAGAAACAGAGCAGTGGTATGGGGGTGTGTGTGTGTGTGTGTTTAATGGTGAATGAGTGCACCATATTTGATGATTTATGAACTTTGAAATGTGTATGAAGAGAGGAGAAGAACATGAGGATGATGTTTATAATGGGTGAGGATGAATAAGAAGCAACCAATCACTATGCTCGTTAATACTGGCACATAGAATGTGAATGTTTTTCATTGGTTTCATTTTGCTGTTTATTTCAGGGATGTATATATTTCTTGTCTGTTTTCAGTACGTACTGGTATGTTATTCTGTATTTTGTCGGATATGTATCCTTCGTGTTGTCACCAGGCCTCCCTACCTGTAGATAGATGTCTTTTCACACGTTTTGCTGAATGAAAACTATTCCACTGTATGTTACTTGAAGAAATGGCTATATAAAAATGTATTGTTTTGGTGCCTGTTTTGTGTAGATACAAATGACTGCTTGCTCTTTTAAAAGGAGAAAAATAGAAATGTGTGAGAGGGATATGGATTTTGCCAAAAATAAAAACAAAAACAACTGTTACATAAAGATCTATCATTAATTAACGATTTGAGGGTGTTTCTTTCTTTGTACTGCTGTAAACAATGAGGAAGAAATATGTCCTCTATGAAATGATTGTTTCATGTGAATGAGCATTTACGTAACATTATTCAATTAGCATTATTGCCACTAAGCACTTATTTAGCATTAGTGTAACTAGTCAATAGCCTTTCTTAATAACCCTTTAGCCATTTAGTTTTGTTTGTTGTTTGCTAATTACTTTTGCTTTTGTAGATTATTTGAGAATAAAACATACAACTCATCATTCCACTGCTTTCCTTCCCTGAGAGACTAAAGTGACATTTTCTTATGTAATGACCAAAACATCAACTGCTGAAAGATATTTGACATGAATAAGATCAATCATTAACTACAGGACCCATTATGGCTGTGATGTACTCTACAAAATATCCAGCAGTTGTCGGTCTCTGGAATTATACATAGACAAATTCATATTGTTCATCAAGCTTATATTCAAGTTTCTGAATGACTTGAATCAAAAAATACAGCACAATGGGATAGTGTATCAGAACACACACTACATTTAGAGAAAGAGGGAAATGTAGTCCTGTCAGATAATTAACAGTGGCCAATCAGGGTGGTGGTCGCAATACAATTCTCAATGATCTTATGTCCTTTGGGAGAGAGGGGGGAGGTAACAGGTTTGCGTGCTGTGCTGTTGTGTTGGCTCTACAGTTTCTGTCTGTGCTGTGTATTCCTGCTGTGGTGACCTGTCCTGTTAATGGGTCTATGTGTACACTCAGTTTAGAAAGAAAAGTGAAATGAAACCACAACTCAACACATGACATTGTCATCTTTATGAAACTGAAACGTATTTGCGGTACCTCCTGAGACCACACGAGGGCTCTGTTATAAAAAGCAGGTCAAAACTCCCCACACAATGACAAAAGTAGTCTATTACAATCAAGATCATGGCTTAAACAAATACTTGTAACAATTGTCAGTGTATGACTTGATAAAGATTAGACGAAGAGTGGATGTGTGAACATGTTTGTAGTTCCATGTTTTGTGGTGAGTTTCAGGCCACTCTATGGGTGTCATAGGAGTGTGACTTTGGCTTTCAGCAAGAACACTAATTATTTATGTACTTGAAATTACTGTAAATGGGATGTGGTGCACCAAGGACAATGTTGTCCTTGGTGCACCACTTTAGGTTTTTGTGCCCACCCTAATCTAGCACACCTGATTCTAATCATAAACTTGTTGATAAACTGAATCAGGTTAGTCACAACTGGGATTGGATTGAAAACCTACAGGAGGGTAGCTCTCCAGGAACAGGGTTGGAGTGTAAACCTAAAGGAGGGTAGCTCTCCAGGAACAGGGTTGGAGTGTAAACCTACAGGAGGGTATCTCTCCAGGAACAGGGTTGGAGTGTAAACCTACAGGAGGGTATCTCTCCAGGAACAGGATTGGAGTGTAAACCTACAGGAGGGTAGCTCTCCAGGAACAGGGTTGGAGTGTAAACCTACAGGAGGGTATCTATCCAGGAACAGGGTTGGAGTGTAAACCTACAGGAGGGTATCTCTCCAGGAACAAGGTTGGATTGAAAACCTACAGGAGGGTAGCTCTCCAGGAACAGGGTTGGAGTGTAAACCTACAGGAGGGTAGCTCTCCAGGAACGGGTTGGAGTGTAAACCTACAGGAGGGTAGCTCTCCAGGAACAGGGTTGGAGTGTAAACCTACAGGAGGGTAGCTCTCCAGGAACAGGGTTGGAGTGTAAACCTACAGGAGGGTAGCTCTCCAGGAACAGGGTTGGAGTGTAAACCTACAGGAGGGTAGCTCTCCAGGAACAGGGTTGGAGTGTAAACCTACAGGAGGGTAGCTCTCCAGGAACAGGGTTGGAGTGTAAACCTACAGGAGGGTATCTCTCCAGGAACAGGGTTGGAGTGTAAACCTACAGGAGGGTAGCTCTCCAGGAACAGGGTTGGAGTGTAAACCTACAGGAGGGTATCTCTCCAGGAACAGGGTTGGAGTGTAAACCTACAGGAGGGTATCTCTCCAGGAACAGGGTTGGAGTGTAAACCTACAGGAGGGTAGCTCTCCAGGAACAGGGTTGGAGTGTAAACCTACAGGAGGGTATCTATCCAGGAACAGGGTTGGAGTGAAAACCTACAGGAGGGTATCTCTCCAGGAACAGGGTTGGAGTGTAAACCTACAGGAGGGTATCTCTCCAGGAACAGGGTTGGAGTGTAAACCTACAGGAGGGTAGCTCTCCAGGAACAGGGTTGGAGTGTAAACCTACAGGAGGGTATCTCTCCAGGAACAGGGTTGGAGTGTAAACCTACAGGAGGGTAGCTCTCCAGGAACAGGGTTGGAGTGTAAACCTACAGGAGGGTATCTCTCCAGGAACAGGGTTGGAGTGAAAACCTACAGGAGGGTAGCTCTCCAGGAACAGGGTTGGAGTGTAAACCTACAGGAGGGTAGCTCTCCAGGAACAGGGTTGGAGTGTAAAACCTCCAGGAACAGGAGGGGTATCTCTCCAGGAACAGGGTTGGAGTGTAAACCTACAGGAGGGTATCTCTCCAGGAACAGGGTTGGAGTGTAAACCTACAGGAGGGTATCTCTCCAGGAACAGGGTTGGAGTGTAAACCTACAGGAGGGTAGCTCTCCAGGAACAGGGTTGGAGTGTAAACCTACAGGAGGGTATCTCTCCAGGAACAGGGTTGGAGAGCCCTGGACTAAAGTGTAATAAATTACACATGACTACATTGCGTAAAAACACTCAGAATATGGCATATTCAGGCTTGTAGGCTACTTTGTTTCAGCAGGTTTGTGAGTTTGAGGCAAATGCCTCCTAATGCCACTGGTTGGCAATGTATTGCACAAGAACAGTGCCTTGAGTAAGTCTTCACACCCCTGGCCCCTTTCCACATGTTGTTGTGTTACAGCCTGAATTCAACATGGATTCAAAAAGAATCATTCCTCACCCATCTACACACAATACCCCATAATGACAAAGTGAAAACATGTTTTTAGATATTTTAGCAAATGTATTGAAAATTAAATGCAGAAATATCTCATTTACATAAGTATTCACACCCCTGAGTCAATACAAGAGCTTTGCACACATGGATTGTACAATATGTTCAAATTATTCTTCAAGCTCTATCAAGTTGGTTGTTGATCATTGCCAGATAGCCATTTTCAAGTCTTGTCACAGATTTTCATGCCAATTTAAGCCACTTAGGAAAATCTTGGTAATCAACTCCAGTGTATATTTGGCCTTGTGTTTTAGGTTACTGTCCTGCTGAAAGGTGAACTTTTCTCCCAGTGTCTGTTGGAAAGCAGACTGAACCAGGTTTTCCTCTAGGATTGTGCTTAGCTCTATTCTGTTAATTTGTATTATTTAAAAAAAAACTCTCTAGTCCTTGCCAATGCCAGCCATACCCATAACATGATGCAGCCACCACTTTATTCAGAATGTAAAGTGTAGTTCTCAGCGATGTGTTGCGTTGGATTTGCAAACACAATGCTTTGTATTCAGGACATAAAGTTCATTTCTTTGCCACATTTTTTTGCAGTTTTACTTTAGTGCCTTATTGCAAACAGGATGCATGTTTTGGAATATTTGTATTCTGTTTATTCTGTCATTTACGTTAGTATTGTGGAGTAACTACAATGTTGTTGTTTCTCCTATCACAGCCATCACTCTGTAACTGTTTTAAAGTCACCATTGGCCTCGTGGTGAAATCCCTGACTGGGTTTCCTCCTCTCCGTGAACTAGGTTAGGAAGGACTTCTGTATCTTTATAGTGAGTAGGTGTATTGATACACCAGCCAAAGTGTAATAATAACTTCACCATGCTAAAATAGATATTCAAAGTCTGCTTTTCACCCATCTAGGAATAGGTGCTCTTCTTTGCGAGGCATTGAAAAACCTCCCTGGTCTTTGTGTTTGAATCTGTTTGAAATTCACTGCTCAACTAAGGGACCATACATATAATTGTATGTGTGGGGTACAGAGATGAGGTCGTCATTCAACAACAAAAAACACTATTATTGCACACTGAGTGAGTCCATGCAACTTATGTGACGGTTTACTCCTGAACGTATTTAGGCTTGGCATAACAAAGGGGTTGAATACTTACTGACTCAATACATTTTATGAGTTTGTAAAAATGTCTAAATAGATCATTCCACCTTGACATTATGTGGTATTGTGTGTAGGCAGGCCAGTGACACAAAATCTCAATTTAATCCATTTTAAATTCAGGCTGTAATAACAAAATGTGGAAAAAGTCGAGGGGTTTGAATACTTTCTGACGGAACTTTTAGTTCTCACTGACCAAAGGCGCGCAATAATTAGCTATGCTTAGTTAGCATACTTATAGTAAACAGATCATTATGAAAACGAAGTAGACTGAGGGGTGGAAAAGTAAGTGCTGTATCTTTAAGAGACCGATCTATCCGATGCTTTGTTGTACAGAGGGGTCGGATGGGGGAAGGGCCCGAGCCGTGCATGATACAGACAAAACTTGCTTATGGCTCTCTCCGTCGATGGGCAACTGTGACAGGACGCAAAAGGAAAAGGGATCTTTCTCCTCACGACTGAAGCGTACGCACACTGTTGGGACCACAATGATATAATCACGAAAAAGGGGAAGACGGGAGGACAGCCGAAGTTGGACCGGCGGAGATGAGCGGGGCCGTGATTGCGGCGATATACCGAGGTGTTGTTCTGCTATTGTTGCGCTGCTCGCGTGTTCCAGTTGGATTTTGAGACGGTAAGACGAAGGGTACTAGAAGGGTGACCTAAAATAAAGGCTATGGCGATAACTAACTGGGTTTGTCTGCGTTGAAATCAGCCATTATTCCTTGGCCGAACAACTGCCCACCACCGTCGCCTTTAGGAAAATGTAGCACGGAATTCCTTGCCTCGCAGTGTATCCGCTCTCCCTTTCGCAACGAATGTTATTTTCTATTGCTTGTTACAAAACGAGCAGAATATGGGCCCATGGAAATAAACTTTATGGGTAGCTTGGGAAGGAAACATTCCATTTAGCTAATAGGATTTGATCCCTCAAACTGGCCTATCTAATCTATTTAAATGTGCCGCGGATTACAGTTAACCTGTGGATTTCCATTTATTATCTAAGTGAGAAAAGTGTTGTAAATGATGTAAATCGGTTTGTATATTCCCATACCAGTGTGTGATCAGCTGGAGTTGATTGGTGCACGTCTGTCATTTTCTCAGTCCAGCACCTGTAGGCCTACTGCACAAAATATGTAGCATCATAGCGAAGACTATTGCACAACATATCACACTAATAACATAGGTTTAGGCCTACACCTAAACTCACCTAGCCATATTTCTAACAGTAAGGCAATATGCAAGTTTGACAGACCGTAGCCAAATAGATGATCAACTCCAGAGAATATGTTTTCATGGGTTTTCCCCCTGTTCTGTAGGTATCCCTGTCTCGCCCAGGGCTGTGCAGATTGTTCTGAAAGGAAAAGGACAACAAACAGGGGAAGTGAACATGGCTGGGACCTCGGGCTTCTTTTCCAACGGACCCATTCCGTGGATTGAGAGTGACACCGAGATGAACAATCTTTACCGGGATCTGGAATTGGGGACCGTGTTGACTTTGTTTTACTCCAAAAAGTCCCAGCGACCTGAGAGAAGGACATTTCAGGTCAAACTTGAGACGAGGACAATTATCTGGACCCGAGGCACGGATAAAATAGAGGGAGAAAGTGAGTATGGCTCTCGCATTTGAAAACGTGTGCAATGCATAGGCTGCATGATATTCTGTTTCATCCAATGAATACAATTTAGGCCTATCTTTGTCCAAAAAATATTTGATCACACTGTCGTCACTGTCGCACAGAATATGTTCTGACAGGAGAATATGATGCCAAACCGGTCTGTTTACCTGCTGTCATAAACAGGAATGTTTTTACAAAACAACAAAGCTGTGAGACGCACGAGTGTCACACAATAACAAAACACTTGCTATGTCATTTTGTCCAGTAGCTTGTGATTAGACGCGTACAATTACGAAATGGCGTATTTGTTAGTACTATTATGAAGCAATTATGGGATTTGAAGCGTGTTCAATGTTCAGATAATGGAAACACCATGTCACATGAGGCCAGAGCAAAGCCAAAAAGTGGGCCCTATTGAAACATCCTTATTTGGCCCCATTTGAACATGACCTACATATAATCTTGTCCCAGTGTTAAATAAAGTTTAGAAACGCATGCTGGATAGAAGTGTCAAATTCATCACAGGCCCTGTGTGTTTTCGTGAAGGGAGCCTTGTGCGCCCCTCACTCAGAGCGGTGTCCCGGGTAGCAGGATGCCTCTCACACAGCTGTACTCTGCTCCGGATGCAGCCAGGGAGAAAGGAAAAAGGGTTTAAACGACCCCCCCCCCCCCCCCCCATGTACCTATGGTTGTCCTTTGTTTGCTTAAATCCATACTTTAAAAAATAAAACCTTAATCTTATTGCTACATCCAACGGCTGACTTGTTTACATGAGATTCAATGTGCACAGCGCACGACATTTTATTAAAACATGGATTTCAGGAAACAAATTAAGGCACGCAACAACAAACACAGGTAAACAGTTTTACATTTTTGAAGTATGGATTCATAGCAACTTTAAGGAGTCTGAGGTTAATTTAGGAAAGTTTAGTCTTTGCGCAACTCCATGGAGGAGTTTCAGGACTTGACAACGTCGTCATATGATATCCTACTCTTTGCGAGTGAGACGATATTGGCGAATGCGTCTCCTTAAAAATAGAATGGGTCGTTTTTACTGGAAGTGTGGGATCATTTGGGAAAGAATCGGCACCATTTTAGTCTTCCGTCCTATCGATGACGGGGAGATCAGTGGGTCTTTCACATCACCACTGACTCAGCAGTTTTGATGCTTGCTGGTTGCCTCTGAGAGGAAATAAAGATGATGTCCAGTTACCTGCTGTATGTAGATAATTCTCCCTAGTAAATTATCAAATGTAATTTGAATTGAATACAAATCTAATTGTATTTGTCAAATGTCCCGAATACAACAGGTATAGACTTTACCGTGAAATGCTTACTTTACAGCCCTTTCCCAACAATGCAGAGTTAAAAAGTAAGAAAATAAATTACATTTACAAGGACTACCTGTACCTAGTCAACGTGTCAATACCTCCTTAGTGATTGGTGTGCTTTTGGTCCCCTGATAAACATTTGGAATATCATAAGTGATGTAGTATTCAAATTGTAACTGGTGAACAGCAGTTCACTTATTTGATGTACACTGACCTCACAGGAGTGAAGGACTGCACTAACGGACATAACGTTTTTGGTTGGTTCAGTAACCTACCAAACCCTAACCCAGCCGCCTCACTGTTGCTTTCCCCACCCTCCCCGCCTACCCTTGACTGAATCTCAGGCGAAGACCACAGCTTAGGTCTAAGTGCACCGCGAAAATTCTAGACGGAACCGACAGAGACCCAAAATGTCAGTGTGGCCGAGACGGTCCTGTCCCAAACACACATCAAGCAGGTGACCACCTCATCTCAAACACACCAGGGCTGTGTGTGTGCCTTTATCTAACCACAGTCATAGCTTGCATCAACACACAAACATCTGGGTTTTGGTGTAGTGGTAGACAGTATGTCTTTATACTCTCAGCCAGCCAGGAACATGCAGTAAGGTAAGCCTGTTTGACAAATCTAAACTCTTGTTTGAACAGGTGTTACTGGGATTTCTTAACATGGCACTTGTATGTTGTAAGACTTGCTGGTTTAGCAAGTGTCACTAAGACTGAAGTCCCCGTGTTGGCAGAATGTAGTCTGAGCACGGGCACTTGCACTCAGTGTGACCTGACAATGTGGACAACATAGGTTCTCATTTGTGCCGACAAGCCTGAAGGCAGAGAGAGAGATTCGAGACATGCAGGACCCAATTATTCCCCCAGGTATCTCCATGCCATTGTTTAGTAAGCACAAATCAGTCCCAAGCCACTGTGTAAACAACACAAACAAATCTGAAACCAAATCTGTTTTTTCTGAGTGAAGCTATTTTCGAGTCCATAAGGATCATGCTTATTAGAATCCCACTATAGGAAAGAGGGTTTACGAGACATGGATAAAGGCGTTGATGAGGTGGCTACATCAGTGACGGCACACAACAGAATCCCAGACCCAGTAACTGCAGACATGCAGGCTGGACTGGTTCCATTCTGTGTGGACCATGAGCTTCCTTTTGAAAGTTATTGTAGCTGTCACATTGAATAAGATCTTCTGATAAGTGTAAATGTTGTGGTGAGATTCTGACGAATACTCTTTTTTTTGGGGGGGGGGGGGGGGGGAAATTTAGATATACTGAAACCGTCTCAGATTTGAGAGAGAGGTGTGTCTGTTCCAGCAAAGGCACCTGCACACCTCTGTGGGAACTGTCAGTCAGTATATGTAGGCCAATGGCATGCCTTGAACTAGGATTTCCCATCCTTTCAGAAACACAAGTCTAATGAAAAAGGACAACCTCTGCAATACCACAGTCAAATATAGCCTACATCATGGTTGACTGTGCATTGGCCAATTAGTTTGTTCAAAGTTCAACAGCTCTGCTCTAACACTTCAAAACAAACTACACTTCGGTGTAGTTATCCTCCCATGGTTTCATCCTCAAACGTGCATATTATCCCTAAAGTCAACAAAGATAGTTGTGAGCCAATGAAAGAAAGGTTAATGGGGTAGAGGGAAGTAAAATGAAGAGCAAACAGGGAGAGACGTGTTGGTATGTTAGTCAGGATGCCTCCTCTCCTCTCCCTGTGTAAGGTCACACCTCTGGCTAGCTCTTATTTCCTGGAGCTTCACAATAACTCTGCAAATATTTAGACTGACTTACATGTTCTCTCGAATATCAACCTGTCAGATTGACTTAGTCTCAACGGAAGTCAGCTGCATAGATGCATGTGATGCAAAGTAGATGTGTGTTTTGTGTGTGAGAGATTCTTCGAGATGAAAGAAGGTGGGTACATACGCACACACAGGCGCACAGACAGTGTAGGCGGCAGAGCAGCACAGGATGTGTGGTTTAGGGCAGGAAGAGGAGCAGGAGCAGAGCTATGCGAGAGCTATGCTGTGTGTGTGTGAATATCTTAATGCCTAACTAACTGCACCAGGACAATCGGTGTACCTCAACACTGTCACTAAACACAATCCCACTTTGCCACTGTCCGTAACTTCAACTCTTCATATGCTTTACAGCTCATTCTTCTGGCCAAATCAGAACTTGAGATGCACATTTCTACAGTAACTAGATGTCTTGCGCAAATCTCCCATTGACATGATTTATGACGAAGTTCAAGGTATGCAGTGTATGCCCTGAAACATGCACTGAATTGGGCTATTCGGGTTTCTGTTCCTTAGCTTTTGATCACCATCCGCAAGGCAAAAAGGAAAGCTCCTGTTCTGTCTCCTCTGAGGCCCGGTCAGCCCTTATAGTGAGCAGGTGTGTGTGGCTTGAGGTTGTGGTCCTCTGAAGGTCTGTCCCTAGGCCAGTCTGTTGCAACAGTGTGGCTGGACTTAAGAGCAGTGTCTTAATATGTCATGCATTTGTAACACTCTGCTCTGCTTGACAATGTGCAAACTAAATGTGATTGGTGGATACAGTTTAGCTAACCTTAACAGACTGTTTCATGTTGGAGTGACTTGGCTGACCCCTGTATCTGTCCCCCCCCCCAGTTGATATCCGAGAGATAAAGGAGATCCGAGCGGGCCAGAAGTCTCGGGACTTTGAGCGCTATGTGGAGGACTCTACAGCACGACTAGACCAGGCTCACTGCTTCGTCATCCTACACGGCACAGAGTTCCGCCTCAAAGCACTCAGCCTAGCAGGTAAATACTAAATACACACCACAGTATTACCTCCAAAGCCTTCCGTTTTGTCAGGTAGAGACACCCATACCATAATATGGAACTTGAATGTCAGGACTTTGACGCCTAACCTTTGACCCCTCTCCCCAGCGACGTCTGATGAGGAGATGACCATGTGGGTGAAGGGGCTGACCTGGCTGGTGGCAGACACACTCAAATCCCCCACCCCTTTACAGATAGAGAGGTACACCTTTATTCGGTTTGGTAGGCTGAGTGGGCATCACTTGATGGTACGTTGCAAATGGCTATCACAGAAACTTTCGGTGTCGAAGACTCATTCTTCAATGTAACTCTTTTTTTTTCACCCAGGTGGTTACGGAAGCAGTTTTATGCCGTAGATCGCAACAGAGAAGACAAGTAAGTTAAATAAATCAGTGCTTTTTTGGGGATATAAACTAAATACAGTACCATCGGAAAGTATTCAGACCCCTTGACTTTTTCCACATTTTGTTATGTTACAACCTTATTCTAAAATGGATTAATATATTTTATTTTACTCAGCAATCTACACACAATACCCCATAATGACAAAGTGAAACAGGTTTTTAGATTTTTTTTTCTCAATGTATAAAAAAATGTAAAACAGAAATAGCTTTACACGAGTATTCAGACCATTTGCTATGAGACTCGAAATTGAGCTTGGGTGTATGTTGTTTCCATTGATCATCCTTGAGATCCTTGATTGGAGTCCACCTGTGTTAAATTCAATTGACTGGACATGATTTGGACAGGTACACACCTATCTATATAAGGTCCCACAGTTGACAGTGCAGGTCAGAGCAAAAACCAACCCATGAGATCAAAGGAATTGTCTGTAGAGCTCCGAGACAGGATTGTGTCGAGGCACAGATCTGGGGAAGGGTAACAAAACATTTCTGCAGCATTGAAGGTCCCCAAGAACACATTGGCCTCCATTATTTATAAATGAAAGATGTTTGGAACCACCAAGACTCTTCCTAGAGCTGGCTAACTGGCCAATCTGGGAGAAGGGTCTTGGTCAGGGAGGCCAAAAGGCACCTAAAGACTCTCAGACCATGAGAAACAAGATTCTCAGGTCTGATGAAACCAAAAATGAACTCTTTGGCTGAATGCCAAGCGTCACATCTGGAGGAAACCTGGCACCATCCCTACGGTGAAGCTTGGTGGTGGCAGCAACATGCTGTGGGGATGTTTTTCAGCAGCAGGGACTGGGAGACTAGTCAGGATTGAGGCAAAGTACAGAGATCCTTGATTAAAAACCTGGGTTCGGGACAAGTCTCTGAATGCCCAGCCAGAGCCCGGACTTAAACCCGATCTAACATCTCTGGAGAGACCTGAAAATAGCTGTGCAGCATCGCTCCCCATCCAACCTGACAGAGCTTGAGAGGATCAGCAGAGAAGAATGGGAGAATCTCCCCAAATACATGTGGGTCAAGCTCGTAGCATCATACCCAAGACGACTAGGCAGTAATTGCTGCCAAAGGTGTTTCAACAAAGTACTGAGTAAAGGGTCTGAATACTTATGTAAATATATTTCAATTTTTTATAAATGAGCAAAAATGTTTAAACCTGTTTTTGCTTTGTCATTCTGGGGTATTCAAATGAAATTGTATTAGTCACATGCGGCGAATACAACAAGTGTTGACCTTACAGTGAAATGCTTACTTACGAGCACCTAACTAACAATGCAGTTTAAAAAAATACAGATAAGAGATAAAGTAACATTTAATTAAAGAGCAGCAGTAAAATAACAATAGTGAGATTATATACAGGGGGGGTACCGATACATAGTCAATGTGCGGGGGCACCGGTTGGTTGAGGTAGTATGTACATGTAGGTAGTGCTATGATTAGTTTAATAAATTACAACAGAGAGTAGCAGTGGTGTGGAGAGGGTGCAATGCAAATAGTCTGGGTAGCCATTTTACTAGCTGTTCAGGAGTCTTATGGCTGGGGGGTAGAAGCTGTTTAGAATCCTCTTGGACCTAGACTTGGCCCATGCCAAATCTTTTCAGTCTCCTGGGGGGGAATAGGTTTTGTCGTGGCCTATTCACGACTGTCTTGGTGTGCTTGGACCATGTTAGTTTGTTGGCGATGTGGACACCAAGGAACTTGAAACTCTCAACCTGCGCCACTGTAGCCCTGTTGATGAGAATGGGGGTGTGCTTGGTCCTCTTTTTCTGTAGTCAACGATCATCTATGTCTTGATCACATTGAGGGAGAGGTTGTTTTCCTGGCACCACACGGTCAGGTCTGACCTCCCTATAGACTGTCTCGTCATTTTCGGTGATCAGTAATGAGCACACTGTCATTGGCAAACTTAATGATGGTGTTGGAGTCGTGCCTGGCCGTGCAGTCATGAGTGAACAGGAGGGGACTGTGCACGCACCCTTGAGGGGCCCCTGTATTGAGGATCAGCGTGGCAGATGTTGTTACCTACCTTCACCACCTGGGGGTGGCACGTCAGAAAGTCCAGGATCCAGTTGCAGAGGGAGGTGTTTAGTCCCTTAGCTTATTGATGAGCTTTACGGGCACTGGTGTTGAACACTGAGCTGTATTCAATGAATAACATTCTCACATAGGTGTTCCTTTTGTCCAGGTGGGAAAGGGCAGTGTGGAGTGCAATAGAGATTGCATCATCTGTGGATCTGTTGTGGTGGTTCGCAAATTGGAGTGGGTAGGTAGGGTTTCTGGGATGAAACCAGCCTTTCAAAGCCCTTCATGGCTACAGATGTGAGTGCTATGGGTTGGTAGTCATTTAGCCAGGTTACCTTAGTGTTCTTGGGCACAGGCACTATGGGGTTCTGTTTAAAACATGTTAGTATTACAGACTCGGAGAGGTTGAAAATGTCAGTGAAGACACTTGCCATTTGGTCAACCTGTTTAAAGGTCTTACTCACATCTGCTGCGTAAAGCGTCATCACACAGTCTTCCGGGAACAGCTGGTGCTCTCATGCATGTTTCAGTTTTATTTGCCTCAAAGCGAGCATAGAAGTAGTTTAGCTCGCCTGGTTGGCTTGTGTCACTGGGCAGCGCTCTGCTGTGCTTTCCTTTTGTAGCCTGTAATGGTTTGCAAGCCCTGCCACATCCGACGAGCGTCAGAGCCGGTGTAGTATGATCTCAGTCCTGTATTGACGCTTTGCCTGTTTGATGGTTCGTCGGAGGGCATAGCGGGATTTCTTATAAGCTTCCAGGTTAGAGTCCCGCTTTATGAAAGCGGCAGCTCTAGCCTTTAGCTCAGTGCGGATGCTGCCTGTAACCCCAACCAGAAGCCATGGATATGTACGTACGGTCACTGTGGGGACGACGTCATCGATGCACTTATTGATGAAGCCAATGACTGATGTGGTGTTCTCCTCAATGCCATCGGAGGAATCCCGGAACAAATTCCAGTCAGTGCTAGCAAAAAAGTTATGTAGCTTAGCATCTGCTTCACCTGACCACTTTTTTATTAATCTAATTTTCGCTTGTAAGCAGGAATCAGGAGAATATAATTATGGTCTAATTTGCCAATTGGAGGGTGAGCTTTGTATGAGTCTCTGTGTGTGGAGTATAAGTGGTCCAGAGTTCTGTTTCCTCTGGTTGCACATTTAACATGCTGATAGAAATTTGGTAAAATGGATTTAAGTTTCCCTGTTTTAAAGTCCCCGGCTACTAGGAGTGCTGCCTCTGGGTGAGCGTTTTCTTGTTTGCTTATGGCGGAATACAGCTCATTCAATGCTGTCTTAGTGCCAGCCTCTGACTGTAGTGGTATGTAAACTGCTTTGGAGAATGCAGATAACCTGTAGACAACACTACCTACCGAGAGAGTTTATCATGAGATACTCTACCTCAGGCGAGCAATAGCTCGAGACTTCCTTAGATCTCGTGCACCAGCTGTTATTTACAAAAATACATAGTCCGCCGCTCCTTGTGTAGATTGATGAAAAACAACAATTTAATACATTTTATAATACGGCTGTAACCTAACAAAATGTGAATTAAGTCGAGGGTTCTGAATACTTTCTCAAGCCACTGTAAATGATTGAAAAAGCATTGCATCAGCTTGAAGATAATGGAGAGCAATACTTGGTACATTTGGGTTAGTGTATTATCAATAATTTAGACCAGTATGACTAGCTACATGCTGTAGCAAATAGCAATATAGGCCAGCCAGAGGCATTTTGGACAGACTAGGAGGGATGAAAGTAAAACCATACAATGCATGCGGAAAGTATTATTTTTCCACATTTTGTTACGTTACAGCTTTATTTTAAAATGTTTATTTTTTTCTCATCCATCTACACAATAACCCATAATGACAAAACAGAAATAAGTTTTTAGAAATGTTTGCAATTTTAAAAATAAACAACGTAATAACATTTCCATAAGTATTCAGACCCTGTACTCAGTACTTTGTTGAAGCACCTTTGGCAGCGATTACAGCCTCAAGTCTTCATTGGTTGTGACGCTACAAGCTGGGCACACGTGTATTTGGAGAGTTTCTCCCGTTCTTTTCTGCAGATCCTCTCAAGCTCTGTCAGGTTGGATGGGGAGCGTCGCTGCACAGCTATTTTCAAGTCTCCAGAGTTGTTCAATCGGGTTCAAGTCCGGGCTCTGGCCGGGCCACAGAGACTTGTTCCCGACGCCACTCCTGTGTTGTTTTGGCTGTGTGCTTAGAGTCGTTGTCCTGTTGGAAGCTGAACCTTCGCCCCAGTCTGAGAACCTGCTCCAGCGCGCTCAGGACTTCATCAAGGATCTCTCTGTACTTTGCTCTGATCATCTTTCCCTCAATCCTGACTAGTCTCCCAGTCCCTGCCGCTGAAAAACATCCCCACAGCATGATGCTGCCACCACCATGCTTCACCGTAGGGATGGTGCCAGGTTTCCTCCAGATGTGACGCTTGGCATTCAGGCCAAAGAGTTCAATCTTGGTTTCATCAGACCAGAGAATCTTGTTTCTCATGGTCTGAGAGTCCTTCAGGTGCCTTTTGGCAAACTCCAAACAGGCTGTCATGTGCCTTTTTACTGAGGAGTGGCTTCTGTCTGGCCACTCTACCAGAAAGGCCTGATTGGTGGTGCTGCAGAGATGGTTGTTCTTCTGGAAGGTTTTCCCACTTCCACAGAGGAGCTCTGTCAGAGTGACCATCTGGGTCTTGGTCACCTCCCTGACCAAGGCCCTTCTCCACCGATTGCTCAGTTTGGCCAGGCGGCCAGCTCTAGGAAGAGTCTTGGTGGTTCCACACTTCTTCCATTTAAGAATAATGGAGGCCACTGTGTTCTTGGGGACCTTCAATGCTGCAGAAATGTTTTGGACCCTTCCCCAGATCTGTGCCTCGACACAATCCTGTCTCAGAGCTCTACGGACAATTCCTTCCACCTCATGGCTTGGTTTTTGCTCTTACATGCACTGTCAACTGTGGGAGCTTATATAGACAGGTGTGTGCCTTTCCAAATAATGTCCAATCAATTGAATTTACTACAGGTGGACTCCAATCAAGTTGTAGAAACATCTCAAGGATGATCATTGGAGACAGGCTTCACCTGAGCTCAATTTCGAGTCTCATAGCAAAGGGTCTGAATACTTGTGTCAATAAGTTGTTTCTGTTTCACTTCTAAAAACCTGTTTTCGCTTTGTCATTATGGGGTATTGTGTGTAGGGGTATTGTGTGATTGATGAGGAAATGTTTTTATTTAATCCGTTTTAGAATAAGGATGTAACGTAACAAAATGTGTAAAAAGGGAAGGGGTCTGTATACTTTCCAAATGCACTGTATGCACAACTAGGGAATGAGCACAGCTTAATAGTTTTTGAAGAAGCTTCCTACCAGCTCCGGTTGGTGTGTGTACGTGATGTGGTGTGAATGAACTAACCTTTCAGCCACAGACCTGCACAGCTTCCTGGTGTTTGTGTGTGTGAGTGAGCACCCCCCCCCATTCAGAAGCAGCTTCCTTTAAGTAGTCCTGAGGTGAAGTCACGACATGGTACTCTTCCAGAAGTGTGTGTGTGCACATCTTCATTTGTGTGTTTGGCGTTGTGTGTATTTTAGGATATCCTGTAAGGATCTGAAGAGCATGCTGTGCCAGGTTAACTACAGGGTCCCCAACATGAAGTTCCTAAGAGAGAAACTTCCGGTAACATCCTCACACTCATCACATTTCCCTAATACCCCCTCCCCACCAGTGTGTGTTTTTCCAGTGTCATCCTAACCCTGTGGCAACATTGCCCCCTCTCCTCTCACTCTTAGGACTCGGAGTTGAGGAATGGAGACGTGTCCTTTAGCCAGTTTTCCCAGCTCTATCGCAGCCTGATGTTTGACGCCCAGAAAGCTGTAAGTCATCTTCAGCCTTCTCTCTCACCCCCTCTCTCTGTCTGTCTGCTTCTCAAATGGCTCCCGAATCAAGAGGCCTGTTAAAACCCACAGAGCCTCTGGTAGGAACCGTTAGGCCCAGCAGGCAGGCAGACAGGAGCTGTGTTGTCATACTGAAACGACAAGGTTTATTGTGTTTAATCATTTTCTTTACTTTTGTCTTTCAGATGGAGATTCCTTTTCTACAGAGGTAGATACTCACACACCCAGCCTGAGCATCATGTTATACTGTAGATGCGAGTTGTGTAACACCTCTCTCCCTCTGTCAGGTTCATTGAGAGACCAGAGCAGAAGATCTTACTAGAAGACTTCAAGACTTTCCTTCTGGAGGCCCAGAAGGTATACTGGATGATGTAGCATTATCATGTATCTAAGTTCCTAGGGATTCGGTACAACACAACGCTTGACTTGTCATACACTTTAGTAACTAGTTATTTTGTAAAGGTGTTACGTGTTAATACACAAGGAAATCAAATGACCTGAATAACATAATGTGTTGTGTGTGTTCGTAGGAGCTGTGGGCCACCGACAACAATAAGGTGCAGGAGTTTATGTTTGGGTTCCTGAAGGACCCACTGAGGGAGGTGGAACAACCGTTCTTCCACCAAGATGAGGTACCTTCACTCTTAAGCTTGTCCCCCAGCCTCTGAAATCCCAGAACTAGAGAACATTGTTAACAACCCGTCTACCTAGGGAGACTAATCGCACCCCCTCCTCTCTTTCTCACTCCTAGGCAATAAAATAAAAGTACCACTATGATTAACTATTTTCATGTTACACAGTGGTGAGAGTACATCCAACAGACATTGCTCATCCTAATATTTATATATTTCTTAATTCCATTATTTTACTTTTAGATTAGTGTGTATTGTTGTGAATTGTTAGATATTACTGCGCTGTTGGAGCTGGGAACACAAGCATTTTACCTCACCCGCAATAACATCTGTTAAATATGTGTATGTGACCAATAACATCTGTTAAATATGTGTATGTGACCAATAACATCTGTTAAATATGTGTATGTGACCAATAACATTTCATTTCACATTATATAACTTAATTTGGAATAGAACACCCACATCTTGCTGGTGACCTGAATGTGCCTGAGTTCTGTGGAAAGGAGACATTAGTTATTGTCAAACCACGTGACTTGTCTGAAATGTCTGACAAAGGAAGTGCCTCTAGTGTCTACCTACAGGATGGTACACTTCATATGTCTGGGCCTGTGATTAGTAGAAAACTCTGACTTTCAGTTGAACACAATCACAAAGGGTGCCTGGTTTTCGCATGGTAGTGCTCTTCATTGGACTGTGTCTTTGCATTCATCAGAACCCTAATATTGATTGCGTGTCTTCCCTCCCCCTCGGTCTAGTTCCTGACATACCTATTTTCCAAAGAGAACACCGTCTGGGACTCAGCCCTGGACCAGGTGTGTCCTGAAGACATGAACAACCCCCTGTCTCATTACTGGATATCCTCATCTCATAACACGTAAGAACAGAGGGAGGGGGGGGGGTGGATTACTGTATTTGAAATCAGTGTTGTGCTAATGCTGGCTTCACATGAATGGTAAGAGAGAAAGCAGAGTTTCCCAGACGTTTTTCCCTAGTCCAAGGGGATTTGTGTCCTACAGTTCTGATGTATATCAGATTAAATTGGTATTATCTAACAATTCCTTTTTAACAATGAGAACTGGGCTTTGATTGTGTAGGAAAATGTAATTTTCCTCCCATTGAAAACATGGTGAGAAGAGGTTAATGTGATAACCTTTTGTGTTGGCTGAGAAACAATACTCCTGGAAGTGAGGAATGAAAATGTCCATGTTGCTTTGATAAAGTCTGAATTGGCTGGCTAAGTGAGAAAGGGGTGTTTACGCTAACCAACAAACACAGAAATACCTTTTTGATTCTGTATTCAATGTTTCACTACTGACATGGAAGGGGATGTGAAGAACACAGGATGAAGGGAAAGGAGGCTTCTGTAGACTATCTGATGTCGTGTGTGTGTTTGTAGCTACCTGACAGGTGACCAGTTTTCTAGTGAGTCGTCCCTGGAAGCGTATGCACGCTGTCTGAGGATGGGCTGCCGCTGCATCGAGTGTGAGTTTATTATATACACACACACACACCTGACTTTACTCTCTCCATAACCCACTTTCTTTCAGACCTAAAGCCACTCTTCTCCACAATATCTGCATGACAAACACTCTTCGTATACTGTATCACTGCACTGGTAGTGAGGGAACACTGTTCAGACCGGTGCTGCTCCATTCAGAAAGGCACATATGACACTTTAATATTTCATCTTGATTTAAACCAGGAAGTCCCTTTTTTAATGTGTGTTATATATACACACACACACTCACACACAGGGCCTTTAGAAAGTATTCAGACATCGTGACTTTTTCCACATTTTGTTACAGCCTGAATTTAAAATGGATTAAGTTGAGATGTTGTCACTGGCCTACATAATACCCCATAATGTCAAAGTGGAATTATTTTTTAACAAATTAATTAAATGAAAACAAGAAATGTCTTGGGTCAGTAAGTATTAAACCACTTTATGGCAAGCATAAATAAAAAATCTGCTTAACAAGTTACATGGACTCGCTCTGTGTGCAATAATAGTGTTTAACATGATTTTTGAATGGCTACCTCATCTCTAACTTACACATTCAGTTATCGGTACGGTCCCTTTGTCGAACATTGAATTTCCTAATGCCTCGCAAAGAATGGCACCTATTGGTAGATGAGTCAAAATTTAAAAAGCAGATGTTGAATATCCCTTTTGACAAGGCAAAGTTATTTAATGACACTTTGGATGGTGTGTCAATACACCCAGTCACTACAACGATAGTCATCCTTAACTCAGTTGCCGGGGAGGAAGGAAACTGCTCAGGGATTTCACCAAGAGGCCAATGGTGACTTTAAAACAGTTACATGGCTGTGATGGGAGAAACCTGAGGATGGCTCAACATTGTAGTTACTCTACAATACTAACGTAAAGGAGGCCTGTACAGAATAAAAATATTACAAAACATGCATCCTGTTTGCAATAAGGCACTAAAGTACAACAGAAGAAAGGAAGAAAAAATATAACTTTGTTTGGTGCAAATCCAACACAACACATCACTGAGTACCACTCTTCATATTTTCAAGCATATGGTAGTGGCTGCATTATGTTATGGGTATGCTTGTCATTGGCGAGGACTATGTATTTTTATTTTTTGCATAAAAAGAAACTGAATAGTTAAGCACCGGCAATATCCTAGAGGAAACATGGTTGTCTGTTTTCCAACAGACAGTGGGAGAAAATTCACCTTTCACCAGGATAATAACTTAAACACAAGTTTACATACACAAAGTTGACTGTGCCTTTTTAAACAGTTTGGAAAATTCCAGAAAATGTCATGGCTTTAGTAGCTTCTGATATCCAATTGACTCAAATAGTCAATTAGCCTATATTTCAAGGCCTACCTTCAAACTCAGTCCCTCTTTGCTTGACATCATGGGAAAATCAAAATAAATCAGCCAAGACTTCAGAAAATAATTTGTAGACCTCCACAGGTCTGGTTCATCCTTGGGAGCAATTTCCAAATGCCTGAAGGTACCACGTTCATCTGTACAAACAATAGTATGCAAGTATAAACACCATGGGACCACGCAGCCGTCATACCGCTCAGGAAGGAGACGTGTTCTGTCTCCTAAAGATGAATGTACTTCGGTGCGAAAAGTGCAAATCAATCCCAGAACAACAGCAAGGGACCTTGTGAAGATGATGGAGGAAGCGGGTACAAAAGTATCTATGTCCACAGTAAAACGAGTCCGATATCGACATAACCTGAAAGGCCGCTCAGCAAGGAAGAAGCCACTACTGCTCCAAAACTGCCATAAAAAAGCCAGACTACGGTTTGCAACTGCATATGGGGACAAAGATTTGTGCTTTTTGGAGAAATGTCCTCTGGTCTGATAAAACAAAAATAGAACTGTTTGGCCATAATGACCATCGTTATGTTTGGAGGAAAGGGGAAGGCTTGCAAGCCGAAGAACACCATCCCAACCGTGAAGCATGGGGGTGCTTTGCTGCTTTGTGGGGGTGCTTTGCTGCAGGAGGGACTGGTGCACTTCACAAGATAGATGGCATCATGAGGGAGGAAAATATATGGATATATTGAAGCACCATCTCAAACATCAGTCAGGAAGTTAAAGCTTGGTTGCAAATGGGTCTTCCAAATGGAGGATGACGCCAAGCATACTTCCAAAGTTGTGGCATAATGGTTTAAGGACAACAAAGTCAAGGTATTGGAGTGGCCATCACAAAGCCCTGACCTCAAACCTATAGAAAATGTCCGGGCAGAACTGAAAGGTTGTGTGTGAGCAAGGATGCCTACAAACCTGACTCAGTTACACCAGCTCTGTCAGGAGGAATGGGCCAAAATTCACCCAACTTTTTGTTGGAAGCTTGTGGAAGGCTACTTGAAACGTTTGACCCAAGTTAAACAATTTAAAGGCAATGCTACCAAATACCAATTGAGACTGTAAACTTCTGACCCACTGGGAATGTGATGAAAGAAATATAAGCTTAAATAAATCATTCTCTCTACTAATATTCTGACATTTCACATTCTTAAAATAAAGCGGAATCCTAACTGACCTAAGACAGGGAATTTTTACTTGGATTAAATGTTAGGAATTGTGAAACTGAGTTGAAATGTATTTGGCTAAGGTGTATGTAAACTTACGACTACATACAGTGGGGCAAAAAAGTATTTAGTCAGCCACCAATTGTGCAAGTTCTCCCACTTAAAAAGATGAGGCCTGTAATTTTCATTATAGGTACACCAACTATGACAGACAAAATGAGAAATAAAATCCAGAAAATCACATTGTAGGATTCTTTATGATTTTATTTGCAAATTATGGTGGGAAAAAAGTATTTGGTCACCTACAAACAAGCAAGATTTCTGGCTCTCACAGACCTGTAACTTCTTCTTTAAGAGGCTCTTCTGTCCTCCACTCATTACCTGTATTAATGGCACCTGTTTGAACTTGTTATCAGTATAAAAGACACCTGTCCACAACCTCAAACAGTCACACTCCAAACTCCACTATGGCCAAGACCAAAGAGCTGTCAAAGGACACCAGAAACAAAATTGTAGACCTGCACCAGGCTGGGAAGACTGAATCTGCAATAGGTAAGCAGCTTGGTTTGAAGAAATCAACTGTGGGAGCAATTATTAGGAAATGGAAGACCTACAAGACCACTGATAATCTCCCTCGATCTGGGGCTACATGCAAGAACTCACCCTGTGGGGTCAAAATGATCACAAGAACGGTGAGCAAAAATCCCAGAACCACACTGGGGGACCTAGTGAATGACCTGCAGAGAGCTGGGACCAAAGTAACAAAGCCTACCATCAGTAACACACTACGCCGCCAGGGACTCAAATCCTGCAGTGCCAGATGTATCCCCCTGCTTAAGACAGTACATGTCCAGGCCCGTCTGAAGTTTGCTAGAGAGCATTTGGATGGTCCAGAAGAAGATTGGGAGAATGTCATATGGTCAGATGAAACCAAAATATAACTTTTTGGTAAACTCAACTCGTCGTGTTTGGAGGACAAAGAATGCAGAGTTGCATCCAAAGAACACCATACCTACTGTGAAGCATGGGGGTGGAAACATCATGCTTTGGGGCTGTTTTTCTGCAAATGGACCAGGACGACTGATCCGTGTAAAGGAAAGAATGAATGGGGCCATGTATCGTGAGATTGAGTGAAAACCTCCTTCCATCAGCAAGGGCATTGAAGATGAAACGTGGCTGGGTCTTTCAGCATGAAAATGATTCCAAACACACCACCCGGGCAACGAGGAGTGGCTTCGTAAGAAGTATTTCAAGGTCCTGGAGGTGGCGCCTCCAGATCTCAACCCCATAGAAAATCTTTGGAGGGAGTTGAAAGTCCGTGTTGCCCAGCAACAGCCCCAAAACATCACTGCTCTAGAGGAGATCTGCATGGAGGAATGGGCCAAAATACCAGCAACAGTGTGTGAAAACCTTGTGAAGACTTACAGAAAATGTTTGACCTCTGTCATTGCCAACAAAGGGTATATAACAAAGTATTGAGATAAATAAGTATTTGGTCATTAACAAAAGTTTTCCACCATAATTTGCAAATAAATTCATAAAAAATCCTACAATGTCATTTTCTGGATGTTTTTTTTTCTCATTTTGTCTGTCATAGTTGAAGTGTACCTATAATGAAAATGACAGGCCTCGTTTTTTTAAGTGGGAGAACTTGCACAATTGGTGGCTGACTAAATACTTTTTTGACCCACTGTACATATACAGTACCAGTCAAAAGTTTGTTCACACTTACTCTTTCAAGGGTTTCTCTTTATTTTTACTATTTTCTACATTGTATAATAATAGTGAAGACATCAGAACTATGAAATAACACATGGAATCATGTAGTAACCAAAAAGGTGTTAAACAAATATATTTGAGAATTCAAAGTAGCCAACCTTTGCCTTGGTGACAGCTTTGCACACTCTTGGTATTCTGTCAACCAGCTTCATGAGGTAGTCACCTGGAATGCATTTCAATTAACAAGTGTGGTTTGTTAATTTGTGGAATTTCTTCCTTAATGCGTTTGAGCCAATCAGTTGTTTTGTGACAAGGTAGGGCCATCTTGTCTATACCACCCCTATTTGGTAAAAGACCAAGTCCATATTATGGCAAGAACAGCTCAAATAAGCAAAGAGAGGTGACGGTCCATTACTTTAAGACATGAAGGTCAGTCATTGCAGAACATTTCAAGAACTTTGAAAGTTTCTTTTGAGTGCAGTTGCAAAACCCATCAAGCGCTATGATGAAACCAGATCTCATGAGGACCGCCACAGGAAAAGAAGACCTAGAGTTACCTCTGCTGCAGAGGATAAGTTCATTCCTTACCAGCCTCAGAAGCATTTATTTGGGTTGCAATTTAAGTGTTCAAGTAACAGACACATCTCAACATCAACTGTTCAGTGGAGACTGCGTGAATCAGGCCTCATGGTGGAATTGCTGCAGAGAAACCACTACTGAAGGATACCAAGAAGAAGGAAGAGACTTGCTTAGGCCAAGAAACATGAACAATTGACATTAGACTGATGGAAATCTGTCATTTGGTCTGATCAGTGTCTTTGTGAGATGTGTTGTAGGTGAACGGATGATCTCTGCATGTGAAGTTCCCACCATGAAGCATGGAGGAGAATGTGTGGGGGGGCTTTGCCGGTGACACCGTCTGTGATTTATTTAGAATTCAAGGCACACTTAACCGGCATGGCTACCACATGTTTCTGCAGCAATACGCTGGTTTGGGCTTAGTGGGACTGTCATTTATTTTTCAACAGGACAACGACCCCGCACACCTCCAGGGCTATTTGTCCAAGAAGGAGAGTGATGGTGTGCTGCATCAGGTGACCTGGCCTTCACAACCTCAACCCAATTGAGATGGTTTGGTATGAGTTGGACTGCAGAGTGAAGGAAAAGCAGCCAACAAGTGCTCATGATTTGTGGGATCTCATTCGAGACTGTTGGAAAAGCATTCCAGGTGAAGCTGGTTGAGAGAATGCGAAGACTGTGCAAAGCTGTTAAGGCAAAGATTGGTTACTTTTTGAATAATCAAAAATATATTTTGATTTAACACTTTTTTTTTTTTTTGGTTACATGATTACATGTGTTCATAGTTTTGATGTCATCACTATTATTATACAATGTAGAAAATAGTACAAATAAAGAAAAACCCTTGAATGAGTAGGTGTCCAAACCTTTGGCTGTGTGTAAATGGATGGATGGATGGATGGATAGATAGATGAGTTGCCTACCAAGAAGACAGTGAATGTTCCTGAGCTGCCAAGTTTGACTTAAATCTGCTTAATTCTATGTCAAGACTTGGAAAAGCAGTGTAGCAATGATCAACAACCAACTTGACGGAGCTTGAATAATTTTTCTAATAATAATGGGCAATTATTGTACAATCCAGGTGTGCAAAACTCAGACATACCCAGAAAGACTCATAGCTGTCATTGCTGCAAAAGGTGACAAATTCCCCTTTTCAAACGTTTTTTGTTTTGTTTTTACCTGTATTGACTCAGGTTGTGAATACTAATGTAAATAAGGTATTTCATTTTCAATAAATTTGCTAAAATCATGTTTTCACTTTGTTATTATGGGGTATTGTTTGTAGCTGGTTGAGAGAAATAAAGAAGCTATTTCATCAATTTGGAATTCCGGCTGTACCAAGTGGTATGAATACTTTCTGAAGGCACTGGATGCTGTCCTTCCTCTCTTTGTCATTGAATGAATCATTTTCAATCACATTTTTTGATCCTATATCTTTAATTTTGAGGCTGATTGTGGAGGCCTAGTCTAAGCATACTACACATAAAACCATGGCCAACCGTAGTCTGCTTATCCTGGGATTGTGTAGCTGCCCATGTAAATGAAAAATAAACAAACTATAGTTTGTGTACTCAACAGGTTAACTAACGTGGTTAAAGCCTACTACTCCCTACATACCCTTTTAACAGACACCCACTCAACTCACCAAATATGCAGACCAGACATCTCTACTATGCCATTAAAAAAAGTTTGTGTGTGTTGGCAGTGGACTGCTGGGATGGTCCAGATGGAATGCCTGTCATCTACCATGGACACACCCTCACCACCAAGATTAAGTTCTGTGATGTCCTGGCGACCATCAAGGAACACGCCTTTGTGACGTCTGAGTGAGTCTCCATGTGCTCACAGTCTTTGTGTTTTGTATGCTTGAGTGATACTCAGTAATCTACTGTCCTCTAAAGAGAACATGACATTTAAATGAGAAGTTCACAAAGGGGGGGCCTTTCCACCACGCCTTTCACCTTGGATGTGCTGTTGACCTCTGACCCCTCTCCCCCTCTTACTCCTTCCCCAGCTACCCCATCATCCTGTCCATAGAGGATCATTGCAGCATTGTGCAGCAGAGGAACATGGCTACCTACTTTAAGAAGGTCTTTGGAGAAATGCTGCTTACCAAGGCTGTGGACATCTCCGCCGACGGATTGCCCTCACCCAATCAGCTTAAGAGGAAGATCCTCATCAAGGTCAGAGGTCATGTGGATTTGGAATTAAAGATGTTTGTGTTGTCATTTTAATGTACTCGTGGATCAGAGCATCTGCCAAATGACTTATAAACCAACTGCGGTCTCGTCACTCTTCCTCTCCCTGTCTTGTGCAGCATAAGAAGCTAGCAGAGGGCAGTGCCTATGAGGAGGTGTCCACCTCTACTCCCTACTCTGAGAATGACATCAGCAACTCCATCAAGAATGGCATTCTCTTCCTGGAGGACCCCATCAACCATGTGATAACTTTTTTTCTATCTATCTACAGTGAGCTCCAAAAGTAGTTGGACTGTGACACATGTTGTTTTAACTTTGTACTCCAGCACTTGGGATTTTAAATGATACAATGACTATGAGGTTAAAGTGTAGACTTGCAGACTCCAAACTGCCTCTGGAAGCAACGTCAGCACGAGAACTGTTTGGTGGAGGAGGAATAATGGGGATCTGGGGATGTTTTTCATGGTTCTGGCTAAGACCCTCACTAATGCTCTTGTGCCTAAATGGAAGCAAGTTCCCGCAGCAGTGTTTGAACATCTAGTGGAAAGCCTTCCCAGAAGAGTGGAGGCTGTTATAGCAGCAAAGGGGGGACCAACCCCATATTAATAAGGACGATGTCGGCGCCCTGGCGGAAATCTAATTAACATAGTAAAATAAGCATAGTAAAATCTCCATAAATGTCACTTTAAGCTAGAGATCAGTTTTTTGTTTGTGTCAATCCACCGCATCTGCATATGTCGCACTTCCACAGCTGAGGTGGAAGGTGGCAGAGGTAGAGCAGTGTTTGTCAGACCATGAGACATCCCATCTGTGGTAAAAGGTGACAGAGCTAGAGCGGTGTTTGTCAGACCATGAGACATCCCATCTGTGGTAAAAGGTGAGCGGTAGAGCAGTGTTTGTCAGACCATGAGACATCCCATCTGTGGTAAAAGGTGACAGAGGTAGAGCAGTGTTTGTCAGACCATGAGACATCCCATCTGTGGTAAAAGGTGAGAGGTAGAGCAGTGTTTGTCAGACCATGAGACATCCCATCTGTGGTAAAAGGTGAGCGGTAGAGCAGTGTTTGTCAGACCATGAGACATCCCATCTGTGGTAAAAGGTGACAGAGCTAGAGCGGTGTTTGTCAGACCATGAGACATCCCATCTGTGGTAAAAGGTGACAGAGGTAGAGCAGTGTTTGTCAGACCATGAGACATCCCATCTGTGGTAAAAGGTGACAGAGCTAGAGCGGTGTTTGTCAGACCATGAGACATCCCATCTGTGGTAAAAGGTGACAGAGGTAGAGCAGTGTTTGTCAGACCATGAGACATCCCATCTGTGGTAAAAGGTGACAGAGCTAGAGCGGTGTTTGTCAGACCATGAGACATCCCATCTGTGGTAAAAGGTGAGCGGTAAGAGCAGTGTTTGTCAGACCATGAGACATCCCATCTGTGGTAAAAGGTGACAGAGCTAGAGTGGTGTTTGTCAGACCATGAGACATCCCATCTGTGGTAAAAGGTGACAGAGCTAGAGCAGTGTTTGTCAGACCATGAGACATCCCATCTGTGGTGAAAGGTGACAGAGCTAGAGCAGTGTTTGTCAGACCATGAGACATCCCATCTGTGGTAAAAGGTGAGAGGTAGAGCAGTGTTTGTCAGACCATGAGAAATCCCATCTGTGGTAAAAGGTGAGCGGTAGAGCAGTGTTTGTCAGACCATGAGACATCCCAAAAATTGGTCTTCTCACGAAATCATCTGTAGCGTCTGACTGGTTTGGCCTACAGAACTATTATGACCCCTCTATGGAAAGATGACTCTCACGAACAGTGTTTTGCTCTACGGCCTTCACAAGTGTCGAGACTCGTCTGACGTTGGTACAGCTGATCTGCCAACTTGTGTCTGTAGCGTCCAAACCTTTTGGGTTACACACTCTCACGAACATGTATATGTTGGATATTTTGCTTTAGGATGCCCACAGGCCTCAAGACTCACCTGAAGGTCCCCGGGTACCAGTTGAAAAAATGTATGAATGTACACTACCGTTCAAAAGTTTAGGGTCACTTAGAAATGTCCTTGTTTTTAAAGTTTTTTTAAGAAAAGCAAATTTTGCTATTGTTAGCACAGCTGGCCTTCTTTAGACTAGTTGAGTATCTGGAGCATCAGCATTTGTGGGTTTGATTACAGGCTCAAAATGTTCTCTTGCTCAGTTGTGTACTGGGGCCTCCCACTACTCTTTCTATTCTGGTTAGAGCAAGTTTGTGCTTTTCTGTGAAGGGAGTAGTACACAGTGTTGTACGAGATCTTCAGTTTCTTGTCAATTACTCGCCTTCATTTCGCAGAACACGAATAGACTGACGAGTTTCAGAAGAAAGTTCTTTGTTTCAGGCCATTTTGAGCCTGTAATCGAACCCACAAATGCTGATGCTCCAGATACTCAACTAGTCGAAAGAAGGCCAGTGTTATTGCATCTTTAATCAGGACAACATTTTTCAGCTGTGCTAACATAATTGCAAAAGTTAACTGACTTACCTAGTTAAATAAAAAGGTTCAAGCATATGTTTTATCCTTTTTATTTAACTAGGTAAGATAGTTAAGAATAAATTATTATTTACAATGATTGCCTACCGGGGAACTGCCTTGTTCGGGGGCAGAACGACAGATTTCTACCTTGTCAGCTCGAGGATTTGATCAAGCAACCTTGCGGTTACTGGCCTAACGCTCTAACCACTAGGCTACCCTGCCACCCTTAAATAGATATTCCATAAACAATCTGCTGTTTCCAGCTACAATAGTCATTTACAACATTAACAATGTCTATACTGTATTTCTGATAAATTTTATGTTAATTTAATGGACAAAGAATGTGCTTTTCTTTCAATGGCAAGGGAATTTCTAAGTGACCCCAAACTTTTGAACGGTAGTGGTTGAATACATGTAAAAAAAAAAAAAAAAAAAATCTAAAAGATATAGGAGAGACACTTCAGCACAAACTTCCTTTTTGATGTTTTTTGGGGACTATCTGTTCCATGTAGTGAATCTGGTTTTCAGTGTGTTACATTTTTATTTGATACTTCAGGGGATCTTAAACTCCAATAGCTAAATGATCCTTGGTATGACCTTAAAACAATTCCATATAGTTTAGTAGAACCCCCCCCTTATTGTAAATAAGAATAGAATATATTTCTCAACTCTTCTATGTTTAATGTAGTTCCGCGTAGCTCAGTTGGTAGAGCATGGTGCTTGTGGATGGATGCTACCATGATTACAGATAGTTCTGAATGAATCGTGAAAAAGTTAGACGCTCAAATATTGTACCCCCAAGACATACTAACCTCTCACCTTTACAATCAAATCTGATTAATAACAGGGGAGGTTAGCATTTTTAAAAGTTAAAAAAAAATGTTATTTATGCCTCTAACTTTCTCACTCATCATGATTCATTTAGAATGATCTGTAATCATGGTAGCTTCCACATTAATGTAGCAGTGTTTAGAAACATATTTTTATTTACAATAACAGTGAATCCAAAATGACACAATACGTTATTTACCATCAATTTATATTGTGCACAAAATAATCTGAAACACAACCAAAACATTGGGGATGGGGGACTATGTACAAAGTGTTATAATTTGAAAAAGTTTCACAAGATATGGATGAAAAAACCCTCAAATTATAGCTGACTTTAACCTTATAGTCACTGTATCATTTCAAATCCGAAGTGCTGAGTACAGTGCCAAAACAACAACCAATGTCACTGTCCCAATATTTGTGTAGCTCACTGTACATGCCTTGGTTGTATGGTCCATAGCTCTTGTCACTGTTACCTTTTTTTAAGTACCTTTTTATAACTCAAACACCATCTCCCCCTCTCTGCAGGAGTGGTACCCTCACTTCTTTGTCCTGACCAGCAGTAAGATCTACTACTCGGAGGAGACGTCTAGCAACCAAGGCAACGAGGATGAGGAGGAGCACAGAGAGGTAAGGCATTGCGGTACAGTGGGGGGAGTCCGTGGTGCAAATAAATAGGCTGAAGCATGTCTGCATTTACCCCATTGGGCTAATCATTAGCCAGATCTCATGTGTTCTCTTAACTAGTTATCATATTGATTCATTTATGTCCCAAGAAACTTGCATAAACACGGAATACAATCTAGGCCTACGTGTTAATTTTCCCCCAACATGTTATCTGGTTTCCACTACTCTTGCTCAACCAAAAATATTATCTCATCACAATTTAAGTCATTCAAATAAATCATTTTTAGGTAGTGAGGCGTTGTACCTCAAGTCACCCTACAATTGACCGGTGTTCCAATTAGCCCCACTCTCCCCTATGCACTCACTGAATTGCTGAGCAGAACATGCTTAACCATGCTCATGGGTTTAAAATGGTGCAGTTTGTGCATATTTAGGAGTTGAGAAATAAATGAAGTAGGAATGGAAAGCTGGGATTCCCCTCTTTTTAACAAAAGCCATTAAAACTGCTGTTTTCGCAATTGCAATAATTGTTGTGCATTGACTGCTTGTCAGAATGCACGTTTCCCTTCCTGTGGCTCTTATAACATGAATGAGCCACGGAGAGGAATATTTATTTAGCATAGAACACAACAACAAGCCGACTAGGTAAAGAAATTATTCTACTCTGGGGTTGTTATTTTTTCTATGAATTACTTGTTTTGTTTGCAGATAAATTACATGTGGTATGTTCTAGGCAAAATGCTCCTCAACAGAGTTTCATGTTCCATATTTTTTTATTGTGTAGAGGCAATGATTTTGCAGTGGCGCATCACCACAGCAAAATAAAGGCAGCAGACACTCTGCAGTACATACAGAACAGAACATCACTTTATGGTGCTTAATGCCATAGGACAGGGTTTCCCCAACTCTGTCCTCAGGACTCCAAGGGGGGCACGTTTTAGATTTTTGGCCTAGTACTACACAACTGATTTGACTAATCATCAAGCGTTGATCATTTGAATCAGCTGTGTAGTGTTGGGGTAAAAAACAAAATGTGCTCCCCTCGGGGTCCCCAGGACAGAGTTTGGGGAAATGCTGCCATAGGGGTTCCAACATTAAACTCTAGCACTCTGTCTTTCTAGGTCTCTAACGGTATGGACCAACATATAGCAGAGAAGTGGTTCCATGGGAAGCTGGGTGCTGGTCGCGACGGGAGGCAGATAGCTGAGCGGCTGCTGTCGGAGTACTGTCTTGAGACGGGCGCTCCCGACGGGTCCTTCCTGGTCCGCGAGAGTGAGACGTTCGTAGGAGACTACACCTTGTCCTTCTGGTAAATCTCCCCTACTGTACCCCCACCCTCTACTAACTCCCTTCTCCTCACCCTTGTTCCTACCTCACTCTGAACCTGCCTCACCCCACTCCTCATCCCTGTTCCTAGCTCACTCTGAACCTGCCTCACCCCACTCCTCATCCCTGTTCCTAGCTCACTCTGAACCTGCCTCACCCCACTCCTCATCCCTGTTCCTAGCTCACTCTGAACCTGCCTCACCCCACTCCTCATCCCTGTTCCTAGCTCACTCTGAACCTGCCTCACCCCACTCCTCATCCCTGTTCCTAGCTCACTCTGAACCTGCCTCACCCCACTCCTCATCCCTGTTCCTAGCTCACTCTGAACCTGCCTCACCCCACTCCTCATCCCTGTTCCTAGCTCACTCTGAACCTGCCTCACCCCACTCCTCATCCCTGTTCCTAGCTCACTCTGAACCTGCCTCACCCCACTCCTCATCCCTGTTCCTAGCTCACTCTGAACCTGCCTCACCCCACTCCTCATCCCTGTTCCTAGCTCACTCTGAACCTGCCTCACCCCACTCCTCATCCCTGTTCCTAGCTCACTCTGAACCTGCCTCACCCCACTCCTCATCCCTGTTCCTAGCTCACTCTGAACCTGCCTCACCCCACTCCTCATCCCTGTTCCTAGCTCACTCTGAACCTGCCTCACCCCACTCCTCGTCCCTGTTCCTAGCTCACTCTGAACCTGCCTCACCCCACTCCTCATCCCTGTTCCTAGCACACTTACCTAACCCCCCTTCTCCTGACCCTCTGTCTCCTCACCCACCTCATTGCTTGCATCACATAGTTCAGATAATACTTGTGCTGTATGTTCTTGAGGGCTAGCCCCCAAATCTACGGTGCCCATAGGTTTGCTACACTGCTAAACCTTGGACCTGAACAGTCAATCAATTCAAATTGTTGTCCTATTGATTTTCTGTAGTAGCCAGTCACAGTGTAGGCTAGGCTGCTGGTCTCTCTGCTAATACATGGGACAGGGCTGAGTAACTGGGATCATCTCATTTCAAATCAATACCTGGTCTCTCTGCTAATGCATGGGACAGGGCTGAGTAACTGGGATCATCTCATTTCAAATCAATACCTGGTCTCTCTGCTAATGCATGGGACAGGGCTGAGTAACTGGGATCATCTCATTTCAAATCAATACCTGGTCTCTCTCTTTCACTGTCCACACAGGCGTTCAGGTCGGGTGCAGCACTGTCGCATCCACTCTCGCCAGGAGGCGGGCAGCCCCAAGTTCTACTTGACCGACAACCTGGTGTTTGACACGCTATTCGCCCTCATCACCCACTACCAGCAGGTAGCGCTGCGCTGTAACGAGTTTGAGATGAAGCTGACTGAGCCTGTGCCCCAGACCAACGCCCACGAAAGCAAAGAGTACGTCCAGCTCTCAAGGCTTCAGTAGTCATTCATTTCAATCTCATGTGTGTCGGTGATGACTTTATGAAAGGAGAAGGAGGGTAGGAAGGAAAGTAGAAAGGATGTGTGTAAGTATGAGTGTATGTTCTAGGTGGTACCATGCCAACCTGTCTCGGAGCCACGCCGAGAACATGCTGATGAGGGTTCCACGTGACGGGGCGTTCCTTGTCAGAAAAAGGGCAGAGCTAAGCTCCTTTGCCATTTCTTTCAGGTGAGTCCCAAATATAGAAACAAACGACGAAACAAAAAGACAGAATTGTTTGTTCTGGTTGTAACTGATGGGTGAAATGCAGCATTCCGGTATTAGTTACGTGATATTAGGAAAGTTGACATACGTTACCGCCTCACCAGCTTGCTAGAACTTATTATGAAAGCAAGACGTTCAGAGTACTGAGCTAGCTCAGAGAACAGTGACCTAGTGCAAGCTTCTATGCCTTCTACCCATTGAAGATTTTCATGAGAAAGGAAGTGGTAACTGGTTTTGAAAATATTTTACTGGTGGCGCATTTATTATTATTATCCTACGGTTGGCAACCAAACCTTTTATTTAACTAGGCAAGTCAGTTAAGAACAAATTCTTATTTTCAATGACGGCCTAGGAACAGTGGGTTAACTGCCTGTTCAGGGGCAGAATGACAGATTTGTACCTTGTCAGCTCGGGGATTTGAACTTGTAACCTTTCGGTTACCAGTCCAACGCTCTAACCACTAGGCTACCCTGCCGCCCCTAAGCCACAAAATCGTAATATGGGACGGCAAGGGCTCTAAATAAAAACATGTCATTGGTAACTTAATGGCATTATGTAACTTTATGGGCGACCCTACCAAATTCACGTAGAAATGTGAGTTATAGCTCTATTCAACTTGAATGCAAGTCTAAGACGTGGTAGATCTGTTCTAGATGCACTTTCTATGCTTCCCTTTAAGTTTAGTTTGTGTATCTTCACTTTTGGTTTTGTACACCTGCTTCAAACAGCTGTAACAAGATGTTTGGTTATGTAAAAGATATTTCACAGCGGTTGAGACGGTACGATGATTCTCTACACTAGTTTCATCTTGTCACAACTGAAATTAGGCAAACTATTAGAGTTTTTGCAACCAGGAAATGTCTGAGTGATTTCTGCACAGTGCAACTTAGGCACACAAGGTGATTTTATTAGCACCACAGTGTGTGTATTTTACACCAGGTAGTCAAAGATCAAAGCAGTGACCAACTCGAGACATGTGTATTAGATCACTAGTATAGCTCACGCAGCCATCCACCTGGCCTCTCGAGACACGTGTTCTCTATTAGATCACTAGTATAGCTCACGCAGCCATCCACCTGGCCTCTCGAGACAGGTGTTCTCTATTAGATCACTAGTATAGCTCACGCAGCCATCCACCTGGCCTCTCGAGACAGGTGTTCTCTATTAGATCACTAGTATAGCTCACGCAGCCATCCACCTGGCCTCTCGAGACACGTGTTCTCTATTAGATCACTAGTATAGCTCACGCAGCCATCCACCTGGCCTCTCGAGACACGTGTTCTCTATTAGATCACTAGTATAGCTCACGCAGCCATCCACCTGGCCTCTCGAGACACGTGTTCTCTATTAGATCACTAGTATAGCTCACGCAGCCATCCACCTGGCCTCTCGAGACACGTGTTCTCTATTAGATCACTAGTATAGCTCACGCAGCCATCCACCTGGCCTCTCGAGACAGGTGTTCTCTATTAGATCACTAGTATAGCTCACGCAGCCATCCACCTGGCCTCTCGAGACACGTGTTCTCTATTAGATCACTAGTATAGCTCACGCAGCCATCCACCTGGCCTCTCGAGACACGTGTTCTCTATTAGATCACTAGTATAGCTCACGCAGCCATCCACCTGGCCTCTCGAGACATGCGTTACAGCATCTGCTCTGGCATTACTGACTGGGTTGTTTTGAAAATGTACAGGCCAGTTATTGGTCTAATTACAATGAAAAGCATCTTCCATGACAATGGGTTCTTGCCACTCGTCTTGGCATCCTCTTTCTATACGGGGGTTTGGGTTATGATTGCTGTGAAGCACCTGATGATTAATGCATGCAGCAGGACACGTACGTGTGTGTTTAACCCTGTGTTGTCGTCCCCTCAGGGCAGAGGGGAAGATCAAGCACTGCAGGGTGCAACAGGAGGGCCAGACAGTGGTGTTGGGGACGTCGGAGTTCGACAGCCTGGTGGATCTCATCAGTTACTACGAGAAACACCCGTTGTACCGTAAGATGAAGCTCCGCTACCCTATCAATGAGGAGACGCTGGAGAAGATAGGCACCGCTGTGAGTGGACCACACACACTTCATGTTCATGATTGTTGCTGTAGTCAATGTAAGTGTGTTGGATATGCTCTGAACTGTCATGTATTTGTCAGGAGCCAGATTACGGGTCTCTGTATGAGGGGCGGAACCCTGGGTTCTACGTAGAAGCCAATCAGATGCCCACCTTCAAGGTAAGACTGCACCGTTTCTCTGATCTCCTGTGTGTTTACATCCTGTCTCCTTCCCTCTCTTTGCAAATATAACAATGCAAGGATTGTGTGTGTGTGTGTGTGTGTGTGTGTGTGTGTGTGTGTGTGTGCGCGTGTGTCCTAACCCCTTCACATCGGCCTGCAGTGCACAGTGAAGGCCATGTATGAGTACAAGGCCCAGAGGGATGATGAATTGTCCTTCAGTAAGAATGCCATCATCCAAAACGTGGACAAACAGGAAGGAGGATGGTGAGTGACATCACTCACAGGAAGTCAAGTTCACCATCAAAATCATCACAGAGCTACATGAGTTATCTGGAGTTGGTTATAGAACATCCTTCTAGAGTAAACCCCATTCCGTGTGTGTGTTTTAACTCTCTCACTCAGGTGGAAGGGGGACTGTGGTGGGAAGAAGCAGCTGTGGTTTCCTGCTAACTATGTAGAGGAGATCAGTCCTTCAGCTGTGGAGCCAGACAGATCAGTAAGGCCCTCTACCCTGTAGACTCATACTGGGATACGCATCAGATAATCCCACCTGCTAATAATCCACATTTTACAGCCACTAGTCTATGCTATGAGAGGGACTGCCATTTTCTAGCATCGTTTATAGCAACAACATGTAAAATGCTGCTGTTGGGTTTTTCGATTAGCATTCACGTCTCCCCTCTCCCCTTCCCTCTCCCCCTCCCTCCTCTCCTACAGCAGCTGACAGAGAACAGTCCTCTGGGAGACCTGCTGAGAGGAAGTGTAGATGTGTCTTCCTGTCAGATTGGTGAGTGACTCCTCCCGTTCCTGTTTCTATCCTCCTGCAGATGGCACGGTCACCTTGCCTCGGGAAGACCTCTAGATACCATCTCTCTCTCTGTGGCGTTATTACTGTTCCATCTCTCTCTGTGTGGCGTTATCACTGTTCCATCTCTCTCCCACTCTGTGTGGGGTTATCACTGTTCCATCTCTCTCCCACTATGTGTGGGGTTATCACTGTTCCATCTCTCTCCCACTATGTGTGGGGTTATCACTGTTCCATCTCTCTCCCACTCTGTGTGGGGTTATCACTGTTCCATCTCTCTCCCACTCTGTGTGGGGTTATCACTGTTCCATCTCTCTCCCACTATGTGTGGGGTTATCACTGTTCCATCTCTCTCCCATTCTGTGTGGGGTTATCACTGTTCCATCTCTCTCCCACTCTCTGTGGGGTTATCACTGTTCCATCTCTCTCTCTGTGGGGTTATCACTGTTCCATCTCTCTCCCACTCTGTGTGGGGTTATCACTGTTCCATCTCTCTCCCACTCTGTGTGGGGTTATCACTGTTCCATCTCTCTCCCACTATGTGTGGGGTTATCACTGTTCCATCTCTCTCCCATTCTGTGTGGGGTTATCACTGTTCCATCTCTCTCCCACTCTCTGTGGGGTTATCACTGTTCCATCTCTCTCTCTGTGGCGTTATCACTGTTCCATCTCTCTCTCTGTGGCGTTATCACTGTTCCATCTCTCGCGCTGTGGCGTTATCACTGTTCCATCTCTCGCGCTGTGGCGTTATCACTGTTCCATCTCTCTCTCTGTGGCGTTATCACTGTTCCATCTCTCTCTCTGTGGCGTTATCACTGTTCCATCTCTCTCTCTGTGACGTTATCACTGTTCCATCTCTCTCTCTGTGGCGTTATCACTGTTCCATCTCTCTCTCTGTGGCGTTATCACTGTTCCATCTCTCTCTCTGTGGCGTTATTACTGTTCCATCTCTCTCTGTGTGGCGTTATCACTGTTCCATCTCTCTCTGTGTGGCGTTATCACTGTTCCATCTCTCTCCCTCTCTGTGTGGCGTTATCACTGTTCCATCTCTCTCCCACTCTGTGTGGGGTTATCACTGTTCCATCTCTCTCCCACTCTGTGTGGGGTTATCACTGTTCCATCTCTCTCTCGCGCTGTGGCGTTATCACTGTTCCATCTCTCTCTCTCGCGCTGTGGCGTTATCACTGTTCCATCTCTCTCTCTCGCGCTGTGGCGTTATCACTGTTCCATCTCTCTCTCTGTGGGGTTATCACTGTTCCATCTCTCTTGCGCTCTCTCTCTCTCCCCCTAGTGGTGCGGCCTGATGGTAAGGGAAGCAGGCTGCATGTGTTTTCCCTCCTCCCAGCTGCCTCTCCGAGGGCAGGGCAGGTCTTGGACATCGCTGCCAATACCCAGGAGGAGCTCAAGGAGTGGGTCATCAAGATCAGAGAGGTCACCATGACATCAGAGGCCAAGGTATGGGAAGAGTCATTTGTAGTAAATGTGTGTATACCATGTGCAGGAATACTTCCTCAGAATCTGAGTCTTGTGGTTATCTGTGAAGTAATGACTGTGTGAGTAGTGTCAAACTGAGTCGTGTGTGTGTGTGTGTCAGCTGGAGGAGGGGAAGATGATGGAGAGAAGGAAGAAGATCGCTCTGGAGCTGTCTGACCTGGTCATCTACTGTAGACCTGTACCCTTCGACGAGGACAGTAAGGACACGTCTATACAGTTAAACACACTGACACACACACACACAAGGATATCTCACCCCCCATCTCCCCCTTGCTCCTGTAGAGATTGGGACAGAGCGGGCGTGTTTCCGGGACATGTCTTCGTTCCCGGAGACCAAGGCAGAGAAATATGTGAACCGGATCAAGGGGAAGAGGTTCCTGCAGTACAACCGGCTGCAGTTGTCCCGTATATACCCCCGTGGACAGAGGCTGGACTCCTCCAACTACGACCCTCTGCCCATGTGGCTCTGTGGATCCCAGCTGGTTGCGCTGAACTTCCAGACTGCAGGTACAGAGGGAAGGATGAGTTGTTACTGAGTGAGAAGGGGTAGGAGAGGGGATTTTTCCTTATTCTAAATTATTATTATTTATTTTTTTAACAGTGACTGGTTTTCCTTACATTAACTTTTTGAAGATGACTGACTGAACTTCTCTCCTCTCCAGACAAGCCCATGCAGATGAACCAGGCTCTGTTCATGTTGAACGGGAGGAGTGGCTACGTCCTCCAGCCACCAATCATGAGAGACGACAACTTTGACCCCTTTGACCGACACACACTGAGGGGCCTTGAGTCAGTCACCCTGCAGATAGAGGTGTGTGGTCTTCTATCCTCGTGGAAATCCTCAGAGGTCCCCACAAGGATTGTAAAACAAGGAAAAATCTCTCTCAATGGGACATTTCCCATGTCCCCATGAGGACATCGGCTATCTTGAGCTTAGAGGTTGGGGTTAGGGGAAATGTTAGGTTCCCATGAGGACATCGGCTATCTTGAGCTTAGGGGTTGGGGTTAGGGAAAATGTTAGGTTCCCATGAGGACATCGGCTATCTTGAGCTTAGGGGTTGGGGTTAGGGAAAATGTTAGGTTCCCATGAGGACATCGGCTATCTTGAGCTTAGAAGTTGGGGTTAGGTCCCCATGAGGACATTGGCTATCTTGAGCTTAGAGGTTGGGGTTAGGGGAAATGTTAGGTTCCCATGAGGACATCGGCTATCTTGAGCTTAGAGGTTGGGGTTAGGGAAAATGTTAGGTTCCCATGAGGACATCGGCTATCTTGAGCTTAGAGGTTGGGGTTAGGGAACATGTTAGGTCCCCACGAGAATCTAAAAACGTGTGAAGGTGTTTAAACGGTCTGTCCTCTCCAGGTGTTGGGTGCTCGTCACCTGCCTAAACACGGTCGTGGCATCGTGTGCCCCCTGATCGAGATCGAGGTGTGTGGTGCAGAATATGACAGTGCCAAGCAGAAGACTGACTCAGAGGGTGAGGAACACATCTTACACTAATACTTCATTCAACCAATCAGGTTCTTTACATCTAGTTGGTTAGTTGAACCAAGTGTTATTTCGAAGAGAAGGGTCCTAGGTTTTAGGGCCAGGGCAAGGATGTAGTGATGAGTTTGGAATTAAGCTTGTCATTTCCTGTCCAGTTATGGGAAAACAAAGTTGTACAAATAACTACGGATTGTGTGGCAACCTGATGGACAAAACACCCCCGAGTGTGTACACACAATATATGACAATGGGGACTTGGCTGATCTAGTCTTCTCTCCATGTTCTCCTCAGCGGATAATGGTCTGAACCCCACGTGGCCTCGGAAGCCTTTCCAGTTCACCGTGTGTAACTCTGCCTTTGCCTTCCTGCGCTTTGTGGTGTATGAGATTGACATGTTCAGCGACCAGAACTTCCTGGCTCAGGCCAGCTTCCCCATCAACAGCCTCAAGACAGGTAGGTGTCATATCGCACCAACATCCACTCGGATTGGCTGAGACAATTATGATGAGCCCTGGCTCTCTGACTAGCAGAATAGTTTGGCATTTCAGATTATCATTCTTTTGGCATTACTAGACTCATGTCTGTGTGTCTCTGTGTGGTGTCAGGTTACCGGTCAGTCCCTCTGAAGAACAGCTGTAATGAGGATCTGGAGCTGGCCTCTCTGCTGGTGCACATGGACATCACCCGGAGCAGGGTGGGTACTGGTACACTCACTGGACTGACTCCACCACCACTGTCAGTTCCCATCACACATTGACAGTTATTCACTAGGGCCGGGAGGGTACCAGTATCGCGTTACTCCTTAGTATCCCGGCAAGGAAACAAAATACAGAGGATTTCACTTCTTTAGAGGAAAACATCCTTAATGTTGGAAAAAAATCTCATTATGTTGTCATCCAGAATCACATTTATTTTCCAAGCTATAGTGCACAGTATTTTACATACAGCAGGTTTTTAAAGGACCATAGTGTTATCTTTGTGTTGGAAAACACATTACGTTACTGGTATCATCCCTAATATTCACTCCTCCAACTTATTTTCTCTCCCTCTACTAGGCTGAAAATGGGGAGGTGCTGAGCCCGTTCCTGCCGGTAGGAGGTGTCTCTGCAGCGGTGGTTACCCAGACAGGGCGTGAGCGTCTGGGGGAGACAGGCTCCACGTCCTCAGCCTCCTCCATGTCCCCTCTGCCCCAGTCCCCAGCAGCCCAGACACAGGCCTACAGAGGCAGGGAGGGCTCCTTCGAGGCCCGCTACCAGACACCTCTGGATGACTTCAGAGTATCACAGGAGGCTCTGCTGGACCTGGACCCTCAGAACAGGAGGTATGTGTAAGGAGGTATGTGTAACTTCTATCTGTCTGTGTTGGTGCATTTCAGTTTTGAGATTTTAGCGTGTCCTTGCTTGCTCTCTCTCTCTCTCTTTCTCTTTCTCTTTTCCTCCCCCCCTCAGGATGATGCGCAGGACCAGAGTGGGCGGAGAGAACCGTGTTTAGGCCGGACCAATCAGGGCGCATTCCAACCACCCCAGCTCCTCCTCGTACCGATGATGTCACTGACTGCTGTGAACACTGTTTCTATGGAAACGCCCACCACCGCTTTGGCCTACATTTCAGGCAGCTCTCCCTTGCTCTGTTCTCTTTCTCTCCTCTGTGTCCCCCTCCTGGAGTGAGTGTGAGGTGGAGGGGGCGGGAAGGGAGAGAGAAGACGAGGATGACAAGAAAAAAATTATACGTGAAGTTTCAGCCCTCGGCTAAGATGTCGGGAGATGGGGATTTTGGCGTGCTCGACTCGAGCGCAAAGGTTTGCGAGGGAAAGAAGAATGGAAGAGGGAGGGATGAGATGAGGGAGGGAGCTGTGAAGGTGTCAGTTTGAAACTGTTTTCCACGTTAGGTTATTATTTTCCTCTTCTCTCTTGCGTATATGAGTATATATATTTATTCCTGCTGTGCTGTTGGCCAGACGACGGCAGCAGCCAACCTGCTCTTAAAGAGCTTCTGTCTCCATGTTTTTTAATTATTTTTATTTAAACTTTTAAACATTCATGTGATTTCTTTTTTTAATGTGTAAAACACGAGGGCTCTCTGTGGAGTAACTCAAGCCTTTATATACACACATAGGCTTTTCTTATTTTGCCAAACTTGCATTCTGAAAACTACGGATCATTCCGTTGCCTGCCTTGTGATGTAAAAACAGTCACAATCTTACCCCCTATATACTATACAATCTGGTAGGCTGAAGTGTAACAGATTCCGTGATAGAAATATAAAGGTAATTGAGCTGACAAATGCAGCATTTACAGTGAAAGCAGCCTCTGCTAACGCAAGAATATTGCCTTTAAATTCCAATCACGCTGTAAAACTGAACTTCAGCAGTGTGTCTTGAATAGAGCCAAAATCCCCCCCCCCAATATAGAACTTTAGCAAAAGTGCTACCCTATTTGGAGATTAGCATGGCATTATTTTCCTTTTTTAGGATGCCATACTGCATTGTAGAGTGCTGGAACTGGGCTAGCCTGTCTGTCCCTGAAAGCAATGCTGTGAGTTCAAATGCTAGTGATTAAGTCACATCCTTAATGTTTTATTTCTGTTTCAATGTGGATATATGGTGGAAGGAGGAGAGACAGGGTGCCACTGGAGGCAGTGTGTTGTATTCAGTTCTGCCCACACGTTTACAAGACGCTTGGTTTTAGCAGACATTCCAGTGCCAGCGCAGAGCGACGTTTTTGTTTTTAAATCATGTTTTACTGTAGCAAGTGTCTACAGTTTCTGCTCTGGACTTCATTACATTTCCACTTGGAATGAAAGGCATTAGTTATCTTTGTTTACCTATGTGTTGAAGTTGTCTAAATTGTAGACCGTCATTCCTCTTAAATGTACAGTCTTAACTGGTTTTGAGGGGCTTGCATGTAGATAATCTTAGAGTAGAGCGCGCTAGGAAGTCGACTAACCTAATTAAGTGCAGTATTGCTGGCCGAGAAGGACCTAACTGAAATCCTATAGACAGTATCGATTGAAAGGCTATTCTTAAATGTTTGTGTAGGTCGGTGGTTCTTGTATGCATATTATTCAGCTGAGGGGATGTTTGTCTTTTCCATTGCGGCATTCCGGAGATTCCAGATGCTCCCAAAGATTCTTTCAGTACTGCTGATTGATAGACTTCTGTATTAGACTTGCAGAGACATGAAGGGGTTAAATCACTGGTCTATAGTGACATGATTCAGCCTGCAGGGGTCATAACAGCACATTTTCTATGTATATCGGTGTTGTTCCTGAAAGCTCCATTGATCATTCCTGACTGACAAACGCCCCCAGTCGGTGGTTTAATGGAAGTTGCTCTCATCAACCAATCTAAGGTCATGCACTTTTGTGCTGGGAGTAGGGGACGCTGGAGTGATTTCACTTGATATGCAATGCCCCTCTTGAGCAGACCACTCTAAAACCAGTGTTTAGAATGTTATGCCATGGAGGGAAACTCCTTTTGAAGCCATATGGAACATGGGGGTTGGAACTGAATACCTAAGGTCTGAATCTTGCCACCTTTTGTTTTGCAGCCATTGTCAAACTTTCACGGTAAGGTTGGGGGAACGTGTGTGTGTGCGCACACACTTTCTGTGTTGCCCCTCTTGTGCTCCTAATGCTGACCAGTGTGCTTTCTTCCATGGGCCTCGATGTACACGACTATATCTACATTGTTCTTTCAGAAATCCTGTTGTCATCCACTGTTTCTTTTGATCTAGACACATCACAATTGTGACTGATGGTCTCATTTACAAACCAAGCCTTTCTGTATTGTGCCTAAGCTATGGAGAAAAAGTATTCATTTTCATTTTGCCTTTCATATGCAACATATTCAAGCCTGAGAATTAAAGTACTTAATCAACTATGATTGGCCTGATCTTGTGCTGGTTTGATTATAATGCATCAACAGACCTATGAATAAAAAGCTCTGTAGTGCACATCAGGTAACTGTAGGCCTACAGTTTACTTAGAAGGTTTGAAGTAATGGCTCAATTATTAACTTTTCTGATCCACACTGAAACGTCAACCTCGATCATTGACTTTGAAAATAAGTGACATGAAACCAATTTGTTACATTGTTTATTCTGCAAATATCTGTAAAAAGTATACAACAGGCCTAAGTATGTTGGAACTTTTAGTCAGTCAAGATGGTACGGTTTAAGAAAAAGATCCATGACATACAGAACAGAAGCATTTGATGTTAAAACAAGGACACATCTAATATTCACCTCAAGTCTCCTTTAAAAAAAAAAAACCTGTGCAATTTCTCCTACCCCAGTACCAAAAACCTCTTGTATACAGTCAGTCTCTTCCCCTCCCTCACACCAGTGATCCTCCCACTGGAGGATTGGATTGGTCGACATCTGTCCAGTCAGATTTTGATTGATTTTATTTTTAAACACCCCACACCTTCCTTTCACGTCTGCTGGAGTCAAAATCGCAACCACACCTCTCCCTCCTCTCCCTCCATTTGCAGGAGAGGATGGAGAGAAAGAAACACCCCCTTCCTCAGCAAATCCTGCACTTGAGTCTCAACTGGAACTAGTTTTGAAGAAAATGGCAGATTAGAGGATGTGGGGGTGTAGGAAAAATGGAAAACAGGCAGGAGGCCATCTTCAGTATAGCGGAGGGTTGGGGGTTCAATGTCCATCCCCAGTAAAAGGGGTGGTTGTGTGGGTGGGGGGTTCAGGGTCCATTTCTAGTGATCCAGTTACAATCACATCTGCTGTCATGCACTCACAAGACCACCTGCATTGTCTCTCTGGGTTACCCCGAGACCAGGGTCTCCCAAACTCGGTCCTCGGAGGACCCCTGGGTGCACACGTTTTTGCCCTAAGCGCTACATAGCTGATGGAAACAACCAACTCATCAAGCTTTGATTATTTTGAATCAGCTGTGTAGTGCTAGGGCAAAAACCAAAACGTGCTCCGGGGGAGGGGTTTGGGAAACCCCCATCTAGACAAAGGCCCCTCAGTCTGTTCCTGTGACAGAAAGGAAAAAAGAAATACAATAAATAAACCTTGTTTGTAGTGCTACTTTATGACAGTGTCACGTGCCAACATTCTAAATACATATACCAAGAAAAACACTACCTTTCTCAGGATTCACAGCCTTGGGGTCCTCGCTCCTCTCATCTTTCGCTCCTCCACACACCGACTGTTCCATCTTCTCCTCACCTTGAACCGGCTCTGACGATCCTTCCCCCATGGGTGCTGGGTTGTGTGTTATTTCCCCTGCCACGGGTGTCTCCTCTGTGGCTGCAACAGCACTGTCCTTCCCCTGCAGCAGTATAGGAGCCTGGGTAGAGAACCAGTGTCGTACCAGCTCTTCGGTCAGCCCACTAGCCTGGGCCAGCTCCAACACCTGGAGAGGACAGAGTCTTACTAATCACTGACAGGCAACATGATAGTATAGACACACAAATGCTATGTCATTTAATGATGATCATTTCTTGGTGTTATTACATGCAACTTGAACCAACTCAGTGGCCTTGTGGTTATAGTATCCTCCCTGAGTTTGGAAGTTCGATCCTCGGCGGAGTCATCCCAAAGACTAAAAATGGGACCTGAGTCTGCTTGGCACGCAGCATTAAGGAGATAAATTGGGGGCAAGGCCCTGCGATAGACTGGCGTCCTGTCCAGGGGGTGTACTTGTACATCAAGCTGCCTCAAGCTACAGAAACAGGATCCTGCTCCTATGAGCAGCTCGTGCAAGGGTACTTCAGAATATGAAGATTAAAAGAAAAACTATTTATCCCAGATAATTTTGAGTCCTACCTGTTCTTCCTCCAGACTCCCGTGAGCCTCCAGATGGGCCTTGAGCATCTGAGTGTCTCCCCTCTGGAAGTCCTCCTTCAGGACCATGGTCTGGTAGGCCTCCAGCCACTTAAGCTGGCCGTTCTTCTGCACGTAGCGACAGTCCCCGAACCAACGCACTACCTCAGGCCTGGGCAGCCCTGTGGAAGAGATCAGCTCGTCATACTGGGCTGCGCTGGGCCACTGGGTCCGGACAAACACCTGCTTCAGGAGGTGGAGCTGCTCTAACGTCTTCTTACCCCGGATAGGGGAGGGTTTGGGGGACGCGGAGGGCTTGAGGGCAGGGGTGGAAGATGGCGCTGTAGAGGGGGCGGGTTTAGGTGATGGAGATGGCTTTGGGGTTAGACTTGGAATTGTGGATGGAGCAGGGGTTGATGTTGGGTCTGTGGAGGGAGACAGGTTAGGCATGGTGGGGCTATCTGCCTGCCCTCCCTCAGACTCCAGTTTGCCATCAGACTCAGTCACTTTGAGCATCTTCAGGTTGATCTTAATGGGGTTCACCTTCAGCTCGGAGCCTGAACCATCCTCCTCTTTCTTCACCCCGACATCATCCTTACTCTTAACTCCCTCCTCCCCTCCCCCTGCTTCCATCTCATCCGCTTGCTCTGCCCTCTCCAACTCCTCTTTCTTCTTCTCAGCAGCGACTCTCTTCCTGCGTTCAGCGAACCAGCCGTGGATCTCTCTACGGGTCATTTTGGTCTCGGCCCGGAGGCGGTCCACCTCCTCTCCAGGTGGGTCAGGGTCCTGGCTGAAGCTGGCCTCTAGCGCCCTCACCTAGTGGGGTAGAGAAGAGATTAGTGTAGGGTAGACGAGGATAGGTTTCTCATGTCCCAGTGAGCAATTTGATTGGCAGTAAATAGATACTAAAGGGATACTTCACCTATAATAAAAAATGTTTTTATCATCTTATGGGGAAAAAATGAGGCTGTGTGCAAAGTCAATCATCACAGTCACACCACCACTCACCTGCTGAGGGTCCCTCTCTTTGTAGCGGATGGCTGTGAAGTCTGGGGAGGGGGTCTGGGTGGCCGTCTGGACGGGGTGGTGGGGGAGGTGGGTGTCTGTGAGGGAGGGGGGCTGAGGGCTGCCAACCCCTGCTGGGAGGTTTTAGTATTCTCACTGGGAGTGGCAGTGTCTGAGAGGTCCATTGGGGTAGCACTGTTACCACGGGGCGTCCCGGGTGTGGTCGTTGCGCTAGCTGACCCGGGTGTGGTCGTTGCGCTAGCACCCCCCTGACCGCCCGTGCTCGAACGCCCCCCCTTGAGGTTGCGGAAGTGGTAGCGGCGGTCACTGAACCACTTACGGACCTCGCGCACGGTCAGGCTGGTGAAGGAGATGAGACGGTCCACCTCTTCCTGGTTGGGGAACTGGTTGTTGGTGAAGCTCTCTTTGAGCGCGCTCAGTTGCTCCACGGTCTTCTTGCTCTTGTAGAAGCCGGGGTCCAGGAAGGTGTTGGGGAGCGTTCTGGAACTGGGGGTTCCGCTGGCGTCTGTGCTCCCGCTCTGCGCCGGAGAAGATGAGGAGGAAGGTTTGGAAGATGCCGCCTCTGTTTTGTTGGTGGTGGGGTTACTGGTAGGATTACTGGTGGTGGTGGGGTTACTGGTGGTGGTGGCAGTAGGGGTAGTTGTGGCTGTGGGGCCACTGGTTGTGGTGATTGTTTTCTTGTTGCTCAAGCTGCTGCTGTTAGTATCTTTGCTGCTGTTGGGTTTGTTGTCCATGGTGCTTTTAATATCAGTGGTTACTTGACTTTCACTTATCATTTTAGCAATAGTACTGCTGCTTTTGCACCTACTGTCAGTGCTGCTGCTTTTAACCATGCTGATAGCATTGTTGTTGCTTTTCCCACTGAGATTAGCAATAGCATGGTTGATTTTACCATTGGCGTTGATGGCTTTTCCATTGCTATAAATGCTGTTCCCCCGGTTGTTGCCAAAGCTAAGGTTAATAACACTAGCATGGCTGCTGAAACTACTGCTATTGTAACTACTACGGCTACTACTGATGTGACTACTAGTACTCCCTCCACCATTACTAGTACTACTAATACTACTCCCTGCACCATTTCTACTACTACTGATACTACTAGTACTCCCTCCACTATTACTACTACGGCTACTGATGATGATGTTTCCAATACTACTGCTCTCCACCACCATGCTGATCCCCTTATCGGCCACTAGGGCGGCAGGCCGGGCCTGCATCATAGGGCGGGCTGCAGCCTGGTGCTTGGGTGTGACCGCCAGGGCCATGGGGGCACTGTTGACCTGGATGCTGTTGGCCATCATGGGCTGGGTGACAATCACCCCTCCCTGACCCACCAGAGAGCCCTGGAGGATGTGAGGGATCCCTGTAGGCCCCAGAGAGGCAGGCAGGACCCTGATGGTGTGCTGGGCTGGACTGTGGTGGGTCTGGCTCAATGGCTGGTACTGGGTGCTAGGGGGAGCTGTCTGTATGATGGTGTTGAACATCTTCTTCCTGGCCTCCTCTATCTCCTCTGGAGACCAGCTGATGCCCTGCTTGAGTCTCTGGGCGGTGAACCAGATGTTGATCTGCTCCTCTGGGAACTTGGTGACCACGGTGAGGTAGCAGAGCTCTGCCTTGGTGGGATAGGGGAACTTACTGAAGGACGTCTTGAGGAAGGAGGAAGAGTCCATAGAGGCGCTGTAGGTTGGGATGCTGCTCAGAGGGATCATCACCTGCACCACAGAAGGTAGAATATATATTTCATGTAGTACCAACATCGGAATTACATTGAATTTACACTACTTCACATAAACTAGGAGAAGATTTACACTGACAGCTCAAAGGGCACTGAAACCCAGGTATTTCCATGGTAAATACCATGTAATAATGTGTACATACACTAATTACACTTGAACTGCCTAGCACATCTTCATAAAGCTGGACTGACACTAGTCAATCACCAGACACAAAGTGGTATGTTAAGAGCTGCTGGCCTCTTGGTAAAATGACAGGAAATAAATCAATGTTTGTACCTTGGGCATGTTCTTGGAGGAGGTGGAGGAGGTGGAGGAGGAGAGAGCAGCGGACACTGTAATGGGAGCTGTCTGATGGTAGACGTTCCTGTTCTGGACCACTGACACCACCTGGTTCAGAGAATAGAAAAAAAACTAATGTTATTGTCCACAGTCTGATATGAAATGCATTCAACTCCCCGAGGAAACTTGTACACATTCTGGCAATGTAATTCAATGAAGTTAATTGAGCACAAATTGTAATTTGCCGTAATGGACTGACCAAGACTTGAAACACAGAAAAGATTAAATGCACAAAGTACCTGTGTGATGGCAGTTTTGAGCATGGGCAGAGCCCCCGAGCCGTTCACTATCTGGATAGCAGAGGGGAGCGTGACCTTGGTGCCTGTCCCGTTGTGCACTATGGTTGGAACGTGGGTAACCGTCACTGTGGGGGTCTCTTTTCTCTCCATCTCATTGGACTTCGAGATGGGGAGGGGGTCTGGGGAGTGTTCATCAGGAGAGGAATGGGACACCACAAACCTCTTGGACTCTGACTTCCCTTTCATCATCCTCATGATGGGGGTCTTTGTGATGGTGATCTCTGTGTCCCTCCCGGTCTCTGACCCTGTCACCAGACTCTGCTCCACCACCACCCTCCTGTCCCTCCTCCTCAGCTGCAGGGTGGTGCACACTGTGCTGGGGTGGACCTGGGCATTGTGCAGGGCCAAGCCCTCAAACTTGGCCGCTGACACCCCACAGTCCACGCACTGGAAGCTGGGGTCAGCTCTGAAGTCCGGGTGGCCACTGTAGACGTGGTCCAGGAACAGGTTTAGGTCCTGGGTCTCAAAGTTACACGGCCTGCAAGTGTAGGTGCCACACCCATCTTTGACATCATTGCCCCCCTCAGGCCTGGAGGATTTGCCTGGGGATCGCTCCCGGGGCTCTGCCCGTTACCGCTCGCACCCATAGAGGGGTAGCCCTGTTCCCGGGCCTGTCGGAGGAGGGAGAGAGGGTCTGACAGGCATGAGTCCTGCTCCAGCTCCTCCCGGAGGTGCATGGTCTTATGGGGGATCATGCAGGGTATGGTGGATTTCCTCTTGCTGGCCATGGTTGGGGCGGATGGTATGGGGAAGGGAGGGGGGGGTTGTGGTAGCCGGCCAAGGAGTACAGCAGTCAGTTTGTAGTTCAGTTGGGGCCCTGACTATGGACCAGCCATTGGGAGGGGAGTGTGGGGAAACAGGACCATGAGTTGGGTTTGCTCACGTCTCAGTGTGTTTGCGCTGAAAACAAGATGGAGAGAAAAAACAAACATAATTAAGCTTCAAGTCATCATTATGAAACTATACTGTATACTATACACATGCTGTAAGAGGTCAAGCATTGTTATACTGAGTCCCAGAAGCATATTACACTACGTAATGAAATGCATTTGATACAAACAAAGGAAAGGCCAACATGCTCTGATATGAAATATGTGGTTTAAAGACATCTTGAATTTTGGTACAATGTTCTATCATTTTCAGTGTTGTCTTTGTCAATAAATACAGTCTGCTCCTTTAAAAACTCAACTCACAAGCCAAGTAACTCAAGGCTGTGTTTTATTGGCCTATATTGGGTGTTTCTCTCTGCTCCCCTCCTAGTGTCTCACTCTTCTGTAAAAAAAAATGTTTTTTTGAGAGCTATCCCAGGCCACCCCCTCTCCTCCACGCCTTTAACTTCCCCAGCTTCATACACAGTACACCCTCAGAGGGAACACAACCCACTCTGGACAGACGCAGCACAGCGCATGACAGATCCACACTCATAGGCTGGCCAAACAATTCACACCACCAAAGAAAACAGTGAATATTTTCAAATCTGTAGCGGGACATTCACTCCACAGGATTTTGGTAGCCTTCATTTGGGGAAAGGTGGGATTCTTATTAGGCGGGCCAATGGCACACACAGATTCAATCTCTACACTATCCAGACTTTTCCTATGTTATAACTACCCCCCCAACAACAACAAAATGGCGTAGCTTCCTGTTAGGTGTGCGACTTCTCCCTTCCTTCCCCTCACTTCCTCCCTCCCAAGATGCATTGGTGAAATACTGGAGGACAGCTCTAGGGCAATTACTCCCAACGGCACCACACACACTACCAGTCCTTCAACCCAAAGCCTCCTCCATGAACACAATGAATCCCCCTACCTTATAAGGAGCTTACACACCTCTGTCTCTCACCTCTGCCACATATGTCCACTGTGCAAATTAGGTCAGCGTCATCTTACCCCCTAATCCAAGTTCCCTGCATCCACACACAGGGTGGAGCAGAAACCATAGTAAGATGAAGTCGGCCCTACACACTGGTCTAAGACCGGTTGTGTTTCCCTCCTGATGGCGCCGAAGAGCAACATGTTATTTTCTAGTCCCAACTGACTGGACCCAAACTGCAGACCAAAGTTCCAGTGAGCCTCTGAGCTATGGACTAAATGGTGTAGGGGTGTAGAGTTTCAAATCTCTTAAAGGTGCAGTGGCTTTTGGAGGACTGAGGTGGCGGATGTTTTGCGAATAGGACATGGTGTTTAAATGGAGTTATGGAGAAAAAGTTTGGCGTAACTTACTAATCAGCGCATCTGTATCGATTCTATCAATGGGGGAGTCTTGTTCAATAAAGAGAGTGGGTCATGTGTTGAAAATACACAATCACTGAAGACAATATTGCAAATGCCAATCTGAAAACAATGTTTCATCTTTTGTTGTTACTGTGAGTCTTCTATATTACGCAGCAAGCCAATGACCAGTCCCTTCCGTAACATATTCACCAACAGCAATATCTTATGTTTGTTATGCCTCAAACTTTGTGTTAACTGTAAACCTGATTGAAAAGACTTTCCGGGCTTCTCCAAAGCATCGTACTTTTCCTCTACACTGGTGTCTGGTGTACGAGTGGTTAACAGGCAGAGCAGGCCTTTGCCACTGTGGGGGGAACGCGATCCCCCCCAAGAGGGAGTAACTGCCCTCCGTTTTGGCTATTCTGCCCCCCTCCCTCTCTCTGCAACCCGCCACTCCCTCTCCCTGCCATTCAGTTCTGCATCAGGGGGCACAGCTTTGCCAAGGCGGCCAAGTCACATGACCAACACAAAGGCTTGTGGGGGGGTGGGCAGGCCCTGCCATCCATCACGTGGGCCTGATGGGGAGAGAGGGGGGGAAAGAGGTTGGTGGGGGATGGGCAGAAGGGTTGGGGTGAGAGTGGAGAAGCGAGGGGGGGGTGTTAACGGTCTCAGAGGAAGCAGTTAGGTGTTTCAGCCAGGAATTTTCTGCCCCAATACCACCCCCATCCACCCAACCCCCGCTCTCTTGCTCCCTCTGCCTCTCTTCGCACTACAATCACATCAAGTCATTTCTCCTCCCCCTCCTCGGCTGCGAAGACTGGAATGTTCCGCTGCAAGCTCGTCAGCCAGTGGACACAACCTGAGAGTTGGGCTACAGTGTGTCTGCACATGTGTTTTTCTGAATGTGCATGATGTGTGTGTGCCTTTGTGCCGAGTACCACACACCAGCCCCCGACTGGCTACAACGAGCAGTTAAAAGACACAAGATCACAAACTGTGTGTGTAACCCCCCATTAACACCTTGGAGCACCACCGTAAGTTAACTTGACTACTGTAGGCTCACACAACAACACACACCTGGGAGGAGAGCTTATTCTCCAGGTGGACTTTTGTTAAGCAGTATTTACACCAAGTATGTCCAAGAGGAACATTTCACAGAGATTACATGAACAAAGAACCTGCTTCACAGGAATTGAATAGATACACGCATCAGTAAAACACTGGTGAACCTCTCCTCTCGATCTCAGCAGATCTCAGAACAGCCCTGTTGACTTAATATGGGAGATCCGCTGAAAACTAAAATATGGGTCAGAAATGTTTTTCCATGAGCACAGCAAGACTTACCATGAAGCTTGATTGTGTGTCAGTGTGGGTGCGTGCGCACATCAGTGTGCCTATGTGTGAGCATGCGGGGTATGTGTGAGCACGGGGGAGTGTGCTTGTCTGCATGCCTGTGCGTGAGGCTTGTTTACCGAGGCAGTAGGGCAGCCATTTTCCCACACGACACAGGCGGACACTACTCGCTGTGACCCACAGACAGAATGTGGTTATTGTCCTGGCACTCAAATAATCTATCAGAGGTAGAGCGCTCAAACTCACATGCCCACCCGTCGCTCTATCATACCCTGGACTTGCTTCTATACTCTCAGTGTATAGGCCAATATTAGCCCCCATACACTAGAGACCAACGCTCCAAATATTCTATGAGCGTAGCCGGCCGGGTGCGTACGCCCTCCCAGCCAGCATGACATCCCGGACTATGGCTCCTGTCCCTCATCCCTGCTGTATGCCTGTCTGTCCACGTGACAGTATCCATCTGTCTGTCCTCTCTGTGTCAGAGAGACTCTCCCATATCCCCTAGCCGTCCCATGTTTGCCTGCCTCCTCACCACCTCCCCCCTTTTATGCCCCCTCTTTCTCTCTGACCCAATCCCTTTCTGAATAAGTTCGGCCAAGAGACAGGTCGGCAGTGCCACTGGTATGTTACTGTCTCCATGGCAACTGCCCCCCCCCGTTCCCTCCCACTCTCCTCATTTCACTCACTTGTGCATCCACCCACAAGCTCACACACAAACAAACACACCTCAAATGCCTTCCAGGTCCTGGCTCTAGTGGGCTTGTTTTTTCCACACACTCCTGTGAGTGGTGACTGGAGAGTCCGTGCACTGCTCCTATTTCAGTGCCTCACTCACGCGGTGTGCATGTCTTCTAGGTGTGGTCGCCCTCGCCAGCGCACGCTATTGGCTGGGGCGAATGGCGTCCTTTCCTGCTCACACTCTGTACAGACAGACGCCTGGGTCACTGCCCACCGTTACTGAGAGACAAGCTGGGAGCACTGCAGCCAGTTCTCTTTGTTGTTTCCCTGAGATCCTCTACCTCTTTAAAATATCCATACTCCCACCATACTACCCCTACAGTTACCCTTCTACATCCTCCTCAGCTCCCTCTAAACCAGGAGTATGTGGTAGTAATCTCTCCTTCCATCACCACCTCCTCCTCCTTTTCCTCCTCTGGCACCACAGCAGAGGCTTGTGTATGTTTGTCTCCGAGGTTTCCCTTCATTCTGGCTGTATCATTTGTTCTTCACTTTTGGCAACAGAAACAAAACCCTAATGACACTGTCTCTACACATTGTCACAGTTCAGCTGCTGCTGAATCCCAATTGGGCTGTGTTCAAGTCAGGGAGCGCAAATGGCTGCAAAAAGGTTGCGAAAGCCTGCGTTGCTGTGGCCACTGGCAGTGCAGGCTTTAATGCTGGATTGTTAAGAGGGTAGGGAGAGAAAAATGGCGGAGCACCACCATGCTCTGTGCTGGCCAACCTAAAATGGCTGACATCACAGGCTGTTAGCCAGGCAGTGTTCTGCCGGTTACTGTTGACCTAAACCTGCTGGCCCTGGACACAGACACACACGCTCTCTTCCTCTCCTTTCTCCTCTCACTTCCAATCCTCTCCTCCTATAGGGGTCTTACAGCAGACAGCCTTAATGGGGTTTTGTGGAGAATAAAAGTTGAACAGTGGATAAACGAACACAGGCCAAAACAGAAAATAGTCCAAGTTTAATTTGAAAAATGAGGATGGGCAAGAAAATGTTTAACTGCTACCCTTGCCAGACATGTTGATGAAATACAGGCAAATAGTTGTATGTTTTTATTTATAAACAAATAAGGGTTTGTTTAAACTACCAGGTGCATGCATCAGCTAAATTATTCTGTATGGCCTACATCTCACAATAACAATGCCAATGGAGCAATTGGGGACACTTTTCAAATCTGATGGTAACAGAGCCAGTTATTATAATCATTCTAATGCAACCTGTCCATATACAATCAAGCCTTTGTGCCAACACCAGGCCTGGCAGACTGTGCCACAAAGAGAGAAAGGGAGGGTGTGTGCGCGTGCGTGCGTGTTCAGGGAGATAGGCACACCACCATGACCTCAGGCAATCAATTCAACACAAAACACAGTTGCTGACTAAATGCACATGCACCAACAAACCATTAATAAATAATTTAATGAATCACATCTGAAACACTGAACCCACCCTTTCAAATCATAAATGACTAGTCAACCTTTTTCTCCCCAACTATGGTATGGCAATTGGTATGTCAGGGGTGAAAACTGTGACATGGCTGATGAATAGACAGCTGGATTAGAGTTAGAGCTCTATGGCTGTTTTATCATGTGGACATCAGACACACATTAGCCTTTTGGGAACCGCTTTGAACTAATATGTATCATGCACAGAGAGCATGGCAATGTTGACATGTGGTGGGAGTAACCTAAACAGCTTCTGCTGCTGCAGTGCATACATTCATATAGCCTAGGCTAGCAGGCAACAGTACATTAGTCGAGATATGAATGTAAATATGAAGAGACAGAATCTTGAAAACTATATTCTGAAAACATTTATCATCCAAATACATTTGATAACTATGCAGACAATTTCTGTAATATCTAGAATGGGAAAAATATAGTATATTTAGTATTCTACTCCAATAATTGTAGATAAAATTGCATAACAGCGTACTAAACTGCGATGGTCAAACGATTTTATGACATCTAGATATCTTGAAGTTAAACTTTCATAGCCAATCTTCCTCAAAATCGTGCACGAGGATGCAATATGATGGACTGATTACAATAAAACCATATTCTACATAACCCATAACGCCTAGAGTGCGTCAACGTAAAGCAAGTTGTTATGATAATTAACTACATTATTGAACTGAGAAAACTGTGATTAATTACAATTGGGAGAGTGATTTTAAGAGGAAAGCATGTAAAATTACATCTCGTCAATGAGACAGCCAGGAAAATTAATTGATACATTGTAACAAAACTGGCGCGTGTTGTTCTTCCGCTCAATTTCGGAGTGAGCGATAAGTTAATAGGCTGGCTACATACATCTTTGTAATATTGTAACCAATTCAGAACAGGGGAAGAGACAAGCCTCCAAAAACTACTCGCCCCTTGCTGTCGCCATTTTATGCGAGCGACATGCAGCTGGCTAACATTAGCACCATAAAGGTAACGCTCGCACAACTTTGAAAATGTAAAAACTCGTTTTTAAGAGTAAATTCACAGAAACCTTACCTTATTTGATAGAGGTGGAGTTCAGATTGTGGAGAAAGTCAAAAAAAATAAACGTAAGCAGATGTAACGAAATAAATAAATAATGTGAGATTTGGGGCTTTGTTGATGCCAACTTAGGTAGGGTGGTACCCCTCTCTTCCTCGAATGGTGATAAACGTGATACTGGCCACTTGGGCTAGTGACACAATGGCCCCCGTCGTTCTTGTTTATTTCGAATGGCTCTCACAGCTTCTGGAGGCGTGTGGAGAGGGAAATACGACGCACGTAGTCAGCATAGAGACAGGCACGTGGTACAAAACGTCACTACCGACCTCTAACACCTCAGATCGTCTTGAATTTAGAGAGAGAGAGAGAGGTTTCATAATAAAGAAAAGTGAACTTCACCCTTCAATATGGTAGTTTAAATTACTCATGTTAAAGGCTTTCCTTTCAGTTGGTATAGGCTAGTCTATACCTCTATGCCACAGGAGGTTGGTGGCACCTTAAATGGGGAGGACTGGCTCATAGTAATGGCTGGAGCGGTTTTGGTGGAATGGTATCAAATACATCAAACACGTGGTTTGATGCCATTCCATTTGCTCTGTTCCAGCCATTATTATGGGCCGTCCTCCCCTCAGCAGCCTCCACTGCTGTACTGAGTTAGGCCTAATGTGTTTTCATACCCTAGGTTTTTAGCCAAGGTTACTTTTCTGTTATTATGTGTCATGAGGTGTGAATGCGAAACAGCTCTGATCATGCCACCACAGCCTCACGGTTATCGGACACATCAGACAATATTTCCAGTTGCACGTGAACTCATGCACACATCACTTTCAATGTGGCGGATGGGCTAGAAAATCTGGAGCACAGGTGATCAAATGGCTGATCATGTTTATAGGGATGTATTTAAGCCCTACTTTACTTTATCAAGATTCTGCAAAGGAAAAGCACACAATCTCAGATTCCCTAGTGAATTGATTGAGACCGTTCATCCATGTTGTTCTTGTAACGAAGCCTTCAAGGCTTACACTCAACCTTAGAGACTATGACATTTGTAATCTGCCTCCTTCCTAGTCTTGACCTTTATGCACAGGTGGTACAGTGCTGTGTAGTGTTTTGTTCAGTTGGTTCACAAGTGGTACAGTGCTGTGTAGTGTTGTGCATCTGTAGTGTTGTGCAGCTGTTTCACGGGTGGTACAGTGCTGTGTAGTGTAGCGCAGGTGGTGTAGTAGAGTAACATGTTGCCTTAGACCGGCAGGACTCGAGTCTGCTCCCAGAGCCTGATGGTGGACTAACACAGTCTGAGTCTGTATTTACACATACCGCACAGGTTACATACTAGATCGGCTGCTGGGGTTCATGCAAAGAGATGGAGGACAAGAGTTTACTAATGGTAGCTCCTCTGACCAAGCTTAATATATAGGGTTAAGCTCAATGGGCTAACACAGGCTCAAGTCCTTCAAACAACCCAAGTTTGATACCAAATTGGTCACACTAGTTTCCCTCTAACAGTGTATTGTGCCCCACTACATCAGTGGTGGTTGTAGTGGGATGTCTGCAGTCTATGTAGCAGTTCGCTTTGGGGGTTGGATGCAGACCTGTCTAAGGTATCTGAGGTCTGGACCTTTATGGCAAATATGTCTTTGCCCTGTAACCACAGACCAGTGGTGGAAAAAGTACCCAACTGTCATACTTGAGTAAAAGTAAAGATACCTTAATAGAAAATTGACTCAAATAAAAGTAAAAGTCACCCAGTAAAATTCTACTTGAGTAAATGTATAAAAGTATTTGGTTTAAAATATACTTCATTTACATTTACATTTAAGTCATTTAGCAGACGCTCTTATCCAGTATCAAGATAATACTATAAATCATTTAAAAGCAGATGGTACCATTTTCTGTTTTTTTATTTTTTTATTTACGGAAAGCCACGGGCACACTCCAACATTCAGACATAATTTACAAACGAAGCATGTGTGTTTAGTGAGTCTGCCAGATCAGAGGCAGTAGGGATGACCAGGGATGTTCTCTGTTTAGTGAGTCCTTCAGATCAGAGGCAGTAGGGATGTTCTCTGTTTAGTGAGTCTGCCAGATCAGAGGCAGTAGGGATGACCAGGGATGTTCTCTGTTTAGTGAGTCTGCCAGATCAGAGGCAGTAGGGATGACCAGGGATGTTCTCTGTTTAGTGAGTCTGCCAGATCAGAGGCAGTAGGGATGACCAGGGATGTTCGGTTGATAAATGTGTGAATTTGACAATTTTCATGTCCTGCTAAGCATTCAAAATGTAACAAGTACTTTTGGGTGTCAAGGAAAATGTATGGAGTAAAAAGTACAATATTTTCTTAAGAAATGTTGTGAAGTAAAAGTAAAAGTAGTCAAAAATATAAATAGTTAAGTAGAGTACATATACTCCAAAAAACTACTTAAGTAGCACTTTAAAGTATTTTTTCTTAAGTACTTTACACCACTGCCACAGAGTCAACTTAACTTCAGGCATAGTCTTGTAAAACTAGGCAAGCCAGAACTTTTGAAAATTGTTCTGGACCTGGATGTCTAGAGAGACTACTTCAAGCATTTTTACCCATCAATTGCTACAATAGTGATACATTGTGAGTTGCATTTAAGTATCTATTCCAAAGACTTCCACATTGAAGAAAGGACACCCTCCATCCCATAATCTACATCAGCCATACTCAAAGACACTGAAAATACTGCTCTGCATCTATGATTAGAACACAGCTCTATCATTTGAAAGGCCAGAGGAGCAGAACAACAAAACCAGAAAGACAAAAAGAAAGAGGCAAATAGCACGACTCCACCTCCAGAGGGCGCTGTCTTTTATTTTTGTGTGAAACTTGTCCGTTGGGTGAACGTAGCATTTTCTTATTGGCTCTTACCGACAGGCTAATTTAGGGTCAAGTCCTTCCTGCGCATGAAGTCTGTTGGGTCAGCAGTGCGGTGGTTCCTTTAGCCCTTTGTAAACATTTGACAATAATAATCGATTGAAATAGACGACGGAAACCGTATAATAATAACATTATTGTAAGGTGTGTTGCACGCGGAGCTTAATTTAACGTCTGCAGAGCAAGGGGGTAACAGCAGAGAATGACGAACGGTTCAAAGAGAAAAGAAGAAGTTCATCTCGCCAATGGGGGTGTAAAGCAGTCCACATGGAGCAAAGTCTTAAATAGTACCGCTGTATGGGAAGAGAAGGTTGGTTTAGCTCATCTGATTATAATGATATTGTTGTTTTTCATGTATATTTTTAACAAAGCTGGATATTTAGCGCTTTCATATTGGGCCCTCACTTGATTGGCCAGACAGCTAACTTTAACCAGCATGCTAACGGAGCTAGCTGGCTGTCACCAGGAATCAGGATCGGGTAACGTCGGCTAACGTTAGCTATTTAGGTTGGGGTCATGGCTGAGGGATCTGATTTCCCTGTCTCAAGTGCCAATGATAGTTGTGACTCCTATGATTTTGTATTTTAGCTAGCGACATTGACATTGTGAAGAAAGGGCCCGGGAGTTGTTGTGGCCTTTGTTACAGTCAAGATGAATGCAAATAGTAATCCGTCAAACCCACTGGTCTTTGAGTAGCCATTAGCTTCACCCCTCAGTGACTTCTTCAAGATTAATCAAACGTTCGCTAGGTTGTCGGCATTTAGCACAGCAGCTCTCAAACGTACCACTGTTTACACTACACTCGTACATGGATTTGTGGACATTTTTGGATACTGTCTGCAGGGGAAACTTGCCAGTGGATGAATATAGAATACTTTATAAATGTGACTGACATTACTTGCTCCTCTTTGAAACAACTCACTTACTTTTATCCTTTTCTTCTGCTTACTCTCCAGGATGAGTTTTTAGATGTGATCTACTGGATTCGACAGATTATCGCTCTCATCCTTGGCGTGATATGGGGTGTTGCACCACTAAAAGGCTTCCTAGGAATAGCCATGTAAGTATCATAACGCCTACTCTCTTTTTGCACTCATTGTGGACTGTAGGGCCAGGAGAGTACACTGGTTCGATGCATCGCTCTACGATACATCCCCTTAAAACAACTACCTCTTGCAGTGTTAATCATTTATTTTACAACAGTAACATCTTTGTGTATAGATTCCCTCTCCCTTGTTCCCTTCCTGTTTTTTCCCAAACAACTATAACAACTGTTCCTTAACTTCAATAACAACGACGGCTCCATCTCTGTCTAACCTCTCGTCCTCCAGATTCTGTGTCATCAACGCGGGGGTCCTGTATGTGTACTTCAGCAGCTTTCAGCAGGTGGACGAGGAGGAATATGGAGGAACGTGGGAACTCACCAAAGAAGGCTTCATGACATCCTTTGCATTATTCCTGGTACGCACACATTTGTTTAACCTCTGTGGAAGTAATGTTCCAGGTAGTATTTATTTTGTGGTCAGTGGTCACCAACCCTGGTCATAGAGAGATTGTTTAGTCTGGGGACATGGCTGAGGGATCTGATTTCCCTGTCTCAAGTGCCAATGATAGTTGTGACTCCTATGATTTTGTATTTTAGCTAGCGACATTGACATTGTGAAGATGGGGCCCGGGAGTTGTTGTGGCCTTTGTTACAGTCAAGATTAATGCAAATACTAATCCGTCAAACCCACTGGTCTTTGAGTAGCCATTAGCTTCACCCCTCAGTGACTTCTTCCTCAAGATTAATCAAACCTTTGCTAGGTTGTCGGCATTTAACGATAGTTGTGACTCCTATGATTTTTGTATTTTCTTCCTGGTTAGCAGTAGCACTAACACATATATTTAATTTAATTTTTTTAAACCTTTATTTAAGTAGGCAAGTCAGTAAAGAACAAATTCTTATTTTCAATGACGGTCTAGGAACAGTGGGTTAACTGCCTTGTTCAGGGGCAGAACAACATATTTTCACCATGTCAGCTCAGGGATTCGATCTTGCAACCTTTCGGTTGCTTGTCCAATGCTCTAACCACTAGGCTACATTCCGCCCCATCTGATTGAGGTAAAAGCCTGATACGTGATCTATTAAGAGTTCAATTGGATATTGCACTGATGTAAAAAGAACCTGCACAACAACATACATTCTTTGAGCATGGATTCAGTACCCTGATATGGTTCTGAGAATTGAACAAAAACACTGTTTTCACAAGGACTGAAAATAGCCAAAAGTCTCTCAATCTGTATCAGTTTCTGATACTGTATGTGAAAATGTCCTTTATCCATGGCTAACCCTCTCTCTTTCCAGGTGGTGTGGATAATATTTTACACAGCGCTTCATCATGACTGAAGACCAGAGGGGAATCCAATCCATTCGAGAAAAATATGAACATTTCAGTTGAAGTTAAAATGTCAAGACATGAAGTGTTTAGAAATTGTTTTTAAGACAACCCGGAAACTCCGAACCTCTTGAGTTAAAATGTACATACGTTTTTTTTTTTTTTGCGTAGAGCTTCCTATTGGTTGATTCTGATATTTTCCAAGTGGGGAAGCAGAGCTCATTTTTTTTACAATGAGTTTCCAAGTCGGAAATGTCAGAGTTTCCGAGTTGCTTTGAAAGCGGCAAAACTCCACCGTTTCTGGTGTGTCACCACCCACACCTAGAACCCGTCTGTATGCAGTGCATTTTGGGAGCCATAGTTTGACATCAATGACCTTGTAAGACCATCAGGCTAACATTAAGCTATGGCTCTGTTTGAATACTTTATTGGTGCATCTCAATCCTTTAACATGGCTTCTTCTCTTCATCTCCTTTCCTTTATCTGAACTGACATGTAAACACAGCACTGGTGAGGGAATGTGGAGGATGCCATTTAGAAATTTCCTCTCACCTGTCCAGTTATGTCATATCAATGCAGATAAAGGGGATGAGGAAAAGAGGTATTTTTTGACTATTGAGATGCAACCTTTCCATCCATCTGTATTTCTCCTTAACTTTCTAGAGTTGATCACTAATCTAACAGAAATGGGTTGATGAAAGCAAGTGCTCAGCCAGATTGTTTCCACCTACCCATCCCATAGAGAATGATAGAGGCCTCTAGTGGCCACAAGGCTGTATTTGCATGGGCAGCACCATTGAGGGCTTCCACCATTTTAATGTAATCAACTGGGTGGGACTTTTAACTTCATTGGCTGATCCCTCCTGGTGACTCTGATGGAGTAATGTCCAACTGGGTCATCAGAAGGGATCAGCCAATTGTAAACGAGAAATTTGACTACTTAAAAATGGACATTGCCTCAATCGTGCTGCCCATGCTGTCACAAACGCTATAATTGCACAGATACAAAGATGAGTCCTCTGTATATCTTTGACCCACACAGCCTAGATCAGTGTAATCTTCATGGAGAGATGGAAGGAAACCGTCATCTCTGAAGTGTTGGAACTCTGTCCAACTTTTAAGCTAAAACTGTTCTACAGCCATAATTTGTTATTGTTTTTCTTTTCACTTAGTAATGGCAGTATTTGTATCTAGCAGTCAGAACTGGTTTTAATTCAACTTTTTTTTGTTTGTTTTCCCTCACACATAGCTTCCAAATCAAATAGTCTTACCTAATGTTCTGAGATTATTAATTTAAAACATCTGTAAATTCTGTAAAATGTTCCCTTTTCTCAATCTGCATTGTATTAAACTGATTTATTTGTACTCCTTTGTTATATCTTGGTTGATGTAACATACATTTCAGTATTTTATAGTTCACTCAATTAATTGTTTGTGCAAGATGTCTGTAATGACTACTGTACCACGTACATGATTGGTTTTTGAGAGTATTGTATTTTCTGATTTGGGAATCACATTAAACATGGGCTTTGTTTATCATCCAATTTCAAAGAGATGCTGTGTCACTGATTTAGTATTTGTTAAGAGCATGTCAACTCTTTTGCTGAGTAAAATCTTCTACATTCACAAAGGTGCAGTTCTTTGAATATGAATGGTACAGTACAGGTGACTCAAGTGTGTGCACATCCTTGTCTCAACAGCTAGTCACTAGTACATCATCTTGCAAGTCATACAGTCTGATTTTTTTAAAAACTGTCTCCATAGCATGGACAAAAATGTCTAATTTTGGGAGACTCATTTGTAACTCATTGTGTCCTCTCCTCGCCTCCTCAAAACCCATTGGAGGAGAAGGTCAGAGGGGTGAGACCAATGGGTTTTGAAAGGTGGCAAGGAGTATTCATTTGAGATTAGCCCATTGTATTATTAGTATAGTATTTTATATACAGTACCAGTCAAAAATTTGGACACCTACTCATTCCAGGGTATTACTCTATTTGTACTATGTTCTACATTTGTTGAATAATTAGAGACTTGCTTGGGCCAAGAAACACGAGCAATGGACATTAGACCTTAACACGAGCAATGGACATTAGACCTTCGGTCTGATGAGTCCAAATTGGAGATTTTTGGTTCCAACCGCCATGTCCTTGTGAGATGCAGAGTAGGTGAATGGATGATCTCCGCATGTGTGGTTCCAACCGTGAAGCATGAAGGAGGAGGTGTGATGGTGCTTTGCTGGTGACACTGATTTATTTAGAATTCAAGGCACTTAACCAGCATGGCTACCACAGCATTCTGCAGAAATACGCCACGTCATCTGGTTTGCGCTTAGTGGGGCTATCATTTATTTTTCAACAGGACCCAACACACTTCCAGGCTGTGTAATCGATATCTGACCAAGAAAGAGAGTGATGAGTGCTGCATCAGATGACCTGACCTCCACAATCTCCCGACCGCAACTCATTTGAGATGGTTTGGGATGAGTTGCACTGCAGAGTGAAGCAAAAGCAGCCAACAAGTGCTCAGGAAATGTGGGAACTCTTTTGAGACTGTTGGAAAAGCATTACAGGTGAAGTTGGTTCAGAGAATAGCAAGAGTGTGCAAAGCTATTTGTTTAACACTTTTGGTTACTACATGATTCCATGTGTGTTATTTAATAGTTTTGATGTCTTCACTATCATTCTACAATGTAAAAAGAATAAAGAAAAACCCTTGAATGAGTAGGTGTATCCGAACTCTAACCAATGAATTACAGTAGTTGACTTTTTTAAATTCAAATTAGATTGTGTCACTGGCCTACACACATACAGTACCCCATAATGTTAGTTAAATTATGTTTGTAGACATTTTTCCAAATATTGAAAACTGAAATGTCCTAACTTAATAAGTATTCAACCCATTTGTTATGGCAAGCCTAAATACGTTCAGGAGTAAAATGTGCTTACGAAGTCACACAGATGCACTATTACACTTTGGATGGTGTATCACACCATGTCGAAGCATCAAACAGGCAAAGCATCAGTACAGGACTAAGATTGAATCCAACTACACCGGTTCTGATGCTTGTTGGATGTGGCAGGGTTTGCAAACCATTACAGACTGCAAATTTGGACACCTACTCATTCCAGGGTATTACTTTATTTGTACTATTTTCTACATTTTCTACAAACTGGGCCGCGAGCTGCCCAATGACGCGAGCCTACCAGACAGGCTAAATGCCTTTTATTCTTGCTTCGAGGCAATCAACATTGAAGCATGCATGAGAGCGCCAGCTGTTCCGGACGACTGTGATCCCTCTCTCCTTAGCCGATGTGAGCAAGACCTAAACCTGTTTGGGTGAAAAGCGGATGAAAAGCGTGCCCAGAGTAAACCTCCTGCTACACAGGCCCAGAAGCTAATATATACATATTATTAGTAGTATTGGACAGAAATCACTCTGAAGTTTCTAAAACTGTTTGAATGATGTCTGTGAGTATAACATAACTCATATGGCAGGTGAAAACCTGAGAAAAATCCAACCAGGAAGTGGGAAATCTGAGGATTGTAGTTTTTCAACTAATTTCCTATCGAATATACAGTGTCTATGGGGTCATATTGCACTTCCTAAGGCTTCCAATATATGTCAACAGTCTTTAGAACATTGTTTGAGGCTTCTACTGTGAAGGAGGGGGGAATGAGAGCTGATTGAGTCAGGGGTCTGGCAGAGTGGCATGAGCTGATCACTAGCGCACATGTGAGAGTGACCTGCGTTCCATTGCAATTCTAAAGACAAAGGAATTCTCCGGTTGGAACATTATTGAAGATTTATGTTAAAAACATCCTGAAGATTTATTCTATACATCGTTTGACATGTTTCTACGAACTGTAATATAATTTTTTGAACTTTTCGTCTGAACTTTCGCCTGGACTTGCTAACAAAAGGAGGTATTTCGACATAAATTATGGACTTTATCGAACAAAACAAACATTTATTGTGGAACTGGGATTCTTGGGAGTGCATATAACGCTATTTCTGACTTTTACTGACTCCACAACATGGCGGATATCTGCATGGCTTGTTTTTGTGTTGGAGTGCCGTACTCAGATTATTGCATGGTTTGCTTTTCCGTAAAGCTTTTTTGAAATCTGACACAGCGGTTGCATTAAGGAGGAGTATATCTATAATTCTGTGCATAATAGTTGTATCTTTTACCAAAGTTTATTATGAATATTTCTGTAAATTGATGTGGCTCTCTGGAAATTCGCCGGATGTTTTCGAGGCACAACATTACTGACCATAAAGCACTAATGATAACTGAGATTTTTGGATATAAATATTAACTTTATCGAACAAAACATACATGTATTGTGTAACATGAAGTCCTATGAGTGCCATCTGATGAAGATCATCAAATGTTAGTGATTAATTTGATCTCTATTTCTGCTTTTTGTGACTCCTCTCTTTGGAATTGGACACGATGGGTAGATTAACAAGAAGTTTATCTTCAATTATCTTTAATTTGGTGTATTGCACTTGTGAATGTATGAAAGTTACATATTTCAAAAAAATATTTTTTAATTTCGCTCTCTGCCTTTTCAGCAGAATGTTGTCGAGGTGGAACCCCTAGCCATAAGAAGCTGGCTCTATCACCTCCAAGCCTATCTCTGACCGTTTTAACCTGTTTCTCCTCTCTGGGGAGGTTCCCATTGCTTGGAAGGCAGCCACAGTGCATCCTTTATTTAAAGGGGCGATCAAGCTGATCCTAACTGTTATAGGCCAATTTATATTTTGCCCTGTTTATCAAAAGTGTTGGAACAACTTGTCAATAATCAACTGACTGACTTTCTTGATGTCTATGCAATCTGTTTTCCACTCAGGTTATGGATGTGTCACTGCAACCTTAACGGTCCTAAATGATGTCACCATTGCCCTTAATTCTACCCAATGTTATGCTGCTATTTTTATTGACTTGGCCAAAGCTTTGGATACGGTGGACCATTCCATTCTTGTGGGTCTGCTAAGGAGTATTGGTGTCTCTGAGGGGTCTTTGGTCTGGTTTGCTGACTACCTCTCAAAGAGTGCAGTGTATGAAGTCAGAACATCTGCTGTCTCAGGCACTGCCTGTCACCAAGGTAGTACCCCAAGGCTCTATCCTAGGCCCTACGCTCTTTTCAATTTACATCAACAACATAGCTCAAGCAGTAGGAAGCTCTCTCATCCATTTATATGCAGATGACACAGTCTTATACTCAGCTGACCCCTCCCTGGATTTTGTGGTAAACACTCTATGACAAAGCTTTCTTTGTGTCCAACAAGCTTTTTCTGCCCTTAACACTTCCAAAACAAAGGTCATGTGGTTTGGTAAGAAGAATGCCCTGTGATTACTACCTCTAAGAGTTTAGAGCTTGAGGTAGTCACCTTTACAAATACTTGTGAGCATGGCTAGATGGTACAGTATCCTTCTGTCAGCACATATCAAAGCTGCAGCCTAAGGTTAAATCTAGACTTGGTTTCCTCTATCGTAATCACTCCTCTTTTCCCCCAGCTGCCAAACTAACCCTGATTCAGATGACCATCCTACCCATGCTAGATTACGGAGACGGAATTTATAGATTGGCAGGTAAGGGTGCTCTCGAGTGCCTAGATGTACTTTACCATTCGGCCATCAGATTTGCCACCAATGCTCCTTATAGGACACATCACTGCACTCTATACTCCTCTGTATACTGGTCCTCTCTGTATACACGTCGCAAAACCCACTGGTTGATGCATTTTTATAAAACCCTCTTAGGTCTCACTCCTCCCTATCTAAGATACCTACTGCAGCCCTCATCCTCCAAATACAACACCCATTCTTCCAGTCATATTCTGTTAAAGGTCCCCAAAGCACACACATCCCTGGGTCGCTCCTCTTTTCAGTTCGCTGCAGCTAGTGATTGGAATGAGCTGCAAAAAACACTCAAACGGGACAGTTTTATCTCCATCTCTTCATTCAAAGGCTCAATCATGGACACTCTTACTGACAGTTGTGGCTGCTTCACGTGATGTATTGTTGTCTCTACCTTCTTGCCCTTTGTGCTTTTGTCTGTGTCCAATATGTTTGTACCATGTTTTGTGCTGCTACCATGTTGTGCTGCTGCCATGTTGTGTTGCTATCATGTTGTGTTGCTATCATGTTGTTGTCATGTTGTGTTGCTACCATGCTGTGTTTTGACGTGTTGCTGCCATGCTATGTTGTTGTCTTTAGGTCTCTCTTCATGTAGTGTTATTGTGTCTCTCTTGTCGTGATGTGTGTTTTGTCCTATATTTTTATTTTATTTGTTATTGTTAATACCAGCCCCTGACCCTGCAGGAGGCTTTTTGCCTTCTGGCAGGCCATCATTTTAAATAAGAATTTGTTCTTCACTGACTAACCCCGTTAAATAAAAATAAAAAATAAAATAAAAAAGTTATGGAAATATATATTGATCTATTATGAATTATTGTTTGGCTGTATGGATTCATTAACTTTTTTGGAGGCCTTTTTTGTCAACAATGTGGCCTCATTAACCTGGACAGTGGGCTCGAGTGGAAGGCCTCGAGCAGAGCATGGGGGTTCTCAAGCTGAGAAAATGTATTTTTTTAAATGATTGCTAATATTATTATTTTTAAATTATGCCCAGCTCAGGAGGCCCCTTGATGATGTGAGCCCTGAGGCAATTGCCTCTTTTGGCCACTGGTAAGTCCACCACTGCTTGACAGAGCTTGAAGAATTAAAAAAATAATATTATACAATCCAGGTGTGCAAAGTTCTTAGTGACTTACCCAGAAAGACTCATAGCTGTAATCACTGCCAAAGGTGATTCTAACATGTATTGACTCAGGGGTGTGAATACTTATGTTCATGAGATAAATCTGTATTTCATTTTCAATTAATTTGCAAAAAGCTCTAAAAACATGTTTTCACTTTGTCATTATGGGGTATTGTGTGTAGATGGTTGAGAAAATAAAATCTTCATGCTTTAACAATAACATGTGAAATAAGTCAAAGGGTATGATGAATACTTTCTCAAGGCAGGTATGTACTTGCATAACTAATTTAATTTAATTATATATATATATATATATATATATATATATATATAGCATAAAGCATTGACTTTAACCTATGGTCATTTGTGCCATATTGTGGTCAAAATAATAAACACTCAAGGAATCCCGCCGTAAACATGACGTCATACTCATAACACCGCGTTTTATGTTTTTTTTCTCACTTTTTTTATGCCGCGTTCAAAACAACTAGGAACTGGGTACTCGGAAATCGAAATCTCCGACATCGACCTCAGTGCGTTCAAGACAACTGGGAACTCGTAAAAAACGCGCACAACCTGGAAAAATTGTTTTGAACGGTCATCCAACTCGTAATTCCAAGTCTTAAACTCCGACATCTTGCTTGAGCTCCGACTTTCTGACCTGAAGATCACTGACGTCATGATTTGACCTCGTATTTTTCCTTGTTCTCAGTTGTGTTGAACGCACCTTTAGGCTAGAAAAAAATGTGTGACGTAGAAGCCAAGATGGCGGCCCCCCTCTCCACGATGAAATTTTGGAAACCGGGTAAGCGCAATATTGTTAAATTAGACAATGATTGCATGCATTTAGTCGTTTCACGTAAAAAGTGTATTAATTTGTGCATGTGAATTAGTGCGCAAGACATTTATTGCAGATAACCAACGTTTTTTCCCGCCTGCGTTGTGTTATGATCGCTAACGTTACTACTGTGGTTCATTGTCATTGATACTAACTAGTTATAACGTTAACTAGCTAACGGTAACGTTAGTAACTAGTTACTGCTATCTTGAGGACGTATTTAAGTTTCCCAACATGACAAAAATATACGTTGTCAAGCCACATTGGCTAGGATGTAAAGGGGTGTAGCTAACTAGCTAGCTAGCTAGTTACTATCATTTGGTCCCGCTCGGTTATGCATAAGGAGGTAAGGGGGATTTTGCACGTCCCTTTGCAGTAACAATATATCTATAGCTATATTGGCCTGTCATCATATCAGGCGTTAGTTATGTAAACGTTAGCTGAATCCAAGCTTTCAGGAGCATTTCACTATGCAGAGAAACAATCTGTGGTATTAGGTCATTTTATCAATGTTGTATTTGTTTCATTGCGACGTTGATTATGGTTGATCATGAATTTACGCCGATCTTTGATTATACTACGTCATCATCATCGTCTGTGTCTAAGGTTCGGAGGCCCCCGGGATATCGGAGGAGCGGCATGTCACGACAGAAACGACAGGCTCCCCCATCATTTTCAACCCTCACACCGCACTGTCCATCGAGAAGCAGCGACAGAAACTTCCTGTTTTCAAGGTTGCTCATCAACTCTCATTAGTAAAGTGTTTTTTATTGTTTCTACTAAATCATAGGCGCCCTGTTGACATGTCTGCCATGTTGTTTTCAGCACAGAAACAACATCCTCTACTTGGTGGAAAGTTACCAGACTGTGATCATCGTAGGAGAGACAGGATGTGGGAAAACTACACAGATCCCCCAGGTTTGGATAAGCTAATATACAGTAGCCCGGCTTGACAACGACAGAGTTGGCTCAAGCAGCAGTTCATATCTGGCTAGTTCTAACTTAATATGAAGGATTTTGACCATTCTCATGAGGTAGGACAGATTAATATAGAAGTTGGGGTTGGGGAACACTTGACTCATTACTGTGGAGAATTACTGTGGAGAATACCTTGGACACCCCAGTCTTCCACTAGCGAAGTCTTCCAGCCAGTAGAACAGCCTCCAGGCAGGACACTGCAGCAGTGGACTGATACCCTTCACACAGCTTCCTTCTTACGGAGCGGGAGAGTGACCTTGTCCGCTGCTTACTAGCCATTTTCTCTTCTATGCAACCGGGGTTCGGAGCAAATCAAGTGGGACTTAATTTCTGCTGAGTAGGCTGTCCTAGACTTTATATTGATGCCCCTCGCTCTGTTTCTCTCTCACACTCCCCCTTGTCCTCTGTCTTTCTCTTGCTCTTCTGCATTCCACTCTTCCCCTCTCTCTTACCCCTTCCTTTCTTTCTCCACCTCAGTATTTGCTGGAGGCTGGCTGGGCAGCTGAGGGGAAGGTGATTGGTGTGACACAGCCTCGTAGAGTGGCTGCTATCTCAGTAAGTACTCCTATCTCCCTCACATTCTCCTTAAGCTCTGCTGGCCCTTTGGACCGCTTACTGCCCTGAATATCAAATAGTCCCCTTTTATCATTTTAAAGAGTTGCAAAAAATGATATAACTTCATTAAAATAACTGTATTTTGGCACTTTTCTAAGAGACAGTTCTGCCTGACTGAGGTTGTTTCCCCTCTCTTCCTGTCAGGTAGCCAATCGTTTGGCAGAAGAGCGTGGAGCCCTGTTGGGGCATGAGGTGGGCTATACCATTCGCTTTGATGACTGCTCTGACCCCCATGCCACCCGCATTAAGGTACTACACTCAGCCTGCCGCCATGTCCCCTGACACATAGTGGTACCATAAATTATTTTTGTTGGCTGTTTTCCTTATGTGAATTTTCTTTTTCTCTCTCAGTTCCTGACAGATGGGATGCTGGTGAGAGAGATGATGGCTGATCCTCTACTGAAGAAGTACAGGTGAATAACTTCACTAACAAACTGACCTAGTATTGGCTACGCAATACTAGCCTCAGACTGAATATCAATGGTGGATTCATAGTCTGGGTTCATCCTGTTTTAACCCCAGGGATCTGTCCATCTTTCCTCCTCAGTGTCCTCATGCTCGACGAGGCCCATGAGAGAACCCTTTACACGGACATAGCCATCGGCCTGCTAAAGAAGGTAGCTTCTGTGCATGTCTCCTTTAATGCTGGAATCCTTCATTGAAACAATAGCAAAGTGTTTACCTGGCCTATGTTCTGGTAAAAAGCTGAGGGATGGGCCTGGAGGAATGAAACCACTCTTCAACTCAAAGCCACAGCTATGGATCAGAGGACTGACCATCCATGATATAAAAACTTGAGTTATGAGGCTATGCAATGTTATATTGACTGCTATGCTTTATCTTGGCCAGGTCGCAGTTGTAAATGAGAACTTGTTTTCAACTAGCCTACCTGGTTAAATGAAGGTGAAATAAAATGAATAAATATTGGAGTATAAAAAGCTTATATTTAGCGTTTCTGATTGGGTACGTCCGTTTGTACTAAGCTCCTCAGGCATTTATAAGTTATGTTCTTCAAGAATCAATGGGCGTATGTTTAATTTAGAAGTCAAGAAATGTATGTAGCAACTAAGGATGCACAGCTTTAACAGCTCTATCTACTTCACTGTAATGTATTTCCACTGACCATGCATTCAGTTGGGCTAACAATGCATCTGAAATCTATTAAATCAAACGTTCTCCTCATTTCATCCTTCTCTAGATTCAGAAGAAGCGCAGAGACCTCCGGCTGATAGTGGCCTCTGCCACTCTGGATGCCAAGGTGATTCTCTGATTCATTAAGATGGACAGATATGCTTCAGTACAGAGAAACAAAGGAACTGGTAGAGATGAGCTGATGTCATGAGAGACCACAGTGCACTGACATCTGAAATGTACTACCAAGATAGTGCAGACAGATGAAGATGCAGTCGGCTCATGACTGCGTCAGTCAGCAAGCCAGATGGGACATCGGACTGTATTTTTTTTGTTGTCTTGTGCAGAAATGGTTTTTATGTTCGCCAGCTCAGCAATTTTTGCTTCATAGGAATTTTTCAGAATTGCTGTAGTAATTCTGTTCCCTGTGTAGCTCAGCCGAATCTCACTTTAGGTACAGTTACATTTCACATTTGCAAATCCAGTTTCGATAAAATATCTATTTTGTCTTAGAAACAAACAACTCCTTTGTTGTGGTCATGCCAGTGACAAGCCTGTTTACCTGGCTACATCTAACCCACTCCTATGTTATCACCTTGGCTGCAGAAATTCCAAGAGTTCTTTAACCTGAATGAGACTGGAGATCCTAACAAGGACACGTGTGGAATTCTGACGGTGGAGGGACGCACCTTCCCTGTTGACGTCTTCTACACTGTCAGGTATTCCATGGAATTCTGGGCGTCTCTTCTGTCTCCAAACCTGTCACATATGACCACATTCTACAGCTCCACATATTTAATGTTTCACTGGTGTCAGAATTAATCAAGCTCAGGACTGACTGAGTTGAGCATCTCCTCACATTGTCTGCGCTCTCTTTCTCTCTGTCCCCAGCCCAGTTATTATACACTGTCTCCCCTATCGCTCTGTCCCCAGCCCAGTCATTATACGCTGTGTCCCCTATCTCTGTCCCCAGCCCAGTCATTATACGCTGTGTCCCCTATCTCTGTCCCCAGCCCAGTTATTATACACTGTCTCCCCTATCGCTCTGTCCCCAGCCCAGTTATTATACACTGTCTCCCCTATCGCTCTGTCCCCAGCCCAGTCATTATACACTGTCTCCCCTATCGCTCTGTCCCCAGCCCAGTCATTATACACTGTCTCCCCTATCGCTCTGTCCCCAGCCCAGTTATTATACACTGTCCCCAGCCCAGTCATTATACACTGTCCCCAGCCCAGTCATTATACACTGTCTCCCCTATCGCTCTGTCCCCAGCCCAGTCATTATACACTGTCTCCCCTATCTGTCTGTCCCCAGCCCAGTCATTATACACTGTCTCCCCTATCGCTCTGTCCCCAGCCCAGTTATTATACACTGTCCCCAGCCCAGTCATTATACACTGTCCCCAGCCCAGTCATTATACACTGTCTCCCCTATCGCTCTGTCCCCAGCCCAGTCATTATACACTGTCCCCAGCCCAGTCATTATACACTGTCTCCCCTATCGCTCTGTCCCCAGCCCAGTCATTATACACTGTCTCCCCTATCGCTCTGTCCCCAGCCCAGTCATTATACACTGTCTCCCCTATCGCTCTGTCCCCAGCCCAGTCATTATACACTGTCCCCAGCCCAGTCATTATACACTGTCTCCCCTATCGCTCTGTCCCTAGCCCAGTTATTATATACTGCCTCCCCTATCGCTCTGTCCCCAGCCCAGTCATTATACACTGTCTCCCCTATCGCTCTGTCCCCAGCCCAGTCATTATACACCGTCTCCCCTCTCGCTCTGTCCCCAGCCCAGTCATTATACACTGTCTCCCCTATCGCTCTGTCCCCAGCCCAGTCATTATACACTGTCTCCCCTATCGCTCTGTCCCCAGCCCAGTCATTATACACTGTCTCCCCTATCGCTCTGTCCCCAGCCCAGTCATTATACACTGTCTCCCCTATCGCTCTGTCCCCAGCCCAGTTATTATACACTGTCTCCCCTATCGCTCTGTCCCCAGCCCAGTTATTATACACTGCCTCCCCAGTTATTATACACGTCTCCCCTCTCGCTCTGTCCCCAGCCCAGTTATTATACACTGTCTCCCCTATCTCTCTGTCCCCAGCCCAGTTATTATACACTGTCTCCCCTATCGCTCTGTCCCCAGCCCAGTTATTATACACTGTCCCCAGCCCAGTCATTATACACTGTCTCCCCTATCGCTCTGTCCCCAGCACAGTCATTATACACTGTCTCCCCTATCGCTCTGTCCCCAGCCCAGTTATTATACACTGTCTCCCCTATCGCTCTGTCCCCAGCCCAGTCATTATTATACACTGTCTCCCCTATCTCTCTGTCCCCAGCACAGTCATTATACACTGTCTCCCATATCGCTCTGTCCCCAGCCCAGTTATTATACACTGTCTCCCCTATCGCTCTGTCCCCAGCCCAGTCATTATACACTGTCTCCCCTATCTCTCTGTCCCCAGCCCAGTCATTATACACTGTCCCCAGCCCAGTTATTATACACTGTCTCCCCTATCGCTCTGTCCCCAGCCCAGTCATTATACACTGTCTCCCCTATCTCTCTGTCCCCAGCCCAGTCATTATACACTGTCCCCAGCCCAGTCATTATACACTGTCTCCCTATCGTCCCCAGCCCAGTCATTATACACTGTCTCCCCTATCGCTCTGTCCCCAGCCCAGTTATTATACACTGTCTCCCCTATCTCTCTGTCCCCAGCCCAGTTATTATACACTGTCTCCCCTATCGCTCTGTCCCCAGCCCAGTCATTATACACTGTCTCCCCTATCGCTCTGTCCCCAGCCCAGATATTATACACTGTCTCCCCTATCGCTCTGTCCCCAGCCCAGTCATTATACACTGTCTCCCCTATCTGTCTGTCCCCAGCCCAGTCATTATACACTGTCCCCAGCCCAGTCATTATACACTGTCTCCCCTATCTCTCTGTCCCCAGCCCAGTCATTATACACTGTCCCCAGCCCAGTCATTATACACTGTCTTCCCTATCGCTCTGTCCCCAGCACAGTCATTATACACTGTCTCCCCTATCTCTCTGTCCCCAGCCCAGTTATTATACACTGTCTCCCCTATCTCTCTGTCCCCAGCCCAGTCATTATACACTGTCTCCCCTATCGCTCTGTCCCCAGCCCAGTCATTATACACTGTCTCCCCTATCGCTCTGTCCCCAGCCCAGTCATTATACGCTGTCTCCCCTATCGCTCTGTCCCCAGCCCAGTCATTATACGCTGTGTCCCCTATCTCTTTCCCCAGCCCAGTCATTATACGCTGTGTCCCCTATCTCTGTCCCTAGCCCAGTCATTATACGCTGTGTCCCCTATCTCTGTCCCCAGCCCAGTACCAGACTATGTGAAGGCCACAGTGGAGACGGTGCTGAAGATCCATGAGACTGAGGATGATGGAGATGTTCTGGCCTTCCTCACTGGACAGGTGTGTTTCTCTTACGGTTTGATTTTGAACTGGGTACTTGTTGCCATGTGACCTGTGTGTGACCTGTGTGTGTCCTGTAGGAGGAAGTGGAGAAGGTGGTGTCTCTGCTCCAGGAGCAGGCCAGGGCTCTGGGCCGTCTCGGCATGAAGAAATACCTCAAGGTGCTGCCCATGTACGCAGGCCTGCCCTACACTGACCAGATGAAGGTGTTTGAGAGGACGCCCCCTACTGTCCGCAAGGTGAATTTCAATCTGCCTCTGTACTCCGTCCCAATGTCTCTACGCAGTGGTCATCAACCCCGATCAATGGAATGTTAAATTAGTTGTTTTGTTACTGGGCTGGCACAAAAGCCTGCACATCTTCTAGTTCTCCAGGACCAGGGTTGGTGAGAGCTGGTCTAGTGGTACTGCATATGATGCATGTATCACTATCAGCGTCCTGAAGAGATGCAGCGTCCAACATAAAGGCTTGTCCTCTTGTCCGGGACAAGTAAAAACAAATAGATTTATTTATTGTCGGACAAGAAGAATATAGATTTTGGTTGTCTAAATGGACGAGAGAAAAATCACACACCCCAATATCAAATAATTACTCTGATCAGAGAGGCTAACATTGGAATACAGTTTGTTATGTATATACATTTTTAAAAAGCCTACAGTGACTTCAAAAAGATTTCACACAGTGGTCTTCACGGATCCAAAAAGTTGGACCGATTCTGAAATAGACCTGGGTCTTTCCCACCTGGACCCGATATGCATAATTTAAAAAAAATATAGAGACCCGTTCCAAACGGACCTAAGGACATCTAGACTCCTTCCATATAGTCCTAGGTGGATCCCAGTCCGCTCCAGGTGAACAAAGCATCAGAAAAGCTACTTTATTAACCAGAGCTGATAAAGCATACGAGGAGGGAGAGAGGTACCACTAGCAGACGGGGGAGGGGGCATACTGTGAGGGAGGAGGGGGAGGAGAGACGGCAACCAACCAAGCCGACTCGCGCTATAATAGACTAAGGGCTGCCATAGCTAGGTTATTTATCATCAAATATGATTGCATAGTACCTGTCTTGGACTGCATCGAACCAGGAGAAGCTAGTTAAGCTAGCTAGCTAGGCTAACTGATGCTGCAGTTCATACACTTTCTCATTTTAGTTACAAATGACCATTCAGAATATTAAGTAGCAGCCTGCCTACCTCTTTGCTCTTGGTCATGGTAGCCTATCCTTCTCCTTTTTACTCCGTCATTTTAAGTCCATCTTTCACTGATTAGATATCTCCTAACTTTTGCCACACACTGAGCGATGCTCTATGACTGTAGCCTATTGCCGCTTTGATGACTTATGATTGACCAAGAAAAAGTGCTGCTCTTGTGAAAAGCAAGAGCAGCAGCATAAATAATCATTTTTGAATCCGTTATTTTACCAGGTACGTTGACTGAGAACACGCTCTCATTTACAACAACAACCTGGGGAATAGTTACAGGGGAGACGGATGAAGGAACCAATTGTAAACTGGGGATTATTAGGTGACCAGATTGGGAATTTAGCCAGGACACCGGGGTTAACACCCCTACTCTTACAATAAGTGCCATGGGATCTTTAATGACCCCAGAGAGTCAGGACACCCGTTTAACGTCCCATCCAAAAGACGGCACCTGACACAGGGCAATGCCCTGGGGCATTGGGATATTTTTTAGACCTGAGGAAAGAGTGCCTCCTACTGGCCCTCCAACACCACTTCCAGAAGCATCTGGGCTCCCATCCAGGACCTGACCAGGACCAACCCTGCTTAGCTTCAGAAGCAAGCCAGCAGTGGTATGCAGGGTGGTATGCTGCTGGCATAAAATGTATTTCTCTACTGCAGCAGTCGTGTTTGGATCTGTATGGGTCGGACAAGTGAGTTAAAGTCAGACCTATAGGTAAATTTAAAAAAGCAGACATTGAATATCTCTTTTGAGCATGGTGAAGTTATTAATTACACGTTGGATGGTGTATCAATATACCCAGTCACTTCAAGGACACAGGGGCCTAACTCAGTTGCTGGAGAGGAAGGAAACCACTCAGGGATTTCACCATGAGGCCAGTGGTGACTTTAAAAGGTTGGTGTTTAATGGCTGACAGGAGAACGCTGAGGATGGATCAAATCAACAACATTGTAGTTACTCCACAATACTCTTGTAAATGACAGAGTGAAATGAAGGAAGCCTGTACAGAATAAAGATAATGCTAGTTGATTCTGTTGACTCGAGGCACGGTAGTGTTCAGATCAAATGGTCACGTTAGCGGAGGCGGTCGTCAAGTTGAAACTATTTAACCATAAAATGATTTGTTTTAAAAACCTGGATGTTTTATGTCATTTTATGAAGCATGTCTTAACTTGTTTCAAAGTAGCCTAAAATACAACCATAGAAATGTTGAGGGAATTACTCTACATGGCCAAATGTATGTGGACATTTTTTCAAATTAGGTCATTCTGCTATTTCAGCCACACCTATTGCTGACAGGTGTATCAAAGTGAGCACAACGCCATGCAATCTCCATTGACACACTATGGCAGTAGAAAGGCCCGTACTGAAGAGCTCAGTGACTTTCAATGTTGCACCGTCATAGGATGCCACCTTTCCAACTAGTTAGTTTGTCAAATGTATACCCTGCTAGCGCCACACAAACTCACAGAACGGGACTACTGAGTGCTGAAGCGCGTAAAAATTCTGTCCTCAAGTTACAACACTCGCTACGAGTTCCTAACTGCCTCTGGAAGCAACGTCAGCACAATAACTGTTCGTTGGGAGCTTCATGAATTGGGTTGACATGGCCGAGCAGCCGCAGCAAGCCTAAAATCACCATGCGCAATGCCAAGCTTCGGGCTGGAGAGGTGTAAAACTCGCTGCCATTGGACTCTGGAGCAGTGGAAACCTGTTCTTTGAAGTGGTGAATCACACTTTGCCATCTGGCAGTCCGACAGACAAATCTGTGTTTATCGGATGCCAAGGGAAAGCTACCTGCCCGAACGCATAGTGCCAACTGTGACGTTTTGTGGAGGAGGAATAATGATCTGGGGCTGTTTTTTATGGTTCCGGGAAGGAAAATCCTTTACGCTACAGCATACAATGACATTCTAGATGATTCCATCTTTGTGGCAACAGTTTTGGGGAGGCCCTTTCCTGTTTCAGCATGACCATGCTAGTTGATGATAATCCTAGTCATATTAGTAAACCATGCTAGTTGATGATAATCCTAGTCATATTAGTAAACCACGCTAGTTGATGATAATCCTAGTCATATTAGTAAACCACGCTAGTTGATGATAATCCTAGTCATATTAGTAAACCATGCTAGTTGATGATAATCCTAGTCATATTAGTAAACCATGCTAGTTGATGATAATCCTAGTCATATTAGTAAACCATGCTAGTTGATGATAATCCTAGTCATATTAGTAAACCACGCTAGTTGATGATAATCCTAGTCATATTAGTAAACCATGCTAGTTGATGATAATCCTAGTCATATTAGTAAACCATGCTAGTTGATGATAATCCTAGTCATATTAGTAAACCATGCTAGTTGATGATAATCCTAGTCATATTAGTAAACCATGCTAGTTGATGCATCATTAGATCTCCCCTTAATTTCTGATGGATATTTTAATCTGTGGGTTTTTGAGAACGGTGTTTTCCTGCCAATTGCATTTTTTTAACATTTGCAGCAGGCTGGTGTTGCAGACCCCTTTCCAGGGGTGGGGGTAACGTGATGGGTGACTTTTTAACATTTGGACAAGTAAAAAATCTTTCCTAATTATCTAAAGGACAAGTGGCAAAAAAAAGTTTGTCAAGTCCTCCGATGGCAAAGAATGCTTTTCTACCTCCGCTTGGACATAGGACAACCATGGGTATACGCTATGCTTCCTTAAGAGTACACTTTTTGCCACAGGATGAAATGATCTGAGTGGCTGAAGCATGTGCTTTATAAAAGCCCTGTATTGGATATACAGGAGTGGGTGGTCTATGTTAAAGCGCTCTCTCTGGTTCTCTAAGGTGGTGGTGGCCACTAACATAGCAGAGACGTCCATCACCATCAACGGCATCGTGTTTGTGATCGACTGTGCGTTTGTCAAGCTGCGGGCGTACAACCCTTGCACTGCCATCGAGTCGCTGGTGGTCACGCCCATTTCCAAGGCCTCAGCCAGTCAGAGGGCAGGACGAGGGGGACGCAACCGAGCCGGGAAGTGCTTCAGACTATACACAGGTGTGTATGTGTGAGGGAGGGGGTGGGGTCTCTGTGTGTGTTATCGGAAAAGGCCATCGGTGAGGGGGAGAAAGTGTCAAGAAAGCTCTAAGCTTGCTCAGATCAGCCCTGTACTGTGGTGTGTGTTCTGACCTGTCTGTGTGCTCCAGAGGAGGATTTTGAGAAGTTGCCTGCGTCCACGGTTCCTGAGATGCAGCGTACCAACCTGGCCCCTGTCATCCTGCAGCTCAAAGCTCTGGGCATAGACAACGTGCTGCGATTCAGCTTTCTCTCTGTGAGTCCATCCAATACAATGTGTGTACTTTGTTTTGAGCACGCACTGTAATCTTGGGTTTACTCGGATCTAAACATTTTCTGAATTTGGTCAGATGCTTGAGTAGTCGGTACACAAGATTAAGAGCACTGTGAAAGGCTCACAATTCTAAAAGCTGGTGAATTGACTCAAAGAGCACCAAGACTGGTTGTCAACAAATGATTAACTTTGATAGCCTGTGTATTACACTAACTTTATAATTGTTCCCACTTTAGCCTCCTCCAGCCCAGTCCATGGTCCAAGCCCTGGAGCTGCTCTACGCCCTGGGGGGTCTGGACCAGTATGGTCGTCTGACTGACCCTATGGGCGTGCGTATGGCAGAGTTCCCCCTCAGCCCCATGTTTGCCAAGATGCTGCTGGAGTCAGGAAACTTTGGCTGTTCCAAGGAGATCGTTACCATAGCAGCCATGATGCAGATCCAAAACATCTTCATGGTGCCAGCCAATCAGAAGAAACCAGCAGTGAGTGTTGCAGATGTCATGTTGAATGCCCAGTCTAAAACGTTCTGTTGTGCAGATGTCTGTCTCTGTGCTTCGAGAGGCACGGGATCTACCATCCTAATCACCTCTCGTCTCCCCCTCTGTCTGCATGTTTCTCTCTCTGCTCCCATCCTCCTCCCTCCTCCATAGGCGCGGGAGCATCGCAAGTTTGCTGTGGCGGAAGGAGATCATCTCACCATGCTCAATGTCTACGAAGCCTTCATCAAGGTGGGCACTGCCACTGTATGGGCTACTGCTAGGAATGAAGCCTTCCTTTTAGCAGCGATCAACCTGAATCTTTTTATATGAACATGGTCCATGAACAGCAAAGCACTCTGCTGAATGATACAACATTTTAGATTGATATCTTTTCAGGACTTGGTGCTAAAGATCAGCTTTACTAAGCATTTGCATTCCTGAAAACTATACTAAACAAACATAGAAATGCAGCATGCAACAATTTCAAAAATTGTACATAGAAGGAAATCAGTCATTTTAAATAAATTCATTAGGTCCTAATCTATGGATTTCACATGACTGGGAATACAGTTACGCATACAGATACCTTAAAAAAAGGTAGGGGCGTGGATCAGAAATCTGTTGTGACCACCATTTGCCTCGTGCAGCGCGACATATCTCCTTTGCATAGAGTTTTCAAAAACGATGTTGGAGGTAGCTTATGGTAGAGAAATTAACATTCAACTCTCTGGTATCAGCTCTGGTGGACATTCCTGCAGTCAGCACGCCAATTGCACGCTTTCTCAACTTGAGACATCTGTGGCATTTTGTTCTGTGACAAAACTGCACATTTTAGAGTGGCCTTTTAGTATCCCCAGCACAAGGTGCACCTGTGTAATGATCATGTTTAATCAGCTTCTTGATATGCCATACCTGTCAGGTGGATGGATTTTCCTAGAAAAGGAGAAATGCTCACTAACAGGGATGTAAACATTTGTGCACAAAATTTGAGAGAAATAAGCTTTTTGTGCTTATGGAACATTTTCTGGGATTTCAGCTCATGAAACATGGGACCAACACGGTACATGTTGTGTTTATATTTTTGTTCATTGTAAGCACCCGTGTTATTTTCCAGAGGGAATAAAACCTAAATGGTTTTAACCTAAAACTGGTTTGTCTCTACCCCCCCCCCACCTTGTCCATCTAGCACCAGAAGAGCTCTCAGTGGTGTCAGGAACACTTCCTCAACTACAAGGGTCTGCAGCGAGCCATGACTGTACGAGAACAGCTCAGGCGACTCATGAATAAATTCAAGGTGCCACGCACCTCCAGCGAAGGTGTGTATAACCCACAGTTCTGTCCTGTTTGTATCCTTTATGTGCACCTCTTTACAGTGTTCAAATTGAATTGGGTTTTTGTCTTGTCCAGGTGACCCGGATGTGATCCTGAGATGCATTGTGTCTGGGTTTTTTGCCAACGCTGCCCGCATGCACCACTCAGGATCCTACAGGTGACTACCAACTACCTGAAACACTATTGTCTGTTGCTCATTGCTTTTGCCTTGACTAAGCTCAATGTCTCCAGTTAATTCATCCCTTCCTCACACCTTCTGTTTCCCAGGACTCTACGGGATGACAGAGAGCTTCACATCCATCCAAACTCCGTGCTGTTTGGAGAAAAGCCTACGAAGTGGTGAGGATTTGGCTTTTACATTGGTCCAAGGGTTCTCAAACCTCTCCCCGGGGACCCCAGAGGTTTCACTATGTTGTTGTAGCCCTAAACTAGCTCAGCTGATTCATCAAGGGCATAATGAATAGTTGACTGAATCAGGTGTTCGAGCTCTGGAATAGATCAAATATGTCTGGGTCTCAGAGGAGAGGAATGAATCTCCTAGATATATGCGTCTAACACTGCCTTGTCCTCCCCCAGGGTTGTCTTCAATGAAGTCGTGCAGACCTCTAAGTACTACATGCGTGATGTCACAGCTGTCGAGTCCTCCTGGTTGGTCGAGCTTGCTCCCCACTTTTACAAGCAGGCTAAGGTAGGAGAAAAACACTGTCTTTCTAATACTCTTCTCTTTTTGTTCTCGCTTGTTTGTTCTGAGGAAAGTTTTTTTTTTAAAGCACACCCATAACACATATTAGGGCTATCTATGTACACTACATGACAAAAAGTATGTGGACACCTGCTTGTTGAACATCTCATTCTAAAATCATGGGCATTAATATGGGGTTGGTCCCCCCTTTGCTAATATAACAACCTCTACTCTTCTGGGAAGGCTTTCCACTAGATGTTGGAACATTACTGCAGGGACTTGCTTCCGTTCAGCCACAAGAGCATTAGTGAGGTCGGGCACTGATGTTGGGTGATTAGGCCTGACTCGCAGTCTGCGTTCCAATTCATCCTAAAGGTGTTCGATGGGGTTGAGGTCAGGAAATCAAGTTCTTCCACACCGTTCTCAACAAACCATTTCTGAATGGACCTCGCTTTGTGCATGGGGGCATTGTCATGCTGAAACAGGAAAGAGCCTCCCCCAAACTGTTGCCACAAAGATGGAAGTACAGAATCATCTAGAATGCCATTGTATGCTGTAGCGTAAAGGATTTTCCTTCAATGGAACTAAGGGGTCTAGCCCGAACCATGAAACAGCCCCAGACCATTATTCCTCCTCCATCATCTGTCAGTTGGCACTATACATTCGGGCAGGTAGTGTTTTTTCTTTTTCTGGCAACCCAGATTTCGGACTGCCAGATGGCGAAGCGTGATTCATCACTCCAGAGAAGGCGTTTCCACTGCTCCAGAGTCCAATGGCAGTGAGCTTTACACCTCTCCAGCCAATGCTTGGCAATGCGCATAGTGATCTTAGGCTTGTGTGCGGCTGCTCGGCCATGTCAACCCATTACACGAAGCTCCTGACGAACAGTTATTGTCCTGACGTTGCTTCCAGAGGCAGTTTGGAACTACCACTTTGCGGCTGAGCCACTTTTGCTTCTAGACGTTTCCACTTCACAATAACAGCACTTACAGTCGACCAGGGCAGACATTTGACAAACTGACTTGTTGGAAAGGTGGCATCCTATGACAGAGCCATGTTAAAAATCACTGAGCTCTTCAGTAATGCCATTCTACTGCCAATGTTGTCTATGGAGATTGCATGGCGTTGTGCTCAATTTGATACACCGGTCAGCAATGGGTTGGGCTGAAATAGCCGGGGTGTCCACCTACTTTTGTGTATATATAGTGTATACACACGTGCAACTGTCCCTAGGACCTTGTTTTGGATCTAATCGTGTCTTATGCATGTAGAACAGTCTTGATGTTCTGTGTGGACTCCAGGAAGAGTATCTGCTGCTTCAGGAACAACTCATGTGGATCCTAATAAAACACTACCATATATGTTTATCTTAGTCTTTCTCTGATTCACTTTATATCCCTCTTGTTCTCTCTCTGTCTGTATCCCCTTCTCCCCATCTGTTAGCATGGGTCACTAACCAGCAAGAGATCCAGGGTCCTCTGAGCTGGTTCCTGTCCGCGCCTCTCATAACTCTGACCACTACATCCTGGTTCCAACCCCTCACCCAGAGAGGACCAGCGTTAGGGAAACAGAGTCATGGGAAGCAGGGTACTGGGTAAGACCCGAAGAGGAGAAAGGAGAACACCCCTCCTAAACCTACACTGTGCCCCCCCATCCCCATTCTGATACCCTCTTCCCCTTTATCACCCTGTACAAATCTGTATTATATATTTATTTCCCATTCCACATGGCAGTCACTAGAGGGTCATTCTGAAAGGGACAGAACGTATGAGCATGTAAATGGGCTGTTTGTTCTGAGTTTACTGAAGGGTTAGTGGACCCCCCCCCCATCTGCGTTTTGGCATAGATCAAATGTATGATCTGTTCTTATCAGTTTAATGTCTGATAGTTATAATATGGTTGGAGAGCTCCATAGTTCTGTCCTTTCCAGCATGGCCAGCTAGACCAGGTCCCATCCACACCTGTACATATAGAGACAGAGCAGGCTCGGGTCCAGGGAATGGCGGTACCATGCCTGGTCCTTGGTTTCATGGTTATTTTTTTATGGCTTTGGGCTCAATTCAATCGAACCCTGTAGTATTTACGCAGTAGCTCTTTTTCGCCATGGTCAAATAAAATCCCTACCAACACCAGCTAGACTCCACAGGTAGATGCTTCCAGTTTAAGATAATCTGTGTGTATATGTGCAGTAATTTGTAAAACAAGATGTGTAAACATTGCTATGGGGGGTTTGATTTGAATCGTGGCGCGGTAAATAAATGAAGACTGAGTGTGAGGATGTAAAAAGTTTAATTTTTTTAACATTTTATTTTTTGGTGGTGGGGGGGCGCAAAAAATGTGTATCTTATTTTGTAATAATTTGCTCCTCCCCTAGACTGGGTGCTCGTCTCATCCTACTGTAGCTGTCAGTACCAAGGCTAGCGGTCTCCTTTTTCCAATACTTGTCTCTCTAGAACAGGAATCCCCAACTCCACTCCTGGAGAGATACGGGAAAAGCAGGGTTTTGTTCCAACCCAGCCTCGACACAATCGATCAACTACTCATGGTCTTCAATCTGGATTACGTTTAGCTAAATCAGATGTGTTCGGGCTGGAACAAAAGCCAGCACACTTAATGGCTCTCCAGGACCAGAGTTGGAGAACCCTGCAATCTTCAATCATAAGTGTTTTGACTCAGTGGCACAGATCTATAAGCTTGTGCCACAGATGGAAAATCCATTTAGGATTTGATGTGTGGACCCAGAATGTAGCGTTCTGGGTTATTACTGTGAAAAAGACCTCTTTGCTTTTAGACAGCGTCTCTACAACTCTTTACTACTGTCTATCTCAAACATAGTGGCCTTTTCAACCGTTCTGTGCCAAATGATCTAACCATATTTCACATTTCATTTTGGTATGAAATGTGCAAATAACCCATCAAGCATTTTAAGTGCAAAAGAAGCAATCAAAACTGAAAAATGTAAGTGCCATTTTTCCATATGAATAAGTGCATTCAGAGATGTATATGAAGCCTAAAAAAATGTAAGCATTTTATATTTTTGAGCCATTTCTCTTTGGCCCACCACTGTTTCCCTATATCGCCATTGGTTGTGGTTTGCATAAATCAGTTGTTCTTTTGTACACCGTTGTCAGTGTCAAGACCAGTAATGTTCAACAGAAAGGAAGGCACACATTTTTATGGGTCATTGCTATCTTGGTTCCTTTGGATGTCCCTACCCATAACCTTAACATTTTACATTTTAACTTCAATGGGGGGGGGCGTCCGAAGGATACCAGATAGCATGGCCCATTTGAAGTACGTTTCACCCCATATATTACAACAAACCCTGCTCCTGTCTTGATTTGCTCTTCCTTATTTTCTTTGTTTTTCTCTAGGATTGCTATTATTATTGGGTAAAACAAATGACCCCTCAAAAGCTTTAGAGTAAGAAAACAAACAAGACCATAGGACCTGCTTCCATTTCAGTAAGGTTGCTGTCCTTACTTTGACTTAAGTCTGCATGATTTTAACTTTCAATTCCTTGTCCTTTCTAGGTACAATATAACTGCCTCTGAACTCTGGAAAACTAACATACCATAGATGATCCAATGCAATCTGAATAGTAGAATGACTACAAGTGAAATACTCTTGCATGTTAAATGGTAGTCTATTAAGGACACTGCTAAGATCACAATGTAGATTTGCACAAATGTAGTTGACTGTGAGATGACTGATGTTCCTCTGCTGAGGATCTTGATGCGTCTGTCACAAAGCCACAGTGTAATCTGTAGTCTGTAGTTGCCCAGCTCTGATAAGCAGCTGTATCCCTCCACATCTTGAAATAAAGCCGTATGGTCATGGGCTCAACTATGCCTGTCTGTGTCTGTTAAATGGTTTCAACTTAAGCAATAAGGCCTGAGGTGGTGTGGTATATGGCCAATATACCACGTGCTTAGAACAGCCCTTAGCCGACGCAACACGGAGTGCTAGGACACAGTTCTTAGCCGTGGTGTATGTTGGCCATATATCACAAACCCCTGAGGTGCTTATTGCTATTATAAACTGTTTACCAACTTAATTAGAGCAGTAAAAATGTTTTGTCATACTGATGTACTGCAGCTTTCAGCCAATCAGCATTCAGGGCTCGAACCACCCAGTTTATAATGACCATTAGATCAGTGTTTAGGGGAAAGTTCATCCTACACCTGAGTCCTGGGTGAACTTACTGGTGTCCTCAAATACTGGTGCTGTAGTGTACTTGTCCAGCAGGTGTCAGTGTTGTACTGTAAACTGATCTGGAATGGTTTCCAGTCCTGCCAGTATTTCCTTTGATAGATGTTATTCCATTTAAGATTTAAAGCATATAGTCAGTATTATTATGGGAGACAATGCCAGCATGTTAATAATGTAGTATGCCCAGTTTTTTAAAACCCTTTTTCTGTTTTCCCTACTCATCCAACAATGTACTGACAATTCTTGAAACATCCTTGTATTGGCATCAAAGACGATCTTCACGGGAATGCTCATAATTACACTGAATGAGATGTATTGTTTCAACTTCAGGTATTTTGAGTGTTTTAAATGACTAATGTAACCAACTGGATTTATCCTCCGATTAGGCAATTGGAGATTGTGGTCAGCACATGGCTGATGTTAGGCCCTGGTTTGTTTTTGTCTGGCTGATTAGGTTACAAATGATTTCATATTGGGCGGGCATTTAGGCATCTACCTAGCGCGTTGATTGATCTCTGACAGCGGTAAAAGGGAATGTGGGTAGAGTAACCCTACAGCGGGTAGCGGAAATGTAAATAAACTCTGGGATGACAGTATGAGAGAGTGCGGCTGACTTCCTCGCTTAGCGTTCCAATCAGTTTGCAGAGTTGCAGGAAGAGCGTGCTCACGACTCTTGGGAATTGAGGGAAGCTGGCAACCTGGTCTCAGCATTTCGTATTATTCTGTATGTATAGCCAAAACATTGCTTTAGCATGATATGTTTCGTATGGTATGTTACGAATTACAATGGCAATTCGTATATGTTACGACTTTTCAAAACGTTTGAAATTTTACAAATTACAATTTGTTGTGGGTAACGTTAGCTAGGTTATGGGTTAGGGTTAAATGTAGGTGTTAGGTTAAAGATTTAGAGGAAGGGTTAGCTAAAAAGTTATATGCAGTTGATAAAATCGTGATGTTGTCCGTGATGAGATTTGAACACGCAACCTTTGGGTTGCCAGCTGTTCACATATGTCCACCCTGACCAACCACCGTCCTTTCATCTTTGCCTTAAGTAACCTTCTGTCTTACGTAACCATAACAAACATATTGACATTTCAATATCCCGGATTTATATGTACTATGTTATGTCTAGTCTATCAGACCAGTCTGAGGGGAAAGAGAGCCAGAGTGGTGGGTCTTCTACTGAAATGTAAGAAAGAGACCTAGGACCTCTTGCGAAATGAACTTGAAATATATTGTGACTCTTAAAAGGATGGCACTGGCAACCACTTGGTGCAGTGGCAGGAGAGAGTCATGGCACCAGGCTTTTTTTGTTGTCTTGTATGGTTTTTATTTTCTTAACCCTAACACACTTTTTTTTAAACGCCTGCTGCGTAAATGATCCTAACCTGTTATAACCTGTTATGAAAGTCACTCCTGACACTTCACTTGAAGACCTTTTATATAGCCCTGTCATACCTGGAAGATACCAAAGGCATATCGGTAGGCTAAATATGATTAGCCTAACCCCTAAAACGTTTCAACATGAATGCTTCCGTACAGCATATGCATTTTAAATATACCCATTTAGATGATTTATTCAATAAAGAAAAATGCTGACCATAATAGTTTTATCACCAGCAAAATGATTTGTAAACCAAAAAGATGCCATACAAAGTAGTGCCTGCACAGTGAAATGGCCACTCTGTCCTAGAGAGAAACCCAGAAAACCAAACACCAGATGTAAGTTAATGGTGATGTTGGACAATAATATAATGATACTTTTATAACAATGTGCTGCAATGTTTAAAAAAGGTATTATCCTTTAAGCTAGTAGTTTGATGTTTGTAGCCCACTATCACATTTCTCTAGTATAGGCTTGTTATCATAATGAACCATATCAGCACATTACCTGCGATAAGGGACCGGTATGATGTGTCGATAGTCACTTATCGTCTCAGTTCTAGGGATTTAGTATTGAGAAATTTGGGGACAGGCTTTCCTGAAGGAAGGGGGTAATGTACTGACCTTAAACCAACACGTAAACACTTCATCAACAGGGACCGCTTGGCGTAATGGTAAAGGTGTTAACTTGACAGCCCCTGTACCCAGGTTTGAGTCCTGGTCAGGGCTACCCCCCCCCCCCGAATTCAATAAAATAAAATAAAAACATAGCCTAATACATATCAAGAGTAAACAGGGTTCCTCCTAACAGTTAGAATTATTTTAACTTTTGACCAAACAAACAAGATGCTTTAAGGCGCTAACTGGCCACTAGCCTAATTGGAATAAGGACAATAACCATTAGCTCCAATGATCATTCTATGGTGAGTAGCCTAGTTAAAAAGAACTATGCTGGTTGGCAGTCTGGCAGATGCTGTCCAAGCCAAGGTGAAGGGATAGAGCCAGTAGTCTTTACAACAACCTGGTAGCCTGATGAGCCCCATGTGTGTTCTCAACATTTCAAAGATGTCCACGCTCCCTCATCTAAAGAAGATTTACTGTCTCTAAATGTATCTCACTTACAGCCCTATTGATAAGAAGTTATCGCGACAGTTGTCATCCCAACCCTGTTGATGGAATATTCTACCTCGGTGTCTAGGCGAGGAAGGAGTCGCCCCTCTGTCCTTGATCTAGGCTGCATTTCTGCTTTAGCTTACATCTAGGTGTTGGGGTCTGTAAAACAGTGTTACCAGACCTGCTTTCCAGTTCCACTCAGTTGCCCATTCTAGTTCTCCAACCATGGGATGACAGGAGTGACAGCCACATCTGTTAGTGATTCATAGTAGCCCATTGGACCACAGGATTTAGACGAGGCAGCAGTTTGAACAGGTTGTGTGTGTTAGGTCCACTGTCTTCCTTTCCGTGTTTTAGACCACCATTTAAACAATCATTGACGTGTTTGAGTCCATTTGAAGAATGTTTAACAGTGATCAAGTGTTCTGGAGGGGAGGCATGTCATGTTTAGATTGTAATTAAGGCCTAGCCCCCCCCCTGTTCAAAGTTTACACATGTTTTGAAAGAAAACAATCTGGTTATTGTTTCCTATCTGTCATTCAAGCGAAGTGTCCACGTCTACACCTACATGTGTTTTTGTCACTATGAACGTGTCATTGTATAAACAATATGTCAGTTGATCAATAATATACAGCAGGTTAGTTGAACTGTAGTCGTGGAGGGTGCTGAGATTAGTTGAATATCATTTTAGCTTCCTATTATCAGTTTGTTTTTCATCTCTTGTAAGGAAAGGATAGCTGTTGTAAAAATGTACAAATGCTGATGAATTTGAGTTAAATCTGAGTTGAGGATGAGAAGGTTCATTACAGCTGACCTGTTTCATAGGTATGGGTGTAAGTTAAGTTGCATACCGTAACCATCAGATCATTCTTCTAGGGCTGTGATTAGTGTCTAGAGGTAGGGGGGACTGACACATTTCGTTGACATCCTAGACCTAGATAGTAAACCTGTGGCAACATATTGGCAAATATAACCACTCACATGATGGTCTTCCATCCTGTTTGGCCACACATTAACATATTCTAATAAATGGCCAGAGTCAAAGGGCCCAGACATGTGCAGAGGGTTAATACTGTTGAATAATAGTTCAAATAGCATTTTACGTTCTGCTCTGTTATGACGAAGTGAGTGTGAGAGCTGTTGTTGTATTCCCAGGAAGAACTATTGACTTTTTATTTAACATTGTGCGCAAAAAAAAACGTTTAGCTGAGGATTGTGAAAGATCTTACCAGTACTGCCTCATACATACTGCGTAGTTACTAATGGACACTATATTATATTCCAAATGATCTCTCTTTATAAAATATTATATAATTGAAGGATTGAATTCTTCTCACAGTTTGCATTGCTTAAAAATAAATATATCTTTAAAAACGGCGAAAAATTTATATTAAATAGACAACATACACTACAAAGCAGGCTTTAGTTTCCACGGGCTTTTGGAGCATGTACAGGACATGGTGGGATGGACTGGGCGGAGGGTTTGTAACATTTTGGCATAAATGTTAAGTAGTAGAGAATATAAAATGAAAAGGAAAAGACCAGAAAGAATTTCAACCGCGGAAGGAGTTTTTACATTTGGAATGGTGGATGCAATCAATTGTGCGAGGCTGGTTAGTGGGCTCCCCGGGTGACAAATTGAAAGTGTCTCGGTCTAGTTTATAGCCCTGATCAGGTCAAACGAAAAATATTGGAGGTCTGGGTGAGAAGACAGGCCCGCCTGGCGCAGATAAATGGACTGATCATTTCTTATTGAGAAACAATTCCTAAAAGGTAGTTTACTGTGTGACTGGGGAAGCGGGGGAGCGGAGAGCATGACGCGCATCCACTGCTCCCTCCCTGACCCTTCCTCCAGCACCGGAATGAAATGGATAGAGAGAACGCGCGTTTCTGATGGCACTCCTCCGCCAGAGAGACACTCCATTTGTTATGAAGTAGGGGTCCTGATGAAGTGTAGGGAGCGCCTCCTTTTTTTCTCTTCTTTTCCCCCCTCATCCCTCCTTTCTCAGGCACTACAAGGCCGGCCTTCAGTCTGCTACACTCGAAATGGATGGAAGGAGCCGATTGAATTTTACACTCCCTTGGTCATGATTAATGTGTCTGGAGTGGGGCGTCGCGGCAGTGTCATGCCATGAACACTAGGTGGTGGTCAAGCTCCTCTGGTTGAAGCTTGATACTTGGGTTTGGGGGCAAGTGGCGGTGAGGGGCGCATTGGTGATTGGAGATACGACTCCTCTCTTAGCAGTCGACCCCTTCAACTCCTCTCTCTAGTGTTAATAGAAAATGTGTGCTCACTCCCACTCCCTCTCGTTATTAGGCTACTTCACGGTCTGTTTCTCTGTGCTGTGCGCTGCCCTCTCTGTGTAACTTGGCAGGGCTGGCTGTAAATGTCAGTTTATCACTTAACGCATTGTAAAAGGGTGCGAGGCCTAATAAAAGGAGTCAGGTCGCATTGCTAGACTTTGTAACAGATGTTTATGGTGTCCCTTTACTCATTTACAGTTCAAGCCAGATGTCTATCAGTAGGCTTAAGTGTGTTGTGGGTTTTATTCTAGATTCACCTAAGAGGGAGCTTGTACGAAGTAATGTTTTCTTTAGTGGGTTGTGTCAGTTGATAACAGTAGCTTTTCTCTGTTTGGGTCACAGTGGGTGTCAGCTCTGATGGGGTTTGTGTATACTCATTCCAGAGAGAGAGGATTTCCCCACATTAATGCCAATGATCTTTCCCTGGTTAAATCCAGGAAGTCTGATATTGGGATAATATTGTGACACACATCCAGGCCCAAGCTAGCCAATGGTCCTTAAAGTGGCTGGTGATAAGGGTCTGTGTTTCATGGTATTAATGGCATTAGGGCAGGAAGTACTTCAGAGATGAGGGATCAATAAAGGCCAGGGTGTGTGTGTGTGTGGCTGGTTTTCCCAGACAGGGAGCAGGTTTAATTTGGCATGAATAATGCAGACCGAGAGAGGAGGAAGATTGGACAGAGGAAGCTGAAGCCTTCAGGTAGACAGTGGCTCTTATCTTGTCCCTTCTCCCCTTCTAAATGATCTGCTCATATCTGATGCTACAGGACATCTTGTGATCGTGACTGATTTTGTGTATGTTTATCAGGTCGAACACAGCAGAACACAGCAGGTCATTGGCTTATCTTCATCTTCTTCCCAATATCTTTTTTTCTGTTGATCATCTCCTGGAAGGAAAGATTAATTTACTGATAACAACATCTTGTCAATGCATGAGGAACTCACATTCTCAAAACTCTGTCTCAATGATCGTCGAAAAACGTGGTGTTCTGCCCTAGAGGAGCTCTCGTCCTATTCTGCTCCTCCTGTCCAAACACTGCTTTCATCATCAGGACTACAGCCTGTGATGGATGGAGCTGTCCATAGCCAGGTTATTATCTGTTGCATGGCACTGCCTATGTATACTGCTTTCTAGATGCTTTGTGTCTTCATATCCTCACACAAACACCATTACAAAGACACACACACACATACACACACGTGCTCTGTGGATGCTTGGTGCCCAATCACCTCACTCTGGACCCAGTTCCTCTTAGGTAATACCAAACGCTTCTAGAGCAGTGAACTCTCACATACTCAAGTCCCAAATGGACTGAGTTTGAAATCGGATCATCTGCGTCCCGCAAGACTGTGTAGGCCTCTGAGCTAATTAGGCATTTGGTAATTGGTCTCCAGGCAAGTTTACTCAGCAGGCCAGCATTGTTCACCAAACCACCTCCACTACCTGGGCTCTCCTAAAATGGCTGACAGGACCGCGGTCTCATCATGGAGGTGGAACAGAAGGATGGAGAGAGGAAGGGAGGAGATAACTGGAGATAAAAACAATGGGAGAGTGACGAAGCGAGAGATGGCGGAATGGAGGGAGAAATCAATAGGAAATCAGCGTTTGGGGAGGGCCCGCCGTTTATCAGGTGACACGGTTAAACAGCGTTAAGGCACTAAAAGTGAGAAAAATACGGGCCGTCCGGCAGGCCATATTGATCACAGCGGAATGGGCCAGCAGAAGGCCGAAACCACTAATAAAATAAGACGTATCTGAGAGGGAATCAGCCAGGGATCGATCGGCGGGGTGATCAAGGCCAAAAACATCTTCACTGGGATTTAAGCCCTCTTCCGCTGACCTGTGGCCCTCACACGCACACACGTGGATGCACACGGGGGCACAAACACCTCAGACCACAGAAGGATTTTTACCCAGTTTTTTTTCTCCACCTATAGCCTATCCCTGTCTTTTTGGTTCAGTGAAAATGCAGTAGAGGAGACGAGCAGAGGAATCCAAGTCGAACTATTGAGATGCACCCATAACATCTCCCGCTGTCCTCATTCCCCTTCTCTATACCTCCTCATTACCTAAGTGCCTGGATAGTCCACATTAATGGCTTTATTCACTACCCCCACAGACCTCCGGCTTAAACATGTTTTATAGCCCACGTAGCTTGTTTCAAGTGCTCATTTAAATCAGCACCAGTGAAAATGGCCCATCATTGAGGGAAAGAGAGTAGAAATCAGAACGCCATGCCATTTAACATCTGTCCATGGACACATAATGAGAGTAGTTCAGTTGGCTAGGGGGCGGGACTTCGAGATGGAACACTTCTGGGTCTTGACCTCATGTCATAGGAATGGAGTTCCCCTTTACACACTAATCTAAGGTCAGGTCTTGCTAGAACTATCAGGTCTTGTCTACCAGAATCTCCAGTAGGACTTCTGTGGAAAGAAGGGTCATGGTAGCAGAGCAGAAGTGCTGACAGACTAACTGAGACCCCTCATCTTCAGGGACAGTCTTTCCAGTAAAATACCACAAACCCTCGCCATTGTCTTGTTATTTCTAGGAAAACAAACAGGTGTCATTGGGCTAGGATGACCTGACTGAGAACGTCTCCTGTTTTTCCTGGGAAAGTCACATGGTCAGGTAATAATCATTGGTGTGTTAAAGGCCTTCCCAAACACCAGAGGTTAGTTAATAGACAGTTAGTGCTCCTCATTGACCCCTTCCCACAACTTCCACATTATGAGAAGCTCTTTCCTCATGTCTTTCAACAGCCCAGGCGTTCTACCAAAACACATTTGTGTTGTGTAATAACCGTTAACCAGTTAGGATGTTGTCAGTGATTCACAGAAACTCTGGGATATTTTCCTGCGTTCAGAATGGCAAGTGTAGCATAATAATTAATAATAATCATTTGGTGGCTGCTTATATTTGTCCTATTTCACACATGTACACGTGTGTGTTAATATGAGTTTGGGAATTGGAAATGTGTTTTTTGCATATCCCACTCTCCCTGAGAGGTCACGGGCCAGGGTCTGCCATTATCAACACTGTGTGTATGGTGAGAATGGCAGTGCATTCAACTCAATGTTACATAATGACTGGCGGCCATTGTGAGTGTACCCATAAGAGCAAAGCAGGAAAGATGACATTTTGAGCCAAGGTCAATTGTAGTTTACTGAGAACATTTCCCACAGCCCCTTTATCTCCCCTTTCTAGTGAAGGGAACGGTAAAACAGGAAGTGTGCCAGTCTCTGACCTATGCCTCCAACATATCTCAAACTTCCTTCCTCCCATGATGCAATAATAGGAACCAGTGGCATTGACTCGGGGAGGGAGGGACAGTCTCTCTTTCCCCATTGCGTCGTTCTGCGCTGGCATTAAGTTTAACAAGTGCTACAAGTGAGGGGCGGCTGGGGAGAGAGTCGGAGTGTGACAGATCGCAGCAGATCATGCAGAAAATGTGCCATGCTAAACATCACTTACTGCACATGGGAGAAGTGGCGTGTTTGTGCAGTGTTTGCTATCCAAGGAGTTCTGGTGATGGGAGTAAAACAGAGAGAGAGGGTTGTTTGCCTTCACAGCTGGGGACTGGAAATTGAATATACAGCTTCATTTTCACAGTTTGAAAAAAACAAAACACAGAAAATCACAGGAATTATGTTTAGGAGGGCAGAAATTGTTGCTGGGGTTTTGAGTTTCGTTTGATGTGTCCTGATGACGATTATGAAATCCAATAAAAACTAATTAGGAAATTAGGAGAGGGGATCAATACAGTATGCTCTAGTGGAGCACACTCTGCGTGTGTTTTGCAATGTGTGTGTGTGTGTGTGTGTGTGTAGTACGTGTCAGTGTATGTGTGATGGTCAGCCTTCAGTAACCCCCTACACCCCCAGGAGTGAGGTGCAGACCCGACCTGGCCAAAACAATCGTTAGCCTGTGGTCCTCTGCGGACTCTACCCCACTCCCACAGAAGTCATTTATATTTTGTTGACTGCCAGTTCCCTCTCCTATGTGTAATTTGATTCCAGCCAGGGCTACTCATTTCTGATTATTCCCCCCCTCTAATGTTACGCCTAATGTACTCTGGAACCTGCTTATTGCTCTTTAGTTACTTAATTTATTTATTTAGACTGTTTGGCCACCACAAAAACAAATGACGTAGTAGTGTTGGAGTAGGAGCCTTGTGAAATGTCTCTCCTGCAGTGTTTCTCAGTGCCATGGTGACGGTTAGATGGTGACGGATGGATGGTGACGGATGGATGATGACGGATGGATGATGGCGGTTAGATGGTGACGGGACGATGGAGACGGTTAGATGGAGACGGTTAGATGGTGACGGGACGATGGTGACGGTTAGATGGAGACGGTTAGATGGAGACGGTTAGATGGTGACGGGACGATGGTGACGGGACGATGGAGACGGTTAGATGGAGACGGTTAGATGGAGACGGTTAGATGGTGACGGGACGATGGAGACGGTTAGATGGAGACGGTTAGATGGAGACGGTTAGATGGTGACGGGACGATGGTGACGGTTAGATGGTGACGGGACGATGGAGACGGGACGATGGAGACTGTTAGATGGAGACGGGACGATGGTGAGGGTTAGATGGTGAAGGGTAGATGGAGACGGTTAAAATGGTGACGGGACGATGGTGACGGTTACATGGTGACGGGTAGATGATAATGGACAGATGGTGATTGATAATGGGCAGATGGTGACGGTTAGATGGTGACTGTTACATGGTGACGGGACGATGGTGACGGTTACATGGTGACGGGACGATGGTGACGGTTACACGGTGATGGGACGATGGAGACGGGACGATGGAGACTGTTAGATGGTGACGGTTAGATGGTGACGGGACGATGGAGACGGGACGATGGTGACGGTTAGATGGTGACGGTTAGATGGTGACGGGACGATGGAGACGGGACGATGGAGACGGGACGATGGTGACGGGACGATGGTGACGGTTAGATGGTGACGGTTAGATGGTGAAGGGTAGATGGTGACGGGTAGATGGTGACGGTTAGATGGTGACGGGACGATGGAGACGGGACGATGGAGACGGGACGATGGAGACGGTTAGATGGTGATGGAACGATGGAGACGGTTAGATGGTGACGGGTAGATGGTGAAGGGACGATGGAGACGGTTAGATGGTGAAGGGACGATGGAGACGGTTAGATGGTGACGGGATGATGGAGATGGTTAGATGGTGACGGTTAGATGGTGACGGGACGATGGAGACAGTGCGATGGTGACTGGACGATGGAGACGGTTAGATGGTGACAGGACGATGGAGACGGTTAGATGGTGACGGGACGATGGTGACGGGACGATGGAGACGGGACGATGGAGAAGGTTAGATGGTGACGGGACGATGGTGACGGGACGATGGTGACGGGACGATGGAGACGGTTATATGGTGACGGTTAGATGGTGAAGGGTAGATGGAGACGGGACGATGGTGATGGGACGATGGAGACGGTTAAAATGGTGACGGGACAATGGTGACGGTTACATGGTGACGGGTAGATGATAATGGGCAGATGGTGATTGAGAATGGGCAGATGGTGACGGGACGATGGTGACGGGACGATGGTGACGATGGAGACTGTTAGATGGTGACGGTTAGATGGTGACGGTTAGATGGTGACGGTTAGATGGTGACGGGTCGATGGTGACGGGACGATGGAGACTGTTAGATGGTGACGGGACGATGGTGACGGTTAGATGGAGACGGGACGATGGTGACGGGACGATGGTGACGGGACGATGGTGACGGTTAGATGGTGAAGGGTAGATGGTGACGGGACGATGGAGACGGGACGATGGAGACGGGACGATGGAGACGGGACGATGGAGACGGTTAAAATGGTGACGGGACGATGGTGACGGTTACATGGTGACGGGTAGATGATAATGGGCAGATGGTGACGGGTGTTTGATAATGGGCAGATGGTGACGGGACGATGGAGACTGGACGATGGTGACGGTTAGATGGTGACGGTTACATGGTGACGGGTAGATGATAATGGGCAGATGGTGACAGGTGTTTGATAATGGGCAGATGGAGACGGGACGATGGAGACGGGACGATGGAGACGGGACGATGGTGACGGGACGATGGAGACTGTTAGATGGTGACGGTTAGATGGTGAAGGGACAATGGTGACGGTTACATGGTGACGGGTAGATGATAATGGGCAGATGGTGACGGGTGATTGATAATGGGCAGATGGTGACGGGACGATGGTGACGATGGAGACTGTTAGATGGTGATGGTTAGATGGTGACGGGGCGATGGTGACGGGATGATGGTGACGGTTAGATGGTGACGGGACGATGGAGACGGGACGATGGAGACTGTTAGATGGTGACGGTTAGATGGTGACGGGACGATGGTGACGGGACGATGGTGACGGTTAGATGGAGACGGGACGATGGTGACGGTTAGATGGTGACGGTTAGATGGTGAAGGGTAGATGGTGACGGGTAGATGGAGACTGTTAGATGGTGACGGTTAGATGGTGAAGGGACGATGGAGACGGGACGATGGAGACAGGACGATGGTGACTGTTAGATGGTGACCGTTTGATGGTGACGGTTAGATGGTGACGGGATGATGGAGACAGGACGATGGAGACGGTTAGATGGTGACGGGACGATGGAGACGGTTAGATGGTGACGGGACGATGGAGACGGTTAGATGGTGACGGGACGATGGAGACGGGACGATGGTGAAGGGTAGATGGAGACAGGACGATGGTGATGGGAGTATGGAGACGGTTAAAATGGTGACGGGACGATGGTGACGGTTACATGGTGACGGGTAGATGATAATGGGCAGATGGTGACGGGTGTTTGATAATGGGCAGATGGTGGCGGGACGATGGAGACTGGACGATGGTGACGGTTAGATGGTGACGGTTACATGGTGACGGGACGATGGTGACGGTTACACGGTGATGGGACGATGGAGACGGGACGATGGAGACTGTTAGATGGTGACGGTTAGATGGTGACGGGACGATGGAGACGGGACGATGGTGACGGTTAGATGGTGACGGGACGATGGAGACAGTGCGATGGTGACTGGACGCTGGAGACGGTTAGATGGTGACAGGACGATGGAGACGGTTAGATGGTGACGGGACGATGGTGACGGGACGATGGAGACGGGACGATGGAGACGGGACGATGGTGACGGGACGATGGTGACGGGACGATGGTGACGGGACGATGGAGACGGTTATATGGTGACGGTTAGATGGTGAAGGGTAGATGGAGACGGGACGATGGTGATGGGACGATGGAGACGGTTAAAATGGTGACGGGACAATGGTGACGGTTACATGGTGACTGGTAGATGATAATGGGCAGATGGTGATTGAGAATGGGCAGATGGTGACGGGACGATGGTGACGGGACGATGGTGACGATGGAGACTGTTAGATGGTGACGGTTAGATGGTGACGGGTCGATGGTGACGGGACGATGGTGACGGTTAGATGGTGACGGGACGATGGAGACTGTTAGATGGTGACGGGACGATGGTGACGGTTAGATGGAGACGGGACGATGGTGACGGGACGATGGTGACGGGACGATGGTGACGGTTAGATGGTGAAGGGTAGATGGTGACGGGACGATGGAGACGGGACGATGGAGACGGTTAAAATGGTGACGGGACGATGGTGACGGTTACATGGTGACGGGACGATGGAGACAGGACGATGGTGACTGTTAGATGGTGACGGGATGATGGAGACAGGACGATGGAGACGGTTAGATGGAGACGGTTAGATCGGGACGATGGAGACGGTTAGATGGTGACGGGACGATGGAGACGGTTAGATGGTGACGGACGATGGTGACGGGACGATGGAGACGGTTAGATGGTGACGGGACGATGGAGACGGTTAGATGGAGACGGGACGATGGTGAAGGGTAGATGGAGACGGGACGATGGTGATGGTTAGATGGTGAGGGGTAGATGGAGACGGGACGATGGTGATGGGACTATGGAGACGGTTAAAATGGTGACGGGACGATGGTGACGGTTACATGGTGACGGGTAGATGATAATGGGCAGATGGTGACGGGTGTTTGATAATGGGCAGATGGTGACGGGACGATGGAGACTGGACGATGGTGACGGTTAGATGGTGACGGTTACATGGTGACGGGACGATGGTGACGGTTACACGGTGATGGGACGATGGAGACTGTTAGATGGTGACGGGACGATGGTGACGGTTAGATGGAGACGGGACGATGGTGACGGGACGATGGTGACGGGACGATGGTGACGGTTAGATGGTGAAGGGTAGATGGTGACGGGACGATGGAGACGGGACGATGGAGACGGGACGATGGAGACGGTTAAAATGGTGACGGGACGATGGTGACGGTTACATGGTGACGGGTAGATGATAATGGGCAGATGGTGACGGGTGTTTGATAATGGGCAGATGGTGACGGGACAATGGAGACTGGACGATGGTGACGGTTAGATGGTGACGGTTACATGGTGACGGGTAGATGATAATGGGCAGATGGTGACGGGTGTTTGATAATGGGCAGATGGAGACGGGACGATGGAGACGGGACGATGGAGACGGGACGATGGTGACGGGACGATGGAGACTGTTAGATGGTGACGGTTAGATGGTGAAGGGACGATGGAGACGGTTAGATGGTGACGGTTAGATGGTGACGGTTAGATGGTGACGGGACGATGGAGACAGGACGGTTAGATGGAGACGGTTAGATGGTGACGGGACGATGGAGACGGTTAGATGGTGACGGGACGATGGAGACGGTTAGATGGTGACGGACGATGGTGACGGGACGATGGAGACGGTTAGATGGTGACGGGACGATGGAGACGATTAGATGGAGACGGGACGATGGTGAAGGGTAGATGGAGACGGGACGATGGTGATGGTTAGATGGTGAGGGGTAGATGGAGACGGGACGATGGTGATGGGACTATGGAGACGGTTAAAATGGTGACGGGACGATGGTGACGGTTACATGGTGACGGGTAGATGATAATGGGCAGATGGTGACGGGTGTTTGATAATGGGCAGATGGTGACGGGACGATGGAGACTGGACGATGGTGACGGTTAGATGGTGACGGTTACATGGTGACGGGACGATGGTGACGGTTACACGGTGATGGGACGATGGAGACGGGACGATGGAGACTGTTAGATGGTGACGGTTAGATGGTGACGGTTACATGGTGACGGGACGATGGAGACGGGACGATGGTGACGGTTAGATGGTGACGTTTAGATGGAGACGGGACGATGGTGACGGTTAGATGGTGACGGTTAGATGGTGAAGGGTAGATGGTGACGGGTAGATGGTGACGGGTAGATGGTGACGGGTAGATGGTGACGGGACGATGGAGACGGGACGATGGAGACGGGACGATGGAGACGGTTAGATGGTGATGGGACGATGGTGACGGGACGATGGAGAGGGTTAGATGGTGACGGGACGATGGAGACTGTTACATGGTGACGGTTAGATGGTGAAGGGACGATGGAGACGGTTAGATAGTGACGGGATGATGGAGATGGTTAGATGGTGACGGTTAGATGGTGACGGGACGATGGAGACGGTTAGATGGTGACAGGACGATGGAGACGGTTAGATGGTGACGGGACGATGGTGACGGGACGATGGTGACTGTTCCATGGTGACGGTTAGATGGTGACGGGTCGATGGTGACGGGACGATGGTGACGGTTAGATGGTGACAGGACGATGGTGACGGTTAGATGGTGACGGTTAGATGGTGACGGGTAGATGGTGAAGGGTAGATGGTGACGGGTAGATGGTGAAGGGTAGATGGTGACGGGACGATGGAGACGGGACGATGGAGACGGGACGATGGAGACGGGACGATGGTGACGGTTAGATGGTCACGGTTAGATGGTCACGGTTAGATGGTGACGGTTAGATGGTGACGGGACGATGGAGACAGGACGATGGAGACGGTTAGATGGAGACGGGACGATGGAGACAGGACGATGGAGACGGTTAGATGGAGACGGTTAGATGGAGACAGTTAGATGGTGACGGACGATGGTGACGGGACGATGGAGACGGTTAGATGGTGACGGACGATGGTGACGGGACGATGGAGACGGTTAGATGGTGACGGGACGATGGAGACGGTTAGATGGAGACGGGACGATGGTGACGGGACGATGGAGACGGTTAGATGGTGAAGGGTTGATGGAGACGGGACGATGGTGATGGTTAGATGGTGAAGGGTAGATGGGGACGATGGTGATGGGACTATGGAGACGGTTAAAATGGTGACGGGACGATGGTGACGGTTACATGGTGACGGGTAGATGATAATGGGCAGATGGTGACGGGTGTTTGATAATGGGCAGATGGTGACGGGACGATGGAGACTGGACGATGGAGACTGGACGATGGTGACGGTTAGATGGTGACGGTTACATGGTGACGGGATGATGGAGACGGGACGATGGTGACGGGACGATGGTGACGGGACGATGGTGATGGGACGATGGTGACGGTTAGATGGTGACGGTTAGATGGTGAAGGGTAGATGGTGACGGGTAGATGGTGACGGGTAGATGGTGACGGTTAGATGGTGACGGGTGGATGGAGACGGGACGATGGAGACGGGACGATGGACGGTTAGATGGTGATGGGACGATGGTGACGGGACGATGGAGAGGGTTAGATGGTGACGGGTAGATGGTGAAGGGACGATGATGACGGTTACATGGTGACGGGTAGATGATAATGGGCAGATGGTGACGGGTGATTGATAATGGGCAGATGGTGACGGGACGATGGTGACGGTTAGATGGTGACGGTTACATGGTGACGGTTAGATGGTGACGGTTAGATGGTGACGGTTAGATGGTGACGGTTAGATGGAGACGGGACGATGGAGACGGGACGATGGAGACGGGACGATGGTGACGGGACGATGGTGATGGTTAGATGGTGAAGGGTAGATGGTGACGGGTAGATGGTGAAGGGTAGATGGTGACGGGACGATGGAGACTGTTAGATGGTGACGGTTAGATGTTGAAGGGTAGATGTTGAAGGGTAGATGGTGACGGGATGATGGAGACTGTTACATGGTGACGGTTAGATGGTGAAGGGACGATGGAGACTGTTACATGGTGACGGTTAGATGGTGAAGGGACGATGGAGACGGTTAGATGGTGACGGGATGATGGAGATGGTTAGATGGTGACGGTTAGATGGTGACGGGACGATGGAGACGGTTAGATGGTGACAGGACGATGGAGACGGTTAGATGGTGACGGGACGATGGTGACGGGACGATGGTGACTGTTACATGGTGACGGTTAGATGGTGACGGGTCGATGGTGACGGGACGATGGTGACGGTTAGATGGTGACAGGACGATGGAGACTGTTAGATGGTGACGGTTAGATGGTGACGGTTAGATGGTGACGGTTAGATGGTGACGGGTAGATGGTGAAGGGTAGATGGTGACGGGTAGATGGTGAAGGGTAGATGGTGACGGGACGATGGAGACGGGACGATGGAGACAGGACGATGGAGACGGGACGATGGTGACGGTTAGATGGTCACGGTTAGATGGTGACGGTTAGATGGTGACGGGACGATGGAGACAGGACGATGGTGACGGGACGATGGTGACGGGACGATGGAGACGGTTAGATGGTGACGGTTAGATGGAGACGGGACGATGGTGACGGGACGATGGAGACGGTTAGATGGTGAAGGGTTGATGGAGACGGGACGATGGTGATGGTTAGATGGTGAAGGGTAGATGGGGACGATGGTGATGGGACTATGGAGACGGTTAAAATGGTGACGGGACGATGGTGACGGTTACATGGTGACGGGTAGATGATAATGGGCAGATGGTGACGGGTGTTTGATAATGGGCAGATGGTGACGGGACGATGGAGACTGGACGATGGAGACTGGACGATGGTGACGGTTAGATGGTGACGGTTACATGGTGACGGGACGATGGTGACGGGACGATGGAGACTGTTAGATGGTGACGGTTAGATGGTGACGGTTAGATGGTGACGGGATGATGGAGACGGGACGATGGTGACGGGACGATGGTGACGGGACGATGGTGACGGGACGATGGTGACGGTTAGATGGTGACGGTTAGATGGTGAAGGGTAGATGGTGACGGGTAGATGGTGACGGTTAGATGGTGACGGGACGATGGACGGTTAGATGGTGATGGGACGATGGTGACGGGACGATGGAGAGGGTTAGATGGTGACGGGTAGATGGTGAAGGGACGATGATGACGGTTACATGGTGACGGGTAGATGATAATGGGCAGATGGTGACGGGTGATTGATAATGGGCAGATGGTGACGGGACGATGGTGACGGTTAGATGGTGACGGTTACATGGTGACGGTTAGATGGTGACGGTTAGATGGTGACGGTTAGATGGAGACGGGACGATGGAGACGGGACGATGGAGACGGGACGATGGTGACGGGACGATGGTGATGGTTAGATGGTGAAGGGTAGATGGTGACGGGTAGATGGTGAAGGGTAGATGGTGACGGGACGATGGAGACTGTTAGATGGTGACGGTTAGATGTTGAAGGGTAGATGTTGAAGGGTGAATGGTGACGGATGATGGAGACTGTTACATGGTGACAGTTAGATGGTGAAGGGACGATGGAGACTGTTACATGGTGACGGTTAGATGGTGAAGGGACGATGGAGACGGTTAGATGGTGACGGGATGATGGAGATGGTTAGATGGTGACGGTTAGATGGTGACGGGACGATGGAGACGGTTAGATGGTGACAGGACGATGGAGACGGTTAGATGGTGACGGGACGATGGTGACGGGACGATGGTGACTGTTACATGGTGACGGTTAGATGGTGACGGGTCGATGGTGACGGGACGATGGTGACGGTTAGATGGTGACAGGACGATGGAGACTGTTAGATGGTGACGGTTAGATGGTGACGGGACGATGGTGACGGTTAGATGGTGACGGGTAGATGGTGAAGGGTAGATGGTGACGGGTAGATGGTGAAGGGTAGATGGTGACGGGACGATGGAGACGGGACGATGGAGACGGGACGATGGTGACGGTTAGATGGTCACGGTTAGATGGTGACGGGACGATGGTGACGGGACGATGGTGACGGGACGATGGAGACAGGACGATGGAGACGGGACGATGGAGACAGGACGATGGAGACGGTTAGATGGAGACGGTTAGATGGAGACGGACGATGGAGACAGGACGATGGAGACGGTTAGATGGTGACGGGACGATGGAGACGGTTAGATGGTGACGGACGATGGTGACGGGACGATGGAGACGGTTAGATGGTGACGGACGATGGTGACGGGACGATGGAGACGGTTAGATGGTGACGGGACGATGGAGACGTTAGATGGAGACGGGACGATGGTGACGGGACGATGGAGACGGTTAGATGGTGAAGGGTAGATGGAGACGGACGATGGTGATGGTTAGATGGTGAAGGGTAGATGGGGACGATGGTGATGGGACTATGGAGACGGTTAAAATGGTGTGGGACGATGGTGACGGTTACATGGTGACGGGTAGATGATAATGGGCAGATGGTGACGGGTGTTTGATAATGGGCAGATGGTGACGGGACGATGGAGACTGGACGATGGAGACTGGACGATGGTGACGGTTAGATGGTGACGGTTACATGGTGACGGACGATGGTGACGGACGATGGAGACTGTTAGATGGTGACGGTTAGATGGTGACGGATGATGGCTACGGGACGATGGTGACGGGACGATGGTGACGGGACGATGGTGACGGGACAATGGTGACGGTTAGATGGTGACGGTTAGATGGTGAAGGGTAGATGGTGACGGGTAGATGGTGACGGGTAGATGGTGACGGTTAGATGGTGACGGGTGGATGGAGACGGGACGATGGAGACGGGACGATGGACGGTTAGATGGTGATGGGACGATGGTGACGGACGATGGAGAGGGTTAGATGGTGACGGGTAGATGGTGAAGGGACGATGATGACGGTTACATGGTGACGGGTAGATGATAATGGGCAGATGGTGACGGGTGATTGATAATGGGCAGATGGTGACGGGACGATGGTGACGGTTAGATGGTGACGGTTACATGGTGACGGTTAGATGGTGACGGTTAGATGGTGACGGTTAGATGGTGACGGTTAGATGGTGACGGTTAGATGGAGACGGGACGATGGAGACGGGACGATGGAGACGGGACGATGGAGACGGTTAGATGGTGAAGGGTTGATGGAGACGGGACGATGGTGATGGTTAGATGGTGAAGGGTAGATGGGGACGATGGTGATGGGACTATGGAGACGGTTAAAATGGTGACGGGACGATGGTGACGGTTACATGGTGACGGGTAGATGATAATGGGCAGATGGTGACGGGTGTTTGATAATGGGCAGATGGTGACGGGACGATGGAGACTGGACGATGGAGACTGGACGATGGTGACGGTTAGATGGTGACGGTTACATGGTGACGGGACGATGGTGACGGGACGATGGAGACTGTTAGATGGTGACGGTTAGATGGTGACGGTTAGATGGTGACGGGATGATGGAGACGGGACGATGGTGACGGGACGATGGTGACGGGACGATGGTGACGGGACGATGGTGACGGTTAGATGGTGACGGTTAGATGGTGAAGGGTAGATGGTGACGGGTAGATGGTGACGGTTAGATGGTGACGGGTGGATGGAGACGGGACGATGGAGACGGGACGATGGACGGTTAGATGGTGATGGGACGATGGTGACGGGACGATGGAGAGGGTTAGATGGTGACGGGTAGATGGTGAAGGGACGATGATGACGGTTACATGGTGACGGGTAGATGATAATGGGCAGATGGTGACGGGTGATTGATAATGGGCAGATGGTGACGGGACGATGGTGACGGTTAGATGGTGACGGTTACATGGTGACGGTTAGATGGTGACGGTTAGATGGTGACGGTTAGATGGAGACGGGACGATGGAGACGGGACGATGGAGACGGGACGATGGTGACGGGACGATGGTGATGGTTAGATGGTGAAGGGTAGATGGTGACGGGTAGATGGTGAAGGGTAGATGGTGACGGGACGATGGAGACTGTTAGATGGTGACGGTTAGATGTTGAAGGGTAGATGTTGAAGGGTGAATGGTGACGGGATGATGGAGACTGTTACATGGTGACAGTTAGATGGTGAAGGGACGATGGAGACTGTTACATGGTGACGGTTAGATGGTGAAGGGACGATGGAGACGGTTAGATGGTGACGGGATGATGGAGATGGTTAGATGGTGACGGTTAGATGGTGACGGGACGATGGAGACGGTTAGATGGTGACAGGACGATGGAGACGGTTAGATGGTGACGGGACGATGGTGACGGGACGATGGTGACTGTTACATGGTGACGGTTAGATGGTGACGGGTCGATGGTGACGGGACGATGGTGACGGTTAGATGGTGACAGGACGATGGAGACTGTTAGATGGTGACGGTTAGATGGTGACGGGACGATGGTGACGGTTAGATGGTGACGGGTAGATGGTGAAGGGTAGATGGTGACGGGTAGATGGTGAAGGGTAGATGGTGACGGGACGATGGAGACGGGACGATGGAGACGGGACGATGGTGACGGTTAGATGGTCACGGTTAGATGGTGACGGGACGATGGTGACGGGACGATGGTGACGGGACGATGGAGACAGGACGATGGAGACGGGACGATGGAGACAGGACGATGGAGACGGTTAGATGGAGACGGTTAGATGGAGACGGGACGATGGAGACAGGACGATGGAGACGGTTAGATGGTGACGGGACGATGGAGACGGTTAGATGGTGACGGACGATGGTGACGGGACGATGGAGACGGTTAGATGGTGACGGACGATGGTGACGGGACGATGGAGACGGTTAGATGGTGACGGGACGATGGAGACGGTTAGATGGAGACGGGACGATGGTGACGGGACGATGGAGACGGTTAGATGGTGAAGGGTAGATGGAGACGGGACGATGGTGATGGTTAGATGGTGAAGGGTAGATGGGGACGATGGTGATGGGACTATGGAGACGGTTAAAATGGTGACGGGACGATGGTGACGGTTACATGGTGACGGGTAGATGATAATGGGCAGATGGTGACGGGTGTTTGATAATGGGCAGATGGTGACGGGACGATGGAGACTGGACGATGGAGACTGGACGATGGTGACGGTTAGATGGTGACGGTTACATGGTGACGGGACGATGGTGACGGGACGATGGAGACTGTTAGATGGTGACGGTTAGATGGTGACGGGATGATGGCTACGGGACGATGGTGACGGGACGATGGTGACGGGACGATGGTGACGGGACAATGGTGACGGTTAGATGGTGACGGTTAGATGGTGAAGGGTAGATGGTGACGGGTAGATGGTGACGGGTAGATGGTGACGGTTAGATGGTGACGGGTGGATGGAGACGGGACGATGGAGACGGGACGATGGACGGTTAGATGGTGATGGGACGATGGTGACGGGACGATGGAGAGGGTTAGATGGTGACGGGTAGATGGTGAAGGGACGATGATGACGGTTACATGGTGACGGGTAGATGATAATGGGCAGATGGTGACGGGTGATTGATAATGGGCAGATGGTGACGGGACGATGGTGACGGTTAGATGGTGACGGTTACATGGTGACGGTTAGATGGTGACGGTTAGATGGTGACGGTTAGATGGTGACGGTTAGATGGTGACGGTTAGATGGAGACGGGACGATGGAGACGGGACGATGGAGACGGGACGATGGAGACGGGACAATGGTGACGGGACGATGGTGATGGTTAGATGGTGAAGGGTAGATGGTGACGGGTAGATGGTGAAGGGTAGATGGTGACGGGACGATGGAGACTGTTAGATGGTGACGGTTAGATGTTGAAGGGTAGATGTTGAAGGGTAGATGGTGACGGGATGATGGAGACTGTTACATGGTGACGGTTAGATGGTGAAGGGACGATGGAGACGGTTAGATGGTGACGGAATGATGGAGATGGTTAGATGGTGACGGTTAGATGGTGACGGGACGATGGTGACGGTTAGATGGTGACGGTTAGATGGTGACGGGACGATGGAGACAGTGAGATGGTGACGGGACGATGGAGACGGTTAGATGGTGACGGTTAGATGGTGACGGTTAGATGGAGACTGTTAGATGGTGACGGTTAGATGGTGAAGGGACGATGGAGACGGTTAGATGGTGACGGGATGATGGAGATGGTTAGATGGTGACGGTTAGATGGTGACGGGACGATGGAGACTGTTAGATGGTGACGGGACGATGGTGACGGGACGATGGTGACGGTTAGATGGTGACGGGACGATGGAGACAGTGAGATGGTGACGGGACGATGGAGACGGTTAGATGGTGACGGTTAGATGGTGACTGCTTTTACACCTGCATTGTTTGCTGTTTGGGGTTTTAGGCTGGGTTTCTGTACAGCACTTTGAGATATCAGCTGATGTACGAAGGGCTATATAAATAAATTTGATTTGATTTGATTTGACTGTTAGATGGTGACGGTTAGATGGTGACGGTTAGATGGAGACGGTTAGATGGAGACGGTTAGATGGTGACGGTTAGATGGTGACGGGATGATGGTGACGGTTAGATGGAGACAGGACGATGGAGACGGTTAGATGGAGACGGTTAGATGGTGACGGGACGATGGAGACAGGACGATGGAGACAGGACGATGGAGACGGTTAGATGGTGACGGGACGATGGAGACGGTTAGATGGTGACGGGACGATGGAAACGGTTACACGGTGATGGGACGATGGAGACGGGACGATGGAGACTGTTAGATGGTGACGGTTAGATGGTGACGGGAAGATGGAGACGGGACGATGGTGACGGTTAGATGGTGACGGGACGATGGTGACGGGACAATGGTGACGGTTAGATGGTGACGGTTAGATGGTGAAGGGTAGATGGTGACGGGTAGATGGTGACGGGTAGATGGTGACGGTTAGATGGTGACGGGACGATGGAGACGGGACGATGGAGACGGGACGATGGAGACGGTTAGATGGTGATGGGACGATGGTGACGGGACAATGGAGACGGTTAGATGGTGACGGGTAGATGGTGATGGGACGATGATGACGGTTACATGGTGACGGGTAGATGATAATGGGCAGATGGTGACGGGACGATGGTGACGGTTAGATGGTGACGGTTACATGGTGACGGGACGATGGTGACGGTTAGATGGTGACGGTTAGATGGTGACGGTTAGATGGTGACGGTTAGATGGAGACGGACGATGGAGACGGGACGATGGAGACGGGACGATGGTGACGGGACGATGGTGACGGGACGATGGTGATGGTTAGATGGTGAAGGGTAGATGGTGACGGGTAGATGGTGAAGGGTAGATGGTGACGGACGATGGAGACTGTTAGATGGTGACGGTTGGATGTTGAAGGGTAGATGGTGAAGGGTAGATGGTGACGGGACGATGGAGACTGTTACATGGTGACGGTTAGATGGTGAAGGAACGATGGAGACGGTTAGATGGTGACGGGATGATGGAGATGGTTAGATGGTGACGGTTAGATGGTGACAGGACGATGGAGACTGTTAGATGGTGACGGGACGATGGTGACGGGACGATGGTGACGGTTAGATGGTGACGGTTAGATGGTGACGGGACGATGGAGACAGTGAGATGGTGACGGGACGATGGAGACGGTTAGATGGTGACGGTTAGATGGTGACGGTTAGATGGAGACTGTTAGATGGTGACGGTTAGATGGAGACGGTTAGATGGAGACGGTTAGATGGTGACGGTTAGATGGTGACGGGATGATGGTGACGGTTAGATGGAGACGGGACGATGGAGACGGTTAGATGGAGACGGTTAGATGGTGACGGGACGATGGAGACAGGACGATGGAGACAGGACGATGGAGACGGTTAGATGGTGACGGGACGATGGAGACGGTTAGATAGTGACGGTTAGATGGTGACGGTTAGATGGTGACGGTTAGATGGAGACGGTTAGATGGAGACGGTTAGATGGTGACGGTTAGATGGTGACGGGACGATGGAGACGGTTAGATGGAGACGGTTAGATGGTGACGGGACGATGGAGACAGGACGATGGAGACAGGACGATGGAGACGGTTAGATGGTGACGGGACGATGGAGACGGTTAGATGGTGACGGGACGATGGAAACGGTTACACGGTGATGGGACGATGGAGACGGGACGATGGAGACTGTTAGATGGTGACGGTTAGATGGTGACGGGAAGATGGAGACGGGACGATGGTGACGGTTAGATGGTGACGGGACGATGGTGACGGGACAATGGTGACGGTTAGATGGTGACGGTTAGATGGTGAAGGGTAGATGGTGACGGGTAGATGGTGACGGTAGATGGTGACGGTTAGATGGTGACGGGACGATGGAGACGGGACGATGGAGACGGGACGATGGAGACGGTTAGATGGTGATGGGACGATGGTGACGGGACAATGGAGACGGTTAGATGGTGACGGGTAGATGGTGATGGGACGATGATGACGGTTACATGGTGACGGGTAGATGATAATGGGCAGATGGTGACGGGACGATGGTGACGGTTAGATGGTGACGGTTACATGGTGACGGGACGATGGTGACGGTTAGATGGTGACGGTTAGATGGTGACGGTTAGATGGTGACGGTTAGATGGAGACGGGACGATGGAGACGGGACGATGGAGACGGGACGATGGTGACGGGACGATGGTGACGGGACGATGGTGATGGTTAGATGGTGAAGGGTAGATGGTGACGGGTAGATGGTGAAGGGTAGATGGTGACGGGACGATGGAGACTGTTAGATGGTGACGGTTGGATGTTGAAGGGTAGATGGTGAAGGGTAGATGGTGACGGGACGATGGAGACTGTTACATGGTGACGGTTAGATGGTGAAGGAACGATGGAGACGGTTAGATGGTGACGGGATGATGGAGATGGTTAGATGGTGACGGTTAGATGGTGACAGGACGATGGAGACTGTTAGATGGTGACGGGACGATGGTGACGGGACGATGGTGACGGTTAGATGGTGACGGTTAGATGGTGACGGGACGATGGAGACAGTGAGATGGTGACGGGACGATGGAGACGGTTAGATGGTGACGGTTAGATGGTGACGGTTAGATGGAGACTGTTAGATGGTGACGGTTAGATGGAGACGGTTAGATGGAGACGGTTAGATGGTGACGGTTAGATGGTGACGGGATGATGGTGACGGTTAGATGGAGACGGGACGATGGAGACGGTTAGATGGAGACGGTTAGATGGTGACGGGACGATGGAGACAGGACGATGGAGACAGGACGATGGAGACGGTTAGATGGTGACGGGACGATGGAGACGGTTAGATAGTGACGGTTAGATGGTGACGGTTAGATGGTGACGGTTAGATGGAGACGGTTAGATGGAGACGGTTAGATGGTGACGGTTAGATGGTGACGGGACGATGGAGACGGTTAGATGGTGACGGGACGATGGTGACGGGACGATGGAGACGGTTAGATGGTGACGGGACGATGGAGACGGGTCGATGGTGACGGGACGATGGTGACGGTTAGATGGAGAGGGGACGATGGAGACTGTTAGATGGAGACGGGTCGATGGTGACGGGACGATGGAGACGGGTCGATGGTGACGGGACGATGGTAACGGTTAGATGGAGACGGGACGATGGAGACGGTTAGATGGAGACGGGACGATGGTGACGGGGCGATGGAGACGGTTAGATGGAGACGGGATGATGGAGACGGGACGATGGTGACGGGACGATGGTGATGGTTAGATGGTGAAGGGTAGATGGTGACGGGACGATGGAGACTGTTAGATGGTGACGGTTAGATGTTGAAGGGTAGATGGTGAAGGGTAGATGGTGACGGGACGATGGAGACTGTTACATGGTGACGGTTAGATGGTGAAGGGACGATGGAGACGGTTAGATGGTGACGGGATGATGGAGATGGTTAGATGGTGACGGTTAGATGGTGACGGGACGATGGAGACTGTTAGATGGTGACGGGACGATGGTGACGGGACGATGGTGACGGGACGATGGTGACGGGACGATGGAGACAGTGAGATGGTGACGGGACGATGGAGACGGTTAGATGGTGACGGTTAGATGGTGACGGTTAGATGGAGACTGTTAGATGGTGACGGTTAGATGGAGACGGGTGGATGGAGACGGGACGATGGAGACGGGACGATGGACGGTTAGATGGTGATGGGACGATGGTGACGGGACGATGGAGAGGGTTAGATGGTGACGGTTAGATGGTGACTGTTAGATGGTGACGGTTAGATGGTGACGGTTAGATGGAGACGGTTAGATGGAGACGGTTAGATGGAGACGGTTAGATGGTGACGGTTAGATGGTGAAGGGACGATGGAGACGGTTAGATGGTGACGGGATGATGGAGATGGTTAGATGGTGACGGTTAGATGGTGACAGGACGATGGAGACTGTTAGATGGTGACGGGACGATGGGGACGATGGTGACGGGACGATGGTGACGGTTAGATGGTGACGGTTAGATGGTGACGGGACGATGGAGACAGTGACATGGTGACGGGACGATGGAGACGGTTAGATGGTGACGGTTAGATGGTGACGGTTAGATGGAGACTGTTAGATGACGGTTAGATGGAGACGGTTAGATGGTGACGGTTAGATGGTGACGGGATGATGGTGACGGTTAGATGGAGACAGGACGATGGAGACGGTTAGATGGAGACGGTTAGATGGTGACGGGACGATGGAGACAGGACGATGGAGACAGGACGATGGAGACGGTTAGATGGTGACGGGACCATGGAGACGGTTAGATGGTGACGGGACGATGGAAACGGTTACACGGTGATGGGACGATGGAGACGGGACGATGGAGACTGTTAGATGGTGACGGTTAGATGGTGACGGGAAGATGGAGACGGGACGATGGTGACGGTTAGATGGTGACGGGACGATGGTGACGGGACAATGGTGACGGTTAGATGGTGACGGTTAGATGGTGAAGGGTAGATGGTGACGGGTAGATGGTGACGGGTAGATGGTGACGGTTAGATGGTGACGGGACGATGGAGACGGGACGATGGAGACGGGACGATGGAGACGGTTAGATGGTGATGGGACGATGGTGACGGGACAATGGAGACGGTTAGATGGTGACGGGTAGATGGTGAAGGGACGATGATGACGGTTACATGGTGACGGGTAGATGATAATGGGCAGATGGTGACGGGTGATTGATAATGGGCAGATGGTGACGGGACGATGGTGACGGTTAGATGGTGACGGTTACATGGTGACGGGACGATGGTGACGGTTAGATGGTGACGGTTAGATGGAGACGGGACGATGGAGACGGGACGATGGAGACGGGACGATGGTGACGGGACGATGGTGAAGGGACGATGGAGACGGTTAGATGGTGACGGGATGATGGAGATGGTTAGATGGTGACGGTTAGATGGTGACAGGACGATGGAGACTGTTAGATGGTGACGGGACGATGGTGACGGGGGACGATGGTGACGGGACGATGGTGACGGTTAGATGGTGACGGGACGATGGAGACGGGTCGATGGTGACGGGACGATGGTGACGGTTAGATGGAGAGGGGACGATGGAGACTGTTAGATGGAGACGGGTCGATGGTGACGGGACGATGGAGACGGGTCGATGGTGACGGGACGATGGTAACGGTTAGATGGAGACGGGACGATGGAGACGGTTAGATGGAGACGGGACGATGGTGACGGGGCGATGGAGACGGTTAGATGGAGACGGGATGATGGAGACGGGACGATGGTGACGGGACGATGGTGATGGTTAGATGGTGAAGGGTAGATGGTGACGGGACGATGGAGACTGTTAGATGGTGACGGTTAGATGTTGAAGGGTAGATGGTGAAGGGTAGATGGTGACGGGACGATGGAATCTGTTACATGGTGACGGTTAGATGGTGAAGGGACGATGGAGACGGTTAGATGGTGACGGGATGATGGAGATGGTTAGATGGTGACGGTTAGATGGTGACGGGACGATGGAGACTGTTAGATGGTGACGGGACGATGGTGACGGGACGATGGTGACGGGACGATGGTGACGGGACGATGGAGACAGTGAGATGGTGACGGGACGATGGAGACGGTTAGATGGTGACGGTTAGATGGTGACGGTTAGATGGAGACTGTTAGATGGTGACGGTTAGATGGAGACGGGTGGATGGAGACGGGACGATGGAGACGGGACGATGGACGGTTAGATGGTGATGGGACGATGGTGACGGGACGATGGAGAGGGTTAGATGGTGACGGTTAGATGGTGACTGTTAGATGGTGACGGTTAGATGGAGACGGTTAGATGGAGACGGTTAGATGGAGACGGTTAGATGGTGACGGTTAGATGGTGAAGGGACGATGGAGACGGTTAGATGGTGACGGGATGATGGAGATGGTTAGATGGTGACGGTTAGATGGTGACAGGACGATGGAGACTGTTAGATGGTGACGGGACGATGGGGACGATGGTGACGGGACGATGGTGACGGTTAGATGGTGACGGTTAGATGGTGACGGGACGATGGAGACAGTGACATGGTGACGGGACGATGGAGACGGTTAGATGGTGACGGTTAGATGGTGACGGTTAGATGGAGACTGTTAGATGTGACGGTTAGATGGAGACGGTTAGATGGTGACGGTTAGATGGTGACGGGATGATGGTGACGGTTAGATGGAGACAGGACGATGGAGACGGTTAGATGGAGACGGTTAGATGGTGACGGGACGATGGAGACAGGACGATGGAGACAGGACGATGGAGACGGTTAGATGGTGACGGGACCATGGAGACGGTTAGATGGTGACGGGACGATGGAAACGGTTACACGGTGATGGGACGATGGAGACGGGACGATGGAGACTGTTAGATGGTGACGGTTAGATGGTGACGGGAAGATGGAGACGGGACGATGGTGACGGTTAGATGGTGACAGGACGATGGTGACGGGACAATGGTGACGGTTAGATGGTGACGGTTAGATGGTGAAGGGTAGATGGTGACGGGTAGATGGTGACGGGTAGATGGTGACGGTTAGATGGTGACGGGACGATGGAGACGGGACGATGGAGACGGGACGATGGAGACGGTTAGATGGTGATGGGACGATGGTGACGGGACAATGGAGACGGTTAGATGGTGACGGGTAGATGGTGAAGGGACGATGATGACGGTTACATGGTGACGGGTAGATGATAATGGGCAGATGGTGACGGGTGATTGATAATGGGCAGATGGTGACGGGACGATGGTGACGGTTAGATGGTGACGGTTACATGGTGACGGGACGATGGTGACGGTTAGATGGTGACGGTTAGATGGAGACGGGACGATGGAGACGGGACGATGGTGACGGGACGATGGTGAAGGGACGATGGAGACGGTTAGATGGTGACGGGATGATGGAGATGGTTAGATGGTGACGGTTAGATGGTGACAGGACGATGGAGACTGTTAGATGGTGACGGGACGATGGTGACGGGGGACGATGGTGACGGGACGATGGTGACGGTTAGATGGTGACGGTTAGATGGTGACGGGACGATGGAGACAGTGAGATGGTGACGGGACGATGGAGACGGTTAGATGGTGACGGTTAGATGGTGACGGTTAGATGGAGACTGTTAGATGGTGACGGTTAGATGGAGACGGTTAGATGGAGACGGTTAGATGGTGACGGTTAGATGGTGACGGGATGATGGTGACGGTTAGATGGAGACGGACGATGGAGACGGTTAGATGGAGACGGTTAGATGGTGACGGGACGATGGAGACAGGACGAAGGAGACAGGATGATGGAGACGGTTAGATGGTGACGGGACGATGGAGACGGTTAGATGGTGACGGTTAGATGGTGACGGTTAGATGGTGACGGTTAGATGGAGACTGTTAGATGGTGACGGTTAGATGGAGACGGTTAGATGGAGACGGTTAGATGGTGACGGTTAGATGGTGACGGACGATGGAGACGGTTAGATGGTGACGGCGACGATGGTGACGGGACGATGGAGACGGTTAGATGGTGACGGGACGATGGAGACGGGTCGATGGTGACGGGACGATGGTGACGGTTAGATGGAGACGGGACGATGGAGACTGTTAGATGGAGACGGGACGATGGAGACGGGACGATGGTGACGGGACGATGGTGACGGTTAGATGGAGACGGGACGATGGAGACGGTTAGATGGAGACGGGACGATGGTGACGGGGCGATGGAGACGGTTAGATGGAGACGGGATGATGGAGACGGGACGATGGTGACGGGACGATGGTGATGGTTAGATGGTGAAGGGTAGATGGTGACGGACGATGGAGACTGTTAGATGGTGACGGTTAGATGTTGAAGGGTAGATGGTGAAGGGTAGATGGTGACGGGACGATGGAGACTGTTACATGGTGACGGTTAGATGGTGAAGGGACGATGGAGACGGTTAGATGGTGACGGGATGATGGTGACGGGACGATGGTGACGGGACAATGGAGACAGTGAGATGGTGACGGGACGATGGAGACGGTTAGATGGTGACGGTTAGATGGTGACGGTTAGATGGAGACTGTTAGATGGTGACGGTTAGATGGAGACGGGTGGATGGAGACGGGACGATGGAGACGGGACGATGGACGGTTAGATGGTGATGGGACGATGGTGACGGGACGATGGAGAGGGTTAGATGGTGACGGTTAGATGGTGACTGTTAGATGGTGACGGTTAGATGGTGACGGTTAGATGGAGACGGTTAGATGGAGACGGTTAGATGGAGACGGGACGATGGAGACGGGACGATGGAGACGGGACGATGGTGACGGGACGATGGTGAAGGGACGATGGAGACGGTTAGATGGTGACGGGATGATGGAGATGGTTAGATGGTGACGGTTAGATGGTGACAGGACGATGGAGACTGTTAGATGGTGACGGGACGATGGTGACGGGGGACGATGGTGACGGGACGATGGTGACGGTTAGATGGTGACGGTTAGATGGTGACGGGACGATGGAGACAGTGAGATGGTGACGGGACGATGGAGACGGTTAGATGGTGACGGTTAGATGGTGACGGTTAGATGGAGACTGTTAGATGGTGACGGTTAGATGGAGACGGTTAGATGGAGACGGTTAGATGGTGACGGTTAGATGGTGACGGGATGATGGTGACGGTTAGATGGAGACGGGACGATGGAGACGGTTAGATGGAGACGGTTAGATGGTGACGGGACGATGGAGACAGGACGAAGGAGACAGGATGATGGAGACGGTTAGATGGTGACGGGACGATGGAGACGGTTAGATGGTGACGGTTAGATGGTGACGGTTAGATGGTGACGGTTAGATGGAGACTGTTAGATGGTGACGGTTAGATGGAGACGGTTAGATGGAGACGGTTAGATGGTGACGGTTAGATGGTGACGGGACGATGGAGACGGTTAGATGGTGACGGGACGATGGTGACGGGACGATGGAGACGGTTAGATGGTGACGGGACGATGGAGACGGGTCGATGGTGACGGGACGATGGTGACGGTTAGATGGAGACGGGACGATGGAGACTGTTAGATGGAGACGGGACGATGGAGACGGGTCGATGGTGACGGGACGATGGTGACGGTTAGATGGAGACGGGACGATGGAGACGGTTAGATGGAGACGGGACGATGGTGACGGGGCGATGGAGACGGTTAGATGGAGACGGGATGATGGAGACGGGACGATGGTGACGGGACGATGGTGATGGTTAGATGGTGAAGGGTAGATGGTGACGGGACGATGGAGACTGTTAGATGGTGACGGTTAGATGTTGAAGGGTAGATGGTGAAGGGTAGATGGTGACGGGACGATGGAGACTGTTACATGGTGACGGTTAGATGGTGAAGGGACGATGGAGACGGTTAGATGGTGACGGGATGATGGTGACGGGACGATGGTGACGGGACGATGGAGACAGTGAGATGGTGACGGGACGATGGAGACGGTTAGATGGTGACGGTTAGATGGTGACGGTTAGATGGAGACTGTTAGATGGTGACGGTTAGATGGAGACGGGTGGATGGAGACGGGACGATGGAGACGGGACGATGGACGGTTAGATGGTGATGGGACGATGGTGACGGGACGATGGAGAGGGTTAGATGGTGACTGTTAGATGGTGACGGTTAGATGGAGACGGTTAGATGGAGACGGTTAGATGGAGACGGTTAGATGGTGACGGTTAGATGGTGAAGGGACGATGGAGACGGTTAGATGGTGACGGGATGATGGAGATGGTTAGATGGTGACGGTTAGATGGTGACAGGACGATGGAGACTGTTAGATGGTGACGGGACGATGGGGACGATGGTGACGGGACGATGGTGACGGTTAGATGGTGACGGTTAGATGGTGACGGGACGATGGAGACAGTGACATGGTGACGGGACGATGGAGACGGTTAGATGGTGACGGTTAGATGGTGACGGTTAGATGGAGACTGTTAGATGTGACGGTTAGATGGAGACGGTTAGATGGTGACGGTTAGATGGTGACGGGATGATGGTGACGGTTAGATGGAGACAGACGATGGAGACGGTTAGATGGAGACGGTTAGATGGTGACGGGACGATGGAGACAGGACGATGGAGACAGGACGATGGAGACGGTTAGATGGTGACGGGACCATGGAGACGGTTAGATGGTGACGGGACGATGGAAACGGTTACACGGTGATGGGACGATGGAGACGGGACGATGGAGACTGTTAGATGGTGACGGTTAGATGGTGACGGGAAGATGGAGACGGGACGATGGTGACGGTTAGATGGTGACGGGACGATGGTGACGGGACAATGGTGACGGTTAGATGGTGACGGTTAGATGGTGAAGGGTAGATGGTGACGGGTAGATGGTGACGGGTAGATGGTGACGGTTAGATGGTGACGGGACGATGGAGACGGGACGATGGAGACGGGACGATGGAGACGGTTAGATGGAGACGGTTAGATGGTGATGGGACGATGGTGACGGGACAATGGAGACGGTTAGATGGTGACGGGTAGATGGTGAAGGGACGATGATGACGGTTACATGGTGACGGGTAGATGATAATGGGCAGATGGTGACGGGTGATTGATAATGGGCAGATGGTGACGGGACGATGGTGACGGTTAGATGGTGACGGTTACATGGTGACGGGACGATGGTGACGGTTAGATGGTGACGGTTAGATGGAGACGGGACGATGGAGACGGGACGATGGTGACGGGACGATGGTGAAGGGACGATGGAGACGGTTAGATGGTGACGGGATGATGGAGATGGTTAGATGGTGACGGTTAGATGGTGACAGGACGATGGAGACTGTTAGATGGTGACGGGACGATGGTGATGGGGGACGATGGTGACGGGACGATGGTGACGGTTAGATGGTGACGGTTAGATGGTGACGGACGATGGAGACAGTGAGATGGTGACGGGACGATGGAGACGGTTAGATGGTGACGGTTAGATGGTGACGGTTAGATGGAGACTGTTAGATGGTGACGGTTAGATGGAGACGGTTAGATGGAGACGGTTAGATGGTGACGGTTAGATGGTGACGGGATGATGGTGACGGTTAGATGGAGACGGGACGATGGAGACGGTTAGATGGAGACGGTTAGATGGTGACGGGACGATGGAGACAGGACGAAGGAGACAGGATGATGGAGACGGTTAGATGGTGACGGGACGATGGAGACGGTTAGATGGTGACGGTTAGATGGTGACGGTTAGATGGAGACTGTTAGATGGTGACGGTTAGATGGAGACGGTTAGATGGAGACGGTTAGATGGTGACGGTTAGATGGTGACGGGACGATGGAGACGGTTAGATGGTGACGGGACGATGGTGACGGGACGATGGAGACGGTTAGATGGTGACGGGACGATGGAGACGGGTCGATGGTGACGGGACGATGGTGACGGTTAGATGGAGACGGGACGATGGAGACTGTTAGATGGAGACGGGACGATGGTGACGGGACGATGGAGACGGGTCGATGGTGACGGGACGATGGTGACGGTTAGATGGAGACGGGACGATGGAGACGGTTAGATGGAGACGGGACGATGGTGACGGGGCGATGGAGACGGTTAGATGGAGACGGGATGATGGAGACGGGACGATGGTGACGGGACGATGGTGATGGTTAGATGGTGAAGGGTAGATGGTGACGGGACGATGGAGACTGTTAGATGGTGACGGTTAGATGTTGAAGGGTAGATGGTGAAGGGTAGATGGTGACGGGACGATGGAGACTGTTACATGGTGACGGTTAGATGGTGAAGGGACGATGGAGACGGTTAGATGGTGACGGGATGATGGAGATGGTTAGATGGTGACGGTTAGATGGTGACGGGACGATGGAGACTGTTAGATGGTGACGGGACGATGGTGACGGGACGATGGTGACGGGACGATGGTGACGGTTAGATGGTGACGGGACGATGGTGACGGGACGATGGAGACAGTGAGATGGTGACGGGACGATGGAGACGGTTAGATGGTGACGGTTAGATGGTGACGGTTAGATGGAGACTGTTAGATGGTGACGGTTAGATGGAGACGGTTAGATGGAGACGGTTAGATGGTGACGGTTAGATGTTGACGGGACGATGGTGACGGGACGATGGAGACGGTTAGATGGTGACGGGACGATGGAGACGGGTCGATGGTGACGGGACGATGGTGACGGTTAGATGGAGACGGGACGATGAAGACGGTTAGATGGAGACGGGACGATGGTGACGGGACGATGGAGACGGTTAGATGGAGACGGTTAGATGGTGACGGTTAGATGGAGACAGGACGATGGAGACGGTTAGATGGAGACGGTTAGATGGTGACGGGACGATGGAGACGGTTAGATGGTGACGGGACGATGGTGACGGGACGATGGAGACGGTTAGATGGTGACGGGACGATGGAGATGGGTCGATGGTGACGGGACGATGGTGACGGTTAGATGGAGACGGGACGATGGAGACGGTTAGATGGAGACGGGACGATGGTGACGGGACGATGGAGACGGTTAGATGGAGACGGTTAGATGGTGACGTTTAGATGGTGATGGGACGATGGAGACGGTTAAAATGGTGACGGGACGATGGTGACGGTTACATGGTGACGGGTAGATGATAATGGGCAGATGGTGACGGTTAGATGGTGACGGGACGATGGAGACGGTTAGATGGTGACGGGACGATGGTGACGGGACGATGGTGACGGTTAGATGGTGACGGGACGATGGAGAAGGGACGATGGAGACTGGACGATGGAGACGGTTAGATGGTGACGGGACGATGGTAACGGTTAGATGGAGACGGGACGATGGAGACGGTTACATGGTGACGGTTAGATGGTGACGGTTACATGGAGACGGGACGATGGAGACGGTTTTATGGTGACTGTTAGATGGTGACGGTTACATGGAGACTGTTAGATGGAGACGGGACGATGTTGACGGTTAGATGGTGACGGGTCGATGGAGACGGGAAGATGGTGACGGGTCGATGGAGACGGGACGATAGTGACGGGACAATGGTGACGGGTAGATGATAATGGGCAGATGGTGACTGGTAGATGATAATTGGCAGATGGTGACGGGACGATGGTGACGGGACGATGGAGACCGAGCAATGGAGATGGTGACGGTTAGATGGTGACGGTTACATGGTGACGGGACGATGGTGACGGTTACATGGTGACGGGACGATGGTGACGATGGAGACTGTTAGATGGTGACGGGACGATGGTGACGGTTAGATGGTTACGGGTCGATGGAGGCGGAACGATGGTGACGGTTACATGGTGACGGTTAGATGTTGACGGTAAGATGGTGACGGGACGATGGTGACGGGACGATGGTGACGGTACGATGGAGACGGTTAGATGGTGACGGTTACATGGTGACGGGACGATGGTGACGGTTACATGGTGACGGGACGATGGTGACGGGACGATGGTGACGATGGAGACTGTTAGATGGTGACGGAACGATGGTGACGGTTAGATGGTTACGGGTCGATGGAGGCGGGACGATGGTGACGGTTACATGGTGACGGTTAGATGTTGACGGTAAGATGGTGACGGGACGATGGTGACGGTACGATGGAGACGGTTAGATGGTGACGGTTAGATGGTGACGGTTAGATGGTGACGGTTACATGGTGACGGTTACATGGTGACGGGACGATGGAGACGGGACGATGGAGACGGTTAGATGGTGAAGGGTAGATGATAATGGGCAGATGGTGACAGGTAGATGATAATGGGCAGATGGTGACAGGTAGATGATTATGCAGAGATGGTGACGGGTGATTGGTGATGGCTGGGAGATGGTGACGGTGTAGATGGTAATGGGTAGATGATGATGGATAGATGGTGATTGGTACATTATGAGGGGAAGATGGTGATGTATATGGTGTTAGGTAGATGATGATGGATAGATGATGATGGGTAGATGTGATGGGTTGAGGGTGACGGGTAGATGATGACGGGTAGATGATGATGGGTCGATGGAGACGGGTCGATGGTGACGGGTCGATGGTGACGGGACAATGGTGACGGTTAGATGGTGACGGGACGATGGAGACGGTTAGATGGTGACGGGACGATGGTGACGGTTAGATGGTGACGGGACGATGGTGACGGTTAGATGGTGACGGGACGATGGTGACGGGACGATGGAGACGGGACGATGGTGACGGTTAGATGGAGACGGGACGATGGAGACGGTTACATGGTGACGGTTAGATGGTGACGGTTACATGGAGACTGGACGATGGAGACGGTTTTATGGTGACGGTTAGATGGTGACGGTTAGATGGTGACGGGTCGATGAAGACGGGAAGATGGTGACGGGTCGATGGTGATGGGACGATGGTGACGGGACAATGGTGACGGGTAGATGATAATGGGCAGATGGTGACTGGTAGATGATAATTGGCAGATGGTGACGGGACGATGGTGACGGGACGATGGAGACCGGGCGATGGAGATGGGACGATGGTGACGGTTAGATGGTGACGGTTACATGGTGACGGGACGATGGTGACGGTTACATGGTGACGGGACGATGGTGACGGGACGATGGTGACGATGGAGACTGTTAGATGGTGACGGGACGATGGTGACGGGTCGATGGAGGCGGGACGATGGTGACGGTTAGATGGTGACGGTTAGATGGTGACGGGTCGATGGAGACGGGAAGATGGTGACGGGTCGATGGAGACGGGACGATGGTGACGGGACAATGGTGACGGGTAGATGATAATGGGCAGATGGTGACTGGTAGATGATAATTGGCAGATGGTGACGGGACGATGGTGACGGGACGATGGAGACCGGGCGATGGAGATGGGACGATGGTGACGGTTAGATGGTGACGGTTACATGGTGACGGGACGATGGTGACGGTTACATGGTGACGGGACGATGGTGACGATGGAGACTGTTAGATGGTGACGGGACGATGGTGACGGGTCGATGGAGGCGGGACGATGGTGACGGTTACATGGTGACGGTTAGATGTTGACGGTAAGATGGTGACGGTAAGATGGTGACGGACGATGGTGACGGTTACATGGTGACGGTTACATGGTGACGGTTAGATGGAGACGGGACGATGGAGACGGTTAGATGGTGAAGGGTAGATGATAATGGGCAGATGGTGACAGGTAGATGATAATGGGCAGATGGTGACAGGTAGATGATTATGCAGAGATGGTGATTGGTGATGGCTGGGAGATGGTGACGGTGTAGATGGTAATGGGTAGATGATGATGGATAGATGGTGATTGGTACATTATGAGGGGAAGATGGTGATGTATATGGTGTTAGGTAGATGGTGATGGATAGATGATGATGGGTAGATGTGATGGGTTGAGGGTGACGGGTAGATGATGATGGGTAGATGATGACGTGTAGATGGTGACGTGTAGATGGTGACATGTAGATGGTGACTGGTAGATGGGGATGGATAGATGGTGGCTGGTAGATGGTGACAGCTAGATGTGATGGGTAGATGATGATGGGTAGATGGTGATCGGTATAATGATGATGGTAGATGGTTCGATGGTGAGGGGTAGATGATGATGATGGTTAGATGGTGATTGGAAGTTTTGATGGTAGATGGTGATTAATTGGCAAAGGAGGTATTGTAGTCCAAGAATTGGCTGGTGGGACCTCTTCGGCTAGCCGGGAGATGGGCCTAGCTCGAGGCTAGCTCAAGGCTAACTGGTGCTTGCTACGGGACAGAGACGTTAATCAGGAGTAGTCACTCGGATAGCCACTAGCTAGCTGCGATGATCTGGTGTAAAGGTTCAGAGCTTGTGGTAGGAATCTGGAGACGTGGTAGAGAAAAAGCAGTCCAATATGCTCTGGGTTGATATCGTGCTGTGCAGACTGGCAGGTATTGACCAAGCTGAGGCTTGCTGGTGTCCGAGTTAACGTTGAAGACTGCAGTGGCTAACTGATTACTAGCTAGTTAGCTAGCTAGTTTCTGATGGGGGTTCCGGTCCTAAAGTATAAAAATAGCAGAGCCGTACCACATTGGGTGAGGCGGGTTGCAGGAGAGTATATTCAGTCCGTACATGGAAAATGAGATTAAAATAAATTTGAAATATATATATATAAAAAAAACAATATTTACATGGGACAGGACGGGACAAGACAAAACACACGTCTGACTGCTACACCATCTTGGAATTCAAATAGTGATGGGTAGATGAAAATGGGTAGGTGGTGATTTGTAGATATGAAGGGTAGAAGTTGATGGGTAGATGATCATGGGTAGATGAGGATGGGTAGATGGGCAGATGGTGATGGGTAGATGGTAACGGGCAGATGGTGAAAAATAGATGATGGCGGGTAGATGGTGATGGGTATATTATGATGATGGGTAGATGGTGATGGGTAGATGAGGATGGGTAGACAGTGAGGGGTATATTATGATGATGGGTAGATGGTGATGGGTATATTATGATGATGGGTATATTATGATGATGGGTAGATGAGGATGGGTAGATAGTGATGGGTAGATGAGGATGATGGGTAGACAGTGATGGGTATATTATGATGATGGGTAGATGGTGATGGGTATATTATGATGATGGGTAGATGGTGATGGGTATATTATGATGATGGGTAGATGATGATGGGTATATTATGATGATGGGTAGATGATGATGGGTAGATGGTGATGGGTATATTATGATGATGGGTAGATGATGATGGGTAGACAGTGAGGGGTATATTATGATGATGGGTAGATGGTGATGGGTATATTATGATGATGGGTATATTATGATGATGGGTAGATGGTGATGGGTATATTATGATGATGGGTAGATGATGATGGGTAGATGGTGATGGGTATATTATGATGGGTATATTATGATGATGGGTAGATGGTGATGGGTATATAATGATGGGTATATTATGATGATGGGTAGATGGTGATGGGTATATAATGATGGGTATATTATGATGATGGGTAGATGGTGATGGGTATATTATGATGATGGGTAGATGGTGATGGGTATATTATGATGGGTAGATGGTGATGGCTAGATAGTGACGGGAAGATGATGATGGCTAGATGTTGGCGGATAGATTAGATGGTGATGGACAGATGGTGATGGACAGATGGTGATGGACAGATGGTGATGGGTAGATAGTGATCAGTAGATAGTGATGGGTAGATGATGATGGGGTTGATGATGATGGGGTTGATGATAATGGTAGATGATGATGGGGTTGATGATGATGGGGTTGATGATAATGGTAGATGATGATGGGTAGATGATGATGGGGTTGATGATGATGATGATGTGTATATGATGATGGGTAGAATGTGACAGGTTGATGGTGATGGGTAGATTTGATGGGAAGATGGTGATGGGTAGATGGTGATGTGTAGATGGTGATGGGTAGATGGTGACAGGTAGAAGTGATGGGTAGATGATGATGGGTAGATGATGATGGTAATGGGTAGATAGTGACGTGTAGATAATGATGGGTTGACGGTGGCGGATAGATGTTGAAGTGTAGATATGATGATGGGTAGATGGTTATGTGTAGATGGTTATGTGTAGATGGTTATGTGTAGATGATGATGGGTAGATAGTGACGTGTAGATGATGGGTAGATGGTTATGTGTAGATGATTATGTGTAGATGATGGGTAGATAGTGACGTGTAGATGGTTATGTGTAGATGATGATGGGTAGATAGTTACGTGTAGATGGTTATGTGTAGATGATGATGGGTAGATAGTGACGTGTAGATGGTTATGTGTAGATGATGGGTAGATGGTTATGTGTAGATGGTTATGTGTTGATGATGGGTAGATTGTGACGTGTAGATGATTATGTGTAGATGATGATGGGTAGATGGTTACGTGTAGATGGTTATGTGTAGATGATGATGGGTAGATAGTGACGTGTAGATGGTTATGTGTAGATGATGATGGGTAGATAGTGACGTGTAGATGGTTATGTGTAGATGATGATGGGTAGATTCTTTTTTATTTTTTTATTATACCTGCTGGAGCGGGTGCTACAGGTGGGTGCTGCTATGGTAACCAGTGAGCTGAGATAAGGCGGGGCTTTACCTAGCAAAGACATATAGATGACCTGGAGCCAGTGGGTTTGGCTACGAATATGAAGCGAGGGCAGCCAACGAGAGCATACAGGTCACAGTGGTGGGAAGTATACGGGGCGTTGGTGACAAAACAGATGGCACTGTGATAGACTGCATCCAGTCCTCCCGGTTTTGATCCTTGCCTGTTTCTTGACCAAGGCCAAGGCAGACAGGCTCGTGGTCAAGGCAGACAGGCTCGTGGTCAAGGCAGACAGGCTCGTGGTCAAGGCAGACAGGCTCGTGGTCAAGGCAGACAGGCTCGTGGTCAAGGCAGACCGGCTCGTGGTCAAGGCAGGCAGAATGGTCAGGCAGGCGGGTACAGAGTCCAGAAACAGGCAAGGATCAAAACCGGGAGGACTAGCAAAAAGAGAATAGAAAAATCAGGAGCACGGGACAAACACGCTGGTTGACATGAACATACAAGACGAACTGGGCACAGAGAGACAGGAAATATTGGGATAAATACACCGGGTAAGATAAGCAACACCTGGAGAGGGTGGAGACAATCACAAGGACAGGTGAAACAGATCAGGGCATGACAATCATAATTTACCCATCATCACATCTACCCGTCACCACATACCCATCACCACATACCCATCACAGTCTACTCATCACCATCTACCCATCACCATCTACCCATCATCATTGCTAGCCTTTTCAAACAGAAACTTGCATCCTGTAGCAAAAACTCCAAAACGTTCTGGGACACTGTAAAGTCCATGGAGAATAAGAGCACCTCCTCCCAGCTGCCCACTGCACTGAGGCTAGGAAACACTGTCACCACCGATAAATCTGTGATAATTGAGAAGGCAAATTGACCTCGAGCCTGTCTGCCTTGACCTCGAGCCTGTCTGCCTTGACCTCGAGCCTGTCTGCCTTGACCTCGAGCCTGTCTGCCTTGACCTCGAGCCTGTCTGCCTTGCCACTCTGTACCTCCTGGACTCTGGTTTTGGCCTTTTGCCTGTCCAGGACCATTCTCTTGCCTAAACCTTTTGGATAATAATAAATATCAAAGACTCAAACCATCTGCATCTGTCTAACCTTGTGCCCTAATAGATGATATTTAAATGATGACGGTTAGATTGTGATGGGTAGATGGTGACGGGTAGATTTGATGGTGACATGGTGATGGGTCGATGATGACGGTAGATGGTGATGGGTAGATGACGGGTAGATTTGATGGTGACATGGTGATGGGTCGATGATGACGGTTAGATTGTGATGGGTAGATGGTGACGGTGACATGGTGATGGGTCGATGATGACGGTAGATGGTGATGGGTAGATGACGGGTAGATTTGATGGTGACATGGTGATGGGTCGATGATGACGGTTAGATTGTGATGGGTAGATGATGACGGGTAGATTTGATGGTGACATGGTGATGGGTCGATGATGACGGTAGATGGTGATGGGTAGATGACGGGTAGATTTGATGGTGACATGGTGATGGGTCGATGATGACGGTTAGATTGTGATGGGTAGATGGTGACGGGTAGATTTGATGGTGACATGGTGATGGGTCGATGATGACGGTAGATGGTGATGGGTAGATGACGGGTAGATTTGATGGTGACATGGTGATGGGTCGATGATGATGGTTAGATTGTGATGGGTAGAGGATGATGGGTAGATGGTGACGGGTAGATTTGATGGTGATATGGTGATGGGTAGATGGTGACGGGTAGATGGTGACGGGTAGATGACGGGTAGATTTGATGGTGACATGGTGATGGGTCGATGATGACAGTTAGATTGTGATGGGTAGATGGTGACGGGTAGATTTGATGGTGACATGGTGATGGGTCGATGATGACGGTAGATGGTGATGGGTAGATGACGGGTAGATTTGATGGTGACATGGTGATGGGTCGATGATGATGGGTAGATTGTGATGGGTAGAGGATGATGGGTAGACGGTGATGGTAGATGATGACGGATAGATGTCATGTGTTGATATAGATGGTGACGGTGTTGTGTCTTTGGCTATGCCGGATTAAGTGAGATGACATGCTATTCTATAAAATGATTTATCTGTAATTAATATTACCTAATTAAGCTAATCAGGTAAATGTAATTAACTAGAAAAAATGGTTATAGAGCTGTTATCTTCCGAATAAACTCTTAAAGACCTAGTATTCTTTTACATCAGTAGCAGTCAATATTTAATCCTCACTTTATTCAGTCTCATCTGAAAGTTGCAAATTCTGGGTTATCTTCACGAACAAGTTGAATCAGCCATTCAAAATTTGGTTTAATTATTTATTGACTAAATACCTAAACAATCACACAGAATTACATCTACACAGAATGGATCATACATTGATTACAAATGATGTCATAAAGGAAAACGTCCCTAGTTGACTGAAAAGATATGACGGCTGGTTATACAAAGAAAGGGGGTTGGGTTTTGAATGAAAGAGCGGGAAGACAGAGAAACAAAATATTTTTTGTTCCTATCGGGCCGTAGGCAGCTATGCTATCGTAAATACAGTATCTTATGCATTCTAAATTAACACCCATTTGAAAAAGGAAAATGAAATAAATATTTACTCTGAGCAGCGCTTCGGTATATTGAAGTCCGGGTGGTCCAGTATGGATCTCTTTTCCTCTGAAGAATGTCTAGTGGAGAACTGGAGCGTGGTAGAATGGTTACTCTGTCCGTTCTCTCCTAGCCCACGTTTACAGCTGCTGTTGCTAATGCAACGGCTAGAAGGTATCACTTCTTTAGTGAATAAGAGTTCAACGTTCATACCAAGTTGCCATACTTTAAGCTCATGCTATATTCTGGCTGGTATAGTCAAAATTCATCCTTTCGGCGTGTTGATCGTCATCTTCACGTTGAAATTCGATGCTAATTTCGTTAGGCTCTTGTCGTTCAACCACAGCTCACGCTGAGGTTGGCTTAGTTCTGTAGGTGATCTTTGTCCTTTCAACGTGGGGACCGCAAGTTCTCACGTCTTTGGAACAGAAAGTTGAATTTTCGTCAACGGGTTTATATAGTGGTGAAAGAAGGGTGTTTCATAGTTTACAACCAATTTCTGTTCACTTGGGTGGGGCTTCTGAGTGAGGAGAGTTTCTCTATGACAATCTGTTCTCTCATTTAAGATACTAAAAATACATTTAATCTTTCACAAATAGTTAAATATTTAAACATTTAAATTGCACAACAATTCCATGTGAATCTGATAACTAGAATGTGTTGACTTTCCAAGATACAGTTTATGTCATCCTGTCATTAGTAGTAATGTCTCAGACAACAACTGATCTGAGATCATATTCATTAAGTACCAATGCATATTTCTGGTTCTGATTCCCATCTTTTTGATGTTACCAGACTATATTTGTTACAAAGGCTTTGCAAGAGTCAACTCTATAAAGTAGAGAGAGGAAAAGGGAAAGGTATTTATGGGGGTCATAAACCTCCCCCAACAGGCCAACGTCATGACAACGGGTAGAAGTGATGGGTAGATGCTGATGGGTAGATGGTGATGGGGTAGATATGAGTTTACATAAGCATTTGTCTTTGTCTTTCCTTTGGTCAAACCAGTTGTGAGCTGTTAAACATTATCAAGGTTTAATCTCTCTTCTATTTTTATGGTAGTCATGCCCAATCTGAAATGGACTCTACTGAAACACCTTGCAGTATCTGTGGCTGTACCATGAGCTCCAGTACCCACCAAAACCCACCCAGCTTCCATGGATGAGTTTGAGTGGTGGGGGGGATCTGATGGTGCTGGGGTTGAGATGTATGTTTGAGAGTGTACAGGGTTATGAATGGGAAACCAGGACAGGACAGTGTAGTGCAGCATGCAGACAGTACCTCTCGGCCTTCTCCCAATTCTCTCCCCCCAATCTCTTCTCAATCCAATCCCCCCACCATCATAATCCTCTCCCCCCATCTCCGCCCACTGGTCGGTATGGTAACGGGGCCTTATTTAGCGGCCGGACCCTTCCGTGTCCGCTGCCGGCGATTTGTCCTTGTCTAATTACTGCTGCCGGCTGCTGCCCGCATGCACATGACTAATGGACAGAGGGCCGGGGATAGGAGAGGGAGGGAGGAGGGAGGGAGAGAGACAGGGAGGCAGTGGGTAGAGGGGTTGGTGTGTGTGTGGGGGTGGGGGGGGGGGGGGGGGGTGGACGAGCAGAGCGGCCAGTAGTGGTGATTTGTGGACCAGGCACTCTGTCATTGCCCTGGACCCATTTGTCTTCAAGAGGACTGGGGAGGGGAGAAGAGGAGTGGTGGGTTGGGGGGGTGGCTCCCGGGCAGAAAATGGTTTAAAATTACTCCCATTTTCTAGCACTTTCATGCTTGGCTACAACAGTATGGCTTGCCCTGCCAGGGACAGGATGGAATGGGATGGGGTGGGGGTAGATGTGATGTAAGTTATGACAGAAGTCTTGATGGCTTGCTGCTACTCTTTCTTTTTTAGGCAGACTTGCTTGTTGGCTGGCCACACCCTCCGTCCTCTCAGAGAGACCGCATGATCAGGTCTCTCTGTCATGACAAGAGCAGTGTACAGAAGGGAAGTATAGATTCAACTGTCCTCTATTTCTAGGTTATAACTTATACACTACCCTGCCATACCAAAATACATATTACAAACTGGGTGGCTCGAGCACTGAATGCTCATTTCCTCACCGCCGTTGTAAATAAGACCGTATACTATGGTATGACATAACATTCATTTTAACTTTAATTATGTTGGTAACCCACTTACAAAAGTGTTAAGGCACCCCGGGGGTTGGTGGTAAATGTGTCCAAGAACAAGCACGATGTTCTAACAACTGAACTACAGAGGACCATGCTCTACCAACTGAACTACAGAGGACCATGCACTACCAACTGAACTACAGATGACCATGCTCTACCAACTGAACTACAGAGGACCATGCTCTACCAACTGAACTACAGAGGACCATGCTCTACCAACTGAACTACAGAGGACCATGCTCTACCAACTGAACTACAGAGGACCATGCTCTACCAACTGAACTACAGAGGACCATGCTCTACCAACTGAACTACAGAGGACCATTCTCTACCAATTGAACTACAGAGAACCATGCTCTACCAACTGAACTACAGAGGACTATGCTCTACTAACTGAACTACAGAGAACCATGCTCTACCAACCGAACTACAGAGGACCATGCTCTACCAACTGAACTACAGAGGACCATGCTCTACCAACTGAACTACAGAGGACCATGCTCTACCAACTGAACTACAGAGGACCATGCTCTACCAACTGAGCTACAGAGGACCATGCTCTACCAACTGAGCTACAGAGGACCATGCTCTACCAACTGAGCTACAGAGGACCATGCTTTACCAACTGAGCTACAGAGGACCATGCTCTACCAACTGAGCTACAGAGGACCATGCTCTACCAACTGAGCTACAGAGGACCATGCTCTACCAACTGAACTACAGAGGACCATGCTCTACCAACTGAACTACAGAGGACCATGCTCTACTAACTGAACTACAGAGGACCACCTTACATCCTACTGCTGCCTTGTCTCTGAAGCTATGTGCGGTTTGATCTGTTTGGGTCTGGTTCCTTCTTGAATGGGAGACCGGGTAGTTGAATCCAATCGTTATTCAATGTATGAAGCCTAAAGAATAAACCTTGTTTGGATCTGTTTTAGAGAGACGCGGCTCAATCACACCAAATGGGTGCAGTTCTGGAACCAGAGACTGGAGGAGGAGGGGGAGGTGGTGGAGGAGGAGGAGGGGGAGGTGGTGGAGGAGGAGGAGGGGGAGGTGGTGGGGGAGACGGAGAACGGGGGAGACAGGCATTCTCCTCAGGCAGAGGAATTGGGTGCATGCACTGGCAACTTTGACTGATGGTCAAGCAATAAAAGAAGTTGTGTTGTGGGCAATTTGATGTAGCACAAGTAAAGCGCCAATATCCATTTATCATTTACCTCTTTTTTATCATTGAAGATGGTTGTTTTTCACAGCCTTTAAGTGTACATTCTCTGTGAGATGTTCCCGGTCTCTGCCCAGTACAGCCCCAGACCACTGCAGCCACCACATCCTCCTGCTCCGGCCCTTATTAGAGCCCATCTACCCAGCAGAGCCTCCCTGGCCCCTAGCTACCCCCCTTCCCCTCCCCACCAGCATGTAAAACCAACCACTGCCACCACCAGGGTTTAGCCCTGCTACCTCTCTATTGATTTTACACTGTTTTTATCTCCCCCTTTGCTCCTTTCTCCAGGTCTTTTTAAGTAAATAAACACCAGATTTGTCATGTTTGTGCAGGGAGAAGGAGGAGGAGGGATGGAGGGGGGAGGAGGGGAGGTAGAGAGGGGGAAGCCAGGTCCGGGTTCGGACTGGGTCAGGCATGATTCATTCTGCCATCTCTCTTTCAGGCAGAGAGATCAGGGGAGGGGAGGGGTGGTGCTGCTGAAAGGGAGTTGAGGTGGAGCCTGTGGAGCTTTGTCTCTGACCCCCCTCGCCCCTAACCCCCCTCCACACCCACCCCTGCCTTCCCTGGTCCGCCCTGGTCCTAAATCACAGTCTGTCAGTGTGTTGGCAGAACAATAGGCCTCAGCTCCAGTGGACTGGACACGATGGCTTTCCTCCGTCGTTAGTGTGAGCTATCCTACTGCCCTCCACTGGCCCTCCACTGGCCCCAGAGCACCAGAGGCCCCCACAGGGCCTCACAGAGACCCGCTGTACGAGCTTAGCCTGACAGGCTGGCTGCAGGAGAGGTGGACGGAGGAGGAAGCTACCTACTGGAACTAGCTGAATCTACAGTAGCTCTGTAGCAGGGTGACCAATGTGTTCACATACACTGAAATAACTGAATTCTGGTTGTGAGAGGAGAGAAGATAAATAAACACAGTAGTGTAAAGGCTTTGGAGACGTACTGTATGCAGAGATAGACCAGAGAGAGATAGGCAGAGAGAGATAGGAAGAGAGAGATAGACCAGAGATAGATAGTCAGAGAGAGATAGGCAGAGAGAGAGAGGCAGAGAGAGAGAGGCAGAGAGAGAGAGGCAGAGAGAGAGAGGCAGAGAGAGAGAGAGGCAGAGAGAGAGAGAGGCAGAGAAAGAGAGAGGCAGAGAGAGAGAGAGGCAGAGAGAGAGAGGCAGAGAGAGAGAGGCAGAGAGAGATAGGCAGACAGAGATAGGCAGAGAGGGAGGAGAAGCCTACTGAAGCTATATCACTTTGTTTGGCCGTCAGCGATCACTACCTTTATTGAAATTGTATGGGAAAAGGGTGTTGAGTGTTGCCAAAAGTCTGAGTAAATGGGGGACTAGAGGACTAAATTAGTGTTCAATATTGTTTTACCAGGTCCTGTATCCTGTCCCATTCTGAGTTTATCTCCATCTACACATTAGCACCTATGATCGCTATCTGATCACCCACTGTCCCTCTCTCATCCCTCTCACCCTCCTCCCTCCCTCCTTCCCTTTTCCTCTCTCATTTCCAGATTCAGTCTCCCCCTTCAACATTTCAAGAGAGCTCAATCTCCTAACGGAAGGCAGATCAATACGTCAGCCCCCAGACCCCCCTGCCCAGCAGTTATGATGATGTTGCCCTGGCCTGTGTTGCTGCTACAGCGCATTGAGCAGCGGATCGAACCATTGCTGTCAGGGGGGCTGACGGAAAGCATGAATCACTATTAGTGGAGCTGCTGTTTCGCCCCTGTCTGTATGTAAGTGTGTGTACGTGTGTGTGTGCACTGCAGTAAATGCATCTCTCTCTCTCACTCACTCACGCACGCACGCACGCACGCAAACACACACACACACACACACACACACACACACACACACACACACACACACACACACACACACACACACACACACACACACAGAGTCCATAGACCTCAGACAATGTTTGATTTAAATCCAAATGAGAAGCGCAACTAAAGAAGTGCCTGTGAGCCTGCCCCCCCCCACCTCCAACACAGACACGTACTTCTTTGTCTCACCTCACTCTATTAAGTGTCAATAGGCATTTGACCCACCCGAGCCCCGGGAACCTGATCCAGCCCACACACCACCTCCCGCCTCGTTATCACAGAGTGAGCTCAGTCTGCTTGGCAGGGAGAGGTTCCGGTTACCCCTCTAATCTCATTGGGAAGATTTAGCCGCGGCTAGCGGATACCTGCGTGTCCAACAAGCAGCCTAGACGCTAATATTCTAATAGCCCCATGACTGGTGCTAGTGTTGTGTGTTTACGTGTGTGTGTGTGTGGATAAGTGTATGTGTTTGTCTGTATTTGTGTATGGGGAGAGTAAGCGGGTTGAAGCCCGGTCTGTGTGTGGCTAATATTTGAGTTTACAGGATGCAATTTGCCTTTAATACAGCCCTCCTAATGTAATTTGGCGTCCGTGTGCTGGGCTGTGCTGGGAGGTGTACATTTCTGCTGACTGCCTGTGTTTTGTGTTCATATGGACGAGGAGACCCAGTGCATTAGGCCTCCTTTTCACCGTTTAAACATGATGTGCATGGCGACGGAGGCCGGGGCATTACACAAACAAGGAAATATGTATTTGATTAAAATATATTTGATCTCTTTATTGATTAAAAGGGCCAGTTTGCTAATGGAATGTCTCCGTTCGCTCCCCTCTATAGGCTTTCCTGTTTCTCTGTCTCCTCCAAGGAAGGTAGCAGGGGGACATGCTATAGAGGATGGGGAGCATGTTTTAGGAGAGGGTTTTTATCAGTGGAGAGATTGTAGGGGAGGGATAGCAGAATCTGACCGTAGACACTGTTTCGGTTTCATAGCAACTCCAAAGTCAACTGGACTGTTTGAATGAAGAGGTAGGTCTCGTAAAAACATGTTCCACCTCTCGATGACAGATACTATGAATGACTGTTTAGTTTAATAAGTGACTTCCTTCGTGTGTCTCTCTGGTGGCTCCAAGACATCGGGGTCACACCCTCACCCCATCAGTCAGATCATCTCGACCCTCAGAGAGAGAGAGACGGACGGGGTGGGGGAGATTGAGAGGAAAGTGGTATAGTATGTGTGTGATGGAGAGGGTGTGTGTGTGTGTGTGTGTGTGTGTGTGTGTGTGTGTGTGTGTGTGTGTGTGTGTGTGTGTGAGATAGAGTTGAGCCTGAGTGAGAACAGATGGAGATGTGCTCTTTAATTAACCCTGCAGAATCACAGGGAGGAGAAAACAGGCCCCGGCCCGTGAATAACACCCAGCGCGCCCACGGTGTGTGTGTTTGCACATACTGGAACTGTGTGTGGCTGTGTAATATGTGCGTGTGGTGCATTGTGTGTGTGTGGTGAGTTGTAGAACAGTCGGACCGTCGACCCTGCAGCCCCCCTCCCCTCCCTCAGAGCACAACGTTTTATTTCTCATTAGCAGCCAGCAAACTGCTGGGGGATGAAATTTGCTAACAGGAATTAAAAGTGCATTAACACATCTGAGAGATTCATTTCTGCTAATAGTTTTACTAGTGCTCTGACCTTTCAGTTCATTAGAGGACTGTACCAGGAAAGGAGGGGAGGGAGGGAGGGAGGGAGGGAGGGGAGGGGAGGGGAAAGGAGGGGGAGGGAGGGAGGGAGGGAGGGAGGGGAGGGGAGGGAGGAGGGAGGGAGGGAGGGAGGGAGGGAGGGAGGGAGGGAGAAGGATGAGGGGAGGGGAGGATGGAGGGAGAGAGGGAGGGATAAAGGGAGGGATGAGGGGAGATAGGAGGGTTAGGGGATAACTGTGTTAGGCTAGCACTGGACACAAGGCTGGCCTTGTAAACTGTTGGAGCTGTGTGTGTCTTTCCTTTATTTTAATGTCTATCTTACTGGAAAGTGTAATTATGAATGCTTTAAAAACAACCCAAAACACACAGAAACACGCAGTAAAAAGTTTACAACAGATTATAGAATCACCAGTACTTGCTTTAGGCGATATCAATGCATTATCATACTTAATATGGATTGATAGCTCATAGACCGTTTCCTGTTCTAGATTCTGTCACTGTAAAAGGACTGCTCTCACTGTAAAAGGACTGCTCTCACTGTAAAAGGACTGCTCTGGCGTTAGCTACAGTGGGGTGTTTCTACACAGTCATGTCTAACCTTCCTTCAGTTAACGAACATCATTTATTAATTTATTTATACCACATGCCTTTTCAGGTCTGTTAGTGCTCAAGTGTATCACTTACTGGGACGGTTAATTGTTTATGAACTTCACCCTCCCCCTCCTCCCAAATGAAGAGAGAGCCAAGAAAAGAGAGAGGAGGGGGGTGAGGGGGGGTGGGGTGATGGAGCGAGGGACAGACAAAAAGAGAGAGAGAGAGGGAGAGAGATAAAAAGAGAGAGATGGCATTTGGCAGAGGGGAAAGGGTTAGAATAATGCATGTAATTTAGAAGTAGAGACGACACTCCAGGTCTAGCCATCACTTTTAGCCCTCCTCTCCCAGATCGCCCAGCGTGGCGACACAGATAGATAGACACACATATAACAGGCTGAATTGACTTCACCAAACAGGGCAACTAAAAGGGAATTAATGTTGTTTTCTCCCACTTTTATTGGAAAGCAAGCGAGGCATGTAACAGTGTAATTTGCTCTGCCCTGTTCTCCTATAATTAGCACCGTACAGAAATGAAATAACATTGATGAGACGCTCAATAAGCCTGATCTATAGTGAAATGAATCCTGCTATCGACACGACGAACAAACAATACAATTAAGGGAAAACAGGACATAATAGAAGAGAAAGGAGAGAGGAGAGAGGAAAGAGAGAGGAGAGATAAAGAGAGAGGAGAGAGAGAGAGAGAGAGAGGTAAGAGAGAGGAAAGAGAGAGGAGAGAGGAAAGAGAGAGGAGAAAGGGAGGTAAGATAAAGAGGAGAGAATGGAGAGAGAGAGAGAGAGGTAAGAGAGAGAGGAAAGAGAGAGGAGAAAGGGAGTTAAGATAAAGAGGAGAGAAAGGAGAGAGAGGAAAGAGAGGAGAGAGGAAAGAGAGAGGAGAGAGGGAGGTAAGAGAGAGGAGAGAGGAAAGAGAGAGGAGAGAGAGAGAGGTAAGAGAGAGGAGAGAGGAAAGAGAGAGGAGAAAGGAAAGAGAGAGGAGAGAGGAAAGAGAGAGGAGAAAGGGAGGTAAGATAAAGAGGAGAGAATGGAGAGAGGAGAGAATAGAGAGAGGTAAGAGAGAGAGGAAAGAGAGAGGAGAAAGGGAGGTAAGATAGAGGAGAGAAAGGAGAGAGAGGAAAGAGAGAGGAGAGGGGAAGAGAGAGGAGAGAGGGAGGTAAGAGAGAGGAGAGAGGAAAGAGGAGAGAGGGACGTAAGAGAGAGGAGAGAGGAAAGAGAGAGGAGAAAGGGAGGTAAGATAAAGAGGAGAGAAAGGAGAGAGAGAGGAAAGAGAGAGGAGAGGGTAAGAGAGAGGAGAGGGTAAGAGAGAGGAGAGAGGAAAGAGAGAGGAGAGATGGAGGTAAGAGAGAGGAGAGAGGAAAGAGGAGAGAGGGAGGTAAGAGAGAGGAGAGAGGAAAGAGAGAGGAGAAAGGGAGGTAAGATAAAGAGGAGAGAAAGGAGAGAGAGGAAAGAGAGAGGAGAGGGGAAGAGAGAGGAGAGGGGAAGAGAGAGGAGAGGTAAGAGAGAGGAGAGAGAAACAGGAGAGAGGAAAGAGAGAGGAGAGAGGGAGGTAAGTGAGTGGAAGAGAGAGGAGAGAGGATAGAGAGAGGAGAGAGGGAGGTAAAGAGAGAGGAGAGAGGAAAGAGGAGAGAGGGAGGTAAGAGAGAGGAGAGAGAGGAGAAAGGGAGGTAAGATAAAGAGGAGAGAAAGGAGAGAGAGGAAAGAGAGAGGAGAGGGGAAGAGAGAGGAGAGGGGAAGAGAGAGGAGAGGTAAGAGAGAGGAGAGAGGAAAGAGAGAGGAGAGAGGGAGGTAAGTGAGTGGAAGAGAGAGGAGAGAGGATAGAGAGAGAGAATGTATTGAGGAATAGGATGTGTTTTATCTGCCTGGGTTGACTATGCAGGATAATTAATTCATCCATAGTTAATGAAGGCCAGGCGAGGAACCAGGGATTAAACATGAAGCACGAGGAGGATACAATTAGAGATACCGGCCTAGTGATTGTTTTCTTGTTGCTCTCTTTTGTTGTTTTACTTTGTTGACTGCCAGTGTTGTGTATTTACTGGCTATTTAAAATGAGCTGGAGCTGTATGTTATTCCCTGCCTCCCTCCCTTGTCTGCAAACTACTTTACACCACTTTTCTAGTCAGAAACCCACACAGACAAAATGAATCCTTTCTGAGCCTTTTGGAGCCTTTTAATAGACTGCAGACGGGTCCCTCTAGTATTGATGACTGAACATTGAACCCGCTGCATTGCAACCAGACAAATATATACAGTAGAAGAGGAGTTGGCTAAAGCAGAAGCAGCCTGGTTTCTAATCCAGACACTTACAGGGGGGATTCTTTCTGGAGTAGCATGACATTGCCCCAAGGACACTAGGCCCTTGTTAAGATAAAGGTATAGGTAATCTGATTTTAGATCTGTGTCTATGGGACACTACCCAGAGCAGGGGTGTCAGTGACAGTGACAGGGGGGGACCTGGCTGAACTTTCTGGCTGAGGTGTTTCCACTGTAGTCCCCTGCTGGCTACAGTCTCCGTCTCACCGGAGGCCTGGAGGGGAGCAGAGTCTGGGAGGCAGCGCAGAGCAGGGGGGGAAGGGCTGCCGGAACGCTGCTGTAACCTAACGGAAGGCTGGAGCATCGGAGCGGCGGATATGGAAGAAGGATAGTCTTTCAGGAATTACGAGCCATTAAATCAGAGGTGGGAAGACTCAAGGTTCCCCAAGACTGCTGCACAAGGAATCTGGGGCCGGAGAAATATTGTTTATGGTTTAAAAGCCCCAGCGATGGATTTATAAAAGAAACATTCATCATTGCAGGAAAACGGAACAAAACATTCTGGAAATAAATACTCACTCTATAGGTATACTTGTCACCCGGACAGCACAATAACAAGTGAATCTGGAGGAAGATCCTTCATTCTCTGGCAGCTGGCCCCCAAACATGCCATGTCTGTCCAAGTTCAAGCCTCCCTTGGCCTCTCAGTGGCTGTGTGGCTCTGGATGTGTGTGTGTGTGTGTATGTGGACACTCTTTGTTTGTACAGTGTTTGTGTGAATAATATGTGTGCATTTACAGTGCATTCGGAAATGTTCAGACTCCTTCCCTTTTCCAACATTTTGTAACGTTACAGCCTTATTCTAAAATGGATGCAATTATTTTTTTCCCTCATCAATCTGCACACAATACCCCATAATGACAAAGTGAAAACAGGTTTTTACGAATTTGAGCAAATGTATTAAAAATATAAAACAGAAATACCTTTTTACATAAGTATTCAGACCCTTTGCTATGGGACACGAAATTAGGCTCAGGTGCATCCTGTTTTCATGGATCATCCTTGAGATGTTTCTACAACATGATTGGAGTCCACCTGTGGTAAATTCAACTGATTGGACATGATTTGGAAAGGCACACACCTGTGTATATAAGGTCACACAGTTGACAGTGCATGTCAGAGCAAAACCCAAGCCATGAGGTCAAAGTTATTGTCCGTAGAGCTCCGAGACAGGATTGTGTCGAGGCACAGATCTGGTTAAGGGTACCACAAAATGTCTGCAGGATTGAACGTCCCCAAGAACACAGTTGCCTCCATCACTCTTAAACGGAAGTTTGAAACCATCAAGACTCTTTCTAGAGCTGGCCGCCCAGCCAAACTGAGCAATGGGGGAGGGCCTTGGTCAGGGAGGTGACCAAGTACTCAATGGTCACTCTGACAGAGCTTCAGAGTTCTTCTGTTGAGATGGGAGAAACTTCCAGGAGGACAACCATTTCTGCAGCACTCCACCAATCAGGCCTTTATGGTAGTGTGGCCAGACAGAAGCCCCTCCTCAGTAAAAGCACCTAAAGACCATGAGAAACAAGATTCTCTGGTCTGATGAAACCAAGATTGAACTCTTTGGCCTGAATGCCAAGTGTCACGTCTGGAGGAAACCTGGCACCATCTCTACGGTGAAGCATGTTGGTGGCAGCATCATGCTGTGGGGATGTTGTTTAGCGGCAGGGACTGAGAGACTAGTCAGGTTTGAGGGAAAGATGAATGGAGCAAAGTACAGAGAGATACTTGATGAAAACCTGCTCCAGAGCACTCAGGACCTCAGACTGGGGTGAAGGTTAACCTTCTAACAGGACAACGACCCTAAGCACACAGCCAAGACAACTCAGGAGTGGCCTGAAAATAGCTGTGCAGCAACACTCCCCATCCAACCTGACAGAGCTTGAGAGGATCAGTAGAGGAGAATGGGAGAATCTCCCCAAATACAGGTGGGCCAAGCCTGCAGCGTCAAACAGAAGAAGAATCAAGTTTGTAATCACTGCCGAAGGTGCATCTACAAAGTACTGAGTAAAGGGTCTGAATACTTATGTAAATGTGATATTTCAGTTTTTTATCTTTAATAAAATAGTCAACATTTCTAAAAACCTGTTTTTGCTTTGTCGTTATGGGGTATTGTGTTCAGATTGAAGGGGGGAAAAACAATTACATTTAAAAAAATAAGCTGTAATGTTACAAAATGTGGAAAATGTCAAAGTGTCTGAGTACTTTCTGAACGCACTCTACATGTTGATAAAATGTTGATGAAATAAGTTTATAAAATAAGTTTATAAAATGTCCCCCTCTCTCCTCCTCCATTACCCCTCTCTCCTCCTCTATTATCCCTCTCTCCTCCTCTATTACCCCTCTCTCCTCCGCTCTCTCCTCCTCTATTACCCCTCTCTCCTCCTCTATTACCCCTCTCTCCTCCTCTATTACCCCTCTCTCCTCCTCCATTACCCCCTCTCCTCCTCTCTCTCCTGCTCTATTACCCCTCTCTCCTGCTCTATTACCCCTCTCTCCTCCTGCTCTCTCCTCCTCTATTACCCCTCTCTCCTCCTCGATTACCCCTCTCTCCTCCTATTACCCCTCTCTCCTCCTCTATTACCCATCTCTCCTCTATTACCCTTCTCTCCTCCTCTATTACCCCTCTCTCCTCCTGCCTCTCTCCTCCTCTATTACCCCTCTCCTCCTCTATTACCCCTCTCTCCTCCTCTATTACCCATCTCTCCTCCTCTATATCCCCTCTCTCCTCCTCTATTACCCCTCTCTCCTCCATTACCCCTCTCTCCCCTCTATTACCCATCTCTCCTCCTCTATTACCTCTCCTCCTCTATTACCCCTCTCTCCCCCTCTTCCCCTCTCTCCCCCTCTCCTCCCCTCTCTTGCCCCTCTCCTCCCCTCTCTTCCCCCCTCCCCTTTTTCCCCTCTCCTCCCTTCTCTTCCCCCTCTCCTCCCCTCTCTTCCCCTCTCCTCCCTTCTCTTCCCCTCTCTTCCCCCTCTCCTCCCTTCTCTTCCCCCTCTCCACCCCCTCCTCCCCTCTCTTCCCCCTCTCCTCCCTTCTCTTCCCCCTCTCCTCCCTCTCTTCCCCCTCCTCCCCTTTCTTCCCCCTCCCTCCCCTCTCTTCCCCCTCTCCTCCCTTCTCTTCCCCCTCTCCTCCCCTCCTCCTCTCTTCCCCCTCTCCTCCCCTTCTTCCCCCTCGCCTCCCTCCTCCCTTCTCTTCCCCTCTCCTCCCTCCTCCCCTCTCTTCCCCTCTCCTCCCCTCTCTTCCCCCTCTCCTCCCCCTCCTCCCCCTCTCTTTCTCCTCCCTCCTCCCCTCTCCCTCCCTCTCCCCCCCCTCCTCCCATCTCTTCCCTCTCCTCCCTCCTCCCCTTTCTTCCCCCTCTCCCCCTCCTCCCCTCTCTTCCCCTCTCCTCCTTCTCTTCCCCTCTCTTTCCCATCTCTCCCACTCTTTTCCCCCTCTATACTATTCTGTCTGTCTATCCTCTAAGCCCCTTGGGATTTATTTACTAAGCGTTTGCCCTGGGGCAAAGTTTCCACCTGAGGAAAAATGAATAAAACCTCCATTAATGATTAAGAAAAGATGAATGTATCTCTTCATACTATACCTGTTTACATTGTAAGTTTTCTTGCTATTTCCCTTCCTCCACTCGTCCACCAGACGTACTTCTAAGCTGTCTCTCTAAACCATCTTTAAACACTATTAACAGTATTGCTTCCTGCTGCATGCTCCATATCAGAAGGCAAGAGGGTTTTAGTACAGGAACATTTTACAGGAAGGTGATGCTTTTTGGTCAATGCCGCGACCTTGAGACAACGTGAAAAATCCATGTGTCTGGCACAGTGCTGTCTGGGTTGCTGAAAGAGGTGAATATGGCAGCCACGTCACCCATGATACAAGTCAGTATTCGACGTCCATCCATGTTTGGGGACGTCGGAAAAAGACCTGGACATTGGCCACTAGGGGCAACAGTGAGCTCTGTTACCTTCAAGTAGGTTTTGGGTTTAGCTTGGGCATTGTGGACAGGAATGGCAGATGAGTGTAAGCATCTGCCTCTGATTCCAAAGGTTGCAAATTCAAATCCAGCAATAAAAAGTTATATTTGTTTAAAGCCTATCCCAAACCTTAACCCTTACCTTACCATTCAGAGTTAATGTCTAACCTTAACCCTTACCTTACCATTCAGAGTTAATGTCTAACCTCACCCTTACCTTACCATTCAGAGTTAATGTCTAACCTTAACCCTTACCTTACCATTCAGAGTTAATGTCTAACCTCACCCTTACCTTACCATTCAGAGTTAATGTCTAACCTCACCCTTACCTTACCATTCAGAGTTAATGTCTAACCTTAACCCTTACCTTACCATTCAGAGTTAATGTCTAACTTAACCCTTACCTTACCATTCAGAGTTAATGTCTAACCTAACCCTTACCTTACCATTCAGAGTTAATGTCTAACCTTAACCCTTACCTTACCATTCAGAGTTAATGTCTAACCTCACCCTTACCTTACCATTCAGAGTTAATGTCTAACCTCACCCTTACCTTACCATTCAGAGTTAATGTCTAACCTCACCCTTACCTTACCATTCAGAGTTAATGTCTAACCTTAACCCTTACCTTACCATTCAGAGTTAATGTCTAACCTCACCCTTACCTTACCATTCAGAGTTAATGTCTAACCTCACCCTTACCTTACCATTCAGAGTTAATGTCTAACCTCACCCTTACCTTACCATTCAGAGTTAATGTCTAACCTAACCCTTACCTTACCATTCAGAGTTAATGTCTAACCTCACCCTTACCTTACCATTCAGAGTTAATGTCTAACCTTAACCCTTACCTTACCATTCAGAGTTAATGTCTAACCTCACCCTTACCTTACCATTCAGAGTTAATGTCTAACCTTAACCCTTACCTTACCATTCAGAGTTAATGTCTAACCTCACCCTTACCTTACCATTCAGAGTTAATGTCTAACCTCACCCTTACCTTACCATTCAGAGTTAATGTCTAACCTCACCCTTACCTTACCATTCAGAGTTAATGTCTAACCTCACCCTTACCTTACCATTCAGAGTTAATGTCTAACCTCACCCTTACCTTACCATTCAGAGTTAATGTCTAACCTCACCCTTACCTTACCATTCAGAGTTAATGTCTAACCTCACCCTTACCTTACCATTCAGAGTTAATGTCTAACCTTAACCCTTACCTTACCACCCTTACCTTACCATTCAGAGTTAATGTCTAACCTTAACCCTTACCTTACCATTCAGAGTTAATGTCTAACCTCACCCTTACCTTACCATTCAGAGTTAATGTCTAACCTAACCCTTACCTTACCATTCAGAGTTAATGTCTAACCTCACCCTTACCTTACCATTCAGAGTTAATGTCTAAACCTTCTTACCCAGAGTTAACCTTACCATTCAGAGTTAATGTCTAACCTCACCCTTACCTTACCATTCAGAGTTAATGTCTAACCTCACCCTTACCTTACCATTCAGAGTTAATGTCTAACCTCACCCTTACCTTACCATTCAGAGTTAATGTCTAACCTTAACCCTTACCTTACCATTCAGAGTTAATGTCTAACCTTAACCCTTACCTTACCATTCAGAGTTAATGTCTAACCTCACCCTTACCTTACCATTCAGAGTTAATGTCTAACCTCACCCTTACCTTACCATTCAGAGTTAATGTCTAACCTTAACCCTTACCTTACCATTCAGAGTTAATGTCTAACCTCACCCTTACCTTACCATTCAGAGTTAATGTCTAACCTAACCCTTACCTTACCATTCAGAGTTAATGTCTAACCTCACCCTTACCTTACCATTCAGAGTTAATGTCTAACCTAACCCTTACCTTACCATTCAGAGTTAATGTCTAACCTCACCCTTACCTTACCATTCAGAGTTAATGTCTAACCTCACCCTTACCTTACCATTCAGAGTTAATGTCTAACCTCACCCTTACCTTACCATTCAGAGTTAATGTCTAACCTTAACCCTTACCTTACCATTCAGAGTTAATGTCTAACCTCACCCTTACCTTACCATTCAGAGTTAATGTCTAACCTCACCCTTACCTTACCATTCAGAGTTAATGTCTAACCTCACCCTTACCTTACCATTCAGAGTTAATGTCTAACCTCACCCTTACCTTACCATTCAGAGTTAATGTCTAACCTCACCCTTACCTTACCATTCAGAGTTAATGTCTAACCTCACCCTTACCTTACCATTCAGAGTTAATGTCTAACCTTAACCCTTACCTTACCATTCAGAGTTAATGTCTAACCTTAACCCTTACCTTACCATTCAGAGTTAATGTCTAGACTTAACCCTTACCTTACCATTCAGAGTTAATGTCTAACCTCACCCTTACCTTACCATTCAGAGTTAATGTCTAACCTCACCCTTACCTTACCATTCAGAGTTAATGTCTAACCTCACCCTTACCTTACCATTCAGAGTTAATGTCTAACCTTAACCCTTACCTTACCATTCAGAGTTAATGTCTAACCTCACCCTTACCTTACCATTCAGAGTTAATGTCTAACCTCACCCTTACCTTACCATTCAGAGTTAATGTCTAACCTCACCCTTACCTTACCATTCAGAGTTAATGTCTAACCTTAACCCTTACCTTACCATTCAGAGTTAATGTCTAACCTCACCCTTACCTTACCATTCAGAGTTAATGTCTAACCTTAACCCTTACCTTACCATTCAGAGTTAATGTCTAACCTAACCCTTACCTTACCATTCAGAGTTAATGTCTAACCTCACCCTTACCTTACCATTCAGAGTTAATGTCTAACCTCACCCTTACCTTACCATTCAGAGTTAATGTCTAACCTAACCCTTACCTTACCATTCAGAGTTAATGTCTAACCTCACCCTTACCTTACCATTCAGAGTTAATGTCTAACCTCACCCTTACCTTACCATTCAGAGTTAATGTCTAACCTCACCCTTACCTTACCATTCAGAGTTAATGTCTAACCTCACCCTTACCTTACCATTCAGAGTTAATGTCTAACCTCACCCTTACCTTACCATTCAGAGTTAATGTCTAACCTTAACCCTTACCTTACCATTCAGAGTTAATGTCTAACCTCACCCTTACCTTACCATTCAGAGTTAATGTCTAACAGAGTTAATTAACCCTTACCTTACCATTCAGAGTTAATGTCTAACCTCACCCTTACCTTACCATTCAGAGTTAATGTCTAACCTTAACCCTTACCTTACCATTCAGAGTTAATGTCTAACCTCACCCTTACCTTACCATTCAGAGTTAATGTCTAAACCTTACCTTACCACCCTTACCTTACCATTCAGAGTTAATGTCTAACCTCACCCTTACCTTACCATTCAGAGTTAATGTCTAACCTCACCCTTACCTTACCATTCAGAGTTAATGTCTAACCTCACCCTTACCTTACCATTCAGAGTTAATGTCTAACCTTAACCCTTACCTTACCATTCAGAGTTAATGTCTAACCTCACCCTTACCTTACCATTCAGAGTTAATGTCTAACCTTAACCCTTACCTTACCATTCAGAGTTAATGTCTAACCTCACCCTTACCTTACCATTCAGAGTTAATGTCTAACCTCACCCTTACCATTCAGAGTTAATACCTTACCTTACCATTCAGAGTTAATGTCTAACCTCACCCTTACCTTACCATTCAGAGTTAATGTCTAACCTCACCCTTACCTTACCATTCAGAGTTAATGTCTAACCTTAACCCTTACCTTACCATTCAGAGTTAATGTCTAACCTCACCCTTACCTTACCATTCAGAGTTAATGTCTAACCTCACCCTTACCTTACCATTCAGAGTTAATGTCTAACCTCACCCTTACCTTACCATTCAGAGTTAATGTCTAACCTCACCCTTACCTTACCATTCAGAGTTAATGTCTAACCTTACCTTACCATTCAGAGTTAATGTCTAACCCTTACCTTACCATTCAGAGTTAATGTCTAACCTAACCCTTACCTTACCATTCAGAGTTAATGTCTAACCTCACCCTTACCTTACCATTCAGAGTTAATGTCTAACCTCACCCTTACCTTACCATTCAGAGTTAATGTCTAACCTCACCATTCAGAGTTAATGTCCTTACCATTCAGAGTTAATGTCTAAACCTAACCCTTACCTTACCATTCAGAGTTAATGTCTAACCTCACCCTTACCTTACCATTCAGAGTTAATGTCTAACCTTAACCCTTACCTTACCATTCAGAGTTAATGTCTAACCTCACCCTTACCTTACCATTCAGAGTTAATGTCTAACCTCACATTCCTTACCTTACCATTCAGAGTTAATGTCTAACCTCACCCTTACCTTACCATTCAGAGTTAATGTCTAACCTCTAACCCTTACCTTACCATTCAGAGTTAATGTCTAACCTCACCCATTTACCTTACCATTCAGAGTTAATGTCTAACCTCACCCTTACCTTACCATTCAGAGTTAATGTCTAACCTCACCCTTACCTTACCATTCAGAGTTAATGTCTAACCTCACCCTTACCTTACCATTCAGAGTTAATGTCTAACCTCACCCTTACCTTACCATTCAGAGTTAATGTCTAACCTAACCCTTACCTTACCATTCAGAGTTAATGTCTAACCATTCACCCTGACCTTACCATTCAGAGTTAATGTCTAACCTCACCCTTACCTTACCATTCAGAGTTAATGTCTAACCTCACCCTTACCTTACCATTCAGAGTTAATGTCTAACCTCACCCTTACCTTACCATTCAGAGTTAATGTCTAACCTCACCCTTACCTTACCATTCAGAGTTAATGTCTAACCTAACCCTTACCTTACCATTCAGAGTTAATGTCTAACCTTAACCCTTACCTTACCATTCAGAGTTAATGTCTAACCTAACCCTTACCTTACCATTCAGAGTTAATGTCTAACCTTAACCCTTACCTTACCATTCAGAGTTAATGTCTAACCTCACCCTTACCTTACCATTCAGAGTTAATGTCTAACCTCACCCTTACCTTACCATTCAGAGTTAATGTCTAACCTCACCCTTACCTTACCATTCAGAGTTAATGTCTAACCTCACCCTTACCATTCAGAGTTAATGTCTACCATTCAGAGTTAATGTCTAACCTCACCCTTAACCTTACCATTCAGAGTTAATGTCTAACCTCACCCTTACCTTACCATTCAGAGTTAATGTCTAACCTCACCCTTACCTTACCATTCAGAGTTAATGTCTAACCTCACCCTTACCTTACCATTCAGAGTTAATGTCTAACCTCACCCCATTCAGAGTTTACCTTACCATTCAGAGTTAATGTCTAACCTCACCCTTACCTTACCATTCAGAGTTAATGTCTCAACCTTACCATTCAGAGTTAACCTTACCTTACCATTCAGAGTTAATGTCTAACCTCACCCTTACCTTACCATTCAGAGTTAATGTCTAACCTAACCCTTACCTTACCATTCAGAGTTAATGTCTAACCTCACCCTTACCTTACCATTCAGAGTTAATGTCTAACCTCATGTCCCTTACCTTACCATTCAGAGTTAATGTCTAACCTCACCCTTACCTTACCATTCAGAGTTAATGTCTAACCTCACCCTTACCTTACCATTCAGAGTTAATGTCTAACCTCACCCTTACCTTACCATTCAGAGTTAATGTCTAACCTCACCCTTACCTTACCATTCAGAGTTAATGTCTAACCTCACCCTTACCTTACCATTCAGAGTTAATGTCTAACCTCACCCTTACCTTACCATTCAGAGTTAATGTCTAACCTAACCCTTACCTTACCATTCAGAGTTAATGTCTAACCTTACCATTCAGAGTTAATGTCTAACCTAACCCTTACCTTACCATTCAGAGTTAATGTCTAGACTTAACCCTTACCTTACCATTCAGAGTTAATGTCTAACCTCACCCTTACCTTACCATTCAGAGTTAATGTCTAACCTCACCCTTACCTTACCATTCAGAGTTAATGTCTAACCTTAACCCTTACCTTACCATTCAGAGTTAATGTCTAACCTTAACCCTTACCTTACCATTCAGAGTTAATGTCTAACCTCACCCATTCAGAGTTTACCTTACCATTCAGAGTTAATGTCTAACCTAACCCTTACCTTACCATTCAGAGTTAATGTCTAACCTCACCCTTACCTTACCATTCAGAGTTAATGTCTAACCTCACCCTTACCTTACCATTCAGAGTTAATGTCTAACCTCACCCTTACCTTACCATTCAGAGTTAATGTCTAACCTCACCCTTACCTTACCATTCAGAGTTAATGTCTAACCTCACCATTCAGAGTTAATTAACCTCAGACCCTTACCTTACCATTCAGAGTTAATGTCTAACCTTAACCCTTACCTTACCATTCAGAGTTAATGTCTAACCTCACCCTTACCTTACCATTCAGAGTTAATGTCTAAACTTAACCCTACCTTACCATTCAGCGTTAATGTCTAACCTCACCCTTACCTTACCATTCAGAGTTAATGTCTAACCTCACCCTTACCTTACCATTCAGAGTTAATGTCTAACCTCACCCTTACCTTACCATTCAGAGTTAATGTCTAACCTCACCCTTACCTTACCATTCAGAGTTAATGTCTAACCTCACCCTTACCTTACCATTCAGAGTTAATTACCATTCAGAATTAATGTCTAACCTCACCCTTACCTTACCATTCAGAGTTAATGTCTAACCTTAACCCTTACCTTACCATTCAGAGTTAATGTCTAACCTCACCCTTACCTTACCATTCAGAGTTAATGTCTAACCTCACCCTTACCTTACCATTCAGAGTTAATGTCTAACCTTAACCCTTACCTTACCATTCAGAGTTAATGTCTAACCTCACCCTTACCTTACCATTCAGAGTTAATGTCTAACCTCACCCTTACCTTACCATTCAGAGTTAATGTCTAACCTCACCCTTACCTTACCATTACCTTACCATTACCATTCAGAGTTAATGTCTAACCTCACCCTTACCTTACCATTCAGAGTTAATGTCTAACCTCACCCTTACCTTACCATTCAGAGTTAATGTCTAACCTCACCCTTACCTTACCATTCAGAGTTAATGTCTAACCTCACCCTTACCTTACCATTCAGAGTTAATGTCTAACCTCACCCTTACCTTACCATTCAGAGTTAATGTCTAACCTCACCCTTACCTTACCATTCAGAGTTAATGTCTAACCTCACCCTTACCTTACCATTCAGAGTTAATGTCTAACCAGAGTTAACCCTTACCTTACCATTCAGAGTTAATGTCTAACCTCACCCTTACCTTACCATTCAGAGTTAATGTCTAACCTCTAACCCTTACCTTACCACCTTACCATTCAGAGTTAATGTCTAACCTTAACCCTTACCTTACCATTCAGAGTTAATGTCTAACCTCACCCTTACCTTACCATTCAGAGTTAATGTCTAACCTCACCCTTACCTTACCATTCAGAGTTAATGTCTAACCTCACCCTTACCTTACCATTCAGAGTTAATGTCTAACCTCACCCTTACCTTACCATTCAGAGTTAATGTCTAACCTCACCCTTACCTTACCATTCAGAGTTAATGTCTAACCTAACCCTTACCTTACCATTCAGAGTTAATGTCTAACCTCACCCTTACCTTACCATTCAGAGTTAATGTCTAGACTTAACCCTTACCTTACCATTCAGAGTTAATGTCTAACCTCACCCTTACCTTACCATTCAGAGTTAATGTCTAACCTCACCCTTACCTTACCATTCAGAGTTAATGTCTAACCTCACCCTTACCTTACCATTCAGAGTTAATGTCTAACCTCACCCTTACCATTCAGAGTTAATGTCTAACCTTAACCCTTACCTTACCATTCAGAGTTAATGTCTAACCTCACCCTTACCTTACCATTCAGAGTTAATGTCTAACCTCACCCTTACCTTACCATTCAGAGTTAATGTCTAACTCACCCTACCTTACCATTCAGAGTTAATGTCTAACCTCTTACCCCAGAGTTAATGTCTAACCTCACCCTTACCTTACCATTCAGAGTTAATGTCTAACCTACCTTACCATTCACCCTTACCTTACCATTCAGAGTTAATGTCTAACCTCACCCTGACCTTACCATTCAGAGTTAATGTCTAACCTTAACCCTTACCTTACCATTCAGAGTTAATGTCTAACCTCACCCTTACCTTACCATTCAGAGTTAATGTCTAACCTCACCCTTACCTTACCATTCAGAGTTAATGTCTAACCTCACCCTTACCTTACCATTCAGAGTTAATGTCTAACCTCACCCTTACCTTACCATTCAGAGTTAATGTCTAACCTAACCCTTACCTTACCATTCAGAGTTAATGTCTAACCTCACCCTTACCTTACCATTCAGAGTTAATGTCTAACCTAACTTACCTTACCATTCAGAGTTAATGTCTAACCTCACCCTTACCTTACCATTCAGAGTTAATGTCTAACCTCACCCTTACCTTACCATTCAGAGTTAATGTCTAACCTCACCCTTACCTTACCATTCAGAGTTAATGTCTAACCTCACCCTTACCTTACCATTCAGAGTTAATGTCTAACCTCACCCTTACCTTACCATTCAGAGTTAATGTCTAACCTCACCCTTACCTTACCATTCAGAGTTAATGTCTAACCTCACCCTTACCTTACCATTCAGAGTTAATGTCTAACCTCACCCTTACCTTACCATTCAGAGTTAATGTCTAACCTAACCCTTACCTTACCATTCAGAGTTAATGTCTAACCTCACCCTTACCTTACCATTCAGAGTTAATGTCTAACCTTAACCCTTACCTTACCATTCAGAGTTAATGTCTAACCTCACCCTTACCTTACCATTCAGAGTTAATGTCTAACCTCACCCCTACCTTACCATTCAGAGTTAATGTCTAACCTCACCCTTACCATTCAGAGTTAATGTCTAACCTTAACCCTTACCTTACCATTCAGAGTTAATGTCTAACCTCACATTCAGAGTTAATGTCCCTTACCTTACCATTCAGAGTTAATGTCTAACCTCACCCTTACCTTACCATTCAGAGTTAATGTCTAACCTCACCCTTACCTTACCATTCAGAGTTAATGTCTAACCTCACCCTTACCTTACCATTCAGAGTTAATGTCTAACCTTAACCCTTACCTTACCATTCAGAGTTAATGTCTAACCTCACCCTTACCTTACCATTCAGAGTTAATGTCTAACCTCACCCTTACCTTACCATTCAGAGTTAATGTCTAACCTCACCCTTACCTTACCATTCAGAGTTAATGTCTAACCTCACCCTTACCTTACCATTCAGAGTTAATGTCTAACCCTTACCCTTAACCCTTACATTCCTTACCTTACCATTCAGAGTTAATGTCTAACCTTAACCCTTACCTTACCATTCAGAGTTAATGTCTAACCCTTACCTTACCATTCAGAGTTAATGTCTAACCTTACCTTATTACCATTCAGAGTTAATGTCTAACCTCACCCTTACCTTACCATTCAGAGTTAATGTCTAACCTCACCCTTACCTTACCATTCAGAGTTAATGTCTAACCTCACCCTTACCTTACCATTCAGAGTTAATGTCTAACCTCACCCTTACCTTACCATTCAGAGTTAATGTCTAACCTCACCCTTACCTTACCATTCAGAGTTAATGTCTAACCTCACCATTCAGAGTTAATGTCTAACCTTAACCCTTACCATACCATTCAGAGTTAATGTCTAACCTAACCCTTACCTTACCATTCAGAGTTAATGTCTAACCTCACCCTTACCTTACCATTCAGAGTTAATGTCTAAACCTTACCATTCCCTTACCTTACCATTCAGAGTTAATGTCTAACCTCACCCTTACCTTACCATTCAGAGTTAATGTCTAACTCCCTTACCATTCCTTACCACCAGAGTTAATGTCTAACCTAACCCTTACCTTACCATTCAGAGTTAATGTCTAACCTCACCCTTACCTTACCATTCAGAGTTAATGTCTAACCTCACCCTTACCTTACCATTCAGAGTTAATGTCTAACCTCACCCTTACCTTACCATTCAGAGTTAATGTCTATGTCTAACCTCACCCTTACCTTACCATTCAGAGTTAATGTCTAACCTAACCCTTACCTTACCATTCAGAGTTAATGTCTAACCTCACCCTTACCTTACCATTCAGAGTTAATGTCTAACCTTAACTTACCATTCCTTACCTTACCATTCAGAGTTAATGTCTAACCTCACCCTTACCTTACCATTCAGAGTTAATGTCTAACCTCACCCTTACCTTACCATTCAGAGTTAATGTCTAACCATTCACCTTACCTTACCATTCAGAGTTAATGTCTAACCATTCATGTCTAACCTCACCCTTACCTTACCATTCAGAGTTAATGTCTAACCTCACCCTTACCTTACCATTCAGAGTTAATGTCTAACCTCACCCTTACCTTACCATTCAGAGTTAATGTCTAACCTAACCCTTACCTTACCATTCAGAGTTAATGTCTAACCTCACCCTTACCTTACCATTCAGAGTTAATGTCTAACCTTAACCCTTACCTTACCATTCAGAGTTAATGTCTAACCTCACCCTTACCTTACCATTCAGAGTTAATGTCTAACCTCACCCTTACCTTACCATTCAGAGTTAATGTCTAACCTAACCTTACCATTCCTTACCTTACCTTACCATTCAGAGTTAATGTCTAACCCTGACCTTACCCTAACCCTTACCTTACCATTCAGAGTTAATGTCTAACCTCACCCTTACCTTACCATTCAGAGTTAATGTCTAACCTCACCCTTACCTTACCATTCAGAGTTAATGTCTAACCTGACCTTACCACCCTTACCTTACCATTCAGAGTTAATGTCTAACCTCACCCTTACCTTACCATTCAGAGTTAATGTCTAACCTCACCCTTACCTTACCATTCAGAGTTAATGTCTAACCTCACCCTTACCTTACCATTCAGAGTTAATGTCTAACCTCACCCTTACCTTACCATTCAGAGTTAATGTCTAACCTCACCCTTACCTTACCATTCAGAGTTAATGTCTAACCTCACCCTTACCTTACCATTCAGAGTTAATGTCTAACCTACCTTACCATTCAGAGTTAATGTCTAACCTTACCATTCAGAGTTAATGTCTAACCTCACCCTTACCTTACCATTCAGAGTTAATGTCTAACCTCACCCTTACCTTACCATTCAGAGTTAATGTCTAACCTCACCCTTACCTTACCATTCAGAGTTAATGTCTAAACCCTCACCATTCCTTACCTTACCATTCAGAGTTAATGTCTAACCTCACCCTTACCTTACCATTCAGAGTTAATGTCTAACCTCACCCTTACCTTACCATTCAGAGTTAATGTCTAACCTCACCCTTACCTTACCATTCAGAGTTAATGTCTAACCTCACCCTTACCTTACCATTCAGAGTTAATGTCTAACCTCACCCTTACCTTACCATTCAGAGTTAATGTCTAACCTCACCCTTACCTTACCATTCAGAGTTAATGTCTAACCTCACCCCTACCTTACCATTCAGAGTTAATGTCTAACCTCACCCTTACCTTACCATTCAGAGTTAATGTCTAACCTCACCCTTACCTTACCATTCAGAGTTAATGTCTAACCTCACCCTTACCTTACCATTCAGAGTTAATGTCTAACCTCACCCTTACCTTACCATTCAGAGTTAATGTCTAACCTCACCCTTACCTTACCATTCAGAGTTAATGTCTAACCTCACCCTTACCTTACCATTCAGAGTTAATGTCTAACCTTACCTTACCATTCAGAGTTAATGTCTAACCTCACCCTTACCATTCAGAGTTAATGTCTAACCTTAACCCTTACCTTACCATTCAGAGTTAATGTCTAACCTCACCCTTACCTTACCATTCAGAGTTAATGTCTAACCTCACCCTTACCTTACCATTCAGAGTTAATGTCTAACCTCACCCTTACCTTACCATTCAGAGTTAATGTCTAAACCCTTCTTACCATTCCTTACCTTACCATTCAGAGTTAATGTCTAACCTTACCACCCTTACCTTACCATTCAGAGTTAATGTCTAACCTCACCCTTACCTTACCATTCAGAGTTAATGTCTAACCTCACCCTTACCTTACCATTCAGAGTTAATGTCTAACCTCACCCTTACCTTACCATTCAGAGTTAATGTCTAACCTCACCCTTACCTTACCATTCAGAGTTAATGTCTAACCTCACCCTTACCTTACCATTCAGAGTTAATGTCTAACCTTAACCCTTACCTTACCATTCAGAGTTAATGTCTAACCTTAACCCTTACCTTACCATTCAGAGTTAATGTCTAACCTTAACCATTACCTTACCATTCAGAGTTAATGTCTAACCTCACCTTACCATTCAGAGTTAATGTCTAACCTACCTTACCATTCAGAGTTAATGTCTAACCTCACCCTTACCTTACCATTCAGAGTTAATGTCTAACCTCACCCTTACCTTACCATTCAGAGTTAATGTCTAACCTTAACCCTTACCTTACCATTCAGAGTTAATGTCTAACCTCACCCTTACCTTACCATTCAGAGTTAATGTCTAACCTAACCCTTACCTTACCATTCAGAGTTAATGTCTAACCTCACCCTTACCTTACCATTCAGAGTTAATGTCTAACCTCACCCTTACCTTACCATTCAGAGTTAATGTCTAACCTCACCCTTACCTTACCATTCAGAGTTAATGTCTAACCTCACCCTTACCTTACCATTCAGAGTTAATGTCTAAACCTTAACCCAGAGTTAATGTCTAACCTCACCCCTTACCTTACCATTCAGAGTTAATGTCTAACCTAACCCACCCTTACATTCTTACCATTCAGCGTTAATGTCTAACCTCACCCTTACCTTACCATTCAGAGTTAATGTCTAACCTCACCCTTACCTTACCATTCAGAGTTAATGTCTAACCTCACCCTTACCTTACCATTCAGAGTTAATTACCATTCAGAATTAATGTCTAACCTCACCCTTACCTTACCATTCAGAGTTAATGTCTAACCTCACCCTTACCTTACCATTCAGAGTTAATGTCTAACCTCACCCTTACCTTACCATTCAGAGTTAATGTCTTAACCCTCTAACCCCTTACCTTACCATTCAGAGTTAATGTCTAACCTCACCCTTACCTTACCATTCAGAGTTAATGTCTAACCTCACCCTTACCTTACCATTCAGAGTTAATGTCTAACCTTAACCCTTACCTTACCATTCAGAGTTAATGTCTAACCTCACCCTTACCTTACCATTCAGAGTTAATGTCTAACCTACCTTACCATTCAGAGTTAATGTCTAACCTTACCATTACCATTCAGAGTTAATGTCTAACCTTACCATTCAGAGTTAATGTCCCTACCTTACCATTCAGAGTTAATGTCTAACCTCACCCTTACCTTACCATTCAGAGTTAATGTCTAACCTCACCCTTACCTTACCATTCAGAGTTAATGTCTAACCTCACCCTTACCTTACCATTCAGAGTTAATGTCTAACCTTAACCCTTACCTTACCATTCAGAGTTAATGTCTAACCTCACCCTTACCTTACCATTCAGAGTTAATGTCTAACCTCACCCTTACCTTACCATTCAGAGTTAATGTCTAACCTCACCCTTACCTTACCATTCAGAGTTAATGTCTAACCTCACCCTTACCATTCAGAGTTAATGTCTAACCTCACCCTTACCTTACCATTCAGAGTTAATGTCTAACCTCACCCTACCTTACCATTCCTAATGTCTAACCTCACCTTACCTTACCATTCAGAGTTAATGTCTAACCTCACCCTTACCTTACCATTCAGAGTTAATGTCTAACCTAACCCCTTACCATTCAGAGTTAATGTCTAACCTCACCCTTACCATTCAGAGTTAATGTCTAACCTCACCCTTACCTTACCATTCAGAGTTAATGTCTAACCTCACCCTTACCCTTACCCTTACCATTACCAGAGTTAATGTCTAACCTTAACCCTTACCTTACCATTCAGAGTTAATGTCTAACCTCACCCTTACCTTACCATTCAGAGTTAATGTCTAACCTCACCCTTACCTTACCATTCAGAGTTAATGTCTAACCTCACCCTTACCTTACCATTCAGAGTTAATGTCTAACCTCACCCTTACCTTACCATTCAGAGTTAATGTCTAACCTTAACCCTTACCTTACCATTCAGAGTTAATGTCTAACCTCACCCTTACCTTACCATTCAGAGTTAATGTCTAACCATTCAGAGTTACCCTTACCTTACCATTCAGAGTTAATGTCTAACCTCACCCTTACCTTACCATTCAGAGTTAATGTCTAACCTCACCCTTACCTTACCATTCAGAGTTAATGTCTAACCTCACCCTTACCTTACCATTCAGAGTTAATGTCTAACCTAACCCTTACCTTACCATTCAGAGTTAATGTCTAACCTCACCCTTACCTTACCATTCAGAGTTAATGTCTAACCTCACCCTTACCTTACCCAGAGTTAATGTCTACCTTACCTTACCATTCAGAGTTAATGTTAATGTCTAATTCAGAGTTAATGTCTAACCCTTACCTTACCATTCAGAGTTAATGTCTAACCTCACTTACCTTACCATTCAGAGTTAATGTCTAACCTTACCTTACCATTCAGAGTTAATGTTACCTTACCATTCAGAGTTAATGTCTAACCTCACCCTTACCTTACCATTCAGAGTTAATGTCTAACCTCACCCTTACCTTACCATTCAGAGTTAATGTCTAACCTAACCCTTACCTTACCATTCAGAGTTAATGTCTAACCTCACCCTTACCTTACCATTCAGAGTTAATGTCTAACCTAACCCTTACCTTACCATTCAGAGTTAATGTCTAACCTCACCCTTACCTTACCATTCAGAGTTAATGTCTAACCTCACCCTTACCTTACCATTCAGAGTTAATGTCTAACCTCACCCTTACCTTACCATTCAGAGTTAATGTCTAACCTCACCCTTACCTTACCATTCAGAGTTAATGTCTAACCTAACCCTTACCTTACCATTCAGAGTTAATGTACCTTACCATTCTCTAACTTAACCCTTACCTTACCATTCAGAGTTAATGTCTAACCTCACCCTTACCTTACCATTCAGAGTTAATGTCTAACCTCACCCTTACCTTACCATTCAGAGTTAATGTCTAACCTCACCCTTACCTTACCATTCAGAGTTAATGTCTAACCTCACCCTTACCTTACCATTCAGTTAATGTTAACCCTTACCTTACCATTCAGAGTCTAACCTTAACCCTTACCTTACCATTCAGAGTTAATGTCTAACCTCACCCTTACCTTACCATTCAGAGTTAATGTCTAACCTCACCCTTACCTTACCATTCAGAGTTAATGTCTAACCTCACCCTTACCTTACCATTCAGAGTTAATGTCTAACCTTAACCCTTACCTTACCATTCAGAGTTAATGTCTAACCTCACCCTTACCTTACCATTCAGAGTTAATGTCTAACCTCACCCTTACCTTACCATTCAGAGTTAATGTCTAACCTCACCCTTACCTTACCATTCAGAGTTAATGTCTAACCTCACCCTTACCTTACCATTCAGAGTTAATGTCTAACCTTAACCCTTACCTTACCATTCAGAGTTAATGTCTAACCTCACCCTTACCTTACCATTCAGAGTTAATGTCTAACCTTAACCCTTACCTTACCATTACCATTCAGAGTTAATGTCTAACCTCATTTACCTTACCATTCAGAGTTAATGTCTAACCTCACCCTTACCTTACCATTCAGAGTTAATGTCTAACCTCACCCTTACCTTACCATTCAGAGTTAATGTCTAAACCTCACCCTTACCTTACCATTCAGAGTTAATGTCTAACCTCACCCTTACCTTACCATTCAGAGTTAATGTCTAACCTCACCCTTACCTTACCATTCAGAGTTAATGTCTAACCTCACCCTTACCTTACCATTCAGAGTTAATGTCTAACCTCAGAGTTAATGTCCCTCTAACCTTACCATTCAGAGTTAATGTCTAACCTAACCCTTACCTTACCATTCAGAGTTAATGTCTAACCTCACCCTTACCTTACCATTCAGAGTTAATGTCTAACCTCACCCTTACCTTACCATTCAGAGTTAATGTCTAACCTCACCCTTACCTTACCATTCAGAGTTAATGTCTAACCTCACCCTTACCTTACCATTCAGAGTTAATGTCTAACCTTAACCCTAACCTAACACCCTTACCTTACCATTCAGAGTTAATGTCTAACCTCACCCTTACCTTACCATTCAGAGTTAATGTCTAACCTCACCCTTACCTTACCATTCAGAGTTAATGTCTAACCTCACCCTTACCTTACCCTTACCTCACTTACCTTACCATTCAGAGTTAATGTCTAACCTTAACCCTTACCTTACCATTCAGAGTTAATGTCTAACCTCTTACCCTTACCTTACCATTCAGAGTTAATGTCTAACACCCTTACCTTACCATTCAGAGTTAATGTCTAACCTTACCATTACCAGAGTTAATGTCTAACCTCACCTTACCTTACCATTCTTACCTTACCATTCAGAGTTAATGTCTAACCTCACCCTTACCTTACCCTTACCTGTCTAACCTCACCCTTACCATTCAGAGTTAATGTCTAACCTTAACCCTTACCTTACCATTCAGAGTTAATGTCTAACCTCACCCTTACCTTACCATTCAGAGTTAATGTCTAACCTTAACCCTTACCTTACCATTCAGAGTTAATGTCTAACCTCACCCTTACCTTACCATTCAGAGTTAATGTCTAACCTCACCCTTACCTTACCATTCAGAGTTAATGTCTAACCTCTAACCCCCTTACCTTACCCTTACCTTACCATTCAGAGTTAATGTCTAACCATTCAGAGTTAATGTCCCTTACCTTACCATTCAGAGTTAATTACCATTCAGAATTAATGTCTAACCTCACCCTTACCTTACCATTCAGAGTTAATGTCTAACCTCACCCTTACCTTACCATTCAGAGTTAATGTCTAACCTTAACCCTTACCTTACCATTCAGAGTTAATGTCTAACCTCACCCTTACCTTACCATTCAGAGTTAATGTCTAACCTCACCCTTACCTTACCATTCAGAGTTAATGTCTAACCTCACCCTTACCTTACCATTCAGAGTTAATGTCTAACCTCACCCTTACCTTACCATTCAGAGTTAATGTCTAACCTCACCCTTACCTTACCATTCAGAGTTAATGTCTAACCTCACCCTTACCTTACCATTCAGAGTTAATGTCTAACCTCACCCTTACCTTACCATTCAGAGTTAATGTCTAACCTTAACCCTTACCTTACCATTCAGAGTTAATGTCTAACCTCACCCTTACCTTACCATTCAGAGTTAATGTCTAACCTTAACCCTTACCTTACCATTCAGAGTCAATGTCTAACCGTAACCTTAAACAGTTCTAAATTTGACGTTTGGAATAACTTCAAATTCTGACGTTTGAGAAATATGAATGATCGTCTAATTCTGCCGTGAGACTGTGAGAGCTTGTAGGAAGACGGATGGTTCACCATGTGATGGTGTCAGATGGCCACACGGATGTCACGCCCTGACCTTAGAGAGCCTGTTTATTTCTCTATTTGGTTAGGTCAGGGTGTGATTTGGGTGGGCATTCTAGTTTTCTATTTCTTTGTTGGCCGGGTAGGGTTCCCAATCCGAGGCAGCTGTCTATCGTTGTCTCTGATTGGGAATCATACTTAGGCAGCCTGTTTTCCACCCTAGTTTGTGGGATGTTGTTTTTGCACAGTAGCTGTAGAGCCCTGCAGAACTTTACGTTCAGTCATCTTTTGTTGTTTTTTGGTCTTCATTTTAAATAAAGAAGAGGTACACGTTCCACTCTGCGCTTTGGTCTCATTCCGACGACGGGCGTAACAACGTAACACATGTTACCTCCAGAATATTTAAGATATTAATTTTGAGTGTCTCAAATATATTTAATAATTAAAGTGGTATGGGATAGATCATTTGATTTAGTTTGAGATAGCCGCAAAGCAGCCAAACTTGTGCATGAATTTGATGCATTGATATAGTCTTCCCACAGCATAGATTGCAATGCATTGTTCATAAACGATCATTAAAAACCATTTTTCCATCTCGTTCTCTGCTCTTCAAGACAGCTTCTGTCACAGACTTATGGGACCACAGGGTCAATGGACAGGCATTTGTGAAGGTAGCAACTGGATAGAACATATTGATGCGTATTGACGGATGGAGATTAGATCAATAATGACACTCTCTGTCACACTCTGACTCTCGGGAGGTTAAAAGGCTACAGGAGGTGTTGGAGGAGCGGCAATACAACATGAGAGAATATCAAGAGGGACGAAGCCAGTACGTTAACAGGAGACATTTTCCAAAGGGTATGACATAAATAAGAGGGTTGAAAGTGTGTGAGGTACAGAGGTGAGTGAGAGTGAAATAGATGAGTGTCTGGGTGTACGAGGCAGAGAGGTGAGTGACAGTGAAAAGGAGGAGTGTCTGTGTGTATGAGGCAGAGAGGTGAGTGAGAGTGAAAAGGAGGGGTGTCTGGGTGTACATGGCAGAAAGGTGAGTGACAGTGAAAGGGAGGAGTGTCTGGGTGTATGAGGCAGAGAGGTGAGTGAGAGTGTAAAGGGGGAGTGTCTGGGTGTACGAGGCAGAGAGGGAGTGACAGTGAAAAGGAGGGGTGTCTGGGTGTACGAGGCAGAAAGGTGAGTGACAGTGGAAAGGGGGAGTGTCTGGGTGTATGAGGCAGAGAGGTGAGTGAGAGTGTAAAGGGGGAGTGTCTGGGTGTACGAGGCAGAGAGGGAGTGACAGTGAAAAGGAGGGGTGTCTGGGTGTACGAGGCAGAAAGGTGAGTGACAGTGGAAAGGGGGAGTGTCTGGGTGTACGAGGCAGAGAGGTGAGTGACAGTGAAAAGGAGGAGTGTCTGGGTGTACATGGCAGAAAGGTGAGTGACAGTGAAAGGGAGGAGTGTCTGGGTGTACGAGGCAGAAAGGTGAGTGACAGTGAAAAGGAGGAGTGTCTGGGTGTACATGGCAGAGAGGTGAGTGAGAGTGAAAAGGAGGAGTGTCTGGGTGTACGAGGCAGAGAGGTGAGGGAGAGTGTAAAGGGGGAGTGTCTGGGTGTACGATGCAGAGAGGTGAGTGAGAGTGGAAATGGGGAGTGTCTGGGTGTACGAGGCAGAGAGGGAGTGACAGTGAAAAGGAGGGGTGTCTGGGTGTACGAGGTAGAAAGGTGAGTGACAGTGAAAAGGAGGAGTGTCTGGGTGTACATGGCAGAGAGGTGAGTGAGAATGAAAAGGAGGAGTGTCTGGGTGTACATGGCAGAGAGGTGAGTGAGAGTGAAAAGGAGGAGTGTCTGGGTGTACGAGGCAGAAAGGTGAGTGACAGTGAAAAGGAGGAGTGTCTGGGTGTACATGGCAGAAAGGTGAGTGACAGTGAAAGGGAGGAGTGTCTGGGTGTATGAGGCAGAGAGGTGAGTGAGAGTGTAAAGGGGGAGTGTCTGGGTGTACGATGCAGAGAGGTGAGTGAGAGTGTAAAGGGAGAGTGTCTGGGTGTACGAGGCAGAAAGGTGAGTGACAGTGGAAAGGGGGAGTGTCTGGGTGTACGAGGCAGAGAGGTGAGTGAGAGTGGAAATGGGGAGTGTCTGGGTGTAGGAGGCAGAGAGGTGAGTGACAGTGAAAAGGAGGAGTGTGTGGGTGTACGAGGCAGAGAGGTGAGGGAGAGTGGAAAGGAGGAGTGTCTGGGTGTACGAGGCAGAGAGGTGAGGGAGAGAGGAAAGGAGGAGTGTCTGGGTGTACGAGGCAGAGAGGTGAGAGACAGTGAAAAGGAGGAGTGTCTGGATGTACGTGGCAGAGAGGTGAGTGAGAGTGAAAAGGAGTGGTGTACGAGGCAGAGAGGTGAGTGACAGTGAAAAGGAGGAGTGTCTGGATGTACGAGCCAGAGAGGTTAGTGAGAGTGGAAAGGAGGAGTGTCTGGGTGTACGAGGCAGAGAGGTGAGGGAGAGTGGAAAGGAGGAGTGTCTGGGTGTACGAGGCAGAGAGGTGATTGAGAGTGGAAAGGAGGAGTGTCTGGGTGTACGAGGCAGAGAGGTGAGGGAGAGTGGAAAGGAGGAGTGTCTGGATGTACGAGCCAGAGAGGTGAGGGAGAGTGGAAAGGAGGAGTGTCTGGGTGTACGAGGCAGAGAGGTGATTGAGAGTGGAAAGGAGGAGTGTCTGGATGTACGAGCCAGAGAGGTGAGGGAGAGTGGAAAGGAGGAGTGTCTGGGTGTACGAGGCAGAGAGGTGATTGAGAGTGGAAAGGAGGAGTGTCTGGGTGTACGAGGCAGAGAGAGGAGGGAGAGTGGAAAGGAGGAGTGTCTGGGTGTACGAGGCATAGAGTTATATCTTCTCGTTGAGTGTGTCTTCATGGTGCGTACAGGCAGTCAGCAGCCAGGTGTTTGTGTTTGTGTGTGTGTGTTTGATGGATGGTCTGGCGGGGCAAGGCCACGGATAAGAGTGCAAACAAACTGGGTAATAAATGAGAGAGACAGAGCAGCGGTGATGGGCCTTGCTCCCCAGCCTCTGATGCATGCTAACCAGGCCCCACAGCCATCTATAATGGAGGAATGACACTACGATGAAGAGACAATGTTCAGAGGAGGAGAGGAAGAGAGAAGAATATTAGAGAGAAAGGAGAGGAAGAGAGAGGATTGGAGAAGAGAGGAGAGGAGGAGACGAGTGAGGAGGAGAGGCAAGGAGGAGACGAGCGAGAAGTGGAGAGGAGGTGACAAGCGAGGAGGAGAGGCGAGGAGGAGACGAGCGAGGAGTGGAGAGGAGAGAGGAGGTGACGTGCGAGGAGGAGAGGAGTGAGGAGGAGACGAGCAAGGTGAGGAAGGGAGAGGAGAGAGGAGTGGAGGAAATGAGCGAGGTGGAGAGGAATGGAGAGAGGAGAGGAAAGATGACAGCAAAGGAGAGGAGAAGAGGTGGGGAGGAGTGAGGTGGAGAGGAGGAGAGGTAGAGAGGAGTGAGGTGGAGAGGAGAAGAGGTGGAGAGGAGAAGAGGTGGAGAGGAGTGAGGTGGAGAGGAGTGAGGTGGAGAGGAGTGAGGTGGAGAGGAGTGAGGTGGAGAGGAGAAGAGGTGGAGAGGAGAAGAGGTAGAGAGGAGAAGAGGTGGAGAGGAGAAGAGGTGGAGAGGAGTGAGGTGGAGAGGAGTGAGGTGGAGAGGAGAAGAGGTGGAGAGGAGAAGAGGTGGAGAGGAGTGAGGTGGAGAGGAGTAGAGGTGGAGAGGAGTGAGGTGGAGATGAGTGAGGTGGAGATGAGGTGGAGAGGAGTGAGGTGGAGAGGAGAAGAGGTGGAGAGGAGTGAGGTGGAGAGGAGTGAGGTGGAGAGGAGAAGAGGTGGAGAGGAGAAGAGGTGGAGATGAGTGAGGTGGAGATGAGGTGGAGAGGAGTGAGGTGGAGAGGAGAAGAGGTGGAGAGGAGTGAGGTGGAGAAGAGGTGGAGAGGAGTGAGGTGGAGAGGACAAGAGGTGGAGAGGAGAGGAGAAGAGGAGTGAGGTGGAGAGGAGAAGAGGTGGAGAGGAGAAGAGGTGGAGAGGAGTGAGGTGGAGAGGAGAAGAGGTGGAGAGGAGTGAGGTGGAGAGGGAGAAGAAGTGGAGAGGAGTGAGGTCAGAGAGGAGAAGAGGTGAGAGAGGAGAAGAGGTGGAGAGGAGTGAGGTGGAGAGGAGAAGGGGTGGAGAGGAGAAGAGGTGGAGAGGAGAAGAGGAGTGAGGTGGAGAGGAGAAGAGGTGGAGAGTAGAAGAGGTGGAGAGGAGTGAGGTGGAGAGGAGAAGAGGTGGAGAGGAGTGAGGTGGAGAGGAGAAGAGGTGGAGAGGAGAAGAGGTGGAGAGGAGTGAGGTGGAGAGGAGAAGAGGTGGAGAGGAGTGAGGTGGAGAGGAGAAGAAGTGGAGAGGAGAAGAGGTGGAGAGGAGAAGAGGTGGAGAGGAGTGAGGTGGAGAGGAGAAGGGGTGGAGAGGAGAAGAGGTGGAGAGGAGAAGAGGAGTGAGGTGGAGAGGAGAAGAGGTGGAGAGTAGAAGAGGTGGAGAGGAGTGAGGTGGAGAGGAGAAGAGGAGTGAGGTGGAGAGGAGAAGAGGAGTGAGGTGGAGAGGAGAAGAGGTGGAGAGGAGAAGAGGTGGAGAGGAGTGAGGTGGAGAGGAGAAGGGGTGGAGAGGAGAAGAGGTGGAGAGGAGAAGAGGAGTGAGGTGGAGAGGAGAAGAGGTGGAGAGTAGAAGAGGTGAGAGGAGTGAGGTGGAGAGGAGAAGAGGTGGAGAAGAGGAGTGAGGTGGAGAGGAGAAGAGGTGGAGAGGAGTGAGGTGGAGAGGAGAAGAGGTAGAGAGGAGTGAGGTAGAGAGGAGTGAGGTGGAGAGGAAGAGGTGGAGAGGAGAAGAGGTGGAGAGGAGTGAGGTGAAGAGGAGAGGAGTTGGAGAGGATAAGAGGTGGAGAGGAGAAGAGGTGGAGAGGAGTGAGGTGGAGAGTAGAAGAGTTGGAGAGGAGTGAGGTGGAGAGGAGAAGAGGTGGAGAGGAGAAGAGTGGGAGAGGAGAAGAGGTGGAGAGGAGTGAGGTGGAGAGGAGAAGAGGTGGAGAGGAGTGAGGTTGAGAGGAGAAGAGGTGGAGAGGAGAAGAGGTGGAGAGGAGTGAGGTGGAGAGGAGAAGAGCTGGAGAGGAGTGAGATGGAGAGGAGAAGAGGTGGAGAGGAGAGTTTAGGGGAGAAATAGGCATTGGGAGAGGAGGGGAGGATAGGAGAACAAGAGGAGAGGAGGGGAGGATAGGAGAACAAGAGGAGAGGAGGGGAGGATAGGAGAACAAGATGAGAGGAGAGGAGGGGAGGATAGGAGAAAAAGAGGAGAGGAGGGAGGGGAGGATAGGAGAACAAGAGGAGAGGAGGGGAGGGAGGGAGGATAGGAGAACAAGAGGAGGGGAGGATAGGAGAACAAGAGGAGGGGAGGGGAGGATAGAGAACAAGAGGAGAGGAGGATAGGAGAACAAGAGGAGAGGAGAGAAGGGGAGGATAGGAGAACAAGAGGAGAGGAGAGGAGGATAGGAGAACAAGAGGAGGGGAGGATATGAGAACAAGAGGAGATGAGGGGAGGGGAGGATAGGAGAACAAGAGGAGATGAGGGGAGGATAGGAGAAAAGTGGAGAGGGAGGAGGGGAGGGGAGGATATGAGAACAAGAGGAGAGGGGAGGGGAGGATAGGAGAACAAGAGGAGATGAGGGGAGGATAGGGAAAAAGAGGAGAGGAGGGAGGATAGGAGAACAAGAGGAGATGAGGGGGGGGAGGATAGGAGAACAAGAGGAGAGGAGGGGAGGATAGGAGAACAAGATGAGAGTAGGGAGGGAGGATAGGAGAAAAAGAGGAGAGTAGGGGAGGGGGATAGGAGAAAAAGAGGAGATGAGTGGAGGGAGGATAGGAGAACAAGAGGAGAGGAGGGGAGGCGAGGATAGGAGAACAAGAGGAGAGGAGGGGAGGGGAGGGGAGGATAGGATAACAAGAGGAGGGGAGGGGAGGGGAGGATAGGAGAACAAGAGGAGGGGAGGGGAGGATAGGAGAACAAGAGGAGAGGAGGGGAGGGGAGGATGGGAGAACAAGAGGAGAGGAGGGGAGGGGAGGGGAGGATAGGAGAACAAGAGGAGAGGAGGGGAGGATAGGAGAACAAGATGAGGGGAGGGAGGATAGGAGAACAAGAGGAGGAGAGGATAGGGAGAACAAGAGGAGGGGAGGGGAGGATAGAGAACAAGAGGAGAGGAGGGAGGATAGGAGAACAAGAGGAGAGGAGAGAAGGGGAGGATAGGAGAACAAGAGGAGAGGAGGGGAGGATATGAGAACAAGAGGAGAGGAGGGGAGGATAGGAGAACAAGAGGAGAGGAGGGGGAGGATAGGAGAACAAGAGGAGGGGAGGATATGAGAACAAGAGGAGAGGAGGGGAGGATAGGAGAACAAGAGGAGAGGAGGGGAGGATAGGATAGGAGAAAAAGAGGAGAGGAGGGGAGGATAGGAGAACAAGAGAGAGGGGAGGATATGAGAACAAGAGGAGAGGAGGGGAGGATAGGAGAACAAGAGGAGAGGAGGGGAGGATAGGATAGGAGAAAAAGAGGAGAGGAGGGGAGGATAGGAGAACAAGAGGAGAGGAGGGGAGGATAGGATAGAGAACAAGAGGAGAGGAGGGGAGGGGAAGGGAGTATAGGAGAACAAGAGGAGAGGAGGGGAGGGAGGATAGGAGAACAAGAGGAGAGGAGGGGAAGGGAGGATAGGAGAACAAGAGGAGAGGAGGAGAGAGGAGGATAGGATAACAAGAGGAGAGGAGGGGAGGGGAGGATAGGAGAACAAGAGGAGAGGAGAGAAGGGAAGGATAGGGAGAACAAGAGGAGAGGAGGGGAGGATAGGATAGGAGGAGGGGAGGATAGGAGAACAAGAGGAGAGAAGGGGAGGATAGGGAGAACAAGAGGAGAGGAGAGGAGGATAGGAGAACAAGAGGAGGGGAGGGGAGGATAGGAGAACAAGAGGGGAGGATAGGAGAACAAGAGGAGAGGAGGGGAGGGGAGGATAGGAGAACAAGAGGAGAGAAGGGGAGGATAGGATAGGAGAACAAGAGGAGAGGAGGGGAGGATAGGAGAGAACAAGAGGAGAACAAGGGAGGGAGGATAGGAGAACAAGAGGAGAGGAGGGGAGGATAGGAGAACAAGAGGGGAGGATAGGCAAACAAGAGGAGAGGAGGGGAGGGGAAGGGAGGATAGGAGAACAAGAGGAGAGGAGGAGAGAGGAGGATAGGATAACAAGAGGAGAGGAGGGGAGGGGAGGATAGGAGAACAAGAGGGGCGGAGATAAGGGGAGGATAGGAGAACAAGAGGAGAGGAGGGGAGGATAGGATAGGAGAACAAGAGGAGAGGAGGGGAGGATAGGAGAACAAGAGGAGAGAAGGGGAGGATAGGAGAACAAGAGGAGAGGAGAGGAGGATAGGAGAACAA